>NW_026990253.1:1200000-1800000 GCF_963921805.1 Phalacrocorax carbo | reverse complement strand
CTCACGTCCCCAAGAGTCGGGCCACTGAAGAACATCGAAACAACCAGCAGGTGGATCAGGCTGCCAAGATTGAAGTGGCTGAGGTGGATCTGGACTGGCAGCATAAGGGTGAACTATTTCTAGCTCGGTGGGCCCATGACACCTCAGGCCATCAAGGGAGAGATGCAACATACAGGTGGGCTCGTGATCGAGGGGTGGACTTGACCATGGACGTTATTGCGCAGGTTATCCACGAATGTGAAACATGTGCTGCAATCAAGCAAGCGAAGCGGGTAAAGCCTCTGTGGTATGGGGGACGATGGCTGAAATATAAATATGGGGAGGCCTGGCAAATTGACTATATCACACTCCCACAGACCCGCCAAGGCAAGCGCCATGTTCTCACCATGGTAGAAGCAACCACCGGCTGGCTGGAAACATATCCTGTCCCCCACGCCACTGCCCGGAACACTATCCTGGGTCTCGAAAAACAAGTCCTGTGGCGACATGGCACCCCAGAGAGAATTGAGTCAGATAATGGGACTCATTTCCGAAACAACCTTATAGACACCTGGGCCAAAGAGCACGGCATTGAGTGGGTGTATCACATCCCCTATCACGCACCAGCCTCTGGGAAAATCGAAAGATACAATGGACTATTAAAGATGACACTGAGAGCAATGGGGGGTGGAACATTTAAACACTGGGATACACATTTAGCAAAAGCCACCTGGTTAGTCAACACAAGGGGGTCTGCCAGGCGAGCTGGCCCGGCCCAATCAGAATCCTTACGTACTGTGGAAGGGGATAGAGTCCCTGTAGTGCACATAAAAAATATGCTGGGCAAGACAGTCTGGGTTATTCCTACTTCCAGCAGAGGCAAACCCACTCGTGGGATTGCGTTTGCTCGAGGACCTGGGTGCACTTGGTGGGTGATGCGGGAGGATGGAGGAGTTCGGTGTGTACCCCAGGGGGATTTAATTTTGGGTGAAAACAGCCAATGAACTGAATAATATGCTGTTAATTGTAATATGATGTTGTATGTCATCACTACTATGGTTGCATCAGTGGAATGTTATCATGGTGGGAATCTCCCAATTAATGATAATAGCAAATGAACTTTCAATGGAACCGAGCAAAGTGCAGCAGTGAGAGAACACGAACTACCAGTGCAGCGGTGATGGAACAAGGACTGACATGCAACAACCTGACCCCACGCACACCGCCGCACCGAAGGACCCTTACAAGAGATGAAATCCAAAGTCATGGACTAAATGAACTCAATGGACATTTCACAGGCATTCTACAGGGGTGTTCCATAAACTAGTGGAATGATAAATGAAAATCTGTATATATATATATTGTTAAAGGATAAGAAGATGGATAAGGATTATTGAAGTTGTACTGAATAGTATGGGACCTGAGCATGATGTCAATGATATGGAATAAGGGGTGGATACTGTCATGGTTTCAGCTGCGATAGAGTTATTTTTCTTCACTCTAGCTGGTATAGTGCTGTGCTTTGAAATTAGCATGGAAAAAAACCTGTTGAGATAACACACAGATGTTTAGGCTGTTGCTGGGCAGCGCTGATACTAGTCAAGGACATGTCTAGCTTCCCATGCTCTGCTGGGTGCACAAGAAGCCGGGAGGGGAGGGGGCACAGCTAAGAGAGTGGATTCAAACTGACCAAAGGGATATTCCATATCATGTAACGTCATGCCCAGTATGCTACCTGGGAGGGGCTGGCCGGGGGAGGGAGGGAGCAATCGCGGCTCGGGGACGGGCAGCGTCGGTCGGCGGGTGGTGAGCGGTTGTATCGTTCGTGTTTCTGCGTTTTTGTTCCCTGTTTTCCCTTTCCTCCCTTTTCCCTTTTATTATATTAACCTTACTGTCATTATTATCATAATCATTTATCATCATCATTCTATTGTAGTTATTAAACTGTGCTTATCTCAACCCACAAGTTCTTTTGCTCGTCCGATTCTCTTCCCCATCCCACAGGGGTGGGGGGGGGTGGTGAGCGAGCGGCTGCGTGGTGTTCAGTTGCCAGCTGAGGCTGAACCACGACATGATAATATAAGAAAAAGGAAAAGGGAAAAAGGGGAAAAAAACCCAAAACCACAAATGATACAACCTCTCATCAGCCGCCAACTGACACTGCCCGTCCCCAAGCCATGATTGCCGCTTCCCTCCCCCGGCCAGCTCCTCCAAATTAACATACTGGGCATGACGTTACATGATATGGAATACACCTTTGGCCAGTTTGAATCCACTCTCTTAGCTGTGCCCCCTCCCCTCTTGGCTTCTTGTGCACCTGGCAGAGCATGGGAAGCTAGAAAAGTCCTTGACTAGTACAAGCGCTACCCAGCAACAGCCAAAACATCTGTGTGTTATCTCAACATTGTTTTCATGCTAAGTACAAAGCACAGCACTATGCCAGCTGCAGTGAAGAAAATTAACTCTATCCCAGCTAAAACCAGCACACCTGTTCACTGACAGGTCCTGTCGCCTTGTGGGAAAGCATCAGAGATGGAAGGCTGCTCTATGGAGTCTTATACGACAAGTTGCAGAAACTGCTGAAGGAGAAGGTGAATCGAGCCAGTTTGCAGAGGCAAAGGCCATCCAGCTGGCCTTAGACATTGCCGAACGGGAAAAGTGGCCAGTGCTCTATCTTTACACTGACTCCTGGATGGTGGCAAATGCCCTGTGGGGCTGGTTACAGCAGTGGAAGCAGAGCAACTGGCAGCGCAGAGGCAAACCCATCTGGGCTGCCACATTGTTGCAAGATATTGCTGCCCGGGTAGAGAACCTGGTTCCAAAGGTACGTCATGTGGATGCTCACGTCCCCAAGAGTCGGGTCACTGAAGAACATCGGAACAACCAGCAGGTGGATCAGGCTGCCAAGATTGCAGTGGCTGAGGTGGATCTGGACTGGCAAGGTAATGGTGAACTATTTCTAGCTCGGTGGGCCCATGACACCTCAGGCCATCAAGGGAGAGATGCAACATACAGGTGGGCTCGTGATCGAGGGGTGCACTTGACCATGGGCGCTATTGCACAGGTTATGAGTGAGAAACATGCGCTGCAATCAAGCAAGCGAAGCGGGTAAAGCCTCTGTGGTATGGGGGACAATGTCTGAAATATAAATAAGGGTATGCCTGGCAGATTGATTATATCACACTCCCACAAACCTGCCAAGGCAAGCAAAAGCCGTGCACGCAAGCAAAGCAAAACAAGGAATTCATTCACTACTTCCCATCAGCAGACAACTGTTCCGCCATCTCCAGGAAAGCAGGGCTCCATCACACGTAACAGTTACTTGGGAAGAGAAACGCCATCACTCCGTATCTCCTCCCCTTTCCTTCTTCTTCCCCCAGCTTTATATACTGAGTATTACATCATATGGTATGGAATATCCCTTTGGTCATTTTGGGTCAGCTGTCCCGGCTTTTTCCCCTCCCAGCTTCTTGTGCAGCTGGCAGAGCATGGGAAGCTGAAAAACTCCTTTAGTGTAAGCACTACTTAGCAACAACTAAAACATCTCCACATTATCACCACTGGTTCCAGCAAAAATCCAAAACATAGCCCCATACTAGCTACTATGAAGAAAATTAACTCTATCCCAGCTGAAACCATATATGCAACCATATATGAAACAATGCTGTACTGTATCTCTTAAGAACAGTATGTGTACCAAGGCATGCAGCAAAGGATTAAACAGACATTCAGGTAAATCTCTCCCGTAAAAATGATGTTGATACTCTATATGACTTGTATCCGCTTCCATCCCAACCCTACTCTCCTGTCTAGTACTAGCACTCGTTAGAAATCATAATTTCTTTCTTTCTTTCTCTTAATGTCTTCCAGCTCTACTTGCATTGTAATTTTTTATAATCCTTAAATTTCTTTTAAGAAAAAGATTATTTTTTTAAGAGCTATTTTGCTGGGTTTTGCCTTTAGGTTATGCTTCGTCTGAGTGATTACCTTGATTTTAAGGATAGTCATGGTAAGAGAACTGCTGCAAGAACTATCTGTCTGGACTTACTAAATGTCTGAAAGGGTGTCCGTTTGGGTGATCTGCACTTAAATTATATCATCTTATCTTCGTTATAATTTTGTGCGATTGGGGATTTTTCTGAAGGATTTCTTTAGCATAAATCTCAATGTATGATTTCTGATACCTCATTTTTTTGTCTGTGTGGCTTAAACCAGAAATATATTAAATTTGGTCCTTAGAGTCCTTTTCGGTTATTCTTTTTTTTGTGCCTTTATGAATTAAATCCCTTTCCCTCTCTCCCCTTTTTTTTCCCCATCCCTGGATTATTTGTTCACTGGAAAGAGCTGATGTCTGAAACTTACAGGGAATGTGTGTTCCCCAGACTTTCAGAGTGCATTTGTGTTATTATATTAATGTGGTTTTTCCTCTTAAAATCTAATGATGGTGGCATTTTTAATCAATTTTAAAGGACCATTCTGAAATAGCCTGTGACATCTGAAAAATACTCCAGAAGGAGCTGTCTGACTAGGTCTGAGATCCTCATTAACAAACATCCATAAATTGATAATTGCAGACTGTCTTCCTTGTTTACCATTTTTCTTTCATAATGACAGTGAGACATGACTGATAGTCCCAGGGGTTTACTGCACTTCTCGTCTGATTGACGTCACTCTGCCTTTAGATCTGCATCTTGCAGAGTGGCCAAGGGACTCACTGATCTCCCGCAAATGTGCTACCTGACACATCTTATTGTCTTAAAAGAATCCTGTCTGATTACTGTAATGGAGAAATATTTGTTCATAAGGATTTAAAGTCTTCTGAAAAAGACTGCCTCCACTTCTGTAGTAGATCCGAAACTGAGATATGGTTTAAATTAAGAAAATAGGAAAAACGTGTCAGTTGTAAAGATTTTGTTTCTGAATCAGTGTTCCTTTATTTTGGTGTTGGGGGAAAAAAAACAAGTAGTGACTTTCAAATAGATTGAGGTCTTCCACTCTACTGGAAGTCTTCTCATTACATGTTTGATAATTGATTTCTACTCAGAATTAAAATTCTGCTGTTCAATTGGTAATTTTTCAAGGTGTAGCAAAAACCCAATTCCAGACTTCTTCAAATTTAACTGGTTTTCTGTAGAATTTGGTCAGAATTCTGTATCTTGGCAAATATAATAACTTTTTTGGCCTTTATATTAACATGCTTTTGTAAATTTATTATCATTCTTAAGTAAATGCTGGTTTTGTGTTACAAATATTTGGGCTGATCTGGACGTCCCTAGATACTTCTGAGTTGGCTGCTATGTTCTGGATTCTGGACTTAATTTTAAACTGGTGTTTGGATCCGCTTAACTGTGCCACTTAAACTCTAATTGTAATTTTTGGACTAAAAGAGCAGGAAGAATTTTCCCCCGAAGATTTGGATGTGTTCATCATTCAGCCTTAAAACTGTTAAGCTTGCAAACAATTTGAACTTGATTACTCTTCTGCAGAGCTATGTCCTGCTCCAAACAAAATTAATGGCAAAAACACTTTTGAAATTTTCTGGGAACAGAATTGGGCTCTTACAACCTTGTTCAATGTGCTTGTCTTTCCAAAATTTTCTCAGAATTGGTTTTGCCAGCATATTTGCACTGATGCTTTGGCCTTTGGTCTAAACAGCTGACTGTCCACCCTACCAGCAAAGGGCAGGTTTAGCCACCTACCCATGAGGGTCCCAGCCATGCTGGGAGACCCCCACGTGGCAGCATGGATGCTTGGGAGGTGCAGCCGGAGGCTTCCCATGCTAGAGGGGGATCAAAGTTTCTTTTGTACAAAGCTAGCTTCAGCTTGATTGGTGACTTGATGAACCCTCACTACTTTCCCATCTTGGAAAGAGCATACATCTTGCTGCAACATACTGGGATGTGTCAAGTTTCTTGCTCTGACAATCATGAAATTGTGAGTCCTTGCATATTAATCACTCCTAATGCATGTAATCTCAGTGCCACTTGCTGACTCAATGTCACAGTCTCACTTACTCTCTGTAGCTCCCATTAGGCTGAATGCAGTTGTTTGGGCAATCATTTAATTTCTTTGCCAGCCACACTGCTGTGTGAGGCTGTGATACGCACACAGTTGAGGGGAGGTGCGCGTGACCCCCAGGGCCCTGTGTTTGGGGACCTTGCTGGGGCACGGTGCCCCATGCAAAGCCCTGAGTGCCTGTCGTGGTTTAGCCGGCAGCTCAGCCCCACACAGTAGCTCACTCACTCCTCCACCGGTAGATGGGAGAGAGAATCAGAAGGGTAATGCTCGTGGGTTGAGATAAGAACAGTTTAAAAACTAAAATTAAAAGAAAAAACAAAAGAAATGCAATGGAAAGGAGAATAAAGAGAGGCACGAAACCCGGGGGGGGGGGAAGGGAGGTGGGAGGGGAATGAATCGCCGAAAGAAACCACACGCAACACAGCCCCTCACCTCCCGCTGACCCGATGCTGTGCCTCTTCCGAGCCGCAATACTGCCCCCCTTTAATATACTGGTCATGGTGTCACATGGTATGGAATGAACATGCCATTAGCCAGTCGGGGTCAGCCACACCTGCCATGGCCCTGACACTCCCAGCCTCCCACAGCAGAGCATGGGAAGCTAGAAAAGGTAGCCGACGCCCCACAGTGAGGAGAATTAACCCCTTCTCAGCCAAAACCAGCACATTCTCCACCCCTTAGTCCATACCATTTACACCATGCCCAGGTCCCATACCATCCAATACAACCTTACCAACCACCACCCCTCCCCTTCCTATCCCTTAACATAATACACAGACATCATTCCCGTAGTTCATGGACCTTCCCTGGAAAATGTCCATTAAAATGTCCATTGAGTTCACCCAGTCCATGACTCTGGGCTCCATCTGTCTTATCAGTCTTGCAGGGTGGGAGAGGTGGTGTGTGTGGTGTTGGGTTGCTGCATACCGAGTCAGTCATCGTTCCATCACTGCTGCACTTTACTTGTTTCACAGTTTATCTCCCATGGATTGGGAGGCTTGTACTATGATATCATTGATACAACACAGAGGTGACACACAGTATTATATAGCAGTTTGCATTGTGCCATTTATTTCATTGGCTGTTTTCGCTCAAAATCAAATCCCCTTGAGGCACACATCGGATTTCTCCATCCTCCCGCATCACCCACCAAGTGCACCCAGGTCCTCGAGCAAAAGCAATCCCACAAATGGGTTTGCCTTTGCCTGAGGCAGGAAGAACCCAGACTGTTTTGCCCAGCATATTTATTATGTGCACTACAGGGACTCTATCCCCTTCCACAGTATGTAGGATTTCTGACTGTGCAGGGCCAGACCGATTGGCAGATCCCCTCGTGTTGACTAACCAGGTGGCTTTTGCTAAATGTGTATCCCAGTGTTTGAATGTTCCACCCCCCATTGCTCTTAGCGTAGTTTTTAACAGTCCATTGTACCGTTCAATTTTCCCAGAGGCTGGTGCGTGATAGGGGATGTGATACACCCACTCAATGCCATGCTCTTTGGCCCAGGTGTCTATGAGGTTATTTTGGAAATGAGTCCTGTTGTCTGACTCAATTCTCTCGGGGGTGCCATGTCGCCACAGGACTTGTTTTTCGAGACCCAGGATAGTGTTCTGGGCAGTGGCGTGGGGCACGGGATATGTTTCCAGCCAGCCAGTCGTTGTTTCTACCACTGTAAGCACATGGTGCTTGCCTTGACGGGTTTGTGGGAGTGTGATATAGTCAATTTGCCAAGCCTCCCCATATTTATATTTCAGCCATTGTCCCCCATATCACAGAGGCTTTACCCGCTTCGCTTGCTTGATTGCAGCCCACGTTTCACATTCGTGGACAGCCTGTGCAGTAGCATCGATGGTCAAGTCCACCCCTCGATCACGAGCCCACCTGTATGTTGCATCTCTCCCTTGATGGCCTGAGGTGTCATGGGCCCACCGAGCTAGAAATAGTTCACCATTACCTTGCCAGTCCAGATCCACCTCAGCCACTGCAATCTTGGCAGCCTGATCCACCTGCTGGTTGTTCCGATGTTCTTCAGTGGCCCGACTCTTGGGGACGTGAGCATCCGCATGACGCACCTTTGGAACCAGGTTCTCTACCCGGGCAGCAATATCTTGCAACAATGTGGCAGCCCAGATGGGTTTGCCTCTGCGCTGCCAGTTGCTCTGCTTCCACTGCTGTAACCAGCCCCACAGGGCATTTGCCACCATCCAGGAGTCAGTGTAAAGATAGAGCACTGGCCACTTTTCCCGTTCGGCAATGTCTAAGGCCAGCTGGATGGCCTTTGCCTCTGCAAACTGGCTCGATTCACCTTCGCCTTCCACACTTGCTGCAACTTTTCGTATAAGACTCCATAGAGCAGCCTTCCATCTCTGATGCTTTCCCACAAGGCGACAGGACTCATCAATGAACATGGCATACTGCTTTTCATTTTCTGACAGTTTGTTATTCAGTGGGGCTTCTTCAGCATGTGTCGTCTCCTCCTCTGGTGATAATCCAAAATCTTTGCCGTCTGGCCAGTCCATAATCACTTCCAAGATTCCTGGGCGACTGGGGTTTCCTAACCGAGCCTGCTGGGTGGTCAGTGCAACCCATTTACTCCACGTAGCATCAGTTGCATGGTGTGTAGACGGGACCTTTCCTTTGAACATCCAGCCCAGCGCTGGCAGTCGGGGTGCCAGGAGCAGCTGTGCCTCAGTACCAACCACTTCTGAAGCAGCTCAAACCCCTTCATATGCTGCCAATATCACTTTTTCAATTGGAGTATAGCGGGCTTCAGACCCTCTGTATCCCCGACTCCAAAACCCTAGGGGTCGACCTCAGGTCTCCCCATGTGCTTTCTGCCAGAGGCTCCAGGTAGGGCCATTCTCCCCGGCTGCTGCGTAGAGCACATTCTTTATATCTTGTCCTGCCTGGACTGGCCCAAGACCTACTGCATGAACTATTTCCTGTTTAATCTGTTCAAAGGCTTGTTGTTGGTCAGGGCCCCATTTTAAATCATTCTTCTTCCGGGTCACTTGATAGAGAGGGCCTACAATCAGACTGTAATTTGGAATATGCATTCTCCAAAAACCCACAACGCCCAAGAAAGCTTGTGTTTCCTTTTTGCTGGTTGGTGGAGACATGGCTGCTATTTTGTTGATCACATCCATTGGGATCTGACGACGACCATCTTGCCTTTTGATTCCTCAGAACTGTATCTCTTGTGCGGGTCCCTTCCCCTTACTTTGTTTTATGGCATAACCAGCTTTCAGAAGGATTTGGACTATTTTCTATCCTTTCTCAAAAACTTCTTCTACTGTGTTTCCCCACATGATGATGCCATCAATGTACTGAAGGTGTTCGGGAGCTTCTCCCTGTTCCAGTACAGTCTGAATCAGTCCACGGCAAATGGTAGGACTGTGTTTCCACCCCTGGGGCAGTCGATTCCAGGTGTACTGGACGCCCCTCCAAGTGAAAGCAAGCTGTGGCCTGCACTCTGCTGCCAGAGGGATTGAGAAGAATGCATTAGCAATATCAATTGTGGCATACCACTTGGCTGCCTTTGACTCCAGTTCGTATTGCAGTTCGAGCATGTCTGGCACAGCAGCACTCAAAGGTGGAGTGACTTCATTCAGGCCACGATAGTCTACTGTTAGCCTCCACTCTCCGTTAGACTTCCGCACTGGCCATATGGGACTGTCAAAGGGTGAGCGGGTGTTACTGATCACTCTATGGCACTCCAGTTGGTGAATCAGCTCATGAATGGGAATCAGGGAGTCTCGGTTGGTGCGTTATTGCCGCCAGTGCATTGTTCTGGTGGCGATCGGCACTTGTTGTTCTTTGACCATTAGCAACCCCACAACGGAAGGGTCCTTTGAGAGGCCAGGCAAGGTAGACAGCTGTTTAGTTTCCTCCGTCTCCAAGGCAGCTACACCAAAATCCAACTTGTACCCTTTTGGGTCCTTGAAATACCAAGGATGCACGGAGCCTCGGGGCCAGTCACAATGGGGTGCTTTTGCCACTCATTCCTGGTTAGGCTCGATTTGGCCTCCAATAGAGTTAGCTCTTGGGATCCCCCTGTCACTCCAGCAATACTGATGGGTTCTGCCCCTATCTAGTTTGATGGCATTAAGGTGCACTGTGCACCAGTGTCCACTAAAGCTTTATACTCTTGTGGGTCAGATGTGCCAGGCCATTGGATCCACACAGTCCAGTAAGCCCGGTTATCCCTTTCCTCCACCTGGCTGGAGGCAGGACCCCTCTAGTCTTGATCATGGCAGTCACAACTCACTTCCTGTACATGTGAATCAAGAGTCTCTCTATTAAGCTCAGAAATAAAATCAGCAATGCTACTCCTCTTTCTGTGGACCTGCTCACTGGAAATTGGAGCAGCAGCTTTCCTGGAAGAGCCTCCCTGAGTGACTATTCTTCCTTACAGTTCACGTGCCCATGCCTGTAGGTTCAAGGTAGGCTTGCCATCCCACCTCCTCATGTCCTCCCCGTGGTCACACAGGTAGAACCATAGGGTGGCCCGTGGTGTGTATCCTCTCCTTTGAGCCAAAGGACGCTTATTCCTAACAGCTGAGACACTACCCTGTAGAGGTGGGGAGCAGGACATACCTTCTTTGAGTAGCTGGACCTTCAGGATAGTTTCTCCACAGCAGAGACGAGGGAGAAAGAGATATTTGTTTCGTAATCCCGGAGTCTATCAATCACCTCTTCCACCGTTGGTGTCTCATCAACTTTCCAGGACATTACTGCCAATGAGTTTGCATACGAGGATGGTGCACTCCGTACAAACTTCCTCCGCATGGGTCGCGTGCACTCGGCCTCATCTGGATCTTTGGATGACTCTTGATCGTCCAGGTCACCATAAATCACCTCGAGCACAGCTAATTCCCTTAGATACTGGATACCTCTCTCCATAGTTGTCCATTTTCCTAGGCGATATCTAACATCCTCTTTGAAGGGATACCTTTCCTTCACTCCGGACAGGAGTCGCCTCCAGAGGCTGAGGGCTTGTGTCCCTTTTCCAACTGCTTTGTCAACGCCCCCTTCCCCAGAAAGGGAACCCAGTTGTTTGGCTTCTTTTCCCTCTAGTTCCAGGCTACTGGCCCCATTATCCCAGCATCGGAGCAGCCAGGTGGCAATGTGCTCACATGAACAACGGCTGAAATCTTTTCGCATATCTCGCAACTCGCTCAAGGACAGGGATCGGGTGGTCTCTATTTCATTTATGACTTCTTCCTCCTCTCCCCGTGATGGCCCTGCTTTTTCATCATCCCGTTCTAAACGAGTTGACGTCCGCTTCCAATATTTCATCTTGTTTATGGGGGCGACTGATACGGGCACGGGTTGATTCTCTGAGCCAGCTCCAGTAGTTGTCATGGGGGTTTGAGTAGCCGCAGTGCTTGTCCTGGGGGTTTTAGTGGCCGCAGTGCCTGTCACTTTGCCTTTCACTCCAGAGACCTTCTCTTCCCCTTGGGAGCACTGAATACTGTTGAGCAGGGCTCGGTATGCGTGGGCAGGGCCCAGCACGTTGCAGTTACCTGTGTCTCTCTGGAGTTCCCAGCGTAACAACATACTTTCTCCAAATATTCTACTACTTTTTCAGGATTCTGCGCTTGTTCGGGGTGAAACTCCAAAACACTGGGGGTGCCCACTGCCCTAGGTATTTGCCCATGCTATCCCACATGCCCTGCCACTCATAACTATCAAGCCTTGGGGCAGATTTCTGGGTCATATTCTTAAGTTGCTTAGTCAAAACCAAAACAACACGCCCAGAAACTAACAATACGTGCACCTTAACCACCCAAGGATGTTCAAGATACAAAAAGGTGGTTGTAATAGAGGCAGAGACATCATAGAACAAAGTTGCAAAGGTACTATTCCGTATTTCCTCCATATAAAATCTCTCCGAGGAGGAGGTATAATTGCTAATTGCCTCAACAAGGTGGTATCCAAAGTACAGTAACGGTTTCAGCAAAAACCCCAAATACCAGATAAAGCTGAAAAACAGTGTTTGCATAACAAAGCTCTTAGGCAAAACATTACTAATCACAGCAGACTAAACAAACCAACACCAATCTTTAACACCAACTGCAAAAATGACTACATGGTGCTGTGACCAGCAGCTGTTATTGCCTCCAACCCTTGAGCCCCACGTTGGGTGCCAAAAAGACTGTCGTGGTTTAGCCGGCAGCTCAGCCCCACACAGTCGCTCGCTCACTCCCCCACCGGTAGATGGGGGAGAGAATCAGAAGGGTAACGCTCGTGGGTTGGGATAAGAACAGTTTAATAATTAAAATTACAAGAAACAACAACAGAAATGCAATGGAAAGGAGAACAGACAGAGGCACAAAAACCGCACGTGACGCAGCTGCTT
Organism: Phalacrocorax carbo; assembly: GCF_963921805.1. Classification (NCBI taxonomy): domain Eukaryota; kingdom Metazoa; phylum Chordata; class Aves; order Suliformes; family Phalacrocoracidae; genus Phalacrocorax; species Phalacrocorax carbo. The sequence continues at coordinate 1,787,641 of NW_026990253.1, read as the reverse complement.
ACCGCCCGCCGACCCGACGCCGCGCCTCTTCCGAGCCGCAAACTGCCCCCCCTTAATATACTGGTCATGGTGTCACATGGTATGGAATGAACGTGCCATTGGCCAGTCAGGGTCAGCCGCCCCCACCGTGGCCCTGCCCATCCCAGCCTCCTGCCGAGCCGACTCGGCAGAGCACAGGAAGCTGGAAAGGTAGCTGACCCCCCCATAGTGAGGAGAATTAACCCCTTCTCAGCCAAAACCAACACAGCGCCCATCACATCAAACCTCTCATGACTCCCTGTCAGGTTGGCAGATGGGTGCCTTTTAACAGTCACCCACTACGAGCACTCATCTCTTTGCGGTATCTATTCTGTCCTGCTGGTACTGTTGCACCTAGTTGACCTTGCTCGTGGGTGTCTGCAGTCGCTAAAGCTTCAAATCTGTTGTTGGTGGTGATACTGGGAGGTGGGGGCTGAGGGAGAGCCCTGCTTTTGCGGGTCACCAGGGTCCAAGGTGCCTCCTCCTTCTCAGTGGAGTCTGCTACAGGAGCGTGGTTCTGAGACCGCCTATCTATCTCTGCCTCAGGTCTACTAATATTACTCAGCCACCTGGCACAGTAGATCATCAACCTGTGCACACCTTGTGCAGGTACTTACCTTCTCACCAGGTGAGGGGTTGGGGCACACATTACAACTTACCATCTGTACTAAAGTCTCCAGCTCTGTCTGGGTGGATGCATCAGACCTCTTTCGGGTTTTTGCCATAACACTGGTATTAGCTGTGCAGCGAGTGCTCACCATCCTGGCAGAGACCTAGAGAACTTCCCGGGCTGTGGGCCTACAAGCCAGATGCAGCACCCTCCCTGCTCACCCTCCCTGCTTGCCCTGCTCGCGCAAACTGCTCACGCAAACTGCCACCCCATGCCCTGGTTGCTCGTGCTCCCCAGGGGCGTTTAAATCTCCCATGGTTGCTCGTGGCAATGCCCAGGGCTGCGTCAGCCTCCCTCATGAGAGCTGCCGGGCGCTCTGGGCTTCCTCGGGCTTCCCTAGCTCTGGGAACCTCCTTGCTTGTCCGCCCCAATCTAGCGCCCAGCCTCGGAACTTACCGTTGCTGCTGAGTGATATGGGTCAGGTGAGCAGCAAAGTCAGGACCCTGAATTTTAGGAAAGCAAACTTCCAGCTCTTCAAGGAGTTAGTCAATAGCACCCCTGGGAAACCGCCCTCAGGGACAAGGGAGCAGAACAGAGCTGGCAGATCTTTAAGGACAAGTTCCATATAGCACAAGAGCTCTCAATCCCCAAGTGTATGAAATCAGACAAGGACAGCAAGAGACAGACATGGATGAGTCAAGACCTGCTGGTCAAACTAAAGGGCAAGAAGGAAATACACAGGCAGTGGAAGCAGGGACAGGTATCCTGGGAAGAGTATAGGGACCGCTGCCTGGTTGTGTAGGGATGGGGACAGGAGGCCAAAGCATGGCTGGAGCTGAACTGGCAAGGGACACAAAGAATAATAAGGGCAGCCTTCTATGGGTATATCAGCCAGAAAGGAAGGTTAAAGAAAGTGTACCCGCCCTGATGAACACAATGGCAAAAACAGACGAGGAGAAGGCTGAGGTACTCAACAACTTTTTTGCCTCAGTCTTCAACGGCAACCTCTCTTCCCACACCACTTGAGTGGATGGACCTCAAGGCAGGGACTGGGGGAGCAAAGTCCCTCCCGCTGTAAGGGAAGATCAGGTTCATGACCACCTGAGGAACCTGAACAGACACAAGTCTATGGGACCTGATGTCCCCAGAGTCCTGAGGGAATTGGCTGATGTAATTGCCAAGCCACTCTCTATGATATTTGAAAAGTCATGGCAGTCGGGTGAAGTCCTTGGGGACTAGAAAAAGGGAAACATTGTGCCCATCTTTAAAAAGTGTAGAAAGGAGTACCCTGGGTACTACTGACCTGTCAGCCTCACCTCTGTGCCTGGAAGATCATGGAACAGATCCTCCTAGAAGGCAAGGATTGCCTGACCAACCTAGTGGCCTTCTGTGATGGAGTGACTACATCAGCAGACAAGGGAACAGCGATGGATGCCATCTATCTGGACTTCTGTAAAGCCTTTGACATAGTCCCCCCCAACATCCTTCTCTCTAAACTGGAGAGAGGTGGATCTGATGCATGGACTGTTCGGTGGATAAGGAATTGAGCTGGATGTTGCAACACTCAATGTCCAGATGGAGATCAGTGATGAGTGGTGTCCCTCAGGGGTCCATATTGGGACCAGTACTATTTAATATCTTCATCAATGACGTAGACAGTGCACCCTCAGCAAGTTTTCAGATGACACCAAGCTGAGTGGTGCGGTTGACATGCCTGAGGGATGGGATGCTATCCAGAGGGACCTGGACAAGCTGGAAAAGTGGGCCCATGTGAACCTCATGAGGTTCAACAAGGCCAAGTGCAAGGTCCTGCACCTGGGTCAGGTCAAGCCCCAATATGAATACAGGCTGGGGGGATGAAGGGATTGAGAGCAGCCCTGTGAAGAACGACTTGGTGGTACTGGTGGATGAAAAGCTGGACATGAGCCAACATGTGTGCTTGCAGCCCAGAAGGCCAACCAGTATCCTGGGCTGCATCAAAAGAAGGATGGGCCAGCAGGTCAAGGGAGGTGATTCTTCCCTTCTCCTCTGCTCTGGTGAGACCCCACCTGGAGTACTGCAACCGAGCTCTGGAGCCCTTAACACAAGAAGGACATGGAACTGTTGAAGTGGGTCCAGAGGAGGGTCACAAAATGATCAGAGGCATGGAACACCTCTCCTAGGAGAACAGGCTGAGAGAGTTGGTGTTGTTCAGCCTGGAGAAGAGAAGTCTGAGGGGACCTCATTGCAGCCTTTCAATATTTAAAGGGGGTTATAAGATGGGGACAGACTTTTAGTAGGGCCTGTTGTGACAGGACAAGGGCTAATGGTTTTAAACTAAAGGAGGGTAGATTTAGACTAGATACAAGGAAGAATTTTTTTACACTGAGGGTGGTGAAGCACTGAAACAGGTTGCCCAGAGATGTGGTAGATGCCCCATCCCTGGAAACATTCAAGGTCAGGCTGGATGGGGCTCTGAGCAACCTGAACTAGTTGAAGATGTCCCTGCTCCTTGCAGAGGGGTTGGACTAGATGACCTGTTAGAGGTCCCTTCCAATCCAAACTGTTCTATGATTCTATGAAATAATCCCATAAAGCCTCTGTACATAAATAAGATGTACTTTTCCATGCAGAAGATCATAGAACTTTTCCTACTAAACAAAACATTAGCATTTCAGCTGTGGTGGAAAATTAACAAAACCAAACCTAACAGAACAAGCCTGAGATCAAGGTGCTAAGCACAGCCTTGATTATGATCCTGGCCTGCAAGCAGCAAATATTTAAGAGAAAGAGCGTACATTCTGCTGAACAACAGTATCTTGGAAACACATCCTCAAAGCTATAGTCAAATGATAAAATTTTATTAGAAAGAATTTACTAATTTCCTTATGACAGTAACTGATAACTCAAAAAGTTGTGTAAATATTCAAGCCAGATTATTACAAAGATGGTGTTCTTGAGGACACCAGGACCTGATGAGCCCTTTGCTTTACTGCAGATGTAAGTAATCCATGTTTTCATGCCACACTGTACATGAAAATTGGGAATAGCGATAATACAAAGTCTATATAAAAATGGGGCCAGATCTCCTTTCTTGCACACCTGTATGAGAATTAAATCAGTCATCTCACAGCTCCCCACCTAAACAGTCCAACTTGGAACAAGACAGTGTCATTCAAGAATTGGTTTAAAAGGAACAATCTTTCCCAACTTGGAAAGTAAATAAATAAAACACATATGTTACATAAGAAACAAGTGGTTCCATAAGCAGCTGAATGAGTAAAATTTGGTTTTCTGTAAAATACATATTTGTGTCCTGCACTGATTCTTTGGTATCTAGCATGAGGTGAACTTGTTTTTCAGGAGAATGTTCAGAGGTGTTGAAATTAGACAAGATTCAAAAGTTATTGCTAGTAGGGCACACAGGCAGGTGCAAACATGTAGAAAGCATGATCACATGAGCTTTGTTTTCTTAGGACACCATGTTCAAAAACAATTCCTCAAAGGATATTTATTTTAAAGCCAAACCTTACCTGTGGCATAGCGATCATAATAAATAAAGAAATATTACTTATGTGCTGCTTTAATAATGAGAGTTCTCACTATGTTCCTGGGACAAAAATCTAAAAACCTATTTCAGGGATTAGGAAATATGATGTAAAAAAACCTTGCTGTGATTTTCTAGGGCCTGAAGAATGAAATGCCAGGAACAGAGGGAGCATTAAAATTCATAACTGTTTTAGTCCCTCAGTCTCTTAAATTAACTCCTCTGAATCTCATAATCACTTATCTGTACTAAGTTTAAAAGGATTATACAGAAAAAAAAGAAAAAAAATTAAACAAAAAATGGTTCTTCCTTGTTCTCATTTGATCAGTTGATTGCAATGAGCTTCTGTACAGAACCCGAGAATTTCACTATCATAATTCCTGTAATCAAATCTTCAGTCACATTAGGACATTTGGGTTTAGAGAGGAAAGGAAAACTATATCTAATTTTGACTAGGTTCTGAATATTTACCTTTATTAGTAATTTAGTAATTGGTAATTAGGAAGGTAATGCACACTAGTCCTCTTGGTTTGACACCTCACAAATTTCAGCTACCGTTTTTAAGGGAAGGCATCCTTTGTCTGGAAAAGTGACATTTTGAACCATCCCCATCTTTAATTATATGAAGCTGGCTTTGAAGACAAGATGTAATTTCAGAAAAGATACAAAATATCTCCATAATTACCAGTTTCATAATGTACTTGAAAATGGTGAGAGGGAGCATATTGCCAATCTCTAATAATAAATAGTTTGTAAAGTCATAATCACTATAAAACAGACTTGTGAAGACAGTATTACATGTTAAGGGTAGTTTGGCACTTATGTGTAGTACATATGTGACTTGAAAAAATAAGCCAGTGTGAGCTGTATTAATGATGAATTTTACTTTTCTTCTGTCATTTTAGTGGTTGTAAATGGACCAACTGTGAAAACTAAGAAGGAATGGATAATCTTTAAAATGTAATTTAATTCTGAAAACATTTTTTTTTTTAAAAAATATTTTTTAAAATTATCGGCCTACTTGGACCTTGAAAACAAAGCAAAAGAATCCCCTTCATTAGTAGATAATCTCTCATTTTGACCACCCCATCTGTTCTTCTTTTACTTTTTCTTTCTTTTTTTTTTTTTTTTAAACTTTAGATTCTATTGCTGGCTATATTGGAAAACTAATAAAATACTGTCATTTTCCAGGTAATGTTCTTAACTTCTTGGCATATGTTCCTTCTTTCAAACTGCTCAGGATAATCCACAGCTCCACAAAAACATGAGTCAAATACACTACAAATTTCCCTCAGAGAATCAACATCTTTTCCAGCTGTTTGGATAGTCTGTCTAAAACCTGACCAGGCCTCTCATCTCCCAGTATTGTTTTGGGTTTTTATATTTTAACTTTTATTTGTTCAATTTTATTATTTCTAAACTGAGCCAATAATTTGATACTCTCTTTGTTTTCTTTACAATACTTACAATGGGCAATAAAATGATCTATTATCCGAAGAAGATAGCATTGTTTTCAACTACTTCTATTCACTAGTGCAAAATTTCTTACCTATGTCAACAACCCCCCTTTTATAAATCCTCCCTGTAGCTGTACGCTTCTACGGGAGAAGTTATCTTGGGCCGCATACCTCCGGGACACAGGGCTCTACCCACCCTGGGGACAGTGATGCACAGACACCAATATGATGGATACAAAATGTCCATCTATTTGGCTGCGTCACACGCTTATATAGCTCTTGCGCTTCCTGTTCCTGCCACTCCTATGGGGAGGAGTCTATCTTTCCGTCACATCCCGTAATCTTCCGGTCGCCGATCCCTGTCTATTCCCCTACACCTCCCTAGGCAGTTTCATATATTATTTATGGATTGAAATATCTTCCAACCATCTTCCTAAATAGACCTCTACTTGTTTTGATTGGTTTCAGATAGGTGCACAGCAATTATGGGGGCCATATAAAATTCTTGGTAGATGTTCTATTTTAAATATAGTTCTGGCAACTGGGTAAGTTACTTTTTTTAAAAAAAAAAAAAAAAAAGCATTTGTAATCATTCCAGTTAATTCCTTGTGTACTACCTGGCATGGTAGTATAAATATAGTTCTAACAGCTTCAAAGATTGGCAAGTTACTTAGTAAGCCTAAGATGGGAATTTGGCCTCAAAAGTTTTCCATCTCAATTAGCAAGAATAAGCTTATCTGCCAGCCTATCTGTACATGACCATTTATTTTCTTCTAAACTTTAATAAAACTTCATTGACTATGGAGAAAGAGAATTATGTTAAGAGAATCCAGACTTGGACCAGTTAATGTCTGTGAACAATACAATCTTTCCCACTCTCTTTCATTTGTTGCCTGCAAGGGGAAGAAAGCAAAGGAGGTTATAACCATATGTTGTGGTTTAGCCCCAGTCAGCAACTAAGCACCACACACCCACTCGCTCACTCCCCCTCCAGTGGGATGGGGGGGAGAATTGTCATATGGTATGGAATATCCCTTTGGTCAGTTGGGGTCAGCTGTGCCAGCTGTGTCCCCTCCCAACTTCTTGTGCACTTGGCAGAGCATGGGAAGCTGATGTTTTTGGCCACAAAATCCTCTGGCATTCAATAAGTTGGAGGCCAGCTTGTAGCTGTAGGACACAATGCTCCTCCACTGGCTCCTGGAAGCCCTACCAAGGATCCCAGTCTTACACCTGGTGCAACCCTGAAGACCCTGAGCCATCCTGCTGGCCATATGACATCATGCTCAGTATATAAAGCTGGGGGAAGAAGAAGGAAGGGGGGCATGTTTGGAGTGACTGCATTTTTCTTCCCAAGTAATCGTTATGCTTGATGGAGCCCTGCTTTCCTGGAGATGGCTGAACACCTGCCTGCTGATGGGAAGTAGTGAATAAATTGCTTGTTTTGCTTTGCTTGCATGCGCGCCTTTTGCTTTACCTATTAAACTGTCTTTATCTCAGCCCACGAGTTGCCTCACTTTCACTCTTCTGATTGTCTCCCCCCGTCCCATTGTGGGGGGAGTGAGTGAGTGGCTGCATGGTGCTTAGTTGCTGGCTGGTGTTAAACCACCACATAAGTTAATATTAATCTTTCTCATTATAAAGACTGCATTCAGCTTCTGTTAGTATGCAGAAATCATTATTGTCACACTTCTAATTTTTGAAAATTAATGTTTTTAAGGTAAACATGGAAAGAAAAATCTCTGGACACTTCATTAGCATGAAAGTTATTGAAGTTCTGCCATAAATGCTACTGCCAGAAACTGTATAATACTGTTTGGTCCCATATAATTTCCTAGGGAGTTCAAATCCATGAATAAGTAATAGTAGTTTTATAATATTCTGTGATAGAACATGCTTGTTATGTAAACATAGTTACTAAAGATACTAGAACACATATTTAATACTATAAATTGATCTTACTTGAGCATGAGTGACTGAAGACCTTTTGAATACTTTTAATACATCTAATGCTTATGCCAAAAGTGCAGAATTTATCTGAACCGTTGACCTTTACTAAGCCTTTGTCTTGCATATATGTTTCTAAGCTGTCTCAAGTTGCAAACTGCTTGCTTTAGAAAAATCAGCCCATGAACTTTTCTTGAGGTATAATTGAATGTCATTTTCTTTGCAGAGCAACAATAAAGGTAGGTGAGCACTGATCAAGATACCATTTGAGATGGTATGTTTCTTGTGGCATCTTATAAAAAACCTCCATTCTCACATTTTTGCTGTGTGTTCCTCAGTTCTATGGAGTGTATGTAAGAAGCACGTTCTGAAAGAAATTGCTGATATAACTAATGGCACATGCCATGAGGAGCAGGAAAAAATGAAGCTACAACCACACAGTCAAAACTCCACCAAAACTGTTGGTGTTACTCTAGCTCTTATTAATCAACGATTCCCTCCCCTCTTGTTAGGAGGATGGTGATGCTGTCTAAGAATCAATATAATTATCTTTTTTTTTCTCTCCCCCCCCCCCCCCCCCTTCAGATTGTAACTACTGGATAGCTTCTTATATTTGTTTCTGTGCTTTGGAGTTCTTTATCACTACAGAAGAGTCTTGAGCTTGCATATGTTTATGTAGGCATACCCTCTTGACTAATGGCTGTTATCTTTGCTAAAAGCAGCTGACTGATTTTTTATGATGAAAACACAATAAATCTGTTCCTAGTACAAACTTCTTTTAATTCTTATGAGCTAGAAGGAAATGGATTAAACCTTAAACAATATTAAATATTTCTGAGAATATTAATAATTAAAATCAATGGCAATCTATATTTTACTAATCTTAATGTAATACTTTCATGTGTCAACTATTTTGTTGATGAGACTTTTTAATAGATTAATTGGGCAACTAGTGAACCTTGCCTAAACATGTCACTGTGTACTCTAAGAACTTTGTGTCTACAGCTTCTGGATTAATTGTAGCTGTAAACATGCTACTGGCAGATGCCTTTTCAATTGGGACATTGTACCTACTGCATGCTATGTCTTCTTCCATCTTGACCACCATATTAGGGTATGGTGGTCAAGAAACTTGAGTTGCTTTGGTCTGGGATAAAGTTGAAAAAGTCCCCTAAATTATAATGTTGAAACAGTTCTTTGTTTAAAAAATAAAAAAAAACTTTTGCTGAAACTGAAATATGTTGTGGGAACCTGTCAGTTTTAATGGTGCAACTATTAAAAAGTTCAGTATTTTATTTTATATTGAAAATATTGTTCTAATATTCTCTGCAGTAAGATAATATTGAAGATGAAACAAAGGTATTAAAATAATAGTTGAAACGTTTTATTTTGAAACATAAAAAACTAAAGCTAGCAATTTTTAATTGGGAATGGTAATTTTGTGGCAGAGACTTCCACAATCTCAGTTTTTTGAATTAACTATTATAAAATTTCCAAATATTGGAAATAAAAAAAAAAATAAATTCTAGCTCCTGATGATACTATTGTGAGCATTTTGATATTCCTACAGTTGTACACTAAATAAGACATGATCATTATGGAGTAAAATATGTTCATTGCTAGATATAGTTTTCCTTTCCTCTCTAAACCCAAATGTCCTAATGTGACTGAAGATTTGATTACAGGAATTATGATAGTGAAATTCTCGGGTTCTGTACAGAAGCTCATTGCAATCAACTGATCAAATGAGAACAAGGAAGAACCATTTTTTGTTTAATTTTTTTTCTTTTTTTTCTGTATAATCCTTTTAAACTTAGTACAGATAAGTGATTATGAGATTCAGAGGAGTTAATTTAAGAGACTGAGGGACTAAAACAGTTATGAATTTTAATGCTCCCTCTGTTCCTGGCATTTCATTCTTCAGGCCCTAGAAAATCACAGCAAGGTTTTTTTACATCATATTTCCTAATCCCTGAAATAGGTTTTTAGATTTTTGTCCCAGGAACATAGTGAGAACTCTCATTATTAAAGCAGCACATAAGTAATATTTCTTTATTTATTATGATCGCTATGCCACAGGTAAGGTTTGGCTTTAAAATAAATATCCTTTGAGGAATTGTTTTTGAACATGGTGTCCTAAGAAAACAAAGCTCATGTGATCATGCTTTCTACATGTTTGCACCTGCCTGTGTGCCCTACTAGCAATAACTTTTGAATCTTGTCTAATTTCAACACCTCTGAACATTCTCCTGAAAAACAAGTTCACCTCATGCTAGATACCAAAGAATCAGTGCAGGACACAAATATGTATTTTACAGAAAACCAAATTTTACTCATTCAGCTGCTTATGGAACCACTTGTTTCTTATGTAACATATGTGTTTTATTTATTTACTTTCCAAGTTGGGAAAGATTGTTCCTTTTAAACCAATTCTTGAATGACACTGTCTTGTTCCAAGTTGGACTGTTTAGGTGGGGAGCTGTGAGATGACTGATTTAATTCTCATACAGGTGTGCAAGAAAGGAGATCTGGCCCCATTTTTATATAGACTTTGTATTATCGCTATTCCCAATTTTCATGTACAGTGTGGCATGAAAACATGGATTACTTACATCTGCAGTAAAGCAAAGGGCTCATCAGGTCCTGGTGTCCTCAAGAACACCATCTTTGTAATAATCTGGCTTGAATATTTACACAACTTTTTGAGTTATCAGTTACTGTCATAAGGAAATTAGTAAATTCTTTCTAATAAAATTTTATCATTTGACTATAGCTTTGAGGATGTGTTTCCAAGATACTGTTGTTCAGCAGAATGTACGCTCTTTCTCTTAAATATTTGCTGCTTGCAGGCCAGGATCATAATCAAGGCTGTGCTTAGCACCTTGATCTCAGGCTTGTTCTGTTAGGTTTGGTTTTGTTAATTTTCCACCACAGCTGAAATGCTAATGTTTTGTTTAGTAGGAAAAGTTCTATGATCTTCTGCATGGAAAAGTACATCTTATTTATGTACAGAGGTTTTATGGATTATTTCATAGAATCATAGAACAGTTTGGATTGGAAGGGACCTCTAACAGTCATCTAGTCCAACCCCTCTGCAAGGAGCAGGGACATCTTCAACTAGTTCAGGTTGCTCAGAGCCCCATCCAGCCTGACCTTGAATGTTTCCAGGGATGGGGCATCTACCACATCTCTGGGCAACCTGTTTCAGTGCTTCACCACCCTCAGTGTAAAAAAATTCTTCCTTGTATCTAGTCTAAATCTACCCTCCTTTAGTTTAAAACCATTAGCCCTTGTCCTGTCACAACAGGCCCTACTAAAAAGTCTGTCCCCATCTTATAACCCCCTTTAAATATTGAAAGGCTGCAATGAGGTCCCCTCAGACTTCTCTTCTCCAGGCTGAACAACACCAACTCTCTCAGCCTGTTCTCCTAGGAGAGGTGTTCCATGCCTCTGATCATTTTTGTGACCCTCCTCTGGACCCACTTCAACAGTTCCATGTCCTTCTTGTGTTAAGGGCTCCAGAGCTGGTTGCAGTACTCCAGGTGGGGTCTCACCAGAGCAGAGGAGAAGGGAAGAATCACCTCCCTTGACCTGCTGGCCATCCTTCTTTTGATGCAGCCCAGGATACGGTTGGCCTTCTGGGCTGCAAGCACACATTGTTGGCTCATGTCCAGCTTTTCATCCACCAGTACCACCAAGTCGTTCTTCACAGGGCTGCTCTCAATCCCTTCATCCCCCAGCCTGTATTCATATTGGGGCTTGACCTGACCCAGGTGCAGGACCTTGCACTTGGCCTTGTTGAACCTCATGAGGTTCACATGGGCCCACTTTTCCAGCTTGTCCAGGTCCCTCTGGATAGCATCCCATCCCTCAGGCATGTCAACCGCACCACTCAGCTTGGTGTCATCTGAAAACTTGCTGAGGGTGCACTGTCTACGTCATTGATGAAGATATTAAATAGTACTGGTCCCAATATGGACCCCTGAGGGACACCACTCATCACTGATCTCCATCTGGACATTGAGGTGTTGCAACCATCCAGCCAATTCCTTATCCACCGAACAGTCCATGCATCAGATCCACCTCTCTCCAGTTTAGAGAGAAGGATGTTGGGGGGGACTATGTCAAAGGCTTTACAGAAGTCCAGATAGATGGCATCCATCGCTGTTCCCTTGTCTGCTGATGTAGTCACTCCATCACAGAAGGCCACTAGGTTGGTCAGGCAATCCTTGCCTTCTAGGAGGATCTGTTCCATGATCTTCCCAGGCACAGAGGTGAGGCTGACAGGTCAGTAGTACCCAGGGTACTCCTTTCTACACTTTTTAAAGATGGGCACAATGTTTCCCTTTTTCTAGTCCCCAAGGACTTCACCCGACTGCCATGACTTTTCAAATATCATAGAGAGTGGCTTGGCAATTACATCAGCCAATTCCCTCAGGACTCTGGGGACATCAGGTCCCATAGACTTGTGTATGTTCAGGTTCCTCAGGTGGTCATGAACCTGATCTTCCCTTACAGCGGGAGGGACTTTGCTCCCCCAGTCCCTGCCTTGAGGTCCATCCACTCAAGTGGTGTGGGAAGAGAGGTTGCCGTTGAAGACTGAGGCAAAAAAGTTGTTGAGTACCTCAGCCTTCTCCTCGTCTGTTTTTGCCAATTGTGTTCATCAGGGCGGGTACACTTTCTTTAACCTTCCTTTTCTGGCTGATATACCCATAGAAGGCTGCCTTATTATTCTTTGTGTCCCTTGCCAGTTCAGCTCCAGCCATGCTTTGGCCCTCCTGTCCCCATCCCTACACAACCAGGCAGCGTCCCTATACTCTTCCCAGGATACCTGTCCCTGCTTCCACTGCCTGTGTATTTCCTTCTTGCCCTTTAGTTTGACCAGCAGGTCTTGACTCATCCATGTCTGTCTCTTGCTGTCCTTGTCTGATTTCATACACTTGGGGATTGAGAGCTCTTGTGCTATATGGAACTTGTCCTTAAAGATCTGCCAGCTCTGTTCTGCTCCCTTGTCCCTGAGGGCGGTTTCCCAGGGGTGCTATTGACTAACTCCTTGAAGAGCTGGAAGTTTGCTTTCCTAAAATTCAGGGTCCTGACTTTGCTGCTCACCTGACCCATATCACTCAGCAGCAACGGTAAGTTCCGAGGCTGGGCGCTAGATTGGGGCGGACAAGCAAGGAGGTTCCCAGAGCTAGGGAAGCCCGAGGAAGCCCAGAGCGCCCGGCAGCTCTCATGAGGGAGGCTGACGCAGCCTGGGCATTGCCACGAGCAACCATGGGAGATTTAAACGGCCCCTGGGGAGCACGAGCAACCAGGGCATGGGGTGGCAGTTTGCGTGAGCAGTTTGCGCGAGCAGGGCAAGCAGGGAGGGTGAGCAGGGAGGGTGCTGCATCTGGCTTGTAGGCCCACAGCCCGGGAAGTTCTCTAGGTCTCTGCCAGGATGGTGAGCACTCGCTGCACAGCTAATACCAGTGTTATGGCAAAAACCCGAAAGAGGTCTGATGCATCCACCCAGACAGAGCTGGAGACTTTAGTACAGATGGTAAGTTGTAATGTGTGCCCCAACCCCTCACCTGGTGAGAAGGTAAGTACCTGCACAAGGTGTGCACAGGTTGATGATCTACTGTGCCAGGTGGCTGAGTAATATTAGTAGACCTGAGGCAGAGATAGATAGGCGGTCTCAGAACCACGCTCCTGTAGCAGACTCCACTGAGAAGGAGGAGGCACCTTGGACCCTGGTGACCCGCAAAAGCAGGGCTCTCCCTCAGCCCCCACCTCCCAGTATCACCACCAACAACAGATTTGAAGCTTTAGCGACTGCAGACACCCACGAGCAAGGTCAACTAGGTGCAACAGTACCAGCAGGACAGAATAGATACCGCAAAGAGATGAGTGCTCGTAGTGGGTGACTGTTAAAAGGCACCCATCTGCCAACCTGACAGGGAGTCATGAGAGGTTTGATGTGATGGGCGCTGTGTTGGTTTTGGCTGAGAAGGGGTTAATTCTCCTCACTATGGGGGGGTCAGCTACCTTTCCAGCTTCCTGTGCTCTGCCGAGTCGGCTCGGCAGGAGGCTGGGATGGGCAGGGCCACGGTGGGGGCGGCTGACCCTGACTGGCCAATGGCACGTTCATTCCATACCATGTGACACCATGACCAGTATATTAAGGGGGGGCAGTTTGCGGCTCGGAAGAGGCGCGGCGTCGGGTCGGCGGGCGGTAAGCAGCTGCGTCACGTGCGGTTTTTGTGCCTCTGTCTGTTCTCCTTTCCATTGCATTTCTGTTGTTGTTTCTTGTAATTTTAATTATTAAACTGTTCTTATCCCAACCCACGAGCGTTACCCTTCTGATTCTCTCCCCCATCTACCGGTGGGGGAGTGAGCGAGCGACTGTGTGGGGCTGAGCTGCCGGCTAAACCACGACAGTCTTTTTGGCACCCAACGTGGGGCTCAAGGGTTGGAGGCAATAACAGCTGCTGGTCACAGCACCATGTAGTCATTTTTGCAGTTGGTGTTAAAGATTGGTGTTGGTTTGTTTAGTCTGCTGTGATTAGTAATGTTTTGCCTAAGAGCTTTGTTATGCAAACACTGTTTTTCAGCTTTATCTGGTATTTGGGGTTTTTGCTGAAACCGTTACTGTACTTTGGATACCACCTTGTTGAGGCAATTAGCAATTATACCTCCTCCTCGGAGAGATTTTATATGGAGGAAATACGGAATAGTACCTTTGCAACTTTGTTCTATGATGTCTCTGCCTCTATTACAACCACCTTTTTGTATCTTGAACATCCTTGGGTGGTTAAGGTGCACGTATTGTTAGTTTCTGGGCGTGTTGTTTTGGTTTTGACTAAGCAACTTAAGAATATGACCCAGAAATCTGCCCCAAGGCTTGATAGTTATGAGTGGCAGGGCATGTGGGATAGCATGGGCAAATACCTAGGGCAGTGGGCACCCCCAGTGTTTTGGAGTTTCACCCCGAACAAGCGCAGAATCCTGAAAAAGTAGTAGAATATTTGGAGAAAGTATGTTGTTACGCTGGGAACTCCAGAGAGACACAGGTAACTGCAACGTGCTGGGCCCTGCCCACGCATACCGAGCCCTGCTCAACAGTATTCAGTGCTCCCAAGGGGAAGAGAAGGTCTCTGGAGTGAAAGGCAAAGTGACAGGCACTGCGGCCACTAAAACCCCCAGGACAAGCACTGCGGCTACTCAAACCCCCATGACAACTACTGGAGCTGGCTCAGAGAATCAACCCGTGCCCGTATCAGTCGCCCCCATAAACAAGATGAAATATTGGAAGCGGACGTCAACTCGTTTAGAACGGGATGATGAAAAAGCAGGGCCATCACGGGGAGAGGAGGAAGAAGTCATAAATGAAATAGAGACCACCCGATCCCTGTCCTTGAGCGAGTTGCGAGATATGCGAAAAGATTTCAGCCGTTGTTCATGTGAGCACATTGCCACCTGGCTGCTCCGATGCTGGGATAATGGGGCCAGTAGCCTGGAACTAGAGGGAAAAGAAGCCAAACAACTGGGTTCCCTTTCTGGGGAAGGGGGCGTTGACAAAGCAGTTGGAAAAGGGACACAAGCCCTCAGCCTCTGGAGGCGACTCCTGTCCGGAGTGAAGGAAAGGTATCCCTTCAAAGAGGATGTTAGATATCGCCTAGGAAAATGGACAACTATGGAGAGAGGTATCCAGTATCTAAGGGAATTAGCTGTGCTCGAGGTGATTTATGGTGACCTGGACGATCAAGAGTCATCCAAAGATCCAGATGAGGCCGAGTGCACGCGACCCATGCGGAGGAAGTTTGTACGGAGTGCACCATCCTCGTATGCAAACTCATTGGCAGTAATGTCCTGGAAAGTTGATGAGACACCAACGGTGGAAGAGGTGATTGATAGACTCCGGGATTACGAAACAAATATCTCTTTCTCCCTCGTCTCTGCTGTGGAGAAACTATCCTGAAGGTCCAGCTACTCAAAGAAGGTATGTCCTGCTCCCCACCTCTACAGGGTAGTGTCTCAGCTGTTAGGAATAAGCGTCCTTTGGCTCAAAGGAGAGGATACACACCACGGGCCACCCTATGGTTCTACCTGTGTGACCACGGGGAGGACATGAGGAGGTGGGATGGCAAGCCTACCTTGAACCTACAGGCATGGGCACGTGAACTGTAAGGAAGAATAGTCACTCAGGGAGGCTCTTCCAGGAAAGCTGCTGCTCCAATTTCCAGTGAGCAGGTCCACAGAAAGAGGAGTAGCATTGCTGATTTTATTTCTGAGCTTAATAGAGAGACTCTTGATTCACATGTACAGGAAGTGAGTTGTGACTGCCATGATCAAGACTAGAGGGGTCCTGCCTCCAGCCAGGTGGAGGAAAGGGATAACCGGGCTTACTGGACTGTGTGGATCCAATGGCCTGGCACATCTGACCCACAAGAGTATAAAGCTTTAGTGGACACTGGTGCACAGTGCACCTTAATGCCATCAAACTAGATAGGGGCAGAACCCATCAGTATTGCTGGAGTGACAGGGGGATCCCAAGAGCTAACTCTATTGGAGGCCAAATCGAGCCTAACCAGGAATGAGTGGCAAAAGCACCCCATTGTGACTGGCCCCGAGGCTCCGTGCATCCTTGGTATTTCAAGGACCCAAAAGGGTACAAGTTGGATTTTGGTGTAGCTGCCTTGGAGACGGAGGAAACTAAACAGCTGTCTACCTTGCCTGGCCTCTCAAAGGACCCTTCCGTTGTGGGGTTGCTAATGGTCAAAGAACAACAAGTGCCGATCGCCACCAGAACAATGCACTGGCGGCAATAACGCACCAACCGAGACTCCCTGATTCCCATTCATGAGCTGATTCACCAACTGGAGTGCCATAGAGTGATCAGTAACACCCGCTCACCCTTTGACAGTCCCATATGGCCAGTGCGGAAGTCTAACGGAGAGTGGAGGCTAACAGTAGACTATCGTGGCCTGAATGAAGTCACTCCACCTTTGAGTGCTGCTGTGCCAGACATGCTCGAACTGCAATACGAACTGGAGTCAAAGGCAGCCAAGTGGTATGCCACAATTGATATTGCTAATGCATTCTTCTCAATCCCTCTGGCAGCAGAGTGCAGGCCACAGCTTGCTTTCACTTGGAGGGGCGTCCAGTACACCTGGAATCGACTGCCCCAGGGGTGGAAACACAGTCCTACCATTTGCCGTGGACTGATTCAGACTGTACTGGAACAGGGAGAAGCTCCCGAACACCTTCAGTACATTGATGGCATCATCATGTGGGGAAACACAGTAGAAGAAGTTTTTGAGAAAGGATAGAAAATAGTCCAAATCCTTCTGAAAGCTGGTTATGCCATAAAACAAAGTAAGGGGAAGGGACCCGCACAAGAGATACAGTTCTGAGGAATCAAAAGGCAAGATGGACGTCGTCAGATCCCAATGGATGTGATCAACAAAATAGCAGCCATGTCTCCACCAACCAGCAAAAAGGAAACACAAGCTTTCTTGGGCGTTGTGGGTTTTTGGAGAATGCATATTCCAAATTACAGTCTGATTGTAGGCCCTCTCTATCAAGTGACCCGGAAGAAGAATGATTTAAAATGGGGCCCTGACCAACAACAAGCCTTTGAACAGATTAAACAGGAAATAGTTCATGCAGTAGGTCTTGGGCCAGTCCAGGCAGGACAAGATATAAAGAATGTGCTCTACGCAGCAGCCGGGGAGAATGGCCCTACCTGGAGCCTCTGGCAGAAAGCACATGGGGAGACCTGAGGTCGACCCCTAGGGTTTTGGAGTCGGGGATACAGAGGGTCTGAAGCCCGCTATACTCCAATTGAAAAAGTGATATTGGCAGCATATGAAGGGGTTTGAGCTGCTTCAGAAGTGGTTGGTACTGAGGCACAGCTGCTCCTGGCACCCCGACTGCCAGCGCTGGGCTGGATGTTCAAAGGAAAGGTCCCGTCTACACACCATGCAACTGATGCTACGTGGAGTAAATGGGTTGCACTGACCACCCAGCAGGCTCGGTTAGGAAACCCCAGTCGCCCAGGAATCTTGGAAGTGATTATGGACTGGCCAGACGGCAAAGATTTTGGATTATCACCAGAGGAGGAGACGACACATGCTGAAGAAGCCCCACTGAATAACAAACTGTCAGAAAATGAAAAGCAGTATGCCATGTTCATTGATGAGTCCTGTCGCCTTGTGGGAAAGCATCAGAGATGGAAGGCTGCTCTATGGAGTCTTATACGAAAAGTTGCAGCAAGTGTGGAAGGCGAAGGTGAATCGAGCCAGTTTGCAGAGGCAAAGGCCATCCAGCTGGCCTTAGACATTGCCGAACGGGAAAAGTGGCCAGTGCTCTATCTTTACACTGACTCCTGGATGGTGGCAAATGCCCTGTGGGGCTGGTTACAGCAGTGGAAGCAGAGCAACTGGCAGCGCAGAGGCAAACCCATCTGGGCTGCCACATTGTTGCAAGATATTGCTGCCCGGGTAGAGAACCTGGTTCCAAAGGTGCGTCATGCGGATGCTCACGTCCCCAAGAGTCGGGCCACTGAAGAACATCGGAACAACCAGCAGGTGGATCAGGCTGCCAAGATTGCAGTGGCTGAGGTGGATCTGGACTGGCAAGGTAATGGTGAACTATTTCTAGCTCGGTGGGCCCATGACACCTCAGGCCATCAAGGGAGAGATGCAACATACAGGTGGGCTCGTGATCGAGGGGTGGACTTGACCATCGATGCTACTGCACAGGCTGTCCACGAATGTGAAACGTGGGCTGCAATCAAGCAAGCGAAGCGGGTAAAGCCTCTGTGATATGGGGGACAATGGCTGAAATATAAATATGGGGAGGCCTGGCAAATTGACTATATCACACTCCCACAAACCCGTCAAGGCAAGCACCATGTGCTTACAGTGGTAGAAACAACGACTGGCTGGCTGGAAACATATCCCGTGCCCCACGCCACTGCCCAGAACACTATCCTGGGTCTCGAAAAACAAGTCCTGTGGCGACATGGCACCCCCGAGAGAATTGAGTCAGACAACAGGACTCATTTCCGAAATAACCTCATAGACACCTGGGCCAAAGAGCATGGCATTGAGTGGGTGTATCACATCCCCTATCACGCACCAGCCTCTGGGAAAATTGAACGGTACAATGGACTGTTAAAAACTACGCTAAGAGCAATGGGGGGTGGAACATTCAAACACTGGGATACACATTTAGCAAAAGCTACCTGGTTAGTCAACACGAGGGGATCTGCCAATCGGTCTGGCCCTGCACAGTCAGAAATCCTACATACTGTGGAAGGGGATAGAGTCCCTGTAGTGCACATAATAAATATGCTGGGCAAAACAGTCTGGGTTCTTCCTGCCTCAGGCAAAGGCAAACCCATTTGTGGGATTGCTTTTGCTCGAGGACCTGGGTGCACTTGGTGGGTGATGCGGGAGGATGGAGAAATCCGATGTGTGCCTCAAGGGGATTTGATTTTGAGCGAAAACAGCCAATGAAATAAATGGCACAATGCAAACTGCTATATAATACTGTGTGTCACCTCTGTGTTGTATCAATGATATCATAGTACAAGCCTCCCAATCCATGGGAGATAAACTGTGAAACAAGTAAAGTGCAGCAGTGATGGAACGATGACTGACTCGGTATGCAGCAACCCAACACCACACACACCACCTCTCCCACCCTGCAAGACTGATAAGACAGATGGAGCCCAGAGTCATGGACTGGGTGAACTCAATGGACATTTTAATGGACATTTTCCAGGGAAGGTCCATGAACTACGGGAATGATGTCTGTGTATTATGTTAAGGGATAGGAAGGGGAGGGGTGGTGGTTGGTAAGGTTGTATTGGATGGTATGGGACCTGGGCATGGTGTAAATGGTATGGACTAAGGGGTGGAGAATGTGCTGGTTTTGGCTGAGAAGGGGTTAATTCTCCTCACTGTGGGGCGTCGGCTACCTTTTCTAGCTTCCCATGCTCTGCTGTGGGAGGCTGGGAGTGTCAGGGCCATGGCAGGTGTGGCTGACCCCGACTGGCTAATGGCATGTTCATTCCATACCATGTGACACCATGACCAGTATATTAAAGGGGGGCAGTATTGCGGCTCGGAAGAGGCACAGCATCGGGTCAGCGGGAGGTGAGGGGCTGTGTTGCGTGTGGTTTCTTTCGGCGATTCATTCCCCTCCCACCTCCCTTCCCCCCCCCCCGGGTTTCGTGCCTCTCTTTATTCTCCTTTCCATTGCATTTCTTTTGTTTTTTCTTTTAATTTTAGTTTTTAAACTGTTCTTATCTCAACCCACGAGCATTACCCTTCTGATTCTCTCTCCCATCTACCGGTGGAGGAGTGAGTGAGCTACTGTGTGGGGCTGAGCTGCCGGCTAAACCACGACAGGCACTCAGGGCTTTGCATGGGGCACCGTGCCCCAGCAAGGTCCCCAAACACAGGGCCCTGGGGGTCACGCGCACCTCCCCTCAACTGTGTGTGTATCACAGCCTCACACAGCAGTGTGGCTGGCAAAGAAATTAAATGATTGCCCAAACAACTGCATTCAGCCTAATGGGAGCTACAGAGAGTAAGTGAGACTGTGACATTGAGTCAGCAAGTGGCACTGAGATTACATGCATTAGGAGTGATTAATATGCAAGGACTCACAATTTCATGATTGTCAGAGCAAGAAACTTGACACATCCCAGTATGTTGCAGCAAGATGTATGCTCTTTCCAAGATGGGAAAGTAGTGAGGGTTCATCAAGTCACCAATCAAGCTGAAGCTAGCTTTGTACAAAAGAAACTTTGATCCCCCTCTAGCATGGGAAGCCTCCGGCTGCACCTCCCAAGCATCCATGCTGCCACGTGGGGGTCTCCCAGCATGGCTGGGACCCTCATGGGTAGGTGGCTAAACCTGCCCTTTGCTGGTAGGGTGGACAGTCAGCTGTTTAGACCAAAGGCCAAAGCATCAGTGCAAATATGCTGGCAAAACCAATTCTGAGAAAATTTTGGAAAGACAAGCACATTGAACAAGGTTGTAAGAGCCCAATTCTGTTCCCAGAAAATTTCAAAAGTGTTTTTGCCATTAATTTTGTTTGGAGCAGGACATAGCTCTGCAGAAGAGTAATCAAGTTCAAATTGTTTGCAAGCTTAACAGTTTTAAGGCTGAATGATGAACACATCCAAATCTTCGGGGGAAAATTCTTCCTGCTCTTTTAGTCCAAAAATTACAATTAGAGTTTAAGTGGCACAGTTAAGCGGATCCAAACACCAGTTTAAAATTAAGTCCAGAATCCAGAACATAGCAGCCAACTCAGAAGTATCTAGGGACGTCCAGATCAGCCCAAATATTTGTAACACAAAACCAGCATTTACTTAAGAATGATAATAAATTTACAAAAGCATGTTAATATAAAGGCCAAAAAAGTTATTATATTTGCCAAGATACAGAATTCTGACCAAATTCTACAGAAAACCAGTTAAATTTGAAGAAGTCTGGAATTGGGTTTTTGCTACACCTTGAAAAATTACCAATTGAACAGCAGAATTTTAATTCTGAGTAGAAATCAATTATCAAACATGTAATGAGAAGACTTCCAGTAGAGTGGAAGACCTCAATCTATTTGAAAGTCACTACTTGTTTTTTTTCCCCCAACACCAAAATAAAGGAACACTGATTCAGAAACAAAATCTTTACAACTGACACGTTTTTCCTATTTTCTTAATTTAAACCATATCTCAGTTTCGGATCTACTACAGAAGTGGAGGCAGTCTTTTTCAGAAGACTTTAAATCCTTATGAACAAATATTTCTCCATTACAGTAATCAGACAGGTTTCTTTTAAGACAATAAGATGTGTCAGGTAGCACATTTGCGGGAGATCAGTGAGTCCCTTGGCCACTCTGCAAGATGCAGATCTAAAGGCAGAGTGACGTCAATCAGACGAGAAGTGCAGTAAACCCCTGGGACTATCAGTCATGTCTCACTGTCATTATGAAAGAAAAATGGTAAACAAGGAAGACAGTCTGCAATTATCAATTTATGGATGTTTGTTAATGAGGATCTCAGACCTAGTCAGACAGCTCCTTCTGGAGTATTTTTCAGATGTCACAGGCTATTTCAGAATGGTCCTTTAAAATTGATTAAAAATGCCACCATCATTAGATTTTAAGAGGAAAAACCACATTAATATAATAACACAAATGCACTCTGAAAGTCTGGGGAACACACATTCCCTGTAAGTTTCAGACATCAGCTCTTTCCAGTGAACAAATAATCCAGGGATGGGGAAAAAAAAGGGGAGAGAGGGAAAGGGATTTAATTCATAAAGGCACAAAAAAAAGAATAACCGAAAAGGACTCTAAGGACCAAATTTAATATATTTCTGGTTTAAGCCACACAGACAAAAAAATGAGGTATCAGAAATCATACATTGAGATTTATGCTAAAGAAATCCTTCAGAAAAATCCCCAATTGCACAAAATTATAACGAAGATAAGATGATATAATTTAAGTGCAGATCACCCAAACGGACACCCTTTCAGACATTTAGTAAGTCCAGACAGATAGTTCTTGCAGCAGTTCTCTTACCATGACTATCCTTAAAATCAAGGTAATCACTCAGACGAAGCATAACCTAAAGGCAAAACCCAGCAAAATAGCTCTTAAAAAAATAATCTTTTTCTTAAAAGAAATTTAAGGATTATAAAAAATTACAATGCAAGTAGAGCTGGAAGACATTAAGAGAAAGAAAGAAAGAAATGATGATTTCTAACGAGTGCTAGTACTAGACAGGAGAGTAGGGTTGGGATGGAAGCGGATACAAGTCATATAGAGTATCAACATCATTTTTACGGGAGAGATTTACCTGAATGTCTGTTTAATCCTTTGCTGCATGCCTTGGTACACATACTGTTCTTAAGAGATACAGTACAGCATTGTTTCATATATGGTTGCATATATGGTTTCAGCTGGGATAGAGTTAATTTTCTTCATAGTAGCTAGTATGGGGCTATGTTTTGGATTTTTGCTGGAACCAGTGGTGATAATGTGGAGATGTTTTAGTTGTTGCTAAGTAGTGCTTACACTAAAGGAGTTTTTCAGCTTCCCATGCTCTGCCAGCTGCACAAGAAGCTGGGAGGGGAAAAAGCCGGGACAGCTGACCCAAAATGACCAAAGGGATATTCCATACCATATGATGTAATACTCAGTATATAAAGCTGGGGGAAGAAGAAGGAAAGGGGAGGAGATACGGAGTGATGGCGTTTCTCTTCCCAAGTAACTGTTACGTGTGATGGAGCCCTGCTTTCCTGGAGATGGCGGAACAGTTGTCTGCTGATGGGAAGTAGTGAATGAATTCCTTGTTTTGCTTTGCTTGCGTGCACGGCTTTTGCTTGCCTTGGCAGGTTTGTGGGAGTGTGATATAATCAATCTGCCAGGCATACCCTTATTTATATTTCAGACATTGTCCCCCATACCACAGAGGCTTTACCCGCTTCGCTTGCTTGATTGCAGCGCATGTTTCTCACTCATAACCTGTGCAATAGCGCCCATGGTCAAGTGCACCCCTCGATCACGAGCCCACCTGTATGTTGCATCTCTCCCTTGATGGCCTGAGGTGTCATGGGCCCACCGAGCTAGAAATAGTTCACCATTACCTTGCCAGTCCAGATCCACCTCAGCCACTGCAATCTTGGCAGCCTGATCCACCTGCTGGTTGTTCCGATGTTCTTCAGTGACCCGACTCTTGGGGACGTGAGCATCCACATGACGTACCTTTGGAACCAGGTTCTCTACCCGGGCAGCAATATCTTGCAACAATGTGGCAGCCCAGATGGGTTTGCCTCTGCGCTGCCAGTTGCTCTGCTTCCACTGCTGTAACCAGCCCCACAGGGCATTTGCCACCATCCAGGAGTCAGTGTAAAGATAGAGCACTGGCCACTTTTCCCGTTCGGCAATGTCTAAGGCCAGCTGGATGGCCTTTGCCTCTGCAAACTGGCTCGATTCACCTTCTCCTTCAGCAGTTTCTGCAACTTGTCGTATAAGACTCCATAGAGCAGCCTTCCATCTCTGATGCTTTCCCACAAGGCGACAGGACCTGTCAGTGAACAGGTGTGCTGGTTTTAGCTGGGATAGAGTTAATTTTCTTCACTGCAGCTGGCATAGTGCTGTGCTTTGTACTTAGCATGAAAACAATGTTGAGATAACACACAGATGTTTTGGCTGTTGCTGGGTAGCGCTTGTACTAGTCAAGGACTTTTCTAGCTTCCCATGCTCTGCCAGGTGCACAAGAAGCCAAGAGGGGAGGGGGCACAGCTAAGAGAGTGGATTCAAACTGGCCAAAGGTGTATTCCATATCATGTAACGTCATGCCCAGTATGTTAATTTGGAGGAGCTGGCCGGGGGAGGGAAGCGGCAATCATGGCTTGGGGATGGGCAGTGTCAGTTGGCGGCTGATGAGAGGTTGTATCATTTGTGGTTTTGGGTTTTTTTCCCCTTTTTCCCTTTTCCTTTTTCTTATATTATCATTATTGTTATTGTTATCATAATCATTACTATTATAATTATTATTTTATTGTAATTATTAAACTGTTCGTATCTCAACCCACAAGGTTTTTCTTGTGCTTTTGCTCTTCCGATTCTCTCCCCTGTCCTACAGGGGTGGGGGGAATGAGTGAGTGGCTGCGTGGTGTTTAGTTGCTGACTGAGGCTGAACCACAACAGTCCTTTTTGGCACCCAACATGGGGCACGAATAGTTTGAGATAATAACAGTTGCTGGTCACAGCATTGATTCATCTGTTCTCAGTATAAGTTTGTCCAGTCTATACCATGCTAAATGTAAAGTACACATTAAAAAATGCTGTTGGTTTCTGTAATTTGCTGTGTAGTTTATGTGCAGTGATTAGAAGTGTTTTGCCTAGGAGATTTGTTATTAAAACACTGGCCTGGAGCGTTATCGTTTATTTGGGTCTAGCATGGAAGCCATTACTGTACATCGGGTACCACCTCATGGAGACAATTAGCAATTATACCTCCTCCTCTGAGAGGTTTTTTATGGAGGAAATACAGAATGGCACCTTAGCTACCATCTTATATAATGTCTCCTCCTTCATTACAACAGCTTTTCAGTATCTTGAACATCCTTGGGTAGTTAAAATATACCTGTTGGTATTGCTTTGGCAGACAGTTTCAGTTCTGTCTCAGGTTAATAAGCAACGTAAGAATATCATCCAGAGATCTGCCCCAAGGCTTGATAGCTATGCATTGCAGGGTATGTGGGATAGTATGGGCAAATGCCTAAGACGGTGGGCACCCCCAGTGTTGTGGGACTTCACCCCTGCACAAGTGCAGAATCCTGAAAAACGAGTAGAATATTTGGAGGAAGTATGTTGTCACCCTGGCAATTCCAGAGAGAGAAAAATCACTGCAATGTGCTGGGGCCTGGCCCACGCCTATCGAGCCTTATTTAATACTATTCAGTACCCCAAAGGGGAAGAGAAGGCCTCTGGATCTAAAAAGACAAAGACAAGGAAAGCAACAAGGACTGCAGACACTCAAACCCCCACAACAGACACTGCAGCTACTCAAACCCCAGTGACAAGTGTTGCAGCTAAACCAGAGGACCAACCCGTGCCAGTATCAGTCGCCCCTATACTCAAGAAGAAATCCTGGAGGAGAAAGTCAACTTGTTTAGAAAGAGATTATGAGGAACCAGGGCCATCACAAGAAGAGGAGGAGGAAGAGGAAGAACCCGTACAAGAAACGGAAACTACCCGATCCCTATCCTTGAGTGAGTTGTGGGCTATACGAAAAGATTTCGGCCGTTGTTCAGGTGAGCACATTGTCACCTGGCTGCTCCGATGCTGGGATAACGGGGCCAGCAGCCTGGAATTAGAGGGGAAGGAAGCCAAACAACTGGGATCCCTCTCTAGGGAAGGGGGCATTGACAAAGCAGTTGGAAAAGGAACACAAGTCCTCAGCCTCTGGAGGCAACTCCTGTCTGGTGTGAGAGAAAGGTACCCCTTCAAGGAAGATATTGTATATCGCCTAGGAAAATGGATGACCATGGAGAAAGGTATCCAGTACCTGAGGGAAATAGCTGTCCTTGAGGTGATTTATGGTGACCTGGACGATCAACGGTCATCCAAAGATCCAGATGAAGCCGAGTGCACACAACCTATGTGGCGGAAGTTTGTACGGAGCGCACCATCTTCGCATGCAAACTCATTGGCAGTAATGTCCTGGAAAGATGACGAGACACCAATGGTAGCGGAGGTGACTAATAGACTCCGGGAGTATGAAGCAAATCTCTCTTCCTCGCTCATCTCAGCTGTTGAGAAACTGTCCCGGGAGTTCCAGCAATTCAAAGAAGATATGTCCTTCTCCCCACTGTTGCTGTACGCTTCTGTGGGAGAACTTATCTTGGGCCGCATACCTCTGGGACACAGGGCTCTACCCACCCTGGGGACAGTGATGCACAGACATCAATATGATGGATACAAAATGTCCGTTTATTTAACTGCGTCACATGCTTATATAGCTCTTGCGCTTCCTGTTCCTGCCACTCCTATGGGGAGGAGTCTATATTTCCGTCACAGCGCGTGATCTTCCGGTTGCCGATCCCTGTCTATTTCCCTACACCCACCAGTATGGACCAGTATCTCAGCCATTAGGAGTAAGCGTCCCTTTGCTCCAGAGAAAGGATACACACAGTGGGCCACCCTGTGGTTTTACCTGTGTAACCACGGAGAGGACATGAGGAGGTGGGATGGAAAAAGCTACCTCGACCCTACAGGCACGGGTATGTGAGCTGCAAGGAAGAAAAATCACTCAGGGGTGTTTCTCCAGAAAAGCTGCTGCTCCAGTTTCCAGTGAGCAAGTCCCCAGACAGAGGAACAGAAGCGCTGATTTTCTTTCTGATCTTAACAGAGACACTTGTGATTCGTATTTACAGGAAGTGAGTTGTGACTGCCATGATCAGGACTAGAGGGGCCCTGCCTCCAGCCAGGTGGAGGAAAGGGATAACGGGGTTTACTGTACTGTGTGGATCCGATGGCCTGGCACATCCGACCCAAAGGAGTATAAAGCTTTAGTGGACACTGGCGCACAGTGCACCTTAATGCCATCAAACTAGATAGGGGCAGAACCCATCAGTATTGCTGGAGTGACAGGGGGATCCCAAGAGCTAACTCTATTGGAGGCCAAATCAAGCCTAACCAGGAATGAGTGGCAAAAGCACCCCATTGTGACTGGCCCCGAGGCTCCGTGCATCCTTGGCATAGACTACCTGAGGAGAAGGTATTTCAAGGACCCAAAAGGGTAAAGGTGGGCTTTTGGTGTAGCTGCCTTGGAGACGGAGGAAACTAAACAGCTGTCTACCTTGCCTGGCCTCTCAAAGGACCCTTCTGTTGTGGGGTTGCTAAAGGTCAAAGAACAACAAGTGCCGATCGCCACCAGAACAATGCACTGGCGGCAATAACGCACCAACCGAGACTCCCTGATTCCCATTCATGAGCTGATTCACCAACTGGAGTGCCATAGAGTGATCAGTAACACCCGCTCACCCTTTGACAGTCCCATATGGCCAGTGCGGAAGTCTAACGGAGAGTGGAGGCTAACAGTAGACTATCGTGGCCTGAATGAAGTCACTCCACCTTTGAGTGCTGCTGTGCCAGACATGCTCGAACTGCAATACGAACTGGAGTCAAAGGCAGCCAAGTGGTATGCCACAATTGATATTGCTAATGCATTCTTCTCAATCCCTCTGGCAGCAGAGTGCAGGCCACAGCTTGCTTTCACTTGGAGGGGCGTCCAGTACACCTGGAATCGACTGCCCCAGGGGTGGAAACACAGTCCTACCATTTGCCGTGGACTGATTCAGACTGTACTGGAACAGGGAGAAGCTCCCGAACACCTTCAGTACATTGATGGCATCATCATGTGGGGAAACACAGTAGAAGAAGTTTTTGAGAAAGGATAGAAAATAGTCCAAATCCTTCTGAAAGCTGGTTATGCCATAAAACAAAGTAAGGGGAAGGGACCCGCACAAGAGATACAGTTCTGAGGAATCAAAAGGCAAGATGGACGTCGTCAGATCCCAATGGATGTGATCAACAAAATAGCAGCCATGTCTCCACCAACCAGCAAAAAGGAAACACAAGCTTTCTTGGGCGTTGTGGGTTTTTGGAGAATGCATATTCCAAATTACAGTCTGATTGTAGGCCCTCTCTATCAAGTGACCCGGAAGAAGAATGATTTAAAATGGGGCCCTGACCAACAACAAGCCTTTGAACAGATTAAACAGGAAATAGTTCATGCAGTAGGTCTTGGGCCAGTCCAGGCAGGACAAGATATAAAGAATGTGCTCTACGCAGCAGCCGGGGAGAATGGCCCTACCTGGAGCCTCTGGCAGAAAGCACATGGGGAGACCTGAGGTCGACCCCTAGGGTTTTGGAGTCGGGGATACAGAGGGTCTGAAGCCCGCTATACTCCAATTGAAAAAGTGATATTGGCAGCATATGAAGGGGTTTGAGCTGCTTCAGAAGTGGTTGGTACTGAGGCACAGTTGCTCCTGGCACCCCGACTGCCAGTGCTGGGCTGGATGTTCAAAGGAAAGGTCCCCTCTACACACCATGCAACTGATGCTACGTGGAGTAAATGGGTTGCACTGACCACCCAGCGGGCTCGAGTAGGAAACCCCAGTCGCCCAGGAATCTTGGAAGTGATTATGGACTGGCCAGACGGCAAAGATTTTGGATTATTACCAGAGGAGGAGACGACACATGCTGAAGAAGCCCCACTGCATAACAAACTGCCAGAAAAGGAGAAGCAATGTGCCCCGTTCACTGATGGGTCCTGTCGCCTTGTGGGAAAGCACCGGAAATGGAAGGCTGCTCTATGGAGTCCTATACGACAAGCCGCAGAAAGTGCTGAAGGAGAAGTTGAATCGAGCCAGTTTGCAGAGGTAAAGGCCATCCAGCTGGCCTTAGACGTTGCTGAACAGGAAAAGTGGCCAATGCTCTATCTCTATACTGACTCCTGGATTGTGGCAAATGCCCTGTGGGGCTGGTTACAGCAGGGGAAGCAGAGCAACTGGCAAACCCAGAGGCAAACCCATCTGGGCTGCCACATTGTTGCAAGATATTGCTGCCCGGGTAGAGGACCTGGTTCCAAAGGTACGTCATGTGGATGCTCACGTCCCCAAGAGTCGGGTCACTGAAGAACATCGGAACAACCAGCAGTTGGATCAGGCTGCCAAGATTGCAGTGGCTGAGGTGGATCTGGACTGGCAAGGTAATGGTGAACTATTTCTAGCTCGGCGGGCCCATGACACCTCAGGCCATCAAGGGAGAGATGCAACATACAGGTGGGCTCGTGATCGAGAGGTGGACTTGACCATCGACGTTATTGCGCAGGCTAGCCACGAATGTGAAACGTGGGCTGCAATCAAGCAAGCGAAGCTGGTAAACCTCCGTGGTATGGGGGACGATGGCGGAAATATAAATATGGGGAGGACTGGCAAATTGACTATATCACACTCCCACAAACCCGTCAAGGCAAGCACCATGTGCTTACAATGGTAGAAACAATGACTGGCTGGCTGGAAACATATCCCGTGCCCCATGCCACTGCCCGGAACACTATCCTGGGTCTCGAAAAACAAGTCCTGTGGCGACATGGCACCCCAGAGGGAACTGAGTCAGAAAACAGGACTCATTTCCGAAATAACCTCATAGACACCTGGGCCAAAAAGCATGCTATTGGGCGGGTGTATCACATCCCCTATCACGCACCAGCCTCTGGGAAAATTGAACGGTACAACGGACTATTAAAGACTACATTGAGAGCAATGGGGGGGCGGGTGGGGTGTTGAACATTCTAGCACTGAGATACACATTTAGGAAAAGCCACCTGGTTAGTCAATCGAGCTGGCCCTGCCCAGTCAGAAATCCTACATAGCGTGGAAGGGGATAGAGTCCCTGTAGTGCACATAATAAATATGCTGGGCAAAACAGTCTGGGTTCTTCCTGCCTCAGGCAAAGGCAAACCCATTTGTGGGACTGCTTTTGCTCGAGGACCTGGGTGCACTTGGTGGGTGCTGCGGGAGGATGGAGAAATCCGATGTGTGCCTCAAGGGGATTTGATTTTGAGCGAAAACAGCCAATGAAATAAATGGCACAATGCAAACTGCTATATAATATTGTGTGTCACCTCTGTGTTGTATCAATGATATCATAGTACAAGCCTCCCAATCCATGGAAGATAAACTGTGAAACAAGCAAAGTGCAGCAGTGATGGAACGATGACTGACTTGGTATGCAGCAACCCAACGCCACACACACCACCTCTCCCACCCTGCAAGACTGATACGACAGATGGAGCCCAGAGTCATGGACTGGGTGAACTCAATGGACATTTTAATGGACATTTTCCAGGGAAGGTCCATGAACTACGGGAATGATGTCTGTGTATTACGTTAAAGGATGGGAAGGGGAGGGGTGGTGGTTGGTAAGGTTGTATTGGATGGTATGGGACCTGGGCATGGTGTAAATGGTATGGACTAAGGGGTGGAGAATGTGCTGGTTTTGGCTGAGAAGGGGTTAATTCTCCTCACTGTGGGGGGTCAGCTACCTTTCCAGCTTCCCTCGCTCTGCCGCGTGGCAGGGGGTCTGGGAGTGGCAGGGCCGTGGTGGGGGCGGCTGACCCCGACTGGCCAACAGCATGTTCATTCCATACCATGTGACACCATGACCAGTATATTAAGGGGGGGCAGTTTGCGGCTCGGAAGAGGCGCGGCGTCGGGTCGGTGGGCGGCTGTGCCGTGTCAGGTTCCTTTCAGCGCTTCGTTCCCCTCCCTTCCCCCCTCCCCCGGGGCTTTGCGCCTCTCGTTGTTCTCCTTTACATTGTGTTTCTGTTGTTGTTTCTTTTAATTTTCATTATTAAACTGTTCTTATCCCAACCCACGAGCGTTACCCTTCTGATTCTCTCCCCCATCTACCGGTGGGGGAGTGAGCGAGTGACTGTGTGGGGCTGAGCTGCCGGCTAAACCACGACAGTCTCTTCTCCCAAGTTACTAGTGATGGGACTGGCTTCAAGCTGCATCAGGGGAGGCTTAGATTGGGTATTAGGGAAAATTTATTTACTGAAAGAGTGGTTGTCGTGGTTTAGCCCCAGTCATCGATCAAGCACCATGCAGCCGCTCGCTCACTCCCCCCTGGTGGGACAGGGGAGAGAATTGGAAGAGTAAAAGTGAGGCAACTCATGGTTTGAGATAAAAACAGTTTAATAGGTAAAGCAAAAGCTGTGCACGGAAGCAAAGCAAAACCAGGAATTCATTCGATACTTCCCATGGGCAGGCAGGTGTTCCGCCATCTCCAGGAAAGCAGGGCTCCATCACGCGTAACAGTTACTTGGGAAGACAAACGCCATTAATCCAAAAGTCCCCCCTTCCTTCTTCTTTCCCCAGCTTCATACACTGAGCACTATGTCATATGGTATGGAATATCCCATTGTTCAGTTTGGGTCAGCTGTCCTGGCTATGTCCCCTCCCAGCTTCTTGTGCACCTGGCAGAGCATGGGGAGCTGAAAAAGTCCTTGACCAGTGTAAGTGCTACTTAGGAACAACTAAAACATCTCCACGTTATCACCGCTGTTTCCAGCAAAAATCCAAAACATAGCCCCATACTAGCTACTACGAAGAAATTTAACTCTATCCCAGCTGAAACCAGGACAGTATCCACCCCTTATTCCATACCATTTACATCATGCTCAGGTTCCACACTATCCAATACAACCTCATTAACTTCCACCCCCCCTTCCCATCCTTTGATAAAATACACAGATATCATTTAGTCCACGGCTTTGGTCTCCATCTGTTCTTGTGGTCACGCTAGGACAGGAGAGGTGGTGTGTAGCGTGGAGTTACTGGGCACCAAAGCCAGCTCAGGTTGGGTCACTGCTGCACTTGCACTGCTTCTTGAAAGGCTTGTCCTCCATTGGTTCAGGTGGTTCCTGCTGTAGTAATTCCTATAACATGCAACTCAAATCACAGGTTACAACAATTTAAAGGTAGATCCATTACAATCTCCACCCCTGGCCCCTTTGGGCCAGGTTATAGGTTTTAACATTGCAATGAACTCCTCCCCTTGCTCCAAGCCTGGCTAGCAACAAGGGGTTTCTGCTATAGTAATTTCCATAATACGTAACTCAAATCCCGGGTTAGAACAATTTAAAGGTATTTCCATTACAATCTCTGCCCCTGGTCCATTTGGATCAGACCATCAGATTTAACATTGTAATGACCTCCTCCCCTTGCTCCTGCTCTGGTTTGGACTTATCCAGAGACAGTGGTCAAGCATTGGAAGAGGATGCCCAGAGAGGTGGTGGGGTCACCATCCCTGGGGGTGCTCAGAAAACATGCAAACGTGGCACTTCAGGGCATGGTTTAGGACACATGGTAGTGTTGTGTTGATTGCTGGGCTTGATGACCCTAGAGGTCTTCTCCAACCTTCATGATTCTATGATTCTATGAAAAAGGGAGATGGTGCCAATCAGGTAATCCAAATACGAATGTTTAAGAAATAACTCCTAGCCCAGAATCTCCTGTGCACGGGTGGGCTTTGAGATTTCATTTTTCTGAAGAAAAGGACTCGACCAGATTTAGAGGCAATTAAATAAGATATATTAAGTTTTTAATTCCTTAATAAGTTGAGGGGTGAAAAAGCTTTATTTTTATGGATTTAGCCTTTTCTCAAAAATAAAATGTTCCCCCTTTTGAAGACGCTTGCATTTGGTTTGCATGGCAAGGTTTTGGTAGCAGGGGAGCTACAGGTGTGGCTTCTGTGAGAATCTGCTAGAAGCTTCCCCTGTGTTCGATAGAGCTAATGCCAGCTGGCTCCAAGATGGACCTGTCACTGGCCAAGGCCGAGCCAATCAGCGACAGTGGTAGCGCCTCTGTGATAACAGATTTAAGAAGGGGGGGTGGGGGGAAATAACCTGCTGTGCAGCAGCAGCCAGAGGAGAGAGAATATGTGACAAAAACTACTCTGCAGACATCAAGGTCAGTGAAGAAGGAGAGGGAGGAGGTGCTCCAGGTGCCGGAGCAGAGATTCCCCTGCAACCCATGGTGAAGACCATGGTGAAGGCAGGTTGTCCCCCTGCAGCCCATGGAGGTTAACGGTGGAGCAGATATCCACCTGCAGCCTGTGGAGGACCCCAAGTCAGAGCAGGTGTATGCACCTGAAGGAGGCTCTGACCTCGTGGAGAGCCCATGCTGGAGTAGGCTCCTTGCAGGGCCTGTGGAGAGAGAAGCTCACACTGGAGCAGTTTTGCTGGCAGGACCTCGTGGGGGACTCATGCTGGAGCAGTCTGTTCCTGAAAGACTGCACCCTGTAGAAAGGACCCATGCTGGACCAGTTAGTGAAGAACTGCAGCCCATGGGAAGGACTCACATTGGAGAAGTTCATGGAGGACTGTCTCCTGTGGGAAGGACCCCACGCTGGAGCAGGGGAAGAGTGTGAGGAGTCCTCCCCCTGAGGAGGAAGAAGCGGCGGAAGCAACATGTGATGAACTGACTGCAACCCCCATTCCCTGTCCCCCTGCACCACTGAGGGGGAGGAGGTAGAGAATTCAGGGGTAGTTGAGTCCAGAAGAAAGGAGGGGTAGGGGGGAAGGTGTTTTTAAGATTTAGTTTTTATTTCTCATTACCCTACTCTGATTTTGATTGGTAATAATATTAAACTAATTTCCCCAAGGTGAGCCTGTTTTGCCCATGACGGTGATTGGTGAATGATCTCTCCCTGTCCTTAGTCCAACCCACGAGCTTTTCATTATATTTTCTCTCCCCCTGTTTAGCTGAGGAGGGGGAGTGATAGAGTGGCTTTGGTGGGCACCTGGCATCTAGCCAGGGTCAACCCACCACAATGCTCTTTGTCCTCTCAGCCTCAATATTTTCTTTTGAACATATTAGGGCTGAACATATTTTTATTTCTCTCAATTGGGATATCTTTAATCTTGTTTCCTAGGAGAGAAATCTTTGAGCTGTCTGCTTCTTTTGAGCTTAATTCTAAGATATGGAGAGACAGAGATGTAGGCATTGTTTGCATTACTGTCAGCTCTGGATTAGTGAGAAAAAAACACCTGATTCAGCCTTGGAACAAGACTTGGTTAGTAAGGCAAAAATGGAAATGTTTGTATATTAATGCAGTGTTTCCCATGTGTCTTGGACTAATAAACCTACAGACGTAATCAGGTCAAGAGAGCAAACTGCTTTTAAAGAGGTATTTTCATCAGTCATCCGAGCTGGGACAGAGATTGCTGTTGCCTGCAGGAGAGGAGGAATGCACTTGATCAGCCTTGCAGGCTCCACATAGTCATCCACCCCTGTCGTACTTGTGAAGCTGGTGGGCAGTTTAGAGCTTGGTAAGGTGTATGTGTAATTCATCTTACTCCTTTCAGAAGCCGTTCACGTGCAGTTATTGTGACTGGAGGCATCTCACCTCATGTAGCCCTTCATTTGCTTTGGCTAGATCCCTCTGATCCCTTACTCAGTCTGCATCATGATCAATATTGCTTCATTTATAAATTGTTTTATATATGTCTAAATATGCTAATGCAATATTCATATTTACCATAATTATTCAGATATGCATGTATAATATCAGCAGAAAAAGAATTTTAAGTTTACTTTAATCTATTGGTTAAAACAACATACAAGTGATTTTCACATTCATGGTACATTGAGTAATGGTTGTGTAAACCCCGTATCATTGGTTAAAGGAGTGGTTTTGTGACCTCTCAAAGTTTTTCTGGTGTTATGAAATTGCAGTGTGTCCTACTTATAAGAGAACTTGAGACTGTGTTTAAAATACAGAATGTGAGTTAGCTTCATTTCAGTATGATATAAAACTAAGAAAATAAAAGGCACTCAAAATTCCCATGCAGTAACCAGTTTTCAGTCTTCCACCAAAGAAAAGCTAAAATATCAGTAGCTCAATATGTCAAATAAGAAATACATATTTGCTCTGAAGAGGTGCATAAAATCAGTCAAAGATTAAAAAGTATCTCTACACAGTATTTCCCAGGCAGCTGCAGGCAGACTCTGACTGTACTCTGAGCAGACCAGAAGTCACGCAGTTGTGTTAGTGTGGCACCGAGCTCGGGATGTCCTGGCACTTGGCACACCACTGCAGGTACTCTCCTCTTGTTCTGAAGTCATGACTGAGCTCTACATCAAAGGAAGCTCATAGAATCTGTCGTGGTTCAGCCTCAGCTGGCAACTGAACACCACGCAGCCGCTCGCTCACCCCCCCCCCCCCGTGGGATGGGTGTAGGGGAATAGACAGGGATCGGCGACCGGAAGATTACGGGATGTGACGGAAAGATAGACTCCTCCCCATAGGAGTGGCAGGAACAGGAAGCGCAAGAGCTATATAAGCGTGTGACGCAGCTAAATAAACGGACATTTTGTATCCATCATATTGGTGTCTGTGCATCACTGTCCCCAGGGTGGGTAGAGCCCTGTGTCCCGGAGATATGCGGCCCAAGATAAGTTCTCCCGTAGAAGCATACAGCTACAGATGGGGAAGAGAATTGGACGAGCAAAAGCACTTGTGGGTTGAGATAAGCACAGTTTAATGATTACAATAAAATGATGATGATGATTATGATAATAATGACAATAATGTTAATATAATAAAAGGGAAAAGGAAGGAAAGGGAAAACAGGAAAAAAAACCGCAGAAACACGAACGATACAACCGCTCACCACCCGCTGACCGACGCTGCCCGTCCCCGAGCCGCGATTGCTCCCTCCCTCCCCCGGCCAGCCCCTCCCAGGTAGCATACTGGGCATGACGTTACATGATATGGAATATCCCTTTGGTCAGTTTGAATCCGCTCTCTTAGCTGTGCCCCCTCCCCTCCCGGCTTCTTGTGCACCCAGCAGAGCATGGGAGGCTAGACATGTCCTTGACTAGTATAAGCGCTACCCAGCAACAGCCTAAACATCTGTGTGTTATCTCAATAGGTTTTTTTTCCCATGCTAATTTCAAAGCACAGCACTATACCAGCTAGAGTGAAGAAAATTAACTCTATCCCAGCTGAAACCATGACAGAATCATAGAATCATTAAGGTTGGAAAAGACCCTTAAGATCATCGAGTCCAACCGCTTACCTATCACTGCCAAGTCCACCACTAAACCATGTCCTCAAGCACCACATCTACCCTTCTTTTAAATACCTCCTCCAGGGATGGAGACTCCATCACCTCCCTGGGCAGCCTGTTCCAATGTTTGACAACCCTTTCGGTGAAGAAGTTTTTCCTAATATCCAACCTAAACTTCCCTGGCACAGCTTAAGGCCATTTCTTCTCGTCCTATCGCTTGTTACTAGGGAGAAGAGACTGACCCCCGCCTCACTACAACCTCCTTTCAGGTAGTTGTAGAGAGTGATAAGGTCTCCCCTCAGCCTCCTCTTCTCCAGACTAAACAACCCCAGTTCCCTCAGCCACTCCTCATAAGACTTGTTCTCTAGACCCTTCACCAACTTCGTTGCCCTTCTTTGGACATGCTCCAGCACCTCGATGTCCTTCTTGTAGTGAGGGGCCCAAAACTGCACACAGTACTCGAGGTGCGGCCTCACCAGTGCCGAGTACAGGGGCACGATCACCTCCCTGCTCCTGCTGGCCACACTATTCCTGATACAAGCCAGGATGCCATTGGCCGCCTTGGCCGCCTGAGCACACTGCCAGCTCATGTTCAGCCGGCTGTCAACCAACACCCCCAGATCCTTTTCCTCCAGGCAGCTCTCCAGCCACTCCTTCCCAAGCCCGTAGCGTTGCATGGGGTTGTCGTGACCCAAGTGCAGAACCCAGCACTTGGCCTTGCTGAATCTCATACCATTGGCTCTGGCCCAACGATCCAGCCTGTCCAGGTCCCTCTGTAGGGCCTTCCTGCCCTCCAGCAGATCGACACTTCCACCCAGCTTGGTGTCATCTGCAAACTTACTGAGGGTGCACTCAATCCCCTCATCCAGATCATCAATGAAGATATTGAACAGGACCGGCCCCAACACTGAGCCCTGGGGAACGCCACTCGTGACTGGCTGCCAACTGGATTTTACTCCATTCACCACCACTCTCTGGGCTCAGCCATCCAGCCAGTTTTTAACCCAGCACAGAGTGTACTTGTCCAAGCCGTGAGCAGCCAGCTTCTCCAGGAGAATGCTGTGGGAGACAGTGTCAAAGGCCTTACTAAAGTCCAAGTAGACAATGTCCACAGCCTTCCCCTCATCCACTAAGCAGGTCACCTTATCATAGAAGGAGACCAGGTTAGTGAGGCAGGACCGCCCTTTCATAAACCCATGCTGGCTGAGCCCGATCCCCTGGTTGTCCCGCATGTGCTGTGTAATGGCATTCAAAATTATCTGCTCCATGACCTTTCCCGGCACCGAGGTCAGGCTGACAGGCCTGTAGTTCCCCGGATCCTCCTTCCGACCCTTCTTGTAGAGGGACGTCACATTCGCTAGTTTCCAGTCATCTGGGACCTCCCCAGTTGACCAGGACTGCTGATAAATGATAGACTGTGGCTTGGCGAGCTCCTCTGCCAGCTTCCTCAGTATCCTTGGGTGGATCCCATCCGGCCACATGGACTTGTGAATATCCAGGTGAAGGAGCAGGTCGGTGATTGCCACCTCTTCAACAACTGGGACTTCATTCTGCATACTATCGCCATGTCCCAGCACAGGGGCCTGACAACCCCGAGGATGACCAGTCTGACTATTAAAGACTGAGGCAAAGAAAGCATTAAGTACGTAAGCCTTCTCCTCATCTTTCCTGGCAAGGTTACCTTCCGCCTCCAACAAAGGAGGGAGATTCTCCCTGGCCCTCCTTTTGTCACTGATGTATTTATAAAAACATTTTTTGTTATCTTTAACAGTGGCGGCCAGTTTAAGTTCCAGCTGGGCCTTCGCCTTCCTAATCTTTTCCCTGCATAACCTCACAACATCCTTGTAGTCCTCCTGAGCCACCTGCCCCTTCTTCCAAAGGCAGTAAGCTCTCCTTTTTTTCTTGAGTTCCAGCCAAAGCTCCCTATTCAGCCAAGCCGGTCTTCTCCCCCGCCTGCTCGACTTACGGCACATGGGGACGGCCTGCTCCTGTGCCTTTGAGACTTCCTTCTTTAGTAACATCCAGCCTTCCTGGACTCCTTTGCCCTTCAGGACTGCCTCCCAAGGGACTGTGTTAACCAGACTCCTTAACAATCCAAAGTCTGCCCTTCTGAAGCTCAGGGTAGTGGTTTTGCTGACCCTCTTCCTTACTTCTCCAGGAATTGAGAACTCTATCATGTCATGGTCGCTGAGCCCAAGACAGCCTCCGACCACCACCTCACCCACCAGGCCTTCTCTGTTCGTAAACAGCAGGTCCAGTGGGGCACCTCCCCTGGTTGGCTCGCTTACCAGCTGCGTCAGGAAGTTATCTCCCACACACTCCAGGAACCTCCGAGACTGCTTTCTCTCTGCTGCGTTGTATTTCCAGCAGATATCTGGTAAGGTGAAGTCTCCCACGAGAACAAGGGCTAGAGATTGTGAGACTTCAGCCAACCGCTTGTAGAGTACTTCATCTGTCTCCTCATCCTGGTTGGGTAGTCTATAACAGACTCCCACCAGGATATCTGCCTTATTGGCCTTCCCCCTGATCCTTACCCATAAGCACTCAACCTTATCATTACCGTCGTTGAGTTCTAGACAGTCAAAACACTCTCTAACACACAAGGCTACCCCTCCATCTCTCCTTGTAGCCATCCATTGCAGCGCTCCAGTTGTGTGAGTCATCCCACCATGTTTCCGTGATGGTGACCACATCATAGTTTCCCTGGTGCGCAATGGCTTCCAGCTCCTCCTGTTTCTTGCCCATGCTGCGTGCATTGGTGTAAATGCACTTCAGGTGATCTATTGATCTCGTCTCCAACACAAGCATGCCACCCCTAGGCTCATCCCTAGCAAGCCTCGTTTTACCCCTTTCCCCCTTCGTATCTAGTTTAAAGCCCTCTCAACGAGGCCTGCTAACTCCTGAGCCAGAATCCTTTTCCCCCTTTGTGACAGGTGAACCCCATCTGTCTCCATCAGGCCTGGTGCCATGTAAACTGCCCCATGATCAAAAAAACCCACCAAAATTCCACCACTGGCACCAGCCTCTGAGCCACATGTTAATGAGATGGGACTGCCTGTTCCTTTCCGTATGTCTCCCGGGTACCGATGGGATGGAGGAAAACACTACCTGTGCTCCTGATCCTTCAAGTAATCGCCCCAGTTCTCTAAAGTCCCTTTTGATTGTCTTTGCACCTCTCTCAGCTACCTCATCACTGCCGACCTGAACAACCACTAGCGGATAATAATCAGATCCTTTTACTAGCCTAGGGAGCTTCCTGGTAATGTCTCTTATCCTTGCCCCAGGGAGGCAGCAGACTTCCCTGTGGGATGGTTCCCCTCAGAAGGGAGTTGCCTACAACAATTACCCTTCTTTTTTTCTTACCGGTGGCCTTTGTAATGCGTGGGGCTGACTGGTTCCCTCTAGTCAACCCCTTGGGTGGATCACTGTCAGTATCTTTGTCCTCCTGGCCCTCGGGTTCCAGAGCCTCATACCTATTGTGTAAGGGCACCTGGGGGGGGGGCGAAGTCAGCCAAGAGTGGATTCGCCTACTGCGCCGAGCAGGGATCTGCATCCATCTTCTGTCTCTTGGGTCCCCTCCTTCTGCCTGGCGGCATGAGGGCAGGGGAGCCACTCCTTCTCTTGATGCTTCTATCTGGTGTGCTTGTCTCAGGGATGGTAGGGAGTGGCTCCTCTAGTCTATCTCCCTCTCGCATTCCCTGATACTCCTCAGTCTCGCAACTACTTCTTTCAGCTCTGCCACCATGCTGAGCAGATCCTCCACCTGCTCACACCTCACACAGGTCCTGCCTCGGGAGCCCTCCATGACTGGAGCAAGGCTCTGGCACTCCCTGCAGCCAGAGACCTGGGTGGCTGCATGTCTGCCTTCAGGATAGGTTTGGAGATACTTATGTAATGGTCATTGTGACATACTAGCACAAAATGCGTATTAACAACAAATAGTTTGGGATTATACTTCTGTGCATATTCTCATAGAACAGAATTAAGATTGCACTAGTTTAGGCATGTCCTGGCTCAACTGAAGGATGGAGCCCCTGTATTCATTAACAACTTTAGTTTCATACATACTATATAGGGACTTTCTACTATTGGTCGCTGAGCCTGTAATTAATAGAGAACAGAAGATTACACTGTATTAAAAGAAAAAAATGCTCTGCAAAGTACAGAACTGGCAGATGAATGGCAATGCTGCTTCAGCACTCACAGCGCAGTCACTTGTGAAATGAACCTCTTCTGTGGTCTCAATGCAGGGCTTGGTACTGTGCCTGCTATTCCAGTCCAGCCTAGCTTCAAGATGAAGATGCATTTTACAGAGAGACTGTGGGGTAATTGCAGTGTGAAAGCATTAATGATTTTATTATTTACTCCTCCTAAATGCATTCTGGAGTTAAAAAAGTAGTTGTGCAGGAAGCTTGATCCTTCATTTTGGAATGCTAAAAGAACACTGATAAGTTTGGGGGGAGGGATATAAACTGTTCAAGTGTCACATTTCAATGATCAGCAAAACTAAAATGAAAACTGAAACACTCTCAGTCCCAAATAGACATTGTGATGGAAAACATTTATAGGCTTTGAATTTCAAGGCTTTAGATATTTCCCAGAAATATAAACTAATGAGGATGTGAAAGACTGAATGTTATAATATGAATGGGAAAGATTGTAGGTCATCTTTACTGGAAACTCCTGATGATATGTGGTGTTTGCTCTCTGTGACCTGGTAATTTGAAACGGAAATTTTATGTGAATCTAGCTGTGTCTTCTTTATAGGGGCTTAATTGGTGC
Organism: Phalacrocorax carbo; assembly: GCF_963921805.1. Lineage (NCBI taxonomy): Eukaryota > Metazoa > Chordata > Aves > Suliformes > Phalacrocoracidae > Phalacrocorax > Phalacrocorax carbo. Next base: position 1,747,141 of record NW_026990253.1, on the reverse strand, counting down.
ATGCTAGACAGCAAAAGATTAGGCTTGCAGCTCTGAAGTTAAACACTTTTTGGTAATGACTGTTTGCAGCCTTTTACTAAAATAGACTGACTTTGCTAAATTAGAGGTGGCTATGTGAGATACTTTTGGATTTTTATTTTTTTCAGGATTTTTATATTCACTGCAGGTGTCAAAGGAGAAAGTTGTTCCAGAAAAGTTAGAGAGTAAGAACAATTTTAATGGACTTGGATATATTTTTTTAAGCATTTATTTATAAAACTATTTAGAGTAATGTCATTATATAATTTATGAAGGTGCATTACTGTGTAGAAATGACCTCTGACCCTAACTTCTCAACACTCATTGATAGAAGTTGCATGTTAAAGGACCCAATTGTTGGCTACAGAATTGGTCCTAATTTTCAGGTATAATAAAAGATGAATTTTGTATTTTGTTAGTCTGGGAATTGGAAATATACCATAATATCAGTGCTAGTTTCAAGATAACTTTAATATACAGAAGCTGTTTATTAATCTTACACCTACAGAAGTTGAGGGGTTTATTTTCAAAATAACGACATAAAAATAATCTTTACTGTAATATGTAAAAATTTATATTTTTATGTTAATTATTTTAATACTAGGAGGCAATGCTTATTAAGGTGGCTAGCAATAGCAAAACACTTGGATAGAATAATTGTAAATAAATATTGGTAGTTGGATTTTTTTTTTTTGCACACTACTTATAATTTCTACCAATTATTACAGATGAAGGGCGTCACTGTAGGAGATTGTTAAAAAATGCTAGAGAAATTTGCCTTACAAGCATGTAAAATATGCTAAAGAAAACTGAGTTTATATAAGCTAATTAAGCTAGTTTGTGTAAAATAGATTATTACCAATGACAAAACAGGGATCTGCCAAAATATGGCAGTGGAATTTCCTGGTATAGTGGACAGTCTTGTACAGTGCAGAGATGGGGAAACTCCTGCTTTATTCTGCTTTGTCATAAACTGGCTTATATATGAAAATAGTGCAGCCTTAAGGAGTGTCATGGAATATGGCCCAAGTTACAGTCCTTAACTGTATGCAGAAGGACAGGGAAATGCACTCAGCAAAAATTCAGTTTTGTGAAATGCATGCTTTATGTAACTCAGCCATGGCTGTGAGTGTTTCCTTTTGTTCCATGCACAAGAAGCCGAGATGTGAGATGCACCCTTCACTGAGGCTGTGGCTTCATCGGATCTAGGAGCTCACAGTGTGAAGGTCATGATTATTTCCCAATGGTTCCTGGCTGGTGACGCAGGCATTGTTTGTCCCCAACTTGTTCCTGAGACCTGTTTGCCAGGCCGAGGAAATGGGAGGATGGGACACCTTCCCTGAAGTAGGATAACTGTGTCATCTGATGTGGGAGAGTAGAGTAACCATGTAGGTTGTGAACACAGGGATAGGGTCATTTCTCTGCCTCTCTGCATTGCGTGTATGGAAAACTAAGTTTTTAACCAGACCCTCTCCTTGGATATATGAACAGTTTTTAATATGCCATCCCTCACCTGCCTTCTCACTGCAGTAACAAAGTAGTATCTGTTTCCTCAGCTTTGGGCTCCAACTTTTGCCTGGTTTTAATTAACATGATGTTGAACTATTTCCCCTGTACCAGCTAAAGATGGTTTGATGGATTGCGGCTTCTCTCTGTGTGGTTGCAGACTGAACATGGGAACATTTTGCATTTCCTTACCTATGTCCAAACTAAAAAATTTACAGAAAAATGTCCTGATTAACTTGATGCCAAAACCAGTGAGCTAATTCCTGGACACTGTTTGGTAGTCGGTGTTCCAGGGATCATTTGCAAAAGGCAGTTTCTGTGAGGTCACTCTGTTTTGCAGACTATGGGAGTTTATCACCCTAGACACATGTCATTTTGTACTAGTTGGCCTCAGTTCCCTGGAATACTCATGGGCATGTTTAATTTACTGTTACAGACGTATCTGAAAAGTTTGTCGTAAAAGAACCATTTTGGCTAAAAAATTATGATGTGAAACACTGCCATGCTTGGTGACAGTGAACAGGTAGTCACTAGCAACTTCATCTGGTTATGCAACAGGCAGCTCCGTGGGTATGGGTGAACCTGTTCATGTGTGCTGAATTATATAGGCAGCGGTGCGTATAGAGCACTGTTTTTCCAACCTACGTGACTCTTGCATGAATGCTGTTGTCCTCTCAGCTCTCTCATTCTCTCTGCTAATACCTTGTGATTCTGCAAATGCTCATAAAATATATGCAGTTAATAATTTTGTTTTCTCCCTCTTTTGGAAGTCACAATATCTATTGGTGCATTTTCATTTGCTCATTTTAGTTCAATTTTTTCCCCCTTGGTTCTCATATGGTTGTCAGAATTCATGCATCCCAATTCAGATGAGCATAGAAGTACCGATTTCTGAGACCCCTTCATACAAATGTTTACCTTTTAATTAACCTATGAAAGATCTTTTTCAGATACATTTGACTTTAGGTATAAAAACTATTTTAAAAATTCCTTAAGACTATTTCTTTTAAAACATTAAAATTGTGACCATTCTAAACAGCCTCTAAACCAAGAATAATGAATGTGCATAGATGTTTTCTTTCTTATTTATAGGAATACAGGTAGCACTAGGGCTCAAGCTCCTCTGTACTTTTGCATGAGAACTAGGGTTCTGTCCAGCTATTGTCAATGGCTTGGATTCTAAATAGGATCATTGTGAGTAAATTGGTCTTTGTGCAAGTTTTATATAAGCAAGAGTTAAGTCTTTAGTGTAATATAGCACCAGTTAGAAGTAAACAGGCTATGATTTCAGTGCTAGACACTGCCTTAAGGCAGAAGAAATCACACTGTCATGCAGAGAATATGTATCTGCTGCTATTTTGGTGTTTGATTCATTGTCACATAGTTGAAAGCTGTCCAGGAGAGGAAGAAGTATAAACTGACAAGGGAAGAAAATGACCAGTTTATGGAGGATATAGGAATGAGGAACAGCATATATACTTAAGTCATTTGCGGCTTGCTTTTATGTATCTGTTCATTATTAGTGAAAGTATTGACTCCAAAGAATAAAATGCTTCTAACATCTGCAGTTATCAAAGACTTAAAGGGTTAAATGCTAATGAAATGTTTTAATAATCAACCATGGAGTTAGTTATCATCTGACTGATGAAAGTGCACTTCACCCTGTTAAAAATGCATATTTTAATAATAGGTATGTATTTTAACGTACAACGATAGTTGTCTCAAGTTTTGAAGAAAATTCCTGGAAGTATCAACATTGAAAAAGGCTTGTTTATAGTAGCATATGAAAATATGCAAACATCACCCGTGTGTGTTTCTTCAAAAGAGTCAGGCAGGGTTTTTAGTCCTAAATTTGTATGTGTGATTTATTAACAGGCTCTTTTAAATATAGTGCTGCTGATGCTAATGAATGAGCAAATGGCTAATGAACTTCTGGGAACATATCCATAACAAGTTCTAAAAATCCTGGGAGGTATTAGCACAAGACATATATAATTGAAGCCTTCAGAAAGTATTACAAAATCCTAGTAGTAGCTGCCAATAAATCTCACTCAGGAAGTGAAACACCTCTGACCTACTCAAGAATGAAGCATAATTGTATGCAACAATATTCAAGATCACCTTGCATATCTCGCACAGCTCCTTTCAAACATCTTAGTGCCAGGATGATAACTGCCTGCATTCTTGCATACAAATTGACCTCACTTTAGAGAGGATACTGGGACCAGTTTGTGAGGAGTAAGTAGCAGGGATTAATATACACAGCTTAGGTACATGTAGACTGAGAAAGAAACAGCGGTCTACACATTACTGAAGAATATTAAGGAAGGGGAGGGATTGTTCTGAAATATATAGTGATTTAAATTAGTATTGATGGTGTTAAACAATGGAAAAAACTTCTGTATGGAATACTGTCATTATTTTGAGGGATTCTTCTCTCAAATAATACTGAAGGAAGAGAAATAGTATAAAGCCCAAGAATAACAGCCTTTAAAATTAGAGCAGAAAAAGTACTAGAATTTCATTGGGAAGGTGACACAAAAAAAAATTTTAAGAGACTTTGCTATAGCTGTTTGGACACATTTTTATTGCCTTTTCTTCAGTGTTTCTGAAATACAGATAGAAATGAATCTCACTAGTTCTGTGAGGGAACTGAAAACACTTCCCTTCAAACTGGAGTGGAAAGCCAAGAAGCTGGCTGGGGTAAGGGGAAGAAGAGGTATAATGACATACTTCTGAAATTTCATTTCAACATGGAAACACGGGCTTTCTTAAAGAAAACAAGTAGTTTGGGATCTATGGTACCCACTGGCTGAAGCTGGCACTCTTCTCAGTGCCACAGCTCCTCAGTCCCAGGAAGTTCTGGTAAAAATTACACTGGAGAATGACAGAATCACAGAATGATAGGGGTTGGAAGGGACCTCTGGAGATCGTCTTGTCCAACTCCCCTGCTTGAGCAGGGACACCTAGAGTAGGGGGCACAGGACTGTGTCCAGGCAGGTTTTGAATGGCTCCAGTGCTCTGTCACCCTCACAGTAAAGACGTTTTTTTCTTGTATTCAGGTGGAACTTCCTATGTTCGAACTTGTGCCCATTGCCCCTTGTCCTGTCATTGGGCACTAATGAAAAGAGCCTAGTCCCATCGTCCTGACACCCACCCTTTAGATATTTATAGGTATTGATGAAATCCTCCTTCAGTCTTCTCCAGGCTAAACAAACACAAGACTCTCAGCCGTTCCTCATAAGGGAGACGCTCCAGTCCCCTGATCCTCTTGGTAGCTCTCCGCTGGACTTGCTCAAGGAGTTCCACATCCTTCTTAAACTGGAGGACCCAAAACTGGACACAGTATGCCAAATGTGGTCTCACTAGGGCAGAGTAGAGGGGGAGGATAACCTCTCTCGACCTGCTGGCCACACTCCTTTTAATGCAGCCCAGGATACCGTTGGCCTTCTTGGGCACATTCCTGGCTCATGGTCAGCTTGTTGTCCACCAGCACTCCCAGGTCCTTCTCAGCAGAGCCGCTTTCCAGTAGGTCAGCCCCCAGCCTGTACCGGTGCATGGGGTTGTTCCTCCCCAGGTGCAGGACCTTGCACTTGCTCTTGTTGAATTTCATCAGGTTCCCCGCGGCCCAGCTCTCCAGCCTGTCCAGGTCTCGTTGGATGGCAGCACAGCCTTTTGGTGTATCAGCCGCTCCTCCCAGCTTGGTATCATCAGTGAACTTGCTGAGGTTACACTCTATCCCATCACCCAGGTCATTGATGAGTATATTGAACAGGACTGGACCCAGCACAGACCCCTGGGGAACACCACTAGTGACAGGCCTCCATCCAGACTCTGCCCCATTGATCACGACCCTCTGAGTTCTGTTGTTGAGCCAGTTCTCAATCCACCTCACTGTCCACTCATCCAACCCACACTTCCTTGGCTTGCCTGTGAGGAGGCTATGGGAGACCGTGTCAAATGCCTTACTGAGGTCGAGATAGACAACCTCCACTGCTCTCCCTTCGTTGACCCAGCCAGTCACGCCATCATGGAAGGCTATCAGGTTGGGCAAGCATGATCTTCCCTTGGTGAATCCATGCTGACTGTTTCTGATAACCTTCTTTTCCTCTACATGCTTGGAGATGACCTCCAGGATTAACTGCGCCATCACATTTCCGAGGATGGAGGTGAGGCTGACTGGCCTATAGTTTCCCAGGTCCTCCTTCTTGCCCTTTTTGACGCTGGGAGTGACATTTGCTGTCCTCCAGTCCTCGGGCACTTCTCCTGTCCTCCATGACCTTTCAAAGGTGATGGAGAGTGGCTCAGCAAGAACATCCTCCAGCTCCCTCAGCGCTTGTGGGTGCATCCCATCAGGGCCCATGGATTTGCAAGGATCCAGTTTGCATAGGTGATCTCTGACCCAATCCTTCTCCACCAATGGTAAGTCTTCCTTTCTCCAGATTTGTCCTCTCTTCTCTGGGGGCTGAGATGCCTGAGGGCCAGCCTTAGCAGTAAAGACTGAAGCAAAGGCGGCATTCGGTAACTCCGCCTTCTCTGTGCCCTGCATTGCCAGGGCCCCCACCTCATTCAGCAGCGGGCCCACAGTTTCCCCAGTCTTCCTTTTACTGCTGAAGTATTTGAAGTAGCCCTGCTTGTTATCCTGAACATCTCTTGCCAGATTGTGTTCCAAGTGGGCCTTGGCCTTCCTATATTCCTTCTAAGTGGCCAGTCCCTTTTTCCACATACTGTAAACCTCCCTCTTTCATTTGAGTTTATAGAGCAATATAGGTAGGTAAATATGTAGATTACCATAGTTTGTACCATCACCCTAAAGTGTTTGCTTTTTATTTTACCAGAAAATCTCCTTATTATCACCAATGAGAATATTTTCCTAAAAAGTTGATTTTTGTCTCTGAATTCTTCAAGGCAGATAGACAGATAGATAGATAGATTTTTTTTTAATTTTGCTGAATTTAAGGGAACCGTACTGACCAAATTCATTCTGTTTGGGGAACTGGTGTTAAAACTAGAGCAAAAGCAAAATCTGCAGAAAATCTTGCTTGAACAAAAATAGCTATATAGATAAATATGCCTATCTGCATCCCTGACAAACACTTTTTATTTGTAATTGTACAATCATATACAACTGAATCTTTTATAATGAGAGAAATCATAGGGTGTGTGTTTTGAAGTCTTTCATAATTAGAACAGTGAGAAGAATGTTACATTATGACAAGGGATGTGCTGAGTACTGTAGAATATGTCTAAATGTTTGGATTTGTTTTTTTTTACTCTGAATTAACAAATTAATCCCTGTACTTTAGTTTTGGAATGTATTTGGTGGTCATCTTAGTATATGCTCGGATTTCCATCAATCAAAATAGTTAGGAAAGGAAAAAAGGCAGTTGGAACTATCTTTTGTGTAGAGGCTTAATTTTTCTCTGTACTTGCAGGGAATATTAAGAGATATCTCTGTTCTCCAATTCTCCCCCATCAGTTGTTACCAGTAATTACTATTTAATGATATAATTTGGTCATAACCTTTTTGTCATAATTTCTGTCTTAAGTATGAAAATCAGCTATCCCATATGATTAAAAAAGTTTAGTCAATGTGAATGAATCCCATTCTGATTTTTTTCTCAGGGATTGTACTTTTAAAATATATCCAAATCAGAGTTCCATATTTTTCCTTTAAATCTCATACTAATTTCAAATGAGGTAAAGATTTAACTGCCTGCTATTCTCTGTTTTGTGAATGACAGACACATGCTATATTATGCTGATAATTTTACAAAGGTTGCTAAATTATTTCACTGTGGCTCAAGATATTTTGCAGCAAACTGATGCAACTCTGATCTGCTATAATATGATTATTGTTTTTAAGCAATAAAAGAAATTGGTTATATCTTCCAGTCATGCTAGTGTTTTCTCTGACACCACAGCTCTCTGGGAAGAGGGAAAACAGAGGACGGCTTCCTTATCCTGTCAGATATGGAGTGTCTTTTTTTTTGTTTCACTTTTGCATCTCATGCTGTCTGATGAACTGGGAGAATATTTTTATCTACAGTTTGACCACAACTTAGTAAAGAACTAAAAATTGTACTGGATAACAGTTTCTTCCCCAGTGTCTGAGAAAGATATTAGGAAACTAGCAATTTAGAAGTTACTAATCGAATGGATAGTTCTTGCTAATCACTTACATAAGACCGGCGTGATGCATCCTGAAAGCTTTGCCCTGCTAATTATGAAAGGATGACAACGACAGAGTATTAGCAGGAAAAGATATTGCCAGAATTATTGTACCGGTTGTCGTCACATATGTTACAGTATTTGATGCAAACTTCTCTAGACTTTGAAAGAGCTTTAGTACACTTTCCTGGTCAGCTAGATAATCGTAACCCGAGCCACAAGTTGATCCAACATGACTTTATATTATATGAAACCCCAAACAGAAGCCATATACCTCTGTCAGCCCTCACTGTATTTACTGATGGATCAGGCCAAACCATCCAGGCAGTTATTGTGTGGAAAGATCCATGTACTCAAACTTGGTTGTCAGATATCAGCCATGCTGATGGTTCTCCACAAATTGTGGAACTCGCTGCGGCACTCCGAGCTTTTCAAGTTTGGCAAGAACCCCTCAATATTGTAACAGACTCAGGTCACGTAGCCAGGCTAGTATCTCGGTTAGAAAACGCATGTTTGGCGGATGTTTCTCATCTGCTATTATTCCACTATCTATTCCAGCTGTCCCGTCTCTGGAATGACAGAAAAGAACCTTATTTTATTATGCATATTAGAGGGCATAAAACTCTCCCTGGCCCTTTGGCTGAAGGCAACCGGCGAGCAGATGCTCTGACAATGCCTGTTAAAGTACTTCCCAATATGATGGAACAAGCCCGGATTTCCCACGCATTTTTTCACCAAAATGCAAAATTGCTACAAAAAATGTTTTCTTTGACATCTGTAAAAGCCCGTGACATTATTAGTGCTTGTCCAGACTGCCAACGCTTCTTTAGCATAACATCATGCGCAGGCATTAATTCTAGGGGCTTGACTGCCTTAGAATTATGGCAAACAGATGTTACTCATTTTCTAACATTTGGTCGCTTGAAATATAGTCACATTTCTGTTGATACCTTCTCAGGAGCAATTTTTGCTTCTTGTCTGTTGCTGTACACTTCCGTGGGAGAACTTATCTTGGGCCGCATACCTCCGGGACACAGGGCTCTACCCACCCTGGGGACAGTGATGCACAGACATCAATATGATGGATGCAAAATGTCTGTTTATTTAACTGTGTCACACGCTTATATAGCTCTTGCGCTTCCTGTTCCTGCCACTCCTATGGGGAGGAGTCTATCTTTCCGTCACAGCGCGTGATCTTCCGGTCGCCGATCCCTGTCTATTCCCCTACACTTGTCATGCTGGAGAAAGAGCCCGAGATGTAATCAAACACTTTACCTGTGCCTTTGCATCCTTAGGTATCCCACGTATAATTAAGACCGATAATGGCCCAGCCTATATCTCACATTGTCTACTAACCTTTTTTCAAGATTGGGGGGTGAAACACCTCACAGATATTCCTCACTCCCCCACAGGGCAAGCCATCGTTGATCGAGCACATAGCACCTTAAAACGCATGTTGTTACAACAAAGCGGGGGAGCTGGAACCTTAACTCCACAAGAGCATTTAGCAAAAGCACTGTATGTCCTTAACTTTTTGAATTTTTCTGATACAAGGTCCTCCCATTAGCTGACACTATCTCTCTCTGCAAACAGACCGGCAGAGCATTGAAGGAAAGGTGCAGGTCCTTGTACGAATTTTAGAATTTGGGATAATGGAGGGTCCCTTCCCCCTAATAACATGGGGGAGAGGTTATGCTTGTGTCTCCACAGGGTCAGGACCTCGCTGGATCCCAGCCCGTTGTGTCTGGCCGTATTGGTATCAACCCACAACAGAAAATTCCGCATCGGAAGAATCAAACCCTACTGAAGGAAAATTAAGATGCTCTGTTTGTTGATTGTATTTATAATCTGTTCAGGTAACTGGGTATCAGGACCAGGTTCTGTTGGCCAGAAGCTTGCTTAAGTGACCCAAATATTGCTGTGTTGGCCTTATTGTCTTGGTTTGGAGGTCAGCAGCAGATTCCTACTGTAAGATCCCCTTTGGAGACAACCCCTCTGATCTTGACCCAGAGGCATTTGATAGGGCTTCCACAATTGATGTAGTTGACTTCTATACATTTGATGTTCTCCTTAACATAGAGCACAACTCCTCCTCCTCTTCTTCTCTGCTTGTCTTTACGAAACAGCCTATAGCCATCCACTGTGATCCTACAGTCATGTGAGTTGTCCCACCATGTTTCAGTTATTCCTGACTGTCGTGGTTTAGCCGGCAGCTCAGCCCCACACAGTCGCTCGCTCACTGCCCCACCGGTAGATGGGGGAGAGAATCAGGAGGGTAACGCTCGTGGGTTGGGATAAGAACAGTTTAATAATTAAAATTAAAAGAAAACAACAGTAGAAATGCAATGTAAAGGAGAACAACGAGAGGCACAAAGCCCCGGGGGGGGAGGGGAAGGGAGGGGAGAGGGGGAACGAACCGCCGGAACAAACTGCCCGCGCCGCAGCCGCGCGCCGCCCGCCGACCCAACGCCGCGCCGCCTCCGCGCTGGCGCTGCAGCTGCCCCCACCTCAATATATTGGTCATGGTGTCACATGGTATGGAATGAACCTGCCATTGGCCAGTCGGGGTCAGCCGCCCCCACCATGGCCCTGCCCCTCCCAGCTCCCCCCGCCACGCGGCAGAGCGCGGGAAGCTGGAAAGGTAGCCGACCCCCACAGTGAGGAGAATTAACCCCTTCTCAGCCAAAACCAGCACATTCTCCACCCCTTATTCCATACCATTTACACCACGCCCAGGTCCCATATGATGCAATACAACCATACCAACCACCACCCCTCCCCTTCCCATCCTTTAACATAATACACAGACATCATTCCCTTAGTTCATGGACCTTCCCTGTACAATGTCCATTAAAAATGTCCATTGAGTTCACCCAGTCCATGACTCTGGGCTCCATCTGTTGTATCAGTCTTTCCGGGTGGGAGAGATGGTGTGTGGTGTTGGGTCGCTGCATACCGAGTCAGTCATCGTTCCATCACTGCTGCACGGCTTGTTTCATAGTTGATCTTCCATGGGTTGGGAGGCTCGTACTCTGATATCATTGGTACAACACAGAGGTGACACACAGTATTATATAGCAGTTCACATTGTGCCATTCAGTTCATTGACTGTTTTCACCCAAAATCAAATCCCCTTGAGGCACACATCGGATTTCTCCACCCTCCCGCATCACCCACCAAGTGCACCCAGGTCCTCGAGCAAAAGCAATCCCACGAATGGGTTTGCCTTTGCCGGAGGCAGGAAGAACCCAGACTGTTTTGCCCAGCATACTTTTTGTGTGCACTACAGGGACTCTATCCCCTTCCACAGTACGTAAGGATTCTGATTGGGCAGGGCCAGCTCGGTTGGCAGATCCCCTCGTGTTGACTAACCACGTGGCTTTTGCTAAATGTGTATCCCAGTGCTTGAATGTTCCACCCCCCATTGCTCTCAGTGTAGTTTTTAACAGTCCATTGTACCGTTCAATTTTCCCAGAGGCTGGTGCATGATAGGGGATGTGATACACCCACTCAATGCCATGGTCTTTAGCCCAGGTGTCTATGAGGCTATTTCAGAAATGAGTCCCGTTGTCTGACTCAATTCTCTCTGGGGTGCCATGTCGCCACAGGACTTGTTTCTCAAGACCCAGGATAGTGTTCCGGGCAGTGGCGTGGGGGACAGGATATGTTTCCAGCCAGCCAGTCATTGTTTCTACCATTGTAAGCACATGGCGCTTGCCTTGGTGGGTCTGTGGGAGTGTGATATAGTCAATTTGCCAGGCCTCCCCATATTTATATTTCAGCCATCGTCCCCCATACCACAGAGGCTTTACCCGCTTCGCTTGCTTGTTTGCAGCGCATGTGTCACATTCGTGGATAACCTGTGCAATAATATCCATGGTCAAGTCCACCCCTCGATCACGAGCCCACCTGTATGTTGCATCTCTCCCTTGATGACCTGAGGTGTCATGGGCCCACCGAGCTAGAAATAGTTCACCCTTATGCTGCCAGTCCAGATCCACCTCAGCCACTTCAATCTTGGCAGCCTGATCCACCTGCTGGTTGTTCCGATGTTCTTCAGTGGCCCGACTCTTGGGGACGTGAGCATCCACATGACGTACCTTTACAACCAGGTTCTCTACCCGGGCAGCAATATCTTGCCACAGTGCGGCAGCCCAGATGGGTTTGCCTCTGCGCTGCCAGTTGCTTTGCTTCCATTGCTGCAGCCAGCCCCACAAGGCATTTGCCACCATCCAGGAGTCAGTATAGAGATAGAGCACTGGCCACTTTTCCCATTCAGCGATGTCTAAGGCCAGCTGGATGGCCTTTACCTCTGCAAAATGGCTCGATTCACCTTCTCCTTCAGCAGTTTCTGCTACTTGTCGTGTAGGACTCCATACAGCAGCCTTCCATCTCCGGTGCTTTCCCACAAGGCGACAGGACCCATCAGTGAACAGGGCGTATTGCTTCTCATTTTCTGGCAGTTGGTTATACAGTGGGGCTTCTTCAGCACGTGTCACCTCCTCCTCTGGTGATAATCCAAAATCTTTGCCTTCTGGCCAGTCCATAATCACTTCCAAGATTCCTGGGCGACTGGGGTTTCCTACTCGAGCCCCACGTTGGGCGCCAAAAAGACTGTCGTGGTTTAGCCGGCAGCTCAGCCCCACACAGTCGCTCGCTCACTGCCCCACCGGTAGATGGGGGAGAGAATCAGGAGGGTAACGCTCGTGGGTTGGGATAAGAACAGTTTAATAATTAAAATTAAAAGAAAACAACAGTAGAAATGCAATGTAAAGGAGAACAACGAGAGGCGCAAAGCCCCGGGGGGGGAGGGGAAGGGAGGGGAGAGGGGGAACGAACCGCCGAAACAAACTGCCCGCGCCGCAGCCGCGCGCCGCCCGCCGACCCGACGCCGTGCCGCCTCCGCGCTGGCGCTGCAGCTGCCCCCACCTCAATATATTGGTCATGGTGTCACATGGTATGGAATGAACCTGCCATTGGCCAGTCGGGGTCAGCCGCCCCCACCATGGCCCTGCCCCTCCCAGCTCCCCCCGCCACGCGGCAGAGCGCGGGAAGCTGGAAAGGTAGCTGACCCCCACAGTGAGGAGAATTAACCCCTTCTCAGCCAAAACCAGCACACTGACACAACTTTCTGACTGGGCGTGGAGCTCCAGTTCCTCCTGTTTATTCCCCAGGCTGTGTGCACTGGTATACATACACTTGAGGTGGTTGGTCTCTTGGTTGTCATCTCGTGAGGCAGCTAAGGAACATTTGTTGCTGCTCTGGCTGGCCTGGATTATTCCCCTGTTGGATGTGATGACATTAGTATTGTCACTTTAGCCCCTGCCCCCCGAGTCCTTCATTTTAAAGCCTGTCTCACCAAGTTGGCCAGCCTGTAGCCAAAGACTCCCTTGCTTCTTCTAGACAGGTGGATCACATCCCTCCCTAACAGGCTATAGTCATCAAAAAATGTCCTATTGTCATAAAAGCCAAAATCCTCACAATGGCACCAGCCATGAATCCAGAAGTTGGTTTGCATTATACAGCTATTTCTGGCTTCACCCTTTTCCTCTAACTGATAAAATGGAAGAAAAGTGATAATGCTTTTCACTTGCACCCCCAGGGTTTTGTAGTCTTCCTTGATTCTGCCCAGGTTCTGGCTTGCAGTGTCATTTGTACCCACATGGAAGAGTAGCAGAGGATAGTAATCTGTGCTCTTGACAAGTTGTGGCACCCTCTCAGCAACATCTCAGACCTTAGCTCCCAGAAGACAGCATACCTCTCGTGACTCCCTGTCAGGCCGACAGATTGGCACCTCAGTACCCCTTAACAGAGAGTCACCCACTACAAGCACTCGTTTCTTTTTGCGGTATCCACTGTGTGCTGCTGGTACAGTTTTCTCCTTGCAGACCTTGCTTCTGGGTGTCTACAGCTGTTAAAGCTTCATATGTGGTTTTGGTTGTAATGCTGGAAGGTAGGGACTGAAGCAGAGTCCTGCTTTTGTGGGTCACCAGGGTCCAAGGTGCCTCATTCTCTGTGGTGTCTGCCACAGGAGCACAGTTCTGAAACCACTTATCTGTCTCTGTCTCAGCTCCTCTAATACTGCGCAGCCTTCTAACTGTTTCCTGCAACTCAGCCACCTGGCACAACAGATCATCAACCTGTGCACATCTTTTGCAGGTACTTACCTTTTCTCCAGGAGAAGGGTCTAGGCACTCATTGCAACCTACCGTCTATACTGAAGTATCCTCCCTTACCAGTTCTGTCTGGGTGGAAGCATCGGCCATCTCAGGGGCTTTCTCTGTAGAAACACTGGGTTTAACTCTGAGGTGAGTGCCCACCATTATGGCAGAGACCTAGAGCACTCCCCTGGGCTGTGGGCCTACAAGCAGGGTGCACGGCCTTTCTCATGCACCCTTCTGCATGAACTGCTGTGCCCTCTCGATCCCTGTTCACACGTCCTGGGCGCAGTACTCCCCTTCTCATCTGCTTAAAAAATTAATGTCATGTATATATTTGCTATATACGATTTCCTTTCTGGTGAGAAACTTATCCTGTTGGTAAAACCACAAGTCAGATTCAGAGGTAGAAGGAAGAAGCTGGCTGTTAGCCTGCAGAACCCGGGTTTCCCTTTCTGCTGGAATCACTTGACAAATGCCTGCTTTTGTTTTTCATTGATATAATCGTCAGAATTGAGGCATCACCATGACACAATCTTCCTACCTTCTGGTGCTTTCCTTCAGAAGAAATTTGGCTTTTCAGTGACACTGTAAAGGCACTCCACAGTCTAGGCATAGAAGGGCAATCTTTAATTCACTCAATCCCAGTAACAACAGCTTTATTACAGATCCTGTTTTAAGCATTGTCAATATTATTATCATTAGCTCTCCTTCAAGGAGGCCATAAGTTTTATAGATGCTGTCTGTCTGTCCTATAATTTGGGCATTCTTTGGAGAGGAGTGTGGTTTCTTTGGGTATGGGGTTTTTTTATCCTAAGATATCAGTGTGACCTTTCTTCTTTTATGTGTATGCAACTCTTGATCTACTGTCTATTATTTCATCTTTTCCTTCAAGTGTGGGTCAGGATAATATAGGGCAAGTGGTATCTTGGTGCGGTGAGTGAAGAATATTTATTACTCTTTTGCTTGTCCCTTCCCATGGGACCTTTCTACTGAAAGACTTCTCAAACAGGTAGAACTCCCTACTGCAACTTATGGTAATGGAAGGAATAATGCTGGAGCTTGGAAAAAGAGAGATTCTAGCCTATTACCTTTAAGTCAAAAGAACTATACAGTTCTTCAACATCTCATTGTGTTCACCCATCTTCTCAAAATCATTCTGGTCATCCCTGGCTTTTCCAGCATCATCACTGCAAACTGCTGCAGTAGTTCACTGCCGTTGCCTCCCAACACTGGAAATAGCTCAGTTACCTGGTTAAAAACATCCTCTCTCAGTGTAAAGTGCTCCCTTTTTGCCTTATCTATGATTCTTCATGCATTTCCTAAAATTTTAGAGGTAGTGGTAAATTGGTTGTGCACATGGGTGTTCTCTATATCCCTGTGTACAGGACTGTGTCCAACTTGAGCTGTGTAATTTTACTCTCTGCTTCCTTGTGCTTTATGAAGGAATCTGGAAGCTTTGTGAAGCCTTACTCAAGCGAGGTCTTAGTCAGAGAGCATGAAAGGGTTCTGCCATATTTCTATATGGAGAGTTATTTAATATCAAGAAATGGAGATGAGTCTGGAGCTGCCTGGAATACCTGGTTTAGAGTGGTGGCTTGCTGTGAGTTTGGAAGCATTGGCACTTCCAGAGGCCTGGACCCAGAAAATCCAAAGCACAGATTTGCCTCCACTAACTGGAGGGCTAGGAGGAAATCCTCAGAAACAGCTCCCGCAGAAGTCCCTGGCACCAGAGGAACCGGGGGATAACAGAGCCTATGGTGTTCTAGGAGTCAGGAACAGAAGCTGGTGGTGCCAGGGTCTCTGGGAGCACTTTTTGCTTCAGAAATATTATACATTAGCTTTTTCCAAAATTTATTTATTTCACAGTTTCTGCTTTTGAACCAGAAATGGTTAATTGCAGCTAGTTATGGGTTTCTATTGCCTCTGTGCGGGCTCTGCATAACAAATACTCCCATCAGCAAAGGACCTGAAGGGAGGTTGAAACCATCCTACATTTATACACTCTGCTCTGTACCTTATAACAGAACAAGTGGAATAGGCACAGAACCACAGCAACTGTTGAATAAATGGCCTTTCTTTTGTTTTCATAGTGGCTTGAAATGGCTTCACCAGTGTAAGTGTGGGGAACCAACCACAAAGTCCTTAGAAATCCTGTTCTTCACTGTTGATACAAGAATACATGTCTATACAGTGTTTCGGTGCTTTGCAGACATGGACACAGTATACAGATGTTATTTTTTTTCAAGTACTAGATTTATATACATGTTCAGGCAAACACAGATGAATCATCACATATGCACCTCTCCAGAAAATACTGTTTAACTGTTATCTGAACAGAAAGCATGCCATTTACAGAAGGGATGTCATAATAAGGATTGATCTTTGGACTTCTCATTATTCTAAAGGTTATTTTGACATTCAACAAGTAAACTTGGGGGGGAGGGGGTAAAACTCAGAATTTGTGTACCTGTGTCTCAGGTTTTATTATTAGTTGAAGCCACAATCTGTATTTAAAGCTAGCATGTTTTGCTGCTGAAAACAGTATACTCTGTTGCTAGTGTTGTATTCTGAAGTAAACCATTAATATCTGTAGTCTATTAAAAAAACAAAAAACCCTATGAAAACTGTGAAAGGCTCTGCTTAAAGGTCTTGAGTGTTGAATTTCTACTGGTTTGAATTCCTTAAGTTATTTAACTGAAGAGGTAACAAAAAAACCAAACTTGAGTGAGAGAAGGTAGAGAGGAGATGAACAGTGATATAGTAAAAGCTTTTAATAGGTTTCTTGTAAAATTATCTTTGGATATGCTCCTTTTGTTTTAACATATTTGGGCAATGATAGCAAATTAAACAAATTATCCTAAGTTTAAACTGATCTTAAATTCAATCAGTTATTTAAGGATATCTTAAGAATATATTTGGATATGCTAAGATTGAACTTGTGTAGAAAATTGTCCTTATATGCAGTAAGTTGGCATTTTTGTGTCTAGCATGTGGAAAAAAAAAAGTGACTTTTTGATGTCCTCCAAATATCTGATTTTAACCAGGGCTAATTTTCATCATTACTCTATAGGATTTTATATTGTAACACTTTAATTGTATGTATGTAGCTGTCAGACAGTATCTGTTACAACACAAAGTACTTTGGAAAACACAGTGGGTAAGAAAGGAAGCAATAGGAGCAGTAACTTAAAGGGTTAGTTGTGGGGTGAAAGTGTACAGTCTAATACAGAGAAATTACAGGTTATTTCTGCATTTGAAAGTCTGTTACCTGATTTCCACTTCTCTCCTGATTAACTCTTTGGAATAAATTAAAAAATTAAAGCTAAAGGTATTGAAGGAAAGTGTTTTACTGCACTTTTATTGCACGCTTTTTTGTACAACGCCTCCTTCTCTGTTCTCATTGTTTCACTTGTCACTCGAGAAGGGATGCTGTTTTGCTCACTTTGGGGGTTGGATTTTGTGGGCCCCTGTCTTGGTTGTCCAGCCCAGCACTGGTTCTATGAATCTTCATCTGGAAGTCTGTTTTTTCTCTATATAGATATGCTGCTGCTGTTCTCATGTTATCTATATGTCTTCCAGTTGTAGGAAAAGCACATGCTTACATAAACAGAATATGCTGGGTGAATGAGAAATGGAAGGCAAAGTATAGGTGTATGTTTTTGGCAGTTACCTGATTCTTACTATTTCTTTTGAACAAATTAACAGAATGCAAAGAAATCTAATATGCTATAGTACATTATTGCATGGTAAAGACTTGCATGAAAAGAACTGATAGATGCTAGTAGTGCCTCAAAGTCTATATTTGCTTTCATCCACATACATGCAATTCTCAGTAGTATACTTGTACCCTCAGCAGTTTTCTGTCCTCATTCTCATCAGTCGTCTTTGTTCCACACCCATCATTACATGACTGTACGTACCTGTATAAAAAATACATATCCATTTAAAAAAATCTTCTCTCTCCATCCTGATAGATTATGCAATACTTTATATTTCACAGTAAGTACCCCTCTGTATTCTTCTTCCAGCTCTCTAACTCACTCCCCTTTTTCTTGTCTCACACTTGCATATGACAGTACTGCATGCTTTCTGTTTGGACTAGTGTGTCTATGCTGATTTGCCAGGCATCCTATTTCTTCAGTCAGAACAGTTAGGAATCTTCTTTATAATACATTTCTTTCTTTCAGCAGTCACTTGCAATCTGAAAAGGGTAGTGTCTTGTGGCCACTGAAAACAGCATCTGTTCCACAAACCGCTGTGTAAATTATTTTGTGGAATATGTGTATAAGTGACTGTATTCCACTTTGTAAAGACTTATGAGCCAAAAATATCGGACAGGTCTATTATGAAGCTAAGTATAAAATTCAGTTGGAAGTGTTTCAGACAAGCTTTTATAAAAAGCAAAATTTAAAAAGAAAATTAAAAATTAGAAAGCTGTACAAACTAGAAATACTAACCTGTAAAGCTTTCACCACTACCTGTGAGTCGTCGTACAAAAAGGCTTCTGATAGCTTTGAAATCTTGTCTGGAGGAATTGCTTACCTTATCATCACAAAAAATACTGAAGATGACAATCTTGGGTTTTCTTTCAGTTTTACTTCAGCAGGTCATACTTTAAAACACATTAAAAAAAGCAGTTCAGTTAAATACATATTATGATAATCAGAGTTATATAATTGATTCATTGCAAATTTTTAACATTGCACATACAGACTTTGGATTCAGTGTGTTGTGGTTTAGCTGGCAACTCAGCCCCACACAGTTGCTTGCTCACTCCCCCACTGGTAGATGGGGGAGAGAATCAGAAGGGTAACGCTTGTGGGTTGAGATAAGAATAGTTTAATAATTAAAATAAACAACAACAAAAATGCAATATAAAGGAGAACAATGAGAGCTGCAAAACCAGGAAGGGACCACCAAAACAAAACACATGCAACACAGTCACTCATCACCCTCCAACCTGACATCACACCTCCCTGAGCCACAACTCCCCCCTTAATATACTGGTTCATGGTGTCACATGGTATGGAATGAACATGCCATTGGCCAGTTGGGGTTGGCTGCCCCGGCTGTGGCCCCGCCCCTCCCAGCCTCCTGCTGATGCAGCAGAGCGCCGGAAGCTGGAAAGGTAGCCAACCACCACAGTGGAGAGAATTAATGCCTTCTCAGCCAAAACCAGCACACAGTGGCATATAAAGTCAGCTGGCAATAAATACTTGACTTTAAAGAACTAGAATTTAAGAGTATTTCGATGGTTGATAGTGGTGTTTAACCTCAAAATAGTGTTCCTGGGAATAGCCCTGTGCATAGGTTGCTGCAGAGGTCTGCTCCAGACCACAGTGTATCACTGTCTCTTCCCATCAGCTGAGGCACTTCCATTCCCCTCCCTGTTACATAAGAGGTATTCCATATGGAGTCAATAAATATGAGGTATAGGTGTTTTTAGGAGGAGTGCTTACTAGACAGGTGCATTAGAGAGATCCCTCTAGATATGGATGGCATCGCTATTATGAAGAAGCATACGAACAGGCATATGTGAAGTACCATCAGTGGTGATTTAAGCAATAGATTCCACTCTATGGTTAGTAGGTCAACATTTGTGGTTTCTACTTAATTTGCCAGAATTTCCTTTCTTTTGTTTTCTGTTTTCCTTTTTAGACATGACTTATTTTACCTTCAATATCATCCTTTTCCTTATTACAACTGTTGAAAACTTTTTTTTGTTTCTTTTAAACTCTTCTGTAGCAATATAAATATACTCTGAGCCTCTAATTATGGGTTTTTTTTCTATGCCACCTGCAAGTATTTTACCTTTTTAGCTGCACAGTTAATTTTAAGTTACTCATTTTATGTAGTTTCCCTTTTTAAAACTTACTGCTATGTGATGGACTTTTGCCTTTTTCTCTTCTCCAAAGATATTGAATTTGTGCGTGCTTTGGTCACTGTTACAGGCAGCTCTTCTGTTTTTCATGGACTCGGCAATCAAAATTGCCTTTCTCTCCCAGGTCTTCTAAACTGTTGCTCCAAAAGGCAGATTTTTATGGTGTCCAAAAATGTAATCTCAGCATCACAGCTCAATGAAATATTTACAATATGAATATGGGGAACCCAAATCTCCTGTTATTACTGCATTTCTTGTCCATGCAGATTTGAGATAATTGAATGAACCATGTCTTGTGGTTAATATATGGATTCAGCAAATTAGGTAATTTTAGTTTAATCCATACCTCCACCAGTCACCTTCTTGCAGTAGTACTTGCTTAATCCTGTAAATGTCTTTGAAAAATTCATATTAGTGAGGACACTGACATGGCTGTGCAGCTTTTGATTAAATAGAATATACATGTGTTATTACAGGTTTTTTTATTCCCAGAAAAATTGTTCAGTAAAACAGCAATGGATGAAAAAATATTTTATCCATTAAATTCTCTAAATACAGCCTGGTAATATAAGTGACTGCCTGCATTTTTTTATTTGTTTACAACAGATTCATCAGAGTGGGTTGGAAGCCTTTTTGTGTTGGTGAAATTTGGTATTAAAATTTTGAATTTGAATGAAAAATAATATTTTCAAGCAGCCTTTTTTCATGTTGAGTAATACATAGAAATGACTCTGTATTTGTGTATTATAGTATCTAAATTTTCCTATATGCCTTATGCTCATGTGTGTTGTGAACTGGCTAGATGAGGTTCAGTAATAGAACATTTAAAAGCTTTCAGCAGGGCCTGGTTACTCAGCTGAAGTAGATCAATTGGTAACATCAGTTCCACACTGCTATGCTAATTTACACCAGCTGAGGATCTAGGCATCAATCCTTCTATTGTGTCCTGACTTTTCTAGCATGTAGGTTAAGCAACATTTGATAACCATATGCTTGGTGCATTGTGCCAGTAGAATAGGATTTAGAAGGTGGAGTGTGGGAAGAGTGGGAATAATTGCAAATGTGTATTGCTAGATTTTATTGACTTCAAAATGTGGCATAAATATGATGTCAGCTTCTCTATAAAACAAGGCTCCCATGTGGAGTCGAAACATACAGTGAGATCCTGTAAAATAGTAGCAATTAAGTCTTAAAATTATGTGGATTTAATTTTTTGGGTTTTTTTCTTCTAAGGTTATATCTAAAAAAAACTTAGCAATCCAAGAGTAAACACTTAAAAATGCAAAGCCAATATGTAAATGCATATCTAACGTGTCAGACATCTGAAGCATGTTTGAGTCTTTATATTTTGCTTTGGCCTCCATGAAGAGGCAGAAAGCTTTTCACCATTTATGCGAGAAGACAAAAGAGCTCCTCTTCGGAACTCACCCCTTTTGTACTAGTGTAGTTGAAGGGAGCTGTAAAATAGTTACTGCTGATTATCTGATTATGCAAGAACTATCTAGGTGAGTATTCAGAGAATTTCAGCTTCCTTTGGACATTTGTGATGATTAGTGTGCATCCTCATAGGGAACAAGTGTGAATGATGGCCATCGGAGCAGAAAGCAGCTAGAGAAACGAAAGGAAAGTGGATGGCAAGCTGAGAGTATTCCAGTGGAAAACTCAGCTGTATTAACAGTGTTGGGCATCTGATTGTGTAGGTCTATTTTCTTATAGTTGCTTTATCTCTTACATGTAAAAAAGAGTTTGTTTTTAAGTCTGAAAAAAACTTACTTGTTTTTAGAACTGAATCATAGAATGATTTGGGTTGGAAGGGATCTTTAGAGGTCATCTAGTCCAACCCCCCTGAAGTGAGCAGGGACATCTTCAACTGATCAGGTTGCTCAGAGCCCCATGCAACTTGACCTTGAATGTTTCTAGGGATGGAGCCTCCACTACCTCTCTGAGCAACCTGTTCCAGGGTTTCACCACCCTCATGGTAAAAATGTTTTTCCTTATATCCAGTCTAAATCTACCCTCCTTTAGTTTAAAATCATTACCCCTTGTCTCGTCACAACAGGCCTTGCTAAAGGGATTGCCCCCATCCTTCCTACAGTCCCCCTTTAAGTACTGGAAGGCCGCAATAAGGTCTCCCCTCAGCCTTCTCTTCTCCAGGCTGAACAACCCCAACTCTCTCAGCCTGTCCTCCTAGGAGAGGTGCTCCATCCCTCGGATCATTTTTGTGGCCCTCTGGACCCACTCCAACAGGTCCATGTCCTCCTTGTGTTGAGGGCTCCAGAGGTGGATGCAGCACTCCAGGTGGGGTCTCACCAGAGCAGAGCAGAGTGGCAGAATCACCTCCCTTGACCTGCTGGCCATGCTTCTTTTGATGCAGCCCAGGATACGGTTGGCCTTCTGGACTGCAAGCGCACATTGTTGGCTCATGTCCAGCTTTTCGTCCACCAATACCCCCAAGACCGACATCTTCTGAGTTAAAGGGGGAAGAAGTTATAGTAAAATAAAAAATATTTGTGCCTGCAAACTTCTTTCTGGAACTTTCAAAGTAGTAGAGCCTGCTTGCAAAGCTCTGGGGTTGTCATGGTTTCAGCTGGGATAGAGTTAATTTTCTTCACTGCAGCTGGCATAATGCTGTGCTTTAGCCTTAGTATGAAAACAGTGTTGATAACACACCAATGTTTTGGCTGTTGCTGGGTAGTGCTTGTACTAGTCAAGGACTTTTCTAGCTTCCCATGCTCTGCCAGGTGCACAAGAAGCTGGGAGGGGAGGGGGCACAGCTAAGAGAGCAGATCCAAACTGGCCAAAGGGATATTCCATATCATATGACAACATGCCCAGTATGTTAACTGGGAGGAGCTGGCTGGGGGAGGGAGGCAGCAATCGTGGCTCGGGCAGCATCAGTCAGCAGGTGGTGAGCAGTTGTATCATTTGTGTTTCTGTTTTGTTTTTTTTCTTTTTCCTTTTCCTTTTTATTATATTATCATCATTGTTATTATTATCATAATCAATATTATCGTTATTTTTTAATTCTAATTATTAAACTGTTCTTAACCCACAAGTTGTCTTTTGTTTGTTTGTTTGCTTTGCTCTTCCGATTCTCTCCCCCATCCCACAGGGGTGGGGGGGTGAGTGAGTGGCTGCGTGGTGTTTAGTTGCTGACTGGGGATGAACCACGACAGGGGTTTAGTAGTGTGAAGCGTAAATGAGGAAATATAGTAACATACCACACAGTGTACCTTGGGTTGTGGAAGATCACTTCTGTGCTACTTCTTGTTTAGTTGTTTATTATCTGTAAGCTGATTAGTGTTATTCTTCTATATTTGGATTAGAGACAAGTCATCTAGCAAATCTTTTTTCTCTGTAGGCATGGAGAAAATAGATGTTACTTATGTGAATACAAGCAGTTGTGTTTCCATGCCATTATGAAAACTTCCAATTTCAAAAGCCACTGCTTAATGATCAGCAATTTCAGTATTCATTTAGGGCCTATTAATGCAGATACTCTGAGCTGTTCCTTAGGTGTGGAAAATAATGACAGCACATTGCCAATTTTGTTACATTTTGATTACACACCAAGAAATAGTAAAAAATAAATTTTAATCAACATTGGACATTGAAAGAAATAATTTCTCTGCAAAAATTTTTTTTGCTAAGTCAATTGATGCTGTTTTACTGCTGAAATGGAAATTTAGATATTTAATGCTTTTAAACCCAAGTACTTTCCTTATAATGTAATGACCTTTTCCTAATAATTTCTTCATATGGTATAGCCTTCATTCAAGAGGCTATGTAAATATGATTGTGGACAGACTTCAGTGAGCTCAAGGGGCTGATGGCGATAGCCTTCCAGTAGAGGGGGTGTGGTGAACATCCTCTGGGTTGTGGGTCTGAAACATCTCAAATTACTCAGCCGTATTTGTCAGCATAACACCAGCATGTAACCAAAGTGATGAAATTTATCAACCAGGGATGATGTTATATTATGGGAACATGGAGTGTACGAATCAGCGTATCTGTTGATCTGTATTTTAGTCCCTAGGTAATCATTAATGTGAACGAAACAATAGACAATGTGCTTCTGTCAGAAAAGGATGACAAAATGTGGTTTCGTGTAGTGGACTGAGAAAATCTGGCCAGGACTGCCAAGATTAGGAGCCAAGTAGGTAAAAGGTAATTCCGGCAGGGGGAGATCACGACCACCAACTCACAGGCCACCGACCCAAGTAATACCACCTACTCAAAAGAAAACAATGGAAGAGGACAACTGAGCCTGCGCAGTAATTTACATATGGAACGAGCAAGTTTGTACCAATCAGTAGAAAGGACAATAATGAATATGTATGAATATGTAAAATTTTGATCTATAAATTGTATGGGAAAGGTGTGTAAGGTATGCACGTTAGGAGGAGCGATCCCCCGTGCATCCAGGGCCATGAATAAAGAATGCCTGCTCTTTAATACTAAACTAGTGTTAAAGAGTTGTTTCTGATTTTACCGCGTTTTTCGGTAACTAGCAGGCTGCTCTATCAGCTAGCTGCACTGACACCTTGCTTTATTATGTTTCTGTGCAGCTTCATGTGCTTTGCTCTTTGCCTTAAGTTTGTATAATTCTTCCCTAGACCTCTGTCACGATCCACTGTTGGGTTGAACAATTTGGCAGAGGTTAAACCCCTTTGCTTTCCAGCTGACCTCAGAAAATTCTGGGAGGTTGGGGGCGGCTGGGCTTAACTTCTGATTAACCCCAATGTTTTATCGTGACTAGGTTCCTTTTACATTCTCGGAAACAGAATTAAGACTCAAAACGGTGCCAAGTGCCAATTCACTTTATATGGCCAACAACAAGTATGCAAGAGAAAAGGAGAAAGAGAAAAGAGCGAGAAAGGGAGAGACCGCATTGTGATAGCTACCACCATGGATCTGTGGCGGTCGGTCCGATGTATCTTCGAATCCAGTGGAGGGGGAATGTTCCAGAATGCTCCTCGTGGTCTCCACTGGTTTCCCCTTTTTATAGGGTTGTCCTCTTGCATAGTCAGTAACTGTTTTGCATACCCACGCCTCCCACTCAGCGGTGGGCACATGCCCAGTACCATCACTAGAGGGTGCCTGAAAGTTCTAGAGGGTCTGACCTCCCCCCATATGTTGTCAGTCGACCCTGGGCCCAGGTGCATGAGCAGATAACATACTCTGAGACAACAGGATACACACATTCCTGTCGGGTAGAACTCAATGGGCTGCCTTGGTGATTAAACTGGCCCACTCAGTTGCCATGGTGATCAGGCTTCAGTAGTTAAACTGTCCTGCCAACAATGTTGAGACAAGTTTCTAGTCCCTTACACCACCCTGTGGCTCAACATTAGTGGTGAATATAGAGACAGTGATGGGAGAAAGAATAGAAACAAAGGCAGAAAGATTAGATCAATAACAAAGATTTTAGCTATGAAGGCCAAAGCATTGTAACAACATCAACTCTAAGCAAGGCCAATGCCTAACATCAATAACAATTCAGTTTCCAATTAAAAAAAACCAAACAGGTTGGGGAAACAAACAGTTTATGCAGTTTGGACTGTGAATGACACAGGCTGACATACAGCTCTAATTTGCTTAATTCCATCAGGTGACACAATGGGTACAAACTGCATGTTTGCGACAACACGTTGGATTAACAGAATGAAACATGGGATGACACATGGCAAAATCGTTAATGTAGCTAGCCCACACAATAGGTAAAATAAGATTCATTTAATCCAAGGACCTCCTGGAAGCCAGGAAAACGTATCAACATTCCAGCCTTCCCAGGTTTGGATGGGAACATGGGCTAATTTCCGTATTCCAGCAGTAATTTGTTTAACGACCATGCCATTATCATCAATTTTTAAACAACAATTAGAATAATTCAATTTCCCACAGACCCCGCCTTCTTCGGCTAGTAGGTAGTCGAGAACCATGCAATGCTGATAAATTGCAGTTCACATTTGGGTTGCCTGATCTGCAACCCAAGGGCCTCAGCTGTTTGATTGGTGATATTTTCTAATATGGCTTGCAGCCAGATAATGTGATTTAGGTTGTAAATGGGTTCTCGAGCACCACTAACCCATTCATTGGGGTTCCATGTTGTGGGTCCGTAATGTTGCATGATACGTTGGGTGGTCCACACATCTTTACCCCAGGACTGGCCACTCTCATCAGTGAGGGAGGTATCGGTAATTTTGGATCGTTTTTCCCGCTTCAAATCATCGTATATTTGAACACCTAAATGGTTTCTGCCTGTTTCTGGAAGTAAGAAAAACAAGGGACAGATCACCCCAACATAACATATTCCTGATCAGTTTGCTGGCAGTGCTTTATATGCATGGTTTCCACATATCCAATAGTGTCCCTTAAGGGTCACTGATCCATTAGCAAAGGGTCCTCTCCAATGTTCTGCACAGGGTGAAGGATCAAAATAAGGGGTGGGTTCTAAACCAAATGGGTCACTTTCAACACAATATAGTGATTCCTTTGTGGAGTTTTCACAACAGGGTATGTCTGAACAAAGTTCTTCCCATGTTGTCCTCCAATGGGGCCAATCTATTCTATTACAATATTTACAGTTGTAAGCTCCTGCTTCCTGTCCCCAAATACAGTCATGGCCTACAGTGTCACCTCAACTTGCATTAGGCGTAAGAGACCAAAATCTGGGAAATGCGTTCATCAGTCACCCAGGCATAGGTATATATGAATTCATCCTTTTTATGTGGCTCTTCCCCCACCTGAATGGCTATGCTTATGTTCTGATACGTCCACTCACACATGCTGTTGCCCACAAAGGGACCATCCTTTTGTGTTCTAGCCAAACAATATTTACCTTTCTCTGGAAAATTTATGTGCCATAGTGAATCATGAGCTTTCCCATGTTTTATTCCCTTTTGCTTCGCTATATCTCCTCACCAACCATTTCAGTAGCAAAGGTATAGCTACCCAGGGCCAACTTGATAGACCAAACAGTCCGCCACATATCCAGTATTTTGTGATATTATAAACACTTGCTATTTGTTCAGCCAATTGCATAAAATAATTCTTTATATCATTCCCTTCATCCTCAAAGTCTCTGAGAGGATAACTGGTTGATCCAGGGGTCGTGGCCCATACAATACGCCAAAACAACAACATTGACATTTTGCTCTGCAAATCCAACCTAAGCTTAGAAATATTATAAAAACGATCACAAAAAATACAAATGGTTAAAAATCAAATGTTGGTCTTGCCACATTCGGTCTCGTTCCCACGGAGGTCTCCTGTGAAATGAAACAAAACATCGACTTGCCTTGCTTGGGCTTCATCTACACAGTTAAAATGAGGGAACAATCCAGTGAGTGTTAATTTTGTGCTCTTTTTCCCAGGCACCTTTAGCCTTCAAGGCATATTTATTAAGGGGTTCAGCGAGTACGAGGGGGATGGTCCCAGTGGTTGGCATTTCTACCAACACTGGCTGTCCAGGAGAGAAGGTTGGTTCGCTGGGAACGCTAGGAGCCTGAGGTTTTGGAATTAAAACTGGGGGTTTAGGACAAAAGGCATTTAATCAGGGGCATCCATTTATTCCCCAGCGATCATTGACTTGGGCAACTGCGTCTCAGAGATGCTCCGCCCAATGCGGCTTATGAGGTTTCAGAACTCATTTTAAGAGCCCATTAGTTTGTTCCACTATCCCATTGGCTTGGGGGTAATATGGGGTGTGGAATACCCACTTGATTCCTTCTTTCCATGCCCACTCCTGTACTCTGGCAGCAGTAAAATGACTGCTATTGTCTGACTGAATAGAACTAGGCTTTGGGAGGGAGCTAAACCAAATTTTCAGGGCCCGCACTGTATTTTCCCCAGTTGCTCATGGAAATGCTTCGGCTTGGACTAGGCCAGAAATTACTTCCATGCCTACTAATACATATTGTTTCCCTTCCGACCAATATAATCGATTTGCCAAACTTCCCAGAGGGTCTTTTTATCTCTCAAATGGAGTGGGCATTCTTCCATGGGGTGTTGCTCTAGCCAAAGTTGGCATTGTTCACAAGCTGAAATACAGGTCCTGCAAGCTTCCCGAGTGACAGGCCAGCCTCTAGGATGTGCCTCCTTGTGTAAGTCATTAGACCTTGTGTGGTCATGTTTAACATGTAGCCATTCCAATAGCCTATCCCAGTTTTCTCCTGCTTGATTCTCCTTCTGCAGAGGGGCAATTCTGGCGCCAACTCGTCCGCCCTATTATTCCAGTCACTTTCCAGAATACTCCCTTCCTGGTGGGAGGGCACCCATGCTATTGCAAAATCCCCATGCTTGGCAATATCTAAGATTTCTTGCCACCTCTTCTTTTGCCACACTGGCACCTGATTCACCTCCCAGTTGTTCTGTTCCCCAAAAGGGAGCCATTCTGTGCACCCTTTAAATACTGCAAATGAGTCAGTGTAGATATACACCAGAGTTCCCACTTTTCCCTCGCTGGTAAACACAGTCCATACTGCTACTAACTCTCCCACTTGGGCACTGCCCTCGCCTTCAGTAATTATTTCCCTCTTAGTATCCACATTAATAGCTACAGCCCAATACTTCCACCGTTTGCCCTCTCACTTTGGCGGAGACATCTGTGAACCATACATGTATGTGAATACATGCAAAATGTATTTCGCAGCTCCTCCGAAAACAGTGGGGCAATTTTAACAACAGAAGGAGGAGGGGTATCCTCCTTCAGAAGGTTTGTCACTTCTTCCTGTATGTTTAACACCTTTGGGGCACCTTCACTGACTGTAAAAACACTACAATAATGTTTGATTTTAGCATACCATTTTCTCACAGTATCCCCTTGGGCCACCCTGTCAGGGGGAGGGGTCCCTGCTAACACAGGCTTAATTACCTTAAAGGGTCCCCTTAAAACTATAGGTTGTTGGCGTATGGTTCGCTCTGCTTCTCTAAAAGCTAAGCTCACTACAAACAAACCCTTTTCTCAAATGGAGTATCACTTTTCAGCATCCTTAAAACTCCTAGAATAAAACCCAATCGGTTGAATAGGACCTTCTGGTGGCTTCTGCCAAAAATGAACTGACAATCCCGAGTGTGCAAACCCCCATTCAATCTGAACCAGGTCGGTAGGGTGGATAGGGCCCAAAACTTGATGGATGCTTACTTTGTTGCTCAGGGCCCCATTTGAAATCATTCTTCTTCCGGGTCACTTGATAGAGAGGGCTTACGATCATACTGTAATTTGGAATATGCATTCTCCAAAATCTCACAAAGCCCAAGAAAGCATGTGTTTCCTTTTTGCTAGTTGGTGGAGACATGGCTGCTATTTTGTTGATCACATCCATCTTGCCATTTGATTCCTAAGAACTGGATCTCTTGTGCGGGTCCCTTCACCTTACTTTTTTTTATGGCAAAACCAGCTTTCAGAAGGATTTGGACTATTTTCTCTCCTCTCTCAAAAACTTCTTCTGCTGTGTTGCCCCACACAATGATGCCATCAATGTATTGAAGGTGTTCTGGAGCTTCTCCCTGTTCCAGTACATTCTGAATCAGTCCACGGCAAACGGTAGGACTGTGTTTCCACCCCTGGGGCAGTTGATTCCAGGTGTACTGGACGCCCCTCCAAGTGAAAGCAAACTGTGGCCTGCACTCTGCTCCCAAAGGATGCAATTGCCCTTAGCAATATCAGTTGTGGCATACCACTTGGCTGCCTTTGACTCCAGTTCATACTGAAGTTTGAGCATGTCTGGCACAGCAGCACTCAACGGTGGAGTGACTTCATTCAGGCCATGATAGTCTACTGTTAGCCTGCACTCTCCAGTAGATTTCCGCACTGGCCATATGGGACTGTTAAAGGGTGAGTGAGTCTTTCTGATCACTCCTTGGCTTTCCAGTCAGCGAACGAGCTCATGGACAGGAATCAGGGAGTCTTGGTTGGTAAGATATTGCCGCCGGTGCCCTCTTCCGGTGTCAATCGGCACCTGTTGTTCTTTGACCTTTAGCAACCCCACAACAGAAGGGTCCTTCAAGAGGCCAGGCAAGGTAGACAGCTGTTTAGTTTCCTCCGTCTCCAAGGCAGCTACACCAAAAGCCCACCTGTACCCTTTTGGGTCCTTGGAATACCCTCTCCTCAGGTAGTCTATGCCAAGGATGCACGGAGCCTCTGGGCCAGTCACAATGGGGTGCTTTGGCCACTCGTTCCCAGTGAGGCTCACTTCGGCCTCCAATAGCGTTAGCTCCTGGGATCCCCCTGTCACTCCAGCAATACTGATGGGTTCTGCCCCTTTATAGTTTGATGGCATTAAGGTGCACTGTGCGCTGGTGTCCACTAAAGCTTTATACTCCTGTGGGTCGGACGTGCCAGGCCATCGGATCCACACAGTCCAGTAAGCCCGGTTATCCCTTTCCTCCACCTGGCTGGAGGCAGGGCCCCTCTAGTCCTGATCATGGCAGTCACAACTCACTTCCTGTACATGTGAATCAAGAGTCTCTCTATTATGCTTAGAGATAAAATCAGCTCTTCTACTCCTCTGTCTGGGGACTTGCTCACTGGAAATTGGAGCAGCAGCTTTCCTGGAGGAACCACCCTGAATGATTGTTCTTCCTTGCAGCTCATGTACCTGTGCCTCTAGGGTCGAGGTAGGCTTGCTAACCCACCTCCTCATGTCCTCTCTGTGGTCACGCAGGTAGAACCATAGGGTGGCCCGTGGTGTGTATCCCCTTCTTAGAGCCAAAGAATGCTTATTCCTAACAGCTGAGACACTACCCCGTAGAGGTGGGGAGTAGGACCTATCTTCTTTGAGCTGGTCAAGACCTCTCGGGATAGTTTCTCCACAGCAGAGACTAGCAAGGAAGAGATATTTGTTTCATAATCCCGGAGTTTATCAATCACCTCGACCACTGTTGGTGTCTCGTCATCTTTCCAGGACGTTACTGCCAATGAGTTTGCATGTGAAGATGGTATGCTCCGTACAAACTTGCATCACATGGGTCGTGTGCACTCGGCTTCATCTGGATCTTTGGATGACGCTTGATTGTCCAGGTCACCATTAATCACCTCAAGCGCAGCTAATTCCCTTAGATATTGAATGCCTTTCTCCATGGTTGTCCATTTTCCTGGGTGATATGTAACATCTTTAAAGGGATACCTTTCCTTCACTCCGGACAGGAGTCGCCTCCAGAGGCTGAGGGCTTGTGTTCCTTTTCCAACTGCTTTGTCAACGCCCCCTTCCCCAGAAAGGGATCCCGATTGTTTGGCTTCTTTTCCCAATAATTCCAGGCTACTGGCCCCATTATCCCAGCATCGGAGCAGCCAGGTGGCAATTTGCTCCCCTAGATGATGGCCAAAATCTTTTCGCATATCTCGCAACTCACTCAAGGACAGGGATCGGGTGGTCTCTGTTTCATTTATGACTTCTTCCTCCTCTCCTCGTGACGGCCCTGCTTCTTCATCATCGCGTTCTAAACAAATTTATTTCCACTTCCAAGATTTCTTCTTGTATATGGGTTGATCCTTTGGTTCTTCTCCAGTGCCTATTATGGGGGTTTGAGTGGCCACAATGCTTGTCCTGGGGCTTTCAGTGGCTGCAGTGCCTGTCACTTTGCCTTTCACTCCAGAGACCTTCTCTTCCCCTTGGGAGCACTGAATACTGTTGAGCAGGGCTCGGTACGCATGAGCCAGGCCCCAGCACGTTGCAGTTATCTGTGTCTCTCTGGAGTTCCCAGCGTAGCAACATACTTTCTCCAAATAGTCTACTAGTTCTTCAGGATTCTGCACTTGTTCGGGGGTGAAACTCCAAAACACTGGGGGTGCCCACTGCCCTAGGTATTTGCCCATACTATCCCACATGCCCTGGCACCACTCATAACTATCAAGCCTTGGGGCAGATTTCTGGGTGATATTCTTATGTTGCTTAGTCAAAACCAAAACAACATGCCCAAAAACGTACTATAACTATATCTTAACCACCCAAGGATGTTCAAGATACAAAAAGGTTGTTGTAACAAAGGCACAGACATCATAGAACAAAGTTGCAAAGGTACTATTCTGTATTTCCTCCATATAAAATCTCTTGGAGGAGGTGTAATTGCAAAGTACAGTAATGGTTTGAAATGAAAACCCAAATACCAGATAAAGCTGAAAACGATGGTTTGCATAACAAATCTCTTGGGAAAAACAGTAATAATCACAGCAGAACACAGCAGACTAAACAAAGCAGCACCAATATTTAACACAAACTGCAAAAATGAGAACATGGTGCTGTGACCAGAGGCTGTTATCATCTCCAACCCTCTGAGCCCCACGTTGGGCATCAAAATAGACTGTTGTGGTTTAGCCGGCAACTCAGCGCCACACAGCTGCTTGCTCACTCCACCACTGGTGGTATGGGGGAGAGAATCAGAAGGACAGAAGTGAGAAAGCTCATGAGTTGAGATAAGAACAGTTTAATAATTAAAATAAAACAATTATAACAACAACAGCAACAATAATGCAATAAAACTGAAAACAATGAGAGACGCACAAAACAACACATGATGCAACCACTCACCAACCCAACACCACCAGCACTAAGCCACAACTGCACCCCTGTGTGCCAACTGCCCTAGTTAATATATTTGTCATGGCATCACATGGTATGGAATGAACATCCCATTGGCCAGTTTGGGTAAGCTGTCTTGGTTGTGGCCCTGCCCCTCTAGCCTCTTGCCCATGTGGAAGAGCATGGGAAGCTAGAAAGGTTCCTGAGTACTATAGGTGCTACTTAGTGACACTGCACTGCTACTTAACAGCAACTAAAGCGTCAGTGTGCCATTGGCACTTTACCAGCTACAGTGAAGAGAATTAACTCTATCCCAGCCAAAACCAGCACAGGTAGTTGTTGTTGTTTAGCCCCAGTCAGCCACCAAGCACCGAGCAGCCGCTCGCTTACTCCCCCCTGGTGGGACAGGGGAGAGAATCAGAAGAGTAGAAGTGAGGCAACTCATGGTTTGAGATAAAGACAGTTTAATAGGTAAAGCAAAAGCTGCACATGGCAGCAAAGCAAAACCAGGAATTCATTCACTACTTCCCATTGGCAGGCAGGTGTTCAGCCATCTCCAGGAAAGCAGGGCTCCATCACACGTAACAGTTACTTGGGAAGACAAACGCCATTACTCCAAACATCCCCCCCCTTCCTTCTTCTTCCCCCAGCTTTATACACTGAGCATGATGTCATATGGTATGGAATATCCCATTGGTCAGTTTGGGTCAGCTGTCCCGGCTGTGCCCCCTCCCAGCTTCTTGTGTGCCTGGCAGAGCATGGGGAGCTGAAAATGTCCTTGACCAGTGTATGCACTACTTAGCAACAGCCAAAACATCTCCACATTATCACCACTGTTTCCAGCAAAAATCCAAAACATAGCCCCATACTAGCTACTACGAAGAAATATAACTATCCCAGCTGGTACCAGGACAGTAGTTAAACTTGTCTGCCAACAAAGTTGAGACAAGTTTCTAGTCCCTTACAATCTCCCCCAGTGTTAAATGTATAGGTTGAATGGTAGCTTCTAAGCAGGTCACTCACCCCTAAAGAAAACACTTTTGGGTCACATCATATAACCTGTATTATAAGAACAGCTGTGGGTAAGTTTATAAAAATTATTATCCTGATCTTTTACATGGGTTTTGTTGATGTTTTGAGTGGTGGTTTTTTATATAATTGAGAGTGAGTTGTCATTTTAACATTAATACATTGATGTCTCTTTTTTTCTTAATAGATCAAAAAATATTTTGACCTTGAGCCACCTGCATGTGGAAAATGCTGGATTCTTAAACTGTGCTCCTTGGATGATATGGAGGCAATAAAAGACAGCTTCTCCCTTCTTATAAACTTTTTAGAAGGGAGAGACTTCGAACCTTCAAGAATGTGAAATGCTAGAGAGAAAAGTGGTTCTCCAGACATCGCTGTACCTGCTCATTCTGCTCACAGCTTAATTATGGTGTGGTATTAGACTGTGCTGTGATATATTGTTCATACACAGTTAGTGCAGAATGTCCTTTTGTTAAAATAAATCTTCTGTGAATCAGGTACACAACTATTTCCAGTAAAGTTTTCTACACTACTGAAATAGGGAGCTCCTCCTGGTTTACCACTAATTATGCACACTATATGTTGCTTTCTTGCGTTACCATCATCCTTGATAGGAAATTTTGCACACACAAAAGTAACATAGTCTGCAAAGGAGGAATTCTACCTGCTACATTGTTTTTTAAAAAATAACTAATGTCTTAAGGATTTGTGAGACTAATTTGTATTAGCTTGTTTACTGACCCTGCAGTCTGGAAAGAACAGCCACTGAGAAACTTAATAAAATACTTTAAAGGCATGGAGTTTCATGTTAATGCAAAGGTTAGTCTGAAGTTTTACTAAATGAAAACACAATTGACATGTTAGTTGATACCTCTTCTAAAGTCGCTGCATAACCTTGTCAAAGACAGAACTGTTATTTTGCTGGAATTTTCCTGAAAGTGAAATTAGCACACAGATGTGGGCAGGTAGCAGTATTTGTGAAGGATAAGTGACATAAGCAGGTTGTCTAAGTAACAATATTTTTAGAAAATACACAAAAATTTGATAAAATAACAAATTTCATTTAAAGTAGTTTTCCATAAGAGAAGCAAAGCAAATATCTGTTAATTCAGCTGTGGAAGCTTTATTGCTAGTTAGAGGTGTGACTGATATTAAATAAGGATTGCCTCCTGTATCACTCACTCAGAGAGTACTACTGTTATTATAACAGTGCCAAGGCATCTATACCATAATTAAGGGCCTTCTGGTGTTTGTATTATAAGCTTGTCTTTTCAAGGGACTTGTTCTTTCAAACTTCCTCTGGGCTAAATGTTACAAAGACAAATATTTATTCGTTGGAAACAACATTTGTAATACATTTGGAAAAATCCCATTTGGTTCCAGTAACACAGTGCATATTTCCTCTTTCCAAGTTTTCCCCATTGTAGGTTTGCAGTTTTTTGGAGGCCTTTTGTTGATTTTTAAAACCTTATAAACCAATTTTGTCCATTAAAGGATCATGCCAGGTCACTGATTCACCATTAAGTCAGTCACAACAGGGTATACACAGATCAGTCACTGGACTGGTATATACCTCGAATGTTGTGCCTTGTGCATTCAGCTACCCTTGTGCATGAGTGTCTGCAAACATAAACTGTAGTGATGTGTCAGTGGTTCCTCATTGATTCTGCTTGTATTTTGAAACATGTAACTCCTTTTTCAGGGCTTTAAGCAACGTATCTTTCCACTCTGAGCATTTTTTTTTTGAAGTTGTTTATAGTTTCTCATTAGTTTATTTGAGAATAATAAAATAGAAAGGATCAGCTTTTAAAGGCTTATACAAGCCATTTCTTTACTACTTGCAATTGTACTCTTCGTTAAACAAAATGTTTTTATAAGGTTATTTGTTTACTTTTCAGTTTCCATGGATTGGAAAACTGGTAAGCTCCTTGTTTAATTTTATGACAGAATAGGCAAAAAGCCTGAAGAGCATCTCTTCTTGCTTTGTTTTTCTTCTCTTTCCTGCCAGGTCAATTGCCTCACTCCTCATACTCTTGGAAATACCCATGAACTGGAACTGTTCATTTTAAAATACAGAGAGGAGTCCTATGTTAGTTCCAGTTCTCTCTGCACAGTTTAGATGGGACCCAGCTGACCATCAGTTTCTCTTGTATGGATTAAGGAGGCTCCTTTCCCTGGATTTAAAGAGGAACTGGATCTGATTCAGAGTTCCAAACTCTTAGCTGATGAGCTTAGAGGTTAGAGAGTCCCCAGATTCCCACAGGGTCCCTGGATTTCTGTCCTGTTTAGGGGCAATGACAAATAAGAAATGGTGGGGAGGAATGAGAGAATTATTTCCCAGAGAAGGCAGGCAGTTTAGGGAGGTAAAAAGGGATTCAGAGCTTTTACTGTTTTTTTCATTGAGCATAAGTTAGAAGATGAGAGACAATTTTTTTTCACTGGTTTTCCCCTTCTTTCCCATATGTTATGGACCAAAAGGTACAACAAGTGAAAATAAGCCCAACTATACTTCATTCTTGGAACTGTACTTACTTGTACCATCAGTGAGTGGTCCAAAGACTTTAGAGTTTCTGAGTTATATTTTGGTCATGATTTCCCAACTATGCACTGTTGGAAGGTGCTACATGACTAACATGCAAAAGGCCCAACTAGTCAATGAAAATATGGCTTTGGCATACACCAATGTCCACTTAGACTAGGACCTTTTGATGCTTAATGCTTTTTTGTTAGGAAAATGCCAACTGCACAGGAGCAGTGATTTTTTTTTTCCCAAAATGATTTTGAATATGCTTCTTACTAATATAGTGATCATTCCTCACCACAGGTTGAAACAAGACCTCATAGCTGCTTAAGGGTGAGACGAGCGTTTAAATTTACTTTGAATGTAGTTCTGTGCTTTTGTGTTGTGGATGTACTTAATGGATGCCTACCTTTTTAATGTCTATAAACACCTTCACCTTTTTATGGAGAGGTTAAAAATGTTCATAGCAGCTCATGTCACACTTCCTTGTCTAAAGTGTTCTTGAATGTTCCGGCTATGGTAGAATATGTAAGCACCATGCAGTTTTTATTCAGATAACCACTCTCAATTGCTTCTTTTTTTTCCTTTTTTAAAAAACTTTTCACATGTGTTCATCATTTAGATGAAATAAACTTGGGCACTACGCTCTATTTTCCATGCAAGTTCATTAAGGCGTGAACACTGTATTTTTAAAAAAGATTTTGTGCTTTAATGTTCTTTACACATTTGTTAAATTACTTTGTGTGTGTATGTGTATGTGCCCACATTGGGTGGCTTCTCAGACCTGTGGCTGTCTGTGGTGTCTCAGCTGTCAGAATGAAAACTTTATCAATCAGTATCCAACAACAGCTGGTTTTGACAAGCTTCTGTCTGCTGCCTAATGCTTTATAACTTGTCAGTAAGACTTCTTTGTCTACCCACTCTGAACTGGTAATCTTACAGCTTCCATGTTGTGTCCTGTACTTGTACTTCTAGCATTTGTATGGAAAAAAGTTAAAACTTAGTGGGTTTTAATATTCTTTCTTGCTGTAAAATGTTCCATGTGTATCTTAGCCTGCCTCTTCAAATGCGCTATATAAAAATCTGTGATGTATTATTTCAGTTAACTTCTTGGATTTCATTATATTTAAAGAGGTTGCAGATTTTTGTACCATATTAGTTAATACAGTTGCCTTTTTGTAGTGGCAATTAACTTATATTACAAAAGTTTGTATCTTTACTGTTGAAAGTATTAGTTAACTGCCATATTACCTTGACTTTATAATAAAAATACAGTGTCTATACACAGAAGTTGACCCATTCAAGTGGACAACTGCTGACATGAGGAACTTGTACTGTTTGTGATTTATACATGATTTCCATTATCAAAAAAAAAAAAAAAAGAAAAGAAAATAAACACTGTGTAGACTTGACTTACTAAGTTTGGATTTCTTGAGCAGTAGCCAGTCTGGGAGCACTGCATATTACCTTGATTTGGAATCTTCAAAATAAATTATTTACTCCTAGATGAAAACAAATATTACTGTATAAGCATTGCTAAATTATACATAGCTACACATTTACATACATAAAAAATAGAAACTTCCAAAAATTGGCTGATTTATTTCGACAGCAAGATGTTGTTACTCCAGAAATATATCTGAAAGATATTGCAGTTTGCTGAGACAACCTAATGTTATCCTATCAAACACTGTTTGAGTAGAAGAGATGCTCACAACACGAGTTGTAACAGCTGATGGAAGTACAGCATTGCTGAGCTGGACTGAAGTTGCTGATTCAGCTCCTGAGGTATGCTTTTTAAATTTTATTATTTTTAAAGCTGCCTCTTACCAAGACTGAGATGGAAATGAAAGATTTGTAAACTCTGAATATTTTCTTCATTCTTTTGTTTCATATAAACAGGAACTGAAAATCTGCTAATCTTGCTTTGTTTGATAGCTCTTGAAAGAATTTTCATTAGCTCATTAGCCCTTTGACCTAAGAGTTCAAACAAATAAAAACATCTGCTTGTGTCAGCTGTAGGGTTAGTCATCCAGGACCTAGGTTAAGACAAGGATGAGAGTCCCATATCCTACATGAAAACAAAAACCATGCCCTTTTCACTATTTGCAGTTGAAAAGGACACCTGAAATCAGGTAGGGCTGCTGAATTCTATTAGGTGAAGAGACTGAAAAAGATCATTACCCTTCTCAATCCTCAGCTCTCACGGGTGAACAGACTAACTTCATTGTGTAGGTTGGACTGAAGATCAGGTCTAATTTAACTAGGTATGAGACATTTATGCTTAATACTAGCTGCTTATAATATATTTTAGCCTTTATCACATCTATATTTCGAGAAGCCAAAGTATTCTGTATATATTGCTTGTTCATTCACCAGATTTCATAGGAAAATGTAATATGTAAGATTCTGGTGGGTTTTGACAGAATATATTCAGGAAAGCCTTGTTTGTAAAGTGTATGTTTGTGCATCAAGGATGTTGAGCACTTCCATTTAAGATGTCTTAAATATGCCTTCACTTTTGAGTCCCTGAAACTGTCGAGAAAAGGCAGATGTTCAAATGTGACTATTGGTGCTAACAGTAGTCTGTACAGCTCCAGTTTTCTATGGCAATAAGGTGGGAAGAACAGAAGGGAAAGATTTTAATCATCTGTGCTGGTTTTGGCTGAGAAGGGGTTAATTCTCCTCACTGTGGGGGGTTGGATACCTTTCCAGCTTCTCGCTCTGCTGCATCAGCAGGAGGCTGGGAGGGGCAGGGCCACAGCGGAGGCGGCTGACCCCGACTGGCCAATGGCATGTTCATTCCATACCATGTGACACCATGACCAGTATATTAAGGGGGGACAGTTTGTGGCTTGGAAGAGGCACGGCGTTGGGTCAGTGAGCGGCTGTGTCGTGTGCGGTTTGTTTCGGTGGTTCATTCCCCTCCCTTCCACCCCCCAGGTTTTGCGCCTCTCATTGTTTTCCTTTCCATTGCATTTCTGTTGTTGTTTCTTTTAATTTTCATTATTAAACTGTTCTTATCCCAACCCACGACCGTTACCCTTCTGATTCTCTCCTGCATCTACCGGTGGGGGAGTGAGTGAGCTACTGTGTGGGGCTGAGTTGCCGGCTAAACCACTACATCATCTGGTTGTCAAATTTACAGTAAATCCAACAGAAGTATTTAGCAAAAGGTCCTGTGCTGGTTTGGGATAATTATGGTGTGAAGAGGAGGGATAATAGATAATCCATGCCCAGCCATACTGCGTTTATGGGAATGGCGTGACTCATTACTAGAAAATAGAAAATGGTAAGGAACATATCTTCTTTGAGTTGCTGGACCTCTCAGGATATTTTCTCCACAGCAGAGACTAGCGAGGAAGAGATATTTGCTTTGTAATCCCGGAGTTTATCAATCACCTCCACCACTGTTGGTGTCTTGTCCTCTCTCCAGGACATTATTGTCAATGAGTTTGCATGCGAAGATGGTGCGCGCCATACAAACTTCCTACGCATGGCTCGTGTGCACTCGGCTTCATCTGGATCTTTGGATGACCGTTGATCGTCCAGGTCACCATAAATCACTTCAAGCACAGCTAATTCCCTTAGATACTGGATACCTCTCTCCATAATTGTCCAGTTTCCTAGGCGATATCTAACATCCTCTTTGAAGGGATACCTTTCCTTCACTCCGGACAGGAGTCGCCTCCAGAGGCTGAGGGCTTCTGTCCCTTTTCCAACTGCTTTGTCAACGCCCCCTTCCCCAGAAAGGGATCCCAGTTGTTTGGCTTCTTTTCCCAATAATTCCAGGCTACTGGCCCCATTATCCCAGCATCGGAGCAGCCAGGTGGCAATTTGCTCCCCTAGATGATGGCCAAAATCTTTTCGCATATCTCGCAACTCACTCAAGGACAGGGATCGGGTGGTCTCTGTTTCATTTATGACTTCTTCCTCCTCTCCTCGTGACGGCCCTGCTTCTTCATCATCGCGTTCTAAACAAATTTACTTCCGCTTCCAAGATTTTTTCTTGTGTTTGGGAGTGACTGATACTGGCATGGGTTGATTCTCTGAGTCACCTCCAGTACTTGTCATGGGGGTTTGAGTAGCCGCAGTACCTATCACTTTGCCTTTCACTCCAGAGACCTTCTCTTCCCCTTGGGAGCACTGAATACTGTTGAGCAGGGCTCGGTATGCATGGGGCAGGCCCCAGCATGTGTCAGTTATCTGTGTCTCTCTCGAGTTCCCAGCACAACAACATACTTTCTCCAAATATTCTACTACTTTTTCAGGATTCTGCACTTGTTCGGGGGTGAAACTCCAAAACACTGGGGGTGCCCACTGCCCTAGGTGTTTGCCCATGCTATCCCACATGCCCTGCCACTCATAACGATCAAGCCTTGGGGCAGATTTCTGGGTGATATTCTTAAGTTGCTTAGTCAAAACCAAAACAACATGCCCAAAAACTAACAATAAGTGCACCTTAACCACCCAAGGATGTTCAAGATACAAAAAGGTTGTTGTAACAAAGGCACAGACATCATAGAACAAAGTTGCAAAGATTCCATTATGTGTTTCCTCCATATAACATCTCTCCGAGGAGGAGGCATAATTGCTAATTGCCTCAACAAGGTGGTATCCAAAGTACAGTAACGGTTTCAGCAAAAACCCAAAATAACAGATAAAGCTGAAAATGAGTGTTTGCATAAGAAATCTCTTGGGCAAAACATTACTAATCACAGCAGACTAAACAAACCAACACCAATCTTTAACACAAACTGCAAAAATGACAACACGGTGCTGTGACCAGCACCTGTTATTGTCTCAAACCCTGTGAACCCCACCTTGGGCGCCAAAAAAGACTCTTGTGGTTTAGCCAGCAACTCAGCCCCACACAGCTGCTCGCTTGCTCCCCCGCTGGCGGTATGGGGGAGAGAATCAGAAGGGTAAAGCGCGTGGGTTAAGAACATTTAAAAAATTAAAATAAAACAACAACACCAAAAATGCAATGGAAATGAAAACAATAAGAGGCACGAAAACCCTGGGCGGGGGGAAGGGGAATGAACCACTAAAACAAACCACACATGATGCAGCTGCTCAGCACCCACTGACCCTACAACACCAGTCCCTTAGCCACAACTGGCCCCCAGTATGCCAACTGCCCCCGTTAATATACTGGTCATGGTGTCACATGGTATGGAATGAACATCCCATTGGCCAGTCGGGGTCAGTTGCTTCGGCTGTGGCCTTGCCCCTCCCAGCCTCCTGCTGACCTGGCAGATCATGGGATGCTGGAAAGGTCCCTGACTACTGCAGGCACTACAGTGAAGAGAATTAACCCCTTCTCAGCCAAAACCAGCACAACATCTCATAGCATGCTTTGTGTAGTACCATGTTTAATAGCATATCCTCAGAGAAGGTAATGCCCCCAAATTACAAGTAGATTCCATTTTTTTTTAACTTCTACATAGTGTTATATTGTGTACCTTTCAAAGACCACATTTCTGCCAGTATCAAAATTAAGTATTTTCATTGCTTGTAACAACAAATGTCCATTAGTAAAACTATGTCAGAATTATTTTATTATAGCATTCCCATGTATGGTGTCTTTGTAAGATGTAGAGATTCAGGATGTGAATGGGATTGTACCATTTAAAATTAACACAAATTAAACTACAGTATCTGGGAAATTACTTTTTTTATTTAACAGTGGAATGTACAATGCAATCTCATCATTGCCTCAATATTTAACTTGCTACAGAGAAAGAAATGCATTGTCATTAATGTAGATTATAACAGCCTCAGTCCATCTTTACTAAATTGCTTTGTTTGCCAATGAGATAGTTGTAATCCTTGCTGGTTTACACGTCAGTTAAAGTTGAAAGCCTTCCTTCAAGTATCTGAAACGAAGGTTAATTAAAAAAAAACAACCTAATTGCCTTTTCTAAAAATATTTTTGTACATGATTTGCAGGAGTATGACTGATGCAGAAAGTTCCTTGTTTACCTTTAAAATATAGAGCATGACCTTTTGGTTACAGTAAATACAGTACTGCAAGTCTGGTAAAGTCATCGCATATACTAAAGGTATTGAAACCATTTACCTCACATTCCTCCCTATTGGCTTCCACTATTAACATGATCCACAGCTGGAAAAATAATTTTAGTTCTCAGTGATAAATGGGTTGAAAATGTCAATCATTGAAGTCAACAGTATTATTTAAAAAAAAAAAATTGAAAACAAATGTTTACCCAAAGATAGCATTATGTTGCTGAGATTTTGTTCTGGATTCCCTCATTTCATTCACATGGTAAGCTGACAGTAGTGATCACTTTCAGACTAAAGAGCTTTGGTTTTTTGCCTTTTTTTTTCTCTGTAGCATGAAGAGTACCAAACACTCAAGCACCAAAGTCTTTAGCAGAACCAGGAACATTCCTGGCAGCCCTGACTCTGAGATCTGAGACAGAATTTCAGCTTTTTGTTTATTTGTTTTCTTTTTTTGGTCTGATGTGCAGACCTGAGGTTTTGGTTCAGGCCTGTCTCCACTGAGAGGTGACTGTAATATAGGAGTCTACTATTATGGGCTATATCAATATCTTGCCTATTTTTAGCAGTTGCTTCTGATGTCTGAAGAATTTTAATATCAAGTTCAAATGTTGTGTGATGTTTTCATATGTTGACATATTGGTGACCTGGACATTAAAGAAAATGCATACAGTGTTTTTAGAGAAAAAAATATCCCTTGTTTGATTTTTCCATTCTCAATGCTGAGGAGAAATCTTCCATAAAACTGCTTTGGAAGGTGAATATTCTTGTTCTGGTTGCTTGTGAGAGATTCAGCAGGCAGATTTACCTTTAGGTTTGGGTCAAATCAAACAGAAGATAAACTGTTTTCTCTTTTAAGTTTGGCATTTTATAATACCTGGATACTGGTGATTTGCATGTTCTCAGGCAGTGCATCTACGAGAACCACTTCACAGATAACCTGACTAAGGCTTGAAGGAGGTGGTCTCTACTAATCAGTGTTTTCAGTTATTGATTTGATCCTTTAATTCCTGCCTGCATGTAGGATTTTTAAAAAACCCCTCAGTGTTCATACCTGTTTATACAATTCCCTCCTGCATCATGCAGGTGTGCCCTCAAAGTGGTTGCTGAGGCAGGCATAGTGTTCCCCTTGCACTCAAAAGGATCAGTTCATTCCTAGTTGTCTCCAGATGAGCCATAGTATTGTGGCCTCTTTCTACCTGAGTGTGTATGAAGACCCATTTCTCACCATCTTTCTGCATTTCTATATTTGCATATTTTGGCTTGGAA
The DNA here is from genome assembly GCF_963921805.1 of Phalacrocorax carbo. Classification (NCBI taxonomy): domain Eukaryota; kingdom Metazoa; phylum Chordata; class Aves; order Suliformes; family Phalacrocoracidae; genus Phalacrocorax; species Phalacrocorax carbo. The sequence goes on along the minus strand of NW_026990253.1, from coordinate 1,704,040 downwards.
CTCTGGTTCATGCAATAGCTGATCTTTGATGATGGGTTTAACTTTTAGTAAAGCAGGAGCTATTACAGGAGGAGTAGCTCTGAGGTTCAGTTTCATGATTAAAATTGCAGGCTACAATGCAAAACATAACTAGGAAATGTAACTGTTAGTCAATGGGTTACACTATAATGGAATACAACCTTGGACTTCAAAAGGGCCAACTTTGGCCTCTTCAAACACCTGCTTGGAGGAAGCCCATGGGCTAGGGCTATGGAAGGCAGGGGTGTCCAAGAGAGCTGGACAGTATTCAAGGACCACTTCCTCCAAGCTCAAGATCGGTGCATCCCTAGGAGGAAGTCAGGCAGAGGAGCCAGGAGACCTGCATGGATGAGCAGAGCTTCTAGTGAAACTCAAATGGAAGAGGGAGGTTCACAGTATGTGGAAAAAGGGACTGGCCACTTGGGAGGAATGTAGGAATGTTGTCAGGTTATGCAGAGATGCAACAAGGAAGGCCAAGGCCCACTTGGAATTAAATCTAGTGAGGGATGTCAAAAATAACAAGAAGGGCTTCTTTAAATACATTAATAGGGCAACTGGCAGGGCAGACACAAACACATCTAGGCTTGACACATTGTTGCAAGATATTGCTGCCAGGGTAGAGACCCTGGTTGTATAGGTACATCATGTGGATGCTCATGTCCCCAAGAGTCGTGCCACTGAAGAACAGCAGAACAACCAGCAGGTAGATCCCACAAACCCACCAAGGCAAGCGCCATGTGCTTATAATGATGGAAACAACCACTGTCTGGCTGGAAACATATGCTGCCCAGTACTCTATCCTGGGTCTCAAAAAACAAGTCCTATGGTGACGTGGCACCCCAGAGAGAACTGAGTCAGAAAACGGGCCTCATTTCCGAAATAACCTCATAGACACCTGGGCCAAAGAGCATGGTATTGAGTGGGTGTATCACATTCCCTATCACGCACCAACCTCTGGGAAAATTGAACGGTACAATGCACTGTTAAAAACTACACTGAGAGCAATGGTGGGTGGAACATTTAAACCGTGGGATACAAATTTCGGAAAAGGCACCTGGTTAGTCAACACGAGGGGATCTGCCAATCGGTCTGGCCCTGCCCAGTCAGAAAATCTACATACTGTGGAAGGGTATAGAGTCCCTATAGTGCACGTAAAAAATATGCTGTGGAAGATGGTCTGGGTTATTCCTGCTTTGGCCAAAGCCAAACCCATTCCTGGGTGTTGTGGTTTAGCCCCAGTCAGCAACCAAGCACCATGCAGCCGCTCGCTCACTCCCCCCTGGTGGGATGGGGGAGAGAATCGGAAGAGTAAAAGTGAGGTAACGCATGGTTTGAGATACAGGCAGTTTAATAGGTAAAGCAAAAGCTGCACATGGAAGCAAAGCAAAACAAGGAATTCATTCAATACTTCCCATGGGCAGGCAGGTGTTCAGCCATCTCCAGGAAAGCAGGGCCCCATCACACGTAACGGTTACTTGGGAAGACAAATGCCATTTCTCCAATTGTCCCCTCTTCCTTCTTCTTCCCCCAGCTTTATATACTGAGCATGACGTCATATGGTATGGAATATCCCATTGGTCAGTTTGGGTCAGCTGTCCCGCTGTGTCCCCTCCCAGATTCTTGTGCCCCTGGCAGAGCATGAGGAGCTGAAAAAGTCATTGACCAGTGTAAGTGCTACTTAGCAACAACTAAAACATCTCCACATTATCACCACTGTTTCCAGCAAAACTCCAAAACATAGCCCCATACTAGCTACTACGAAGAAATTTAACTCTATCCCAGCTGAAACCAGGACACTGGGATTGCTTTTGCTCGAGGACCTGGGTGCACTTGGTGGGTGATGCGGGAGGATGGAGGACTCTGATGTATGCCTCAAGGGAATTTGATTTTGGGCAAAAACAGCCAATGAACTGAATGGCATAATGCAAACTGCTATATAATATTGTGTGTCATCTCTTCTGTGGTTGCTATATGCCATATCAATGACATATATGACAAATACTGCAAACCTCCCCATCCATGTGAGATGATCTTTGATGTAACAAGCAAAGTGCAGCAGTGATGGAATGAAGACTGACTTGGTATGCAGCAACCCAATGGCACACACACCACCTCTCCCACCCTGCAAGACTGATACAACAGATGGAGCCCAGAGCCATTGACTGGGTGAACTCAATGGACATTTTTACGGACATTTTACAGGGAAGGTCCATGCACTAAGGGAATGATGTCTGTGTATTATGTCAAAGGATGGGAAGGGGAGGAGTGGTGGTTGGTAAGATTGTATTGGATGGTATGGGACCTGGGCATGGCATAAATGGTATGGACTAAGGGGTGGAGAATGTGCTGGTTTTGGCTGAGAAGGGGTTAATTCTCTTCACTGTAGTCCCTGTAGTAGTCAGGGACCTTTCCAGCTTCCCATGCTCTGCCACGTGGGCAAGAGGCTGGGAGGGGCGGGGCCATAGCCAAGACAGATGAATCCAACTGGCCAATGAGATAGTCATTCTGTACCATGTGACACCATGACCAGTGTATTAATGAAGGTAGTTGGCACACGGGGCTGGCGGTTGTGGCTTGAGGACTGGTGGTGTTGAGTCGGCGGGTGGTGAGCGGCTGCGTCACATTTTGTTTGATTTGTTTGTTCATTCCCCCTTCCCCTGGCCTGGGTTTCACGCCTCTCTCATTTTTTTCCTTTCCATTGCATTATTGCTGCTATTCTTGTTAATGTTTTATTTTAATTATTAAACTGCTCTTATCTCAGCCCACGAGCTTTACCCTTCTGATTCTCTCCCCCATCCCGCTGGTGGGGGACTGAGCGAGTGAGCAGCTGTGTGGGGCTGAGTTGCCAGCTGAAACACAACAGTGGTTTTTTGTTTTTTTCCATTTTCCTTTTTATTACATTATCATTATTGTTATTATTATCATAATCATTATTAGCATTATTATTTTATTTTAATTATTAAACTGCTCTTATCTCAACCCACAAGTTTGGGTTTTTTTTGCTTTTCCTCTTCTGATTCTTTCCCCCATACCACTGGGGTGGGGGGAGTTAGCAAGCGGCTGCATGGTGTTTAGTTGCCCACTGGGGCTGAACCATGACAACTCCTAATGCTGGCCCCCTAGGCTTCTCATCCCCCAGAAGAGAGAGAAAAAATCTGGAGAAAGGAAGACTTCCTATTGGTTGAGAAGGATTAGGTCAGAGATCGCCTAGGCAAATTAGATCCTCGCAAATCCATGGGCCCTGATGGGATGCACCCACGAGTGCTGAGGGAGCTGGCGGATGTTCTTGCCGAGCCACTCTCCATCATCTTTGAAAGGTCGTGGAGGACAGGAGAGGTGCCCGAGGACTGGAGGACAGCAAATGTCACTCCAATCTTCAAAAAGGTCAAGAAGGAGGACCTGGGAAACTATAGGCCAGTCAGCCTCACCTCCATCCCTGGAAAGGTGATGGAGCAGTTAATCCTGGAGGTCATCTCCAGGCATGTAGAGGAAAAGAAGGTTATCAGAAACAGTGTCGTGGTTCAGCCTCAGCTGGCAACTGAACACCACGCAGCCGCTCGCTCCCCCACCACCCCCCCTGTGGGATGGGGAAGAGAATCGGACGAGCAAAAGAACTTGTGGGTTGAGATAAGCACAGTTTAATAACTACAATAAAATGATGATGATAAATGATTATGATAATAATGACAATAACGTTAATATAATAAAAGGGAAAAGGAAGGAAAGGGAAAACAGGGAAAAAAAACGCAGAAACACGAACGATACAACCACTCACCACCCGCCGACTGACACTGCCCGTCCCCGAGCCGCGATTGCTCCCTCCCTCCCCCGGCCAGCCCCTCCCAGGTAGCATACTGGGCATGACGTTACATGATATGGAATATCCCTTTGGTCAGTTTGAATCCGCTCTCTTAGCTGTGCCCCCTCCCCTCCCAGCTTCTTGTGCACCCAGCAGAGCATGGGAGGCTAGACATGTCCTTGACTAGTACAAACGCTACCCAGCAACAGCCAAAACATCTGTGTGTTATCTCAACATTTTTTTCCATGCTAAGTTCAAAGCACAGCACTATACCAGCTAGAGTGAAGAAAATTAACTCTATCCCAGCTGAAACCATGACAGTATCCACCCCTTATTCCATATCATTGACATCATGCTCAGGTCCCATACTATTCAGTACAAATTCAATAATCCCTATCCATCTTCTCATCCTTTAACTATAAATATATATATATATATATACAGATTTTCATTTATCATGCCACTAGTTTATGGAACACCCCTGTAGAATGCCTGTGAAATGTCCATTGAGTTCATTTAGTCCATGACTTTGGATTTCATCTCTTGTAAGGGTCCTTCAGAGAGGCGGTGTGCATGGGGTCAGATTGTTGCATGTCAGTCCTTGTTCCATCACCGCTGCACTGGTAGTTCTTGTTCTCTCACTGCTGCACTTTGCTCGGTTCCATTGAAAGTTCATTTGCTATTATTATTAATTGGGAAATTCCCACCATGATAACATTCCATTGATGCAACCATAGTAGTGATGACATACAACATCATATAGCAATTAACAGCATATTATTCAGTTCATTGGCTGTTTTCACCCAAAATTAAATCCCCCTGAGGTACACACCGGACTCCTCCATCCTCCCGCATCACCCACCAAGTGCACCCAGGTCCTCGAGCAAAAGCAATCCCACAAGTAGGTTTGCCTCTGCTGGAAGCAGGAAGAACCCAGACTGTCTTGCCCAGCATATTTTTTATGTGCACTACAGGGACTCTATCCCCTTCCACAGTACGTAAGGATTCTGATTGGGCCGGGCCAGCTCGCCTGGCAGATCCCCTCGTGTTGACTAACCAGGTGGCTTTTGCTAAATGTGTATCCCAGTGTTTAAGTGTTCCACCCACCATTGCTCTCAGTGTCATCTTTAATAGTCCATTGTATCTTTCGATTTTCCCAGAGGCTGGTGCGTGATAGGGGATGTGATACACCCACTCAATGCCATGCTCTTTGGCCCAGGTGTCTATGAGGTTATTTCGGAAATGAGTCCCATTGTCTGACTCAGTCCTCTCTGGGGTGCCATGTCGCCACAGCACTTGTTTTTCAAGGCCCAGGATAGTGTTCCGGGCAGTGGCGTGGGGGACAGGATATGTTTCCAGCCAGCCGGTGGTTGCTTCTACAATGGTGAGAACATGGCGCTTGCCTTGGCGGGTTTGTGGGAGTGTGATATAGTCAATTTGCCAGGCCTCCCCATATTTATGTCAGCCATCGTCCCCCATACCACAGAGGCTTTACCCGCTTCGCTTGCTTGATTGCAGCACATGTTTCACATTCGTGGATAACCTGCGCAATAACGTCCATGGTCAAGTCCACCCCTCGATCACGAGCCCACCTGTATGTTGCATCTCTCCCTTGATGGCCTGAGGTGTCATGGGCCCATCGAGCTAGAAATAGTTCACCCTTATGCTGCCAGTCCAGATCCACCTCAGCCACTTCAATCTTGGCAGCCTGATCTACCTGCTGGTTGTTTCGATGTTCTTCAGTGGCTCGACTCTTGGGGACGTGAGCATCCACATGCCGTACCTTTACAACCAGGTTCTCTACCCGGGCAGCAATATCTTGCCACAGTGTGGCAGCCCAGATGGGTTTGCCTCTGCGCTGCCAGTTGCTTTGCTTCCACTGCTGTAGCCAGCCCCAAAGGGCATTTGCCACCATCCAGGAGTCAGTATAGAGATAGAGCACTGGCCACTTTTCCCGTTCAGCAATGTCTAAGGCCAGCTGGATGGCCTTTACCTCTGCAAAATGGCTCGATTCACCTTCTCCTTCAGCAGTTTCTGCGACTTGTCGTGTAGGACTCCATAGAGCAGCCTTCCATCTCCGGTGCTTTCCCACAAGGCGACAGGACCCATCAGTGAACAGGGCGTATTGCTTCTCCTTTTCTGGCAGTGTGTTATACAGTGGGGCTTCTTCAGCACGTGTCACCTCCTCCTCTGGTGATATTCCAAAGTCTTTGCCTTCTGGCCAGTCCATAATCACTTCCAAGATTCCTGGGCGACTGGGGTTTCCTACTCGAGCCCGCTGGGTGATCAGTGCAACCCATTTACTCCACGTAGCATCAGTATCACGTAACATTATTGTCATTATTATCATAATCATTTATCATCATCATTGTATTGTAGTTATTAAGCTGTGCTTATCTCAACCCACAAGTTCTTTTGCTCGTCCGATTCTCTTCCCCATCCCACAGGGGTGGGGGCGGGGAGCGAGCAGCTGCGTGGTGTTCAGTTGCCAGCTGAGGCTGAACCACGACAAACAGTCAACATGGATTCACCAAGGGAAGATCATGCTTGCCCAACCTGATAGACTTCTGTGATGGCGTGACTGGCTGGGTCGACAAAGGGAGAGCAGTGGAGGTTGTCTATCTCAACCTCAGTAAGGCATTCGACAGTGTCTCCTATAGCATCCTCATACACAAGCTAAGGAAGTGTGGGTTGGATGCGTGGACAGTGAGATGGATGGAGAACTGGCTCAACAACAGAACTCAGAGGGTCATGATCAATGGGGCAGCGTCTGGATGGAGGCCCATAACTAATAGTGTTCCCCAGGGGTCTGTGCTGGGTCCAGTCCTGTTCAATATACTCATCAATGACCTGGGTGATGGGATAGAGTGTAACCTCAGCAAGTTTGCTGATGATACCAAGCTGGGAGGAGCGGCTGATACACCAAAAGGCTGTGCTGCCGTCTAACAAGACCTGGACAGGCTGGAGAGCTGGGCCGAGGGGAACCTGATGAAATTCAACAAGAGCAAGTGCAAGGTCCTGCACCTGGGGAAGAACAACCCCATGCACCGGTACAGGCTGGGGGCTGACCTACTGGAAAGTGGCTCTGTTGAGAAGGACCTTGGAGTGCTGGTGGACAGCAAGCTCGCCATGAGCCAGCAATGTGCCCTTGTGGCCAAGAATACCAACAATATTCTAGGATGCATTAAAAGGAGTGTGGCCAGCAGGTCGAGAGAGGTTATGCTTCCCCTCTACTCTGCCCTGGTGAGACCACATTTGGAGTACTGTGTCCAGTTTTGGGCCCTCCAGTTTAAGAAGGATGTGGAACTACTTGAGCAAGTCCAGCTGAGAGCTACCAAGAGGATCAGGGAGCTGGAGCTTCTCCCTTATGAGGAAAGGCTGAGAGACTCAGGTTTGTTTAGCCTGGAGAAGAGATGACTGTGGGGGCATTTACTCAATACCTGTAAATACCTAAAGTGTGGGTGTCAGGATGATGGAACTAAGCACTTTTCAATAGTGCCCAACGACAGGACAAGGGGCGATGGGCTCAAGTTGGAACACAGGAAGTTCCACCTCAGTTTAAGAAAAAACTTCTTTACTGTGAGGGTGACAGAGCAGTGGAGCAGGCTGCCCAGGGAGGTTGTGGAGTCTCCTTCCCTGGAGACATTCAAAACCTGCCTGGATATGTTCTTGTGCCCCCTGCTCTAGGTGTGCCTCCTCAAGCAGGGGGGTTGGACAAGATGATCTCCAGAGGACCCTTCCAACCCCTAACATTCTGTGGTTCTGTAAAAGCCAATATCAGGCATGCCCAGGTCCAGCTGAATGATGCTGAAAATGGATTCTCATTTGCTAGTCTTGGAAAATTTGCCAAGAATAGACATAGGCTAGTTCAGCAAGAGGGGCACAGAAGGTTACTTCAGTGTAATTGGAGACACAGGCCACCATTGCAAATGGCACTGAGACATCCAGCTTTCTGATGGGAAGCAGGGATCACCATCTGCCTGAACATATGGCCTGTAGACCATAAGATATTTAATATATGCGCCACAGAACCTATGGGGAGATGCCAGTTTGAGGGGATATTGATAGCAGCTCTACCTCAGATGGTCATACCGACCCATGTCTTCCTCTGAAGCTGGATTCAAATGCCCAGCAGTCACTGTCCTAGCACTGCTCACCAGCAGCATGGCCCTAGTGTGGGAGCCCCATGTAATATGTTAAGAACTGCAAGGGTTTCAAAAGCCACAAGCCGTCCATGCCTGGCTTACTGAGATAAGCACTTTTCAAGACAATAAAAGAAATACTGAAATGTGAAAACTGTTAATGGTGGCATGCCTCCACACCTGTCATGCTGTGTTACAATTTTAGTCTTTGATTGTTGGTCCCATAAAGGTGTCGGTTTTTTCATATTGTGCTGGTTTGTCTGAGAAGGGGTTAATTCTCCTCACCGTGGGGGGTCGGCTACCTTTCCAGCTTCCCCCACTCTGCCATGTCGGTGGGAGGCTGGGAGTGGCAGGGCCAGGGTGGGGGTGGCTGACCCCGACTGGCCAATGGCATGTTCATTCCATACCATGTGACACCATGACCAGTATATTAAGGGGGGGCAGTTTGTGGCTCGGGGGAGGCACAGCGTCAGGTCGGTGGGCAGTGAGTGGCTGCTTCGAGTGGGGTGAGTGGCTGCGTCGCATGCGGTTTATTTCTGCAGTTCATTCCTCTCCCCCCTCCCTTTCCCCCCTGCCCCGGGTTTTGCGCCCCTCCTTGTTCTCCTTTACATGCATTATTGTTGTTGTTTCTTTTAGTTTTAATTATTAAACTGTTCTTATCCCAACCCACGAGAGTTACCCTTCTGATTCTCTCCCCCATCTACCAGTGGGGGTGTGAGCGAGCGACTGTGTGGGGCTGAGCTGCCAGCTAAACCACGACAGTCTTTTTGGCGCCCAACGTGGGGCTCAAGGGTTGGAGGTAATAACAGCTGCTGGTCACAGCACCATGTTCTCATTTTTGCAGTTGGTGTTAAAAATTGGTGTTGGTTTGTTTAGTCTGCTGTGTTCTGCTGTGATTAGTAACGTTTTGCCTACAAGATTTATTATGCAAACACTCATTTTCAGCTTTATCTGGTATTTGGGGTTTTTGCTGAAACTGTTACTGTACTTTGGATACCACCTTGTTGAGGCAATTGGCAATTTTACCTCCTCCTCGGAGAGATTTTATATGGAGGAAATACGGAATAGTACCTTTGCAACTTTGTTCTGTGATGTCTCTGCCTCTAGTACAACCACCTTTTTGTATCTTGAACATCCTTGGGTGGTTAAGGTGCACTTATTGTTAGTTTTTGGGCATGTTGTTTTGGTTTTGACTAAGCAACTTAAGAATATCACCCAGAAATCTGCCCCAAGGCTTGATCGTTATGAGTGGCAGGGCATGTGGGATAGCATGGGCAAACACCTAGGACAGTGGGCACCCCCAGTGTTTTGGAGTTTCACCCCCGAACAAGTGCAGAATCCTGAAAAAGTAGTAGAATATTTGGAGAAAGTATGTTGTTGTGCTGGGAACTCGAGAGAGACACAGATAACTGACACATGCTGGGGCCTGCCCCATGCATACCGAGCCCTGCTCAACAGTATTCAGTGCTCCCAAGGGGAAGAGAAGGTCTCTGGAGTGAAAGGCAAAGTGATAGGTACTGCGGCTACTCAAACCCCCATGACAAGTACTGGAGGTGACTCAGAGAATCAACCCATGCCAGTATCAGTCACTCCCAAACACAAGAAAAAATCTTGGAAGCGGAAGTAAATTTGTTTAGAACGCGATGATGAAGAAGCAGGGCCGTCACGAGGAGAGGAGGAAGAAGTCATAAATGAAACAGAGACCACCCGATCCCTGTCCTTGAGTGAGTTGCGAGATATGCGAAAAGATTTTGGCCATCATCTAGGGGAGCAAATTGCCACCTGGCTGCTCCGATGCTGGGATAATGGGGCCAGTAGCCTGGAATTATTGGGAAAAGAAGCCAAACAATCGGGATCCCTTTCTGGGGAAGGGGGCGTTGACAAAGCAGTTGGAAAAGGGACACAAGCCCTCAGCCTCTGGAGGTGACTCCTGTCCAGAGTGAAGGAAAGGTATTCCTTTAAAGAAGATGTTACATATCGCCTAGGAAAATGGACAACCATGGAGAAAGGCATTCAATATCTAAGGGAATTTGCTGTGCTTGAGGTGATTAATGGTGTCCTGGAAGACCAAAGGTCATCCAAAGATCCAGATGAAGCCGAGTGCACACGATCCATGTGGCAGCAGTTTGTATGGAGCACACCATCTTCACATGCAAACTCATTGGCAGTAATGTCCTGGAAAGATGACGAGACACCAACAGTGGTCGAGGTGATTTATAAACTCCGGGATTATGAAGCAAATATCTCCTCCTTGCTAGTCTCTGCTGTGGAGAAACTATCCCGAGAGGTCTTGACCAGCTCAAAGAAGATAGATCCTGCTCCCCACCTCTACGGGGTAGTGTCTCAGCTGTTAGGAATAAGCATTCTTTTGCTGAAAGGAGAGGATACACACCACGGGCCACCCTATGGTTCTACCTGCGTGACCACAGAGAGGACATGAGGAGGTGGGTTAGCAAGCCTACCTCGTCCCTAGAGGCACAGGTACATGAGCTGCAAGGAAGAAAAATCATTCAGGGTGGTTCCTCCAGGAAAGCTGCTGCTCCAATTTCCAGTGAGCAAGTCCTCAGACAGAGGAGTAGAAGCGCTGATTTTATCTCTAAGCATAATAGAGAGACTCTTGATTCACATGTACAGGAAGTGAGTTGTGACTGCCATGATCAGGACTAGAGGGGCCCTGCCTCCAGCCAGGTGGAGGAAAGGGATAACCGGGCTTACTGGACTGTGTGGATCTGATGGCCTGGCACGTCCGACCCACAGGAGTATAAAGCTTTAGTGGACACTGGTGCACAGTGCACCTTAATGCCATCAAACTATATAGGGGCAGAACCCATCAGTATTGCTGGAGTGACAGGGGGATCCCAAGAGCTAACTATTGGAGGCCAAATTGAGCCTAACCAGGAATGAGTGGCCAAAGCACCCCATTGTGACTGGCCCAGAGGCTCCGTGCATCCTTGGCATAGACTACCTCAGGAGAGGGTATTTCAAGGACCCAAAAGGGTACAGGTGGGCTTTTGGTGTAGCTGCCTTGGACATGGAGGAAACTAAACAGCTGTCTACCTTGCCTGGCCTCTCAAAGGACCCTTCTGTTGTGGGGTTGCTGAAGGTCAAAGAACAACAAGTGCCGATCGCCACCAGAACAATGCACCGGCAGCAATAACGCACCAACCGAGACTCCCTGATTCCCATCCATGAGCTGATTCACCAAGAGGAGTGCCATAGAGTGATCAGTAAGGCCCCCTCACCCTTTAACAGTCCCATATGGCCAGTCCGGAAGTCTAATGGAGAGTGCAGGCTAACAGTAGACTATCGTGGCCTGAATGAAGTCACTCCACCTTTGAGTGCTGCTGTGCCAGACATGCTCGAACTTCAATATGAACTGGAGTCCAAGGCAGCCAAGTGGTATGCCACAATTGATATCGCTAATGCATTCTTCTCAATCCCTCTGGCAGCAGAGTGCAGGCCACAGCTTGCTTTCACTTGGAGGGGCGTCCAGTACACCTGGAATCAACTGCCCCAGGGGTGGAAACACAGTCCTACCATTTGCCATGGACTGATTCAGACTGTACTGGAACAGGGAGAAGCTCCCGAACACCTTCAGTACATTGATGACATCATCGTGTGGGGCAACACAGCGGAAGAAGTTTTTGAGAAAGGATAGAAAATAGTCCCAATCCTTCTGAAAGCTGGTTTTGCCATAAAACAAAGTAAGGTGAAGGGACCCACACAAGAGATCCAGTTCTTAGGAATCAAATGGCAAGCTGATTGGCGTCAGATCCCCATGGATGTGGTCAACAAAATAGCAGCCGTGTCTCCACCAACTAGCAAAAAGGAAACACAAGCTTTCTTGGGTGTTGTGGGTTTTTGGAGAATGCATATTCCAAATTACAGTATGATCGTAAGCCCTCTCTATCAAGTGACCCGGAAAAAGAATGATTTCAAATGGGGCCCTGAGAAACGACAAGCCTTTGAACAGATTAAATGAGAAATAGTCCACGCAGTAGCCCTTGGGCCAGTCCAGGCACGACAAGATATAAAGAATGTGCTCTACAGCGCAGCCGGGGAGAATGGCCCTACCTGGAGCCTCTGGCAGAAAGCACATGGGGAGACCCGAGGTCGACCGCTAGGGTTTTGGAGTTGGGGATACAGAGGGTCTGAAGCCTGCTATACTCCAACTGAAAAAGAGATATTGGCACCATATGAAGGGGTTCGCGCTGCTTCAGAAGTGGTTGGTACTGAGGCACAGTTGCTCCTGGAACCCCAACTGCCGGTGCTGGGCTGGATGTTCAAAGGAAATGCCCCTCTACAGACCATGCAACTTACGCTACGTGGAGTAAATGGGTTGCACTGATCACCCAGCGGGCTCGAGTAGGAAACCCCAGTCGCCCAGGAATCTTGGAAGTGATTATGGACTGGCCAGAAGGCAAAGATTTTAGCTTATCACCAGAGGAGGAGGTGACACGTGCTGAAGAATCCCCACTGTATAACCAACTGCCAGAAGATGAAAAGCAGGATGCCCTGTTCACCGATGGGTCCTGTCGCCTTGTGGAAGGCACCGGAGATGGAAGGCTGCTGTATGGAGTCCTACAAGACAAGTCGCAGAAACTGCTGAAGGAGAAGGTGAATCGAGCCATTTTGCAGAGGTAAAGGCCATCCAGCTGGCCTTAGACACTGCTGAACGGGAAAAGTGGCCAGTGCTCTATCTCTATACTGACTCCTGGATGGTGGCAAATGCCCTGTGGGGCTGGCTGCAGCAGTGGAAGCAAAGCAACTGGCAGCGTAGAGGTAAACCCATCTGGGCCGCCACACTGTGGCAAGATATTGCTGCCTGGGTAGAGAACCTGGTTGTAAAGGTATGTCATGTGGATGGTGACGTTCCCTAGTGTTGGGCGACTGAAGAAAATCGGAACAACCAGCTGGTAGATCAGGCTGACAAGATTGAAGTGGCTGAGGTGGATCTGGACTGGCAGCATAAGGGTGAACTATTTCTAGCTCGGTGGGCCCATGACACCTCAGGCCATCAAGGGAGAGATGCAACATACAGGTGGGCTCGTGATCGAGGGGTGGACTTGACCATTGATGCTATTTCACATTCGTGGATAGCCTGTACAACGTGCGCTGCAATCAAGCAAGCGAAGCAGGTAAAGCCTCTGTGGTATGGGGGACGATGGCTGACATATAAATATGGGGAGGCCTGGCAAATTGACTATATCACACTCCCACAAACCCGCCAAGGCAAGCACCATGTGCTGACAATGGTAGAAACAATGACTGGCTGGCTGGAAACATATCCTGTCCCCCACGCCACTGCCCGGAACACTATCCTGGGCCTTGAGAAACAAGTCCTGTGGCGACATGGCACCCCAGAGAGAACTGAGTCAGAAAACGGGCCTCATTTCCGAAATAACCTCATAGACACCTGGGCCAAAGAGCATGGTATTGAGTGGGTGTATCACATTCCCTATCACGCACCAACCTCTGGGAAAATTGAACGGTACAATGCACTGTTAAAAACTACACTGAGAGCAATGGTGGGTGGAACATTTAAACCGTGGGATACAAATTTCGGAAAAGGCACCTGGTTAGTCAACACGAGGGGATCTGCCAATCGGTCTGGCCCTGCCCAGTCAGAAAATCTACATACTGTGGAAGGGTATAGAGTCCCTATAGTGCACGTAAAAAATATGCTGTGGAAGATGGTCTGGGTTATTCCTGCTTTGGCCAAAGCCAAACCCATTCCTGGGTGTTGTGGTTTAGCCCCAGTCAGCAACCAAGCACCATGCAGCCGCTCGCTCACTCCCCCCTGGTGGGATGGGGGAGAGAATCGGAAGAGTAAAAGTGAGGTAACGCATGGTTTGAGATACAGGCAGTTTAATAGGTAAAGCAAAAGCTGCACATGGAAGCAAAGCAAAACAAGGAATTCATTCAATACTTCCCATGGGCAGGCAGGTGTTCAGCCATCTCCAGGAAAGCAGGGCCCCATCACACGTAACGGTTACTTGGGAAGACAAATGCCATTTCTCCAATTGTCCCCTCTTCCTTCTTCTTCCCCCAGCTTTATATACTGAGCATGACGTCATATGGTATGGAATATCCCATTGGTCAGTTTGGGTCAGCTGTCCCGCTGTGTCCCCTCCCAGATTCTTGTGCCCCTGGCAGAGCATGAGGAGCTGAAAAAGTCATTGACCAGTGTAAGTGCTACTTAGCAACAACTAAAACATCTCCACATTATCACCACTGTTTCCAGCAAAACTCCAAAACATAGCCCCATACTAGCTACTACGAAGAAATTTAACTCTATCCCAGCTGAAACCAGGACACTGGGATTGCTTTTGCTCGAGGACCTGGGTGCACTTGGTGGGTGATGCGGGAGGATGGAGGACTCTGATGTATGCCTCAAGGGAATTTGATTTTGGGCAAAAACAGCCAATGAACTGAATGGCATAATGCAAACTGCTATATAATATTGTGTGTCATCTCTTCTGTGGTTGCTATATGCCATATCAATGACATATATGACAAATACTGCAAACCTCCCCATCCATGTGAGATGATCTTTGATGTAACAAGCAAAGTGCAGCAGTGATGGAATGAAGACTGACTTGGTATGCAGCAACCCAATGGCACACACACCACCTCTCCCACCCTGCAAGACTGATACAACAGATGGAGCCCAGAGCCATTGACTGGGTGAACTCAATGGACATTTTTACGGACATTTTACAGGGAAGGTCCATGCACTAAGGGAATGATGTCTGTGTATTATGTCAAAGGATGGGAAGGGGAGGAGTGGTGGTTGGTAAGATTGTATTGGATGGTATGGGACCTGGGCATGGCATAAATGGTATGGACTAAGGGGTGGAGAATGTGCTGGTTTTGGCTGAGAAGGGGTTAATTCTCTTCACTGTAGTCCCTGTAGTAGTCAGGGACCTTTCCAGCTTCCCATGCTCTGCCACGTGGGCAAGAGGCTGGGAGGGGCGGGGCCATAGCCAAGACAGATGAATCCAACTGGCCAATGAGATAGTCATTCTGTACCATGTGACACCATGACCAGTGTATTAATGAAGGTAGTTGGCACACGGGGCTGGCGGTTGTGGCTTGAGGACTGGTGGTGTTGAGTCGGCGGGTGGTGAGCGGCTGCGTCACATTTTGTTTGATTTGTTTGTTCATTCCCCCTTCCCCTGGCCTGGGTTTCACGCCTCTCTCATTTTTTTCCTTTCCATTGCATTATTGCTGCTATTCTTGTTAATGTTTTATTTTAATTATTAAACTGCTCTTATCTCAGCCCACGAGCTTTACCCTTCTGATTCTCTCCCCCATCCCGCTGGTGGGGGACTGAGCGAGTGAGCAGCTGTGTGGGGCTGAGTTGCCAGCTGAAACACAACAGTGGTTTTTTGTTTTTTTCCATTTTCCTTTTTATTACATTATCATTATTGTTATTATTATCATAATCATTATTAGCATTATTATTTTATTTTAATTATTAAACTGCTCTTATCTCAACCCACAAGTTTGGGTTTTTTTTGCTTTTCCTCTTCTGATTCTTTCCCCCATACCACTGGGGTGGGGGGAGTTAGCAAGCGGCTGCATGGTGTTTAGTTGCCCACTGGGGCTGAACCATGACAACTCCTAATGCTGGCCCCCTAGGCTTCTCATCCCCCAGAAGAGAGAGAAAAAATCTGGAGAAAGGAAGACTTCCTATTGGTTGAGAAGGATTAGGTCAGAGATCGCCTAGGCAAATTAGATCCTCGCAAATCCATGGGCCCTGATGGGATGCACCCACGAGTGCTGAGGGAGCTGGCGGATGTTCTTGCCGAGCCACTCTCCATCATCTTTGAAAGGTCGTGGAGGACAGGAGAGGTGCCCGAGGACTGGAGGACAGCAAATGTCACTCCAATCTTCAAAAAGGTCAAGAAGGAGGACCTGGGAAACTATAGGCCAGTCAGCCTCACCTCCATCCCTGGAAAGGTGATGGAGCAGTTAATCCTGGAGGTCATCTCCAGGCATGTAGAGGAAAAGAAGGTTA
Source organism: Phalacrocorax carbo (assembly GCF_963921805.1). NCBI lineage: Eukaryota > Metazoa > Chordata > Aves > Suliformes > Phalacrocoracidae > Phalacrocorax > Phalacrocorax carbo. The sequence continues at coordinate 1,688,058 of NW_026990253.1, read as the reverse complement.
TCAGAAACAGTGTCGTGGTTCAGCCTCAGCTGGCAACTGAACACCACGCAGCCGCTCGCTCCCCCACCACCCCCCCTGTGGGATGGGGAAGAGAATCGGACGAGCAAAAGAACTTGTGGGTTGAGATAAGCACAGTTTAATAACTACAATAAAATGATGATGATAAATGATTATGATAATAATGACAATAACGTTAATATAATAAAAGGGAAAAGGAAGGAAAGGGAAAACAGGGAAAAAAAACGCAGAAACACGAACGATACAACCACTCACCACCCGCCGACTGACACTGCCCGTCCCCGAGCCGCGATTGCTCCCTCCCTCCCCCGGCCAGCCCCTCCCAGGTAGCATACTGGGCATGACGTTACATGATATGGAATATCCCTTTGGTCAGTTTGAATCCGCTCTCTTAGCTGTGCCCCCTCCCCTCCCAGCTTCTTGTGCACCCAGCAGAGCATGGGAGGCTAGACATGTCCTTGACTAGTACAAACGCTACCCAGCAACAGCCAAAACATCTGTGTGTTATCTCAACATTTTTTTCCATGCTAAGTTCAAAGCACAGCACTATACCAGCTAGAGTGAAGAAAATTAACTCTATCCCAGCTGAAACCATGACAGTATCCACCCCTTATTCCATATCATTGACATCATGCTCAGGTCCCATACTATTCAGTACAAATTCAATAATCCCTATCCATCTTCTCATCCTTTAACTATAAATATATATATATATATATACAGATTTTCATTTATCATGCCACTAGTTTATGGAACACCCCTGTAGAATGCCTGTGAAATGTCCATTGAGTTCATTTAGTCCATGACTTTGGATTTCATCTCTTGTAAGGGTCCTTCAGAGAGGCGGTGTGCATGGGGTCAGATTGTTGCATGTCAGTCCTTGTTCCATCACCGCTGCACTGGTAGTTCTTGTTCTCTCACTGCTGCACTTTGCTCGGTTCCATTGAAAGTTCATTTGCTATTATTATTAATTGGGAAATTCCCACCATGATAACATTCCATTGATGCAACCATAGTAGTGATGACATACAACATCATATAGCAATTAACAGCATATTATTCAGTTCATTGGCTGTTTTCACCCAAAATTAAATCCCCCTGAGGTACACACCGGACTCCTCCATCCTCCCGCATCACCCACCAAGTGCACCCAGGTCCTCGAGCAAAAGCAATCCCACAAGTAGGTTTGCCTCTGCTGGAAGCAGGAAGAACCCAGACTGTCTTGCCCAGCATATTTTTTATGTGCACTACAGGGACTCTATCCCCTTCCACAGTACGTAAGGATTCTGATTGGGCCGGGCCAGCTCGCCTGGCAGATCCCCTCGTGTTGACTAACCAGGTGGCTTTTGCTAAATGTGTATCCCAGTGTTTAAGTGTTCCACCCACCATTGCTCTCAGTGTCATCTTTAATAGTCCATTGTATCTTTCGATTTTCCCAGAGGCTGGTGCGTGATAGGGGATGTGATACACCCACTCAATGCCATGCTCTTTGGCCCAGGTGTCTATGAGGTTATTTCGGAAATGAGTCCCATTGTCTGACTCAGTCCTCTCTGGGGTGCCATGTCGCCACAGCACTTGTTTTTCAAGGCCCAGGATAGTGTTCCGGGCAGTGGCGTGGGGGACAGGATATGTTTCCAGCCAGCCGGTGGTTGCTTCTACAATGGTGAGAACATGGCGCTTGCCTTGGCGGGTTTGTGGGAGTGTGATATAGTCAATTTGCCAGGCCTCCCCATATTTATGTCAGCCATCGTCCCCCATACCACAGAGGCTTTACCCGCTTCGCTTGCTTGATTGCAGCACATGTTTCACATTCGTGGATAACCTGCGCAATAACGTCCATGGTCAAGTCCACCCCTCGATCACGAGCCCACCTGTATGTTGCATCTCTCCCTTGATGGCCTGAGGTGTCATGGGCCCATCGAGCTAGAAATAGTTCACCCTTATGCTGCCAGTCCAGATCCACCTCAGCCACTTCAATCTTGGCAGCCTGATCTACCTGCTGGTTGTTTCGATGTTCTTCAGTGGCTCGACTCTTGGGGACGTGAGCATCCACATGCCGTACCTTTACAACCAGGTTCTCTACCCGGGCAGCAATATCTTGCCACAGTGTGGCAGCCCAGATGGGTTTGCCTCTGCGCTGCCAGTTGCTTTGCTTCCACTGCTGTAGCCAGCCCCAAAGGGCATTTGCCACCATCCAGGAGTCAGTATAGAGATAGAGCACTGGCCACTTTTCCCGTTCAGCAATGTCTAAGGCCAGCTGGATGGCCTTTACCTCTGCAAAATGGCTCGATTCACCTTCTCCTTCAGCAGTTTCTGCGACTTGTCGTGTAGGACTCCATAGAGCAGCCTTCCATCTCCGGTGCTTTCCCACAAGGCGACAGGACCCATCAGTGAACAGGGCGTATTGCTTCTCCTTTTCTGGCAGTGTGTTATACAGTGGGGCTTCTTCAGCACGTGTCACCTCCTCCTCTGGTGATATTCCAAAGTCTTTGCCTTCTGGCCAGTCCATAATCACTTCCAAGATTCCTGGGCGACTGGGGTTTCCTACTCGAGCCCGCTGGGTGATCAGTGCAACCCATTTACTCCACGTAGCATCAGTATCACGTAACATTATTGTCATTATTATCATAATCATTTATCATCATCATTGTATTGTAGTTATTAAGCTGTGCTTATCTCAACCCACAAGTTCTTTTGCTCGTCCGATTCTCTTCCCCATCCCACAGGGGTGGGGGCGGGGAGCGAGCAGCTGCGTGGTGTTCAGTTGCCAGCTGAGGCTGAACCACGACAAACAGTCAACATGGATTCACCAAGGGAAGATCATGCTTGCCCAACCTGATAGACTTCTGTGATGGCGTGACTGGCTGGGTCGACAAAGGGAGAGCAGTGGAGGTTGTCTATCTCAACCTCAGTAAGGCATTCGACAGTGTCTCCTATAGCATCCTCATACACAAGCTAAGGAAGTGTGGGTTGGATGCGTGGACAGTGAGATGGATGGAGAACTGGCTCAACAACAGAACTCAGAGGGTCATGATCAATGGGGCAGCGTCTGGATGGAGGCCCATAACTAATAGTGTTCCCCAGGGGTCTGTGCTGGGTCCAGTCCTGTTCAATATACTCATCAATGACCTGGGTGATGGGATAGAGTGTAACCTCAGCAAGTTTGCTGATGATACCAAGCTGGGAGGAGCGGCTGATACACCAAAAGGCTGTGCTGCCGTCTAACAAGACCTGGACAGGCTGGAGAGCTGGGCCGAGGGGAACCTGATGAAATTCAACAAGAGCAAGTGCAAGGTCCTGCACCTGGGGAAGAACAACCCCATGCACCGGTACAGGCTGGGGGCTGACCTACTGGAAAGTGGCTCTGTTGAGAAGGACCTTGGAGTGCTGGTGGACAGCAAGCTCGCCATGAGCCAGCAATGTGCCCTTGTGGCCAAGAATACCAACAATATTCTAGGATGCATTAAAAGGAGTGTGGCCAGCAGGTCGAGAGAGGTTATGCTTCCCCTCTACTCTGCCCTGGTGAGACCACATTTGGAGTACTGTGTCCAGTTTTGGGCCCTCCAGTTTAAGAAGGATGTGGAACTACTTGAGCAAGTCCAGCTGAGAGCTACCAAGAGGATCAGGGAGCTGGAGCTTCTCCCTTATGAGGAAAGGCTGAGAGACTCAGGTTTGTTTAGCCTGGAGAAGAGATGACTGTGGGGGCATTTACTCAATACCTGTAAATACCTAAAGTGTGGGTGTCAGGATGATGGAACTAAGCACTTTTCAATAGTGCCCAACGACAGGACAAGGGGCGATGGGCTCAAGTTGGAACACAGGAAGTTCCACCTCAGTTTAAGAAAAAACTTCTTTACTGTGAGGGTGACAGAGCAGTGGAGCAGGCTGCCCAGGGAGGTTGTGGAGTCTCCTTCCCTGGAGACATTCAAAACCTGCCTGGATATGTTCTTGTGCCCCCTGCTCTAGGTGTGCCTCCTCAAGCAGGGGGGTTGGACAAGATGATCTCCAGAGGACCCTTCCAACCCCTAACATTCTGTGGTTCTGTAAAAGCCAATATCAGGCATGCCCAGGTCCAGCTGAATGATGCTGAAAATGGATTCTCATTTGCTAGTCTTGGAAAATTTGCCAAGAATAGACATAGGCTAGTTCAGCAAGAGGGGCACAGAAGGTTACTTCAGTGTAATTGGAGACACAGGCCACCATTGCAAATGGCACTGAGACATCCAGCTTTCTGATGGGAAGCAGGGATCACCATCTGCCTGAACATATGGCCTGTAGACCATAAGATATTTAATATATGCGCCACAGAACCTATGGGGAGATGCCAGTTTGAGGGGATATTGATAGCAGCTCTACCTCAGATGGTCATACCGACCCATGTCTTCCTCTGAAGCTGGATTCAAATGCCCAGCAGTCACTGTCCTAGCACTGCTCACCAGCAGCATGGCCCTAGTGTGGGAGCCCCATGTAATATGTTAAGAACTGCAAGGGTTTCAAAAGCCACAAGCCGTCCATGCCTGGCTTACTGAGATAAGCACTTTTCAAGACAATAAAAGAAATACTGAAATGTGAAAACTGTTAATGGTGGCATGCCTCCACACCTGTCATGCTGTGTTACAATTTTAGTCTTTGATTGTTGGTCCCATAAAGGTGTCGGTTTTTTCATATTGTGCTGGTTTGTCTGAGAAGGGGTTAATTCTCCTCACCGTGGGGGGTCGGCTACCTTTCCAGCTTCCCCCACTCTGCCATGTCGGTGGGAGGCTGGGAGTGGCAGGGCCAGGGTGGGGGTGGCTGACCCCGACTGGCCAATGGCATGTTCATTCCATACCATGTGACACCATGACCAGTATATTAAGGGGGGGCAGTTTGTGGCTCGGGGGAGGCACAGCGTCAGGTCGGTGGGCAGTGAGTGGCTGCTTCGAGTGGGGTGAGTGGCTGCGTCGCATGCGGTTTATTTCTGCAGTTCATTCCTCTCCCCCCTCCCTTTCCCCCCTGCCCCGGGTTTTGCGCCCCTCCTTGTTCTCCTTTACATGCATTATTGTTGTTGTTTCTTTTAGTTTTAATTATTAAACTGTTCTTATCCCAACCCACGAGAGTTACCCTTCTGATTCTCTCCCCCATCTACCAGTGGGGGTGTGAGCGAGCGACTGTGTGGGGCTGAGCTGCCAGCTAAACCACGACAGTCTTTTTGGCGCCCAACGTGGGGCTCAAGGGTTGGAGGTAATAACAGCTGCTGGTCACAGCACCATGTTCTCATTTTTGCAGTTGGTGTTAAAAATTGGTGTTGGTTTGTTTAGTCTGCTGTGTTCTGCTGTGATTAGTAACGTTTTGCCTACAAGATTTATTATGCAAACACTCATTTTCAGCTTTATCTGGTATTTGGGGTTTTTGCTGAAACTGTTACTGTACTTTGGATACCACCTTGTTGAGGCAATTGGCAATTTTACCTCCTCCTCGGAGAGATTTTATATGGAGGAAATACGGAATAGTACCTTTGCAACTTTGTTCTGTGATGTCTCTGCCTCTAGTACAACCACCTTTTTGTATCTTGAACATCCTTGGGTGGTTAAGGTGCACTTATTGTTAGTTTTTGGGCATGTTGTTTTGGTTTTGACTAAGCAACTTAAGAATATCACCCAGAAATCTGCCCCAAGGCTTGATCGTTATGAGTGGCAGGGCATGTGGGATAGCATGGGCAAACACCTAGGACAGTGGGCACCCCCAGTGTTTTGGAGTTTCACCCCCGAACAAGTGCAGAATCCTGAAAAAGTAGTAGAATATTTGGAGAAAGTATGTTGTTGTGCTGGGAACTCGAGAGAGACACAGATAACTGACACATGCTGGGGCCTGCCCCATGCATACCGAGCCCTGCTCAACAGTATTCAGTGCTCCCAAGGGGAAGAGAAGGTCTCTGGAGTGAAAGGCAAAGTGATAGGTACTGCGGCTACTCAAACCCCCATGACAAGTACTGGAGGTGACTCAGAGAATCAACCCATGCCAGTATCAGTCACTCCCAAACACAAGAAAAAATCTTGGAAGCGGAAGTAAATTTGTTTAGAACGCGATGATGAAGAAGCAGGGCCGTCACGAGGAGAGGAGGAAGAAGTCATAAATGAAACAGAGACCACCCGATCCCTGTCCTTGAGTGAGTTGCGAGATATGCGAAAAGATTTTGGCCATCATCTAGGGGAGCAAATTGCCACCTGGCTGCTCCGATGCTGGGATAATGGGGCCAGTAGCCTGGAATTATTGGGAAAAGAAGCCAAACAATCGGGATCCCTTTCTGGGGAAGGGGGCGTTGACAAAGCAGTTGGAAAAGGGACACAAGCCCTCAGCCTCTGGAGGTGACTCCTGTCCAGAGTGAAGGAAAGGTATTCCTTTAAAGAAGATGTTACATATCGCCTAGGAAAATGGACAACCATGGAGAAAGGCATTCAATATCTAAGGGAATTTGCTGTGCTTGAGGTGATTAATGGTGTCCTGGAAGACCAAAGGTCATCCAAAGATCCAGATGAAGCCGAGTGCACACGATCCATGTGGCAGCAGTTTGTATGGAGCACACCATCTTCACATGCAAACTCATTGGCAGTAATGTCCTGGAAAGATGACGAGACACCAACAGTGGTCGAGGTGATTTATAAACTCCGGGATTATGAAGCAAATATCTCCTCCTTGCTAGTCTCTGCTGTGGAGAAACTATCCCGAGAGGTCTTGACCAGCTCAAAGAAGATAGATCCTGCTCCCCACCTCTACGGGGTAGTGTCTCAGCTGTTAGGAATAAGCATTCTTTTGCTGAAAGGAGAGGATACACACCACGGGCCACCCTATGGTTCTACCTGCGTGACCACAGAGAGGACATGAGGAGGTGGGTTAGCAAGCCTACCTCGTCCCTAGAGGCACAGGTACATGAGCTGCAAGGAAGAAAAATCATTCAGGGTGGTTCCTCCAGGAAAGCTGCTGCTCCAATTTCCAGTGAGCAAGTCCTCAGACAGAGGAGTAGAAGCGCTGATTTTATCTCTAAGCATAATAGAGAGACTCTTGATTCACATGTACAGGAAGTGAGTTGTGACTGCCATGATCAGGACTAGAGGGGCCCTGCCTCCAGCCAGGTGGAGGAAAGGGATAACCGGGCTTACTGGACTGTGTGGATCTGATGGCCTGGCACGTCCGACCCACAGGAGTATAAAGCTTTAGTGGACACTGGTGCACAGTGCACCTTAATGCCATCAAACTATATAGGGGCAGAACCCATCAGTATTGCTGGAGTGACAGGGGGATCCCAAGAGCTAACTATTGGAGGCCAAATTGAGCCTAACCAGGAATGAGTGGCCAAAGCACCCCATTGTGACTGGCCCAGAGGCTCCGTGCATCCTTGGCATAGACTACCTCAGGAGAGGGTATTTCAAGGACCCAAAAGGGTACAGGTGGGCTTTTGGTGTAGCTGCCTTGGACATGGAGGAAACTAAACAGCTGTCTACCTTGCCTGGCCTCTCAAAGGACCCTTCTGTTGTGGGGTTGCTGAAGGTCAAAGAACAACAAGTGCCGATCGCCACCAGAACAATGCACCGGCAGCAATAACGCACCAACCGAGACTCCCTGATTCCCATCCATGAGCTGATTCACCAAGAGGAGTGCCATAGAGTGATCAGTAAGGCCCCCTCACCCTTTAACAGTCCCATATGGCCAGTCCGGAAGTCTAATGGAGAGTGCAGGCTAACAGTAGACTATCGTGGCCTGAATGAAGTCACTCCACCTTTGAGTGCTGCTGTGCCAGACATGCTCGAACTTCAATATGAACTGGAGTCCAAGGCAGCCAAGTGGTATGCCACAATTGATATCGCTAATGCATTCTTCTCAATCCCTCTGGCAGCAGAGTGCAGGCCACAGCTTGCTTTCACTTGGAGGGGCGTCCAGTACACCTGGAATCAACTGCCCCAGGGGTGGAAACACAGTCCTACCATTTGCCATGGACTGATTCAGACTGTACTGGAACAGGGAGAAGCTCCCGAACACCTTCAGTACATTGATGACATCATCGTGTGGGGCAACACAGCGGAAGAAGTTTTTGAGAAAGGATAGAAAATAGTCCCAATCCTTCTGAAAGCTGGTTTTGCCATAAAACAAAGTAAGGTGAAGGGACCCACACAAGAGATCCAGTTCTTAGGAATCAAATGGCAAGCTGATTGGCGTCAGATCCCCATGGATGTGGTCAACAAAATAGCAGCCATGTCTCCACCAACTAGCAAAAAGGAAACACAAGCTTTCTTGGGTGTTGTGGGTTTTTGGAGAATGCATATTCCAAATTACAGTATGATCGTAAGCCCTCTCTATCAAGTGACCCGGAAAAAGAATGATTTCAAATGGGGCCCTGAGAAACGACAAGCCTTTGAACAGATTAAATGAGAAATAGTCCACGCAGTAGCCCTTGGGCCAGTCCAGGCACGACAAGATATAAAGAATGTGCTCTACAGCGCAGCCGGGGAGAATGGCCCTACCTGGAGCCTCTGGCAGAAAGCACATGGGGAGACCCGAGGTCGACCGCTAGGGTTTTGGAGTTGGGGATACAGAGGGTCTGAAGCCTGCTATACTCCAACTGAAAAAGAGATATTGGCACCATATGAAGGGGTTCGCGCTGCTTCAGAAGTGGTTGGTACTGAGGCACAGTTGCTCCTGGAACCCCAACTGCCGGTGCTGGGCTGGATGTTCAAAGGAAATGCCCCTCTACAGACCATGCAACTTACGCTACGTGGAGTAAATGGGTTGCACTGATCACCCAGCGGGCTCGAGTAGGAAACCCCAGTCGCCCAGGAATCTTGGAAGTGATTATGGACTGGCCAGAAGGCAAAGATTTTAGCTTATCACCAGAGGAGGAGGTGACACGTGCTGAAGAATCCCCACTGTATAACCAACTGCCAGAAGATGAAAAGCAGGATGCCCTGTTCACCGATGGGTCCTGTCGCCTTGTGGAAGGCACCGGAGATGGAAGGCTGCTGTATGGAGTCCTACAAGACAAGTCGCAGAAACTGCTGAAGGAGAAGGTGAATCGAGCCATTTTGCAGAGGTAAAGGCCATCCAGCTGGCCTTAGACACTGCTGAACGGGAAAAGTGGCCAGTGCTCTATCTCTATACTGACTCCTGGATGGTGGCAAATGCCCTGTGGGGCTGGCTGCAGCAGTGGAAGCAAAGCAACTGGCAGCGTAGAGGTAAACCCATCTGGGCCGCCACACTGTGGCAAGATATTGCTGCCTGGGTAGAGAACCTGGTTGTAAAGGTATGTCATGTGGATGGTGACGTTCCCTAGTGTTGGGCGACTGAAGAAAATCGGAACAACCAGCTGGTAGATCAGGCTGACAAGATTGAAGTGGCTGAGGTGGATCTGGACTGGCAGCATAAGGGTGAACTATTTCTAGCTCGGTGGGCCCATGACACCTCAGGCCATCAAGGGAGAGATGCAACATACAGGTGGGCTCGTGATCGAGGGGTGGACTTGACCATTGATGCTATTTCACATTCGTGGATAGCCTGTACAACGTGCGCTGCAATCAAGCAAGCGAAGCAGGTAAAGCCTCTGTGGTATGGGGGACGATGGCTGACATATAAATATGGGGAGGCCTGGCAAATTGACTATATCACACTCCCACAAACCCGCCAAGGCAAGCACCATGTGCTGACAATGGTAGAAACAATGACTGGCTGGCTGGAAACATATCCTGTCCCCCACGCCACTGCCCGGAACACTATCCTGGGCCTTGAGAAACAAGTCCTGTGGCGACATGGCACCCCAGAGAGGACTGAGTCAGACAATGGGACTCATTTCCGAAATAACCTCATAGACACCTGGGCCAAAGAGCATGGCATTGAGTGGGTGTATCACATCCCCTATCACGCACCAGCCTCTGGGAAAATGGAATGGTACAATGGACTGTTAAAAACTACGCTGGGAGCAATGGTGGGTGGAACATTTAAACACTGGGATACACATTTAGCAAAAGCTACCTGGTTAGTCAACATGAGGGGATCTGCCAGTTGGTCTGGCCCTGCCCAGTCAGAAATCCTACATACTGTGGAAGGGGATAGAGTCCCTGTAGTGCATGTAATAAATATGCTGGGCAAAACAGTCTGGGTTCTTCCTGCCTCAGGCAAAGGCAAACCCATTTGTGGGATTGCGTTTGCTCGAGGACCTGGGTGTACTTGGTGGGTGATGCGGGAGGATGGAGAAATCCGATGTGTGCCTCAAGGGGATTTGATTTTGGGTGAAAACAGTCAATGAACTGAATGGCACAATGCAAACTGCTATATAGTATTGTGTGTCGTCTCTGTGTTGTATCAATTATATCATAGTACAAGCCTCCCAACCCATGGAAGATAAACTGTGAAAGAAGTCATGCAGCAGTGATGGAGTGATGACTGACTTGGTATGCAGCAACCCAACGCCACACACACCATCTCTCCCACCCTGAAAGACTGATACAACAGATGGAGCCCAGAGTCATGGACTGGGTGAACTCAATGGACATTTTAATGGACATTTTCCAGGGAAGGTCCATGAACTAAGGGAATGATGTCTGTGTATTATGTTAAAAGATGGGAAGGGCCGGGGTTGGTGGTTGGTAAGATTGTATTGGATGGTATGGGACCTGGGCATGGCATAAATGGTATGGAATAAGGGGTGGAGAATGTGTTGGTTTTGTCTGAGACAGTGTTAATTCTCCTCACCGTGGTGGGTCGGCTACCTTTCCAGCTTCCCATGCTCTGCTGCTGGTGGCTGGGAAGGGCAGGGCCGCGGTGGGGGCAGCTGACCCCGACTGGCCAATGGCATGTTCATTCCATACCATGTGACACCATGACCAGTATATTAAGGGGGGGCAGTTTGCGGCTCGGGGGAGGCGCAGTGTCGGGTCGGCGGGCAGTGAGCGGCTGTGTCGCGTGCTGTTTGTTTCAGTGCTTCATCCTCCTCTTCCCGTTCCCCCCCGGGGCTTTGCGCCTCTCGTTGTTCTCCTTTGCATTGCATTTCTGTTGTTGTTTCTTTTAATTTTAATTATTAAACTGTTCTTATCCCAACCCACGACCATTACCCTTCTGATTTTCTCCCCCATCTACCGGTGGGGGAGTGAGTGAGCTACTGTGTGCGGCTGAGCTGCCAGCTAAACCACGGCACATGTTATTAAAGCAGTTACAGTTGTTATACGAGATTTGTCCTTTGTGAATGGAGCAAGAAGAAATGAGGAAGGATTTTCATACAAATTGAGTGTGGAGGTCGGGGGTGGTGGTGGAGTCACAGCACGCCTGTTAGGCAGACAGATGAAGCGGTGATGAGACATAAAGGAGCATGGGCAGGAGCCACTCTCCTTTGCAGCTCTTTGCTGGTGAACCTTTGAGGACCGTCTCCTAAATGTCTGGCAGATTCATTTGAATGAGAGACAGTTTGGTGCACTGTGATCCCGGGCAGATCAAAGCCCACTTCTTGGTCAACAGGAGGAGAGGTGAAAAGCCTCCCCTTTCCTCGGGCAAGGCCTTTCCCCCAGTGCATCACTCAGACCTCTGTACTGCTTCTTTCAGAGAAATACCTCTGTGTAAGAGCAACTATCACCCCTGTGCTTTTGGATGTACCAGCTTGCTTCAGTAATGGGAGCACCTGTGTCTGAGCACGCAGTGTTCCCCTTAGACACGGCAAACCAGCCCCTGGGTGGCTGTGGCAGGGCTGCATGTCATGTCCTAGGAAGAGCGTCAGGTTGCTGGTGAAAGTGTCTGTAGTTCAGAAGCGCAAGGCAATGCAAACAATAGGGTTCAAAGCTGCTTTAAGTGACAATGGAGTTGGCTTTTGGGCATGGGAAGCCATTTGCAATGTCCCATTTTCCTGCTGTGCTTACCCTTATGCTTCTTTAACTGCTAAGGTTAACCTGCTCTTGCTGTCTGGGGAAAGGGGGAGGGTGTTTCTTGCTCACAAAAATGCTATCGAAACCTTAGGAAACATTTCGATTTTTTTTCCCCGGGTCTGAGTTTTATATCCCAAGTCACTGCTATTCAGAGTGTGCTCCCATGAAGATCAGTGGAGTGAAGGAAACATGAGTGCATGACCCTCTCCAGGGACTTGATGAACTCGGAGCTGTGCCACACGTGTTGTCACCTACAGCCTTACAATTGCTGGAAAGTCCCTGCTCACCAGCATCCTGAAGCAATCCAGCATTTTGACTTCAAAAGCAAGCATTGGTAAGTGGGGGGACACAATACAGATGTGAACAATGGATTCTTAAATATTAGTCCTATTTCTGGCCCTTGTTTCCTCAACTCTCCATGGATGTGATACTGTTTTGCTGCTGCTTTGGACATAGATATGGGGATTGGGGGTGGGTGTTAACTTTTGTGAAGTACTCAAATACACCAGAATGTTGGATTTCCTGATAGCTATGGAGCTCGTGCCTTTAATGGCATGTAAAGATATAGACTATAAACTTTGTGCTGGACACCTTCCACCCAGAGATGTAGAGATAAGTTTCTAAGTCCTTTGGATATTCCACAACTGCCTCTTTAAAAGAGAAACTGCTGGGTAATATGTAAACTAGAAGTTTTGCCACTTCGAACAATCAAATCTGGGGAAGTTTATGATCTGGTTCAAATGTTGAAATTTGACACTTGTTAGGTTTGGACTAGTTTCACCCAGCAAGCCTGGTAGTAAATAACTGATGTGTAAATTCATTTTCCAACATTGCTAGAAGCTGAATAGTATATCTGTATCTGAATAGTAGATCCTTAGGTTGTCCTCACTGACTCTGCCCTGGACTAGGCTGTTTAAATAAGGAAGGATGCTGTTGTACTTTATTTAAAGTAATGTCATTTGATGCTAAATTAGATGCTTTGAATTCTTAGAGAGGTTAAAAAATGTAGTCATTTTTGTTTCTCTTTTTAAGGAAAAAAAATGGTTTCACAGTTGTTTTTATAAGTGGAAGAATTTTCTGAAGTTGTGTATCTTCATGGGTCAGCATTTTCAGCTATATTATAGGGTAATGCTTACTCCGAATGGCTGAGATACTGGTTCGTACTGGTGGGGAGAAGGACATATCTTCTTTGAATTGCTGGACCTCCTGGGACAGTTTCTAAACAGCTGAGATGAGGGAGGAAGAGATATTTGCTTTGTACTCCCGGAGTCTATCAATCACCTCCACCACCATTGGTGCCTTGTCATCTTTCCAGGACATTACTGCCAATGAGTTTGCATGTGTCGATGGTGTGCTCCGTACAAACGTCCGCCACATGGGTCGTGTGCACTCAGCTTCATCTGGATCTTTGGATGACCGTTGATCGTCCAGGTCACCATAAATCACCTCAAGGACAGCTATTTCCCTCAGGTACTGGATGCCTTTCTCCATGGTCATCCATTTTCCTGGGCGAAATACAATATCTTCATTGTAGGGGTACCTTTCTCTCACACCTGACAGGCGTTGCCTCCAGAGGCTGAGGACTTGTGTTCCTTTTCCAACTGCTTTGTCAATGCCCCCTTCCCTAGAGAGGGATCCCAGTTGTTTGGCTTCCTTCCCCTCTAATTCCAGGCTGCTGGCCCCGTTATCCCAGCATCGGAGCAGCCAGGTGACAATGTGCTCACCTGAACGATGGCTATAATCTTTTCGTATAGCCCACAACTCACTCAAGGATAGGGATCGGGTAGTTTCCGTTTCTTGTACGGGTTCTTCCTCTTCCTCCTCCTCTTCTTGTGATGGCCCTGGTTCCTCATAATCTCTTTCTAAACGGGTTGACTTTCTCTTGCAAGATTTCTTCTTGAGTATAGGGGTGGCTGATGCTGGCACGTGATGGTCCTCTGATTTAGCTGCATTGCTTGTCACCGGGGTTTGGGCAGCTGCAGTGTCTGTTGTGGGGGTTTGAGTGGCCACAGTTCTTGTTGCTTTCCTTGTCTTTGTCTTTTTAGATCCAGAGACCTTCTCGTCCCCTTGGGGGTACTGAATAATGTTAAATAAGGCTCGATAGGCGTGGGCCAGGCCCCAGCACATTGCAGTGATTTTTCTCTCTCTGGAATTGCCAGGGTGACAACATACTTCCTCCAAATATTCTACTAATTTTTCAGGATTCTGCACTTGTGCAGGGGTGAAGTCCCATGACACTGGGGGTGCCCACCGTCTTAGGCATTTGCCCATACTATCCCACATACCCTGCAATGCATAGCTATCGAGCCTTGGGGCAGATCTCTGGATGATATTCTTAAATTGCTTATTAACCTGAGACAGAACTGAAACTGTCTGCCAAAGCAATACCAACAGGTATGTCTTAACTACCCAGGGATGTTCAAGATACTGAAAAGCTGTTGTAATGAAGGAGGAGACATTATATAAGATGGTAGCTAAGGTGCCATTCTGTATTTCCTCCATAAAAACCTCTCAGAGGAGGAGGTATGATTGCTAAATTGTCTCCATGAGGTGGTACCCAAAGTACAGTAATGGCTTCCATTCAAATCCTAAATAACCATTAATGCTCAAGGCCAGTGTTTTAATAACAAATGTCCAAGGCAAAACTCCTCTAATCACTGCAGATCACAGCAAACTACAAAAACCAACAGCAATTTTTAATGTGTACTTTACAATCAGCATGGTAGAGACTGGACAAACTAATATTAAGAACAGATTAATAAATGCTGTGACCAGCAACTGTTATTATCTCAAACCCTTCGAGCCCCACGTTGGGCGCCAAAAAGTACTGTCGTTGTTCAGCCTCAGTTGGCAACTAAACACCATGCAGCCGCTCGCTCACTCACTCCCCTCAACCCTATGGGATGGGGGAGAGAATCGGAAGAGCAAAAGAACTTGTGGGTTGAGATAAGCACAGTTTAATAGTTACAATAAAAATAATAATTATAATAATAACGATTGTTATAATAATGACAATATAATAAAAAGTAAAAGGAAAAAAACAGAAACACAAATGCTACAACCACTCTCCAGCCGCCAACCGACGCTGCCTCTCCCGGAGCCGCGATTGCTTTCCCTCTCCCCCAGCCAGCCCCTCCCAGTTAACATACTGGGCATGACGTTACATGATAAGGAATATCCCTTTGTCCAGTTTGAATCTGCTCTTTTAGCTGTGCCCCCTCCCCTCCCGGCTTCTTGTGCACCAGGCAGAGCATGGGAAGCTAGAAATGTCCTTGACTAGTACAAGCACTACCCAGCAACAACCAAAACATCTGTGTATTATCTCAACACTGTTTTCATACTAAGGCCAAAGCACAGCACTATGCCAGCTAGAGTGAAGAAAATTAACTCTATCCCAGCTAAAACCATGACATCCACCCTCCAGACAAATCTTCTTAGAGTCGGTACACCAAGTTCTCCTGGCATTGCTGACATCTAAGGTTACGAGCCTAGGGAACTTCCAGGGAATAGATTTCTCTCCTGTCAACTGCACCCTACCCTGCAAGCTTCTTCCATGCTGTATCTTTTCTAAAAACATAAGTTTAATTTCTAAGTCACCCTCAGCAATTATTCCACAGATGTGTACCCCAGAAGGATGTGATTTTGGGTAAGAACAGCCAATTAATTAAATTGTTGGATGCTAATTGCTAGATAATCACTTCTATGGTTGCTATATGCCATATCAGTGGGATTACAGTAAGAATCACCTAGATTAATGAAGAATGAACTTTGATGAAACTGAGCAAAGTGCAGTGAAGATAGAACCGGAGAAACACAGAAGTGATAGAATAAGGACTGACTTCAGCATGCATCAATCCAGCACCACACACCACCTCTTCTGCCCTGAAGTACTGTTATGACAGATGGAGCCCAAAGTCATGGACTAAATGAACTCAATGAACATTTTAGAGGGAAGGCCCATAGACTAAGGGAATTATGTGTGTGTATATATCAAAATACAGGACAGGTCATGGCGATTAATTGGGATCTATTGGAAAGTGCAGGACCTGGGCATGACGTAGATGGTATAGAATAAGGGGTGGATAGTGTCTTGGTTTTGGCTGGGATAGAGTTAATTTTCTTCCTAGTAGCTGGTACAGTGCTGTGTTTTGGATTTAGGATGAAAATAATGTTGATAACACAATGATGTTTTAGTTGTTGCTATGTAGTTCTTTCACTAGTCCAGGTGTTTTCAGCTTCTCATGGCCTGCCACAGAGAAGCTGGGAGTGGGCATAACTAGGACATCATGCTCAGTATATAAACTGGGAGGAGTTGGCTGAGGCAGGGGGGTGGGGCGGCGGCAACCACGGCTCAGGGACTGGCTGGGCACTGGTCTGCGGGTGGTGAGCAATTATATTCTGCATCACTTAATTTGTGTATTCTTTTGCATAATTATTATTATTATTATCCCTTCCTTTTCTGTCCTATTAAACTCTCTTTATCTCAACCCACAAATTTTACTTTTTCTTCTTTTTTTATTCTCTCCCCCATCCCACTGTGGGTGTGTGGTGTCTAGCTGCTTGCTGGGTTAAACCACAAGTGGGCATAACTGGTCCACCTTCATGCTAAAGCCATTGATCAACCCTCTTACTGTGACTTACAGCTCTTGTTTTTCAGAGCTATGTGGATCATGGTGCTGATGATCTCCAGTGACCTTTAATGGATGAAAAGACAGAGCAGAAATATTTGGAGCAAGGGAGCATTTCCACAGCAGGATGACTGAGTGCACGGTAAACTTGGCAAATCCATACAAATTGACTAGAGGGGATGATGGGTATCACCTTCCCTCACTTAGGGCAAATGTATTTCATAAACAGCTAATTAGTTGCTTGTTGTAGCACTTGCAAAATAATCCCCTGATCCTTGGTCATGGTATCCAGGACTCGGGTCTTGAACTCAGGTAGAAGGGGTGAATTTCTTCTCTCACTTTGGCCAGCCAGATCTCTCTGCTTTCCTCATTAACCGAGGGCAGACAGTTTTATGGGGTTTTTTAAATCTCAAAGCCACTGTGCAGTTCTCTGATCAGGTAGGTCTAGTACCCACCCAGAAACTTTGACTGGTTCAGAACATTGATCCTCATCTTATCTATTAAGATAAAAATGTAGAAACCCAGTAAACTTTCATTAATTTCCTGCTTCACTTCTTGATCTTCAAGACCCTAAAAAAGGTCCTAACATCCAAAGGACCATACTTCCTTCTTATTGTACAGCCCTAGTATCTGTGAGGCCCGGGAATTGCCTTGAACAGTGGGTGGCTGCAGGCAGCATCCTCTCAATGAAAGGTGGTGTCTGTGGCATAGTTCATCACAAAGGGTGACTAACATCACGGTTTAGCTCCTTTAATAGCATGGCACAATGCCAGTAACTGATCAGAGGATTGCCTGAGAACACCTCAAAATCATCTGGGAAATGTCTTCTTAATTGGCTACTTATCTCAGATCCCCTCCCTCCCTTTCAAGCAATTGACATCTCCTGGGAAAAAGGGCAGTTTTGAGAATTTGATGTACAACTTAGTTTTGGGAGTATTAAGGAAGTGGTGTTGTCTTTCAAGGCTGACAGTTATGTCTGGAGCTTCCACAGAAGCTCCATTAGTCTTTCTGATAAGAGTCAAGACCCATTGTGCTGCCGATATTCAGGCCATCATGACATGAACAATTGTTTACAGGTATGTGTAACAGTTTGAAGTATGCATGTTTTTAGAGAATGACTGCTACATTACCTGTAGTTAAAATATCTTGCCATCCAGACAGAACAACAGTTAAAATAGATGAAGCCATTTCAATATTTCCCTATTTTTATCTAGGTTTTTATATAGTGCCCTTAAATATGTTGTCTGGGCAGTACTAGCTGTTAGCTCTCTAGGGAAGATGTTTTGTCTGATATAATGGTGTAACCAGAGCGATGGAATTAACCAACCATGGATGTTGCTGTACTCCTTGTACAGCCCTATCCAACTGAACATTAAGTCTGGGGACATGGAGTATGCCAATCAGTGTATTCTTTGATCTGTGTTTTAGTCCCTAGGTGTCATAAATTGAGACCACAATGGATCATAATCCAATTAGAATTTTATTAATTGTAGCAAGTAGAATATGAGCAAATACAGCGCTGGACGGCAGGGGAGTCTGCGCTCCGCCAACTGCCGTACTGAGCAGTTCAAACAGTCTCTCTTTATACATCTTTACTTCCATGTTCAATGAGATAGTGGAGGTACTTTTCGCATGCTTCAGTTGTTGTTAGGGGGTCGTTTCCTGCTTCCTGGTGATATGGGGTTGCTTGTCTTATCTCTGTCGATAAGTTTGGACATCTGATGGTTATCTTGCATAAGCACGCCTGGGAGGTATTCTTCGCATGCTTTACATTGAGCTTAACATAAGTCTTAATAAACAATACCTTAGTTCAGTTTCTCACAATCCCCCCTTTTTCTTTTTATCCTATTATTGTTTATTAGACACTACTTTCATTTTCGGCACTGCAGGCAAATCTTCTTCCACAATTCCGACATTTATCATAACACTCACAAGGTAATATCTCACAATTACAATCATAGTTCTTATGTGGCATAATGCATTCACAACAATCGTCATCTTCATTAATAGATACACTCTTATATTTTGCTTCAGACCTTGTAGTCAAAATAAGCAATTTAGCTGGGTCAAACCGTTCTTTAATAAAATGTAAAATACAGCGTAATATACAAGGTCCAAATATAAGTCCCAGAATCAACATAATAAGCGGTCCTGCTAAAGCAGACAACAAAGTGGTTAGCCAAGGTGAAACATTAAACCAGCTTTCATACCATAACTTGCCCGCTTCACGATCTTTTTTACGTTGTTCTAACCTTTTCCGGAGTTCAGACATGGTGTCTTGGACTACTCCCGTATGGTCAGCAAACGAACAACATTCTTCATTGAGAGCTACGCATAACCCTCCTTCCTTTAAGAACAATAGGTCTAATCCTCTCCTATTTTGCAGCACCACTTCTGATAAAGATTTTACTGAAGTGGCT
The DNA here is from genome assembly GCF_963921805.1 of Phalacrocorax carbo. Lineage (NCBI taxonomy): Eukaryota > Metazoa > Chordata > Aves > Suliformes > Phalacrocoracidae > Phalacrocorax > Phalacrocorax carbo. The sequence continues at coordinate 1,669,116 of NW_026990253.1, read as the reverse complement.
AAATTTTGAATAGATTGCTCTATTTTTGCTAAATCCTCATCTACAGCCATCTGCAAATTTTGCAACTCCTGACCTTTTACCAGGGAGGCTATGCCTGTACTTGCTCCAACTCCACCCGCTATCAGCAGTGTAGCTAGGGTTACTGCCGTAATTGGCTCTCGTTTTTGTCTATTCAGGTTTCCTTCAAAGTGGCGTAGCACCTCCTCAGAGGTGTGATAGATTAGGCGAGGAACAATAATCACCTGTATGCAAAACTGAGATTCATTAAACACGTTCAAGGATAGGCAAGGCGTTATTCCGATGTCTGAACAAACCCATTTAGCTCCTGGTGTCGGGATAGCCCATTTGTCCTTTTTATTTTTGTGTTTCTCTATATTGGTGTTAGTGACTGTTCGGCTGCACAAAGGCTGATACTTTTCGGGCACTGTGCCTATACATTTTCCCTGACCCGTTACTAATTGAATAGTAATTCCTTGCGTATGATTCTTCTGGTCATCCCATTGACATTCTTGTGGGTTTAAACCATTAGACCATCGAATCATACCTGGTTTTCCAACTGCCTCAAGATATGGTGGTCTAATATTATAACATAACCAGCATTCTTCAGTTAAATTTGGTTTGCTTTCATTAAGGGCACGATAAGAGGCTTGCATTAGATTCCATAAGGGGTCCTTGGGTTCTGACAACTCTAGATCTCTGGATAAAGAGAATTCAGTCACAGCATCATTAGTTGTTTTCGAAGGAGAGCCTGAGGAAGGGGTTATGACAATTACGGGGGCCATCTTTTCTTCAGAGGAAGTGAGCGGATTCAGGACCAGATTTGGTCCTATTGGCAAAGGATCGTGGGGCATCGGTTTCTTCATAATTTGAAAAATACCCCCTCTATCTACACCTTGTTCGTAATATCTAATTCCCCAAAATTTTCCTACAAGCCAGAAGTCCTGACTAGGATCTTTTATGGTTATATTAATGCCTGTACATCCAATATCTTTATGATTACATGTACCATTATAGTAACTATCTGTGTAGCTCCAATTTCTCTTTTGACATATTTGTGGTGACCATTTGATTTCTAGATTTTGATCTCCAGATGCAGACCATTCAGAGGCCCATGTTTCGCATCCCCAGTATGCACAATAATAATGGTCTGGACGATTACAGTATGATTTACCAGGGTTCGATGCTGGGCATATATAAATTGGCTTGCAATTCTTATCCATTTCTCCATCGATTAAGTAACGCAAACTTATATTGAAACTAACTGTTCCCCCTCCATAATTTGTGCTTGGATTGGCTTATTTGGATATTGTATGTTTGTTATTGTCCAATTCATGGGTTCATGAGGGTTTCCTTTTCCATTTGTTTGGGCTATTATCGATAATAAAACTAACGATATACCAGGAAAAAGGGTGTCTGTCAATTTTTCCAATTTAAGTACACTTTTACCAGTCTTGGGGAAGTTCGACCATAGCTGCTCTTGCGCCTCATTGTTCTGGTTCTTTTCTCCACAGTTTGTTCCTCCTCTGCCTCGCCCGTCGACTCGGTTGCTTCGAGCCACGGGGTGTACCATCTTCTTGGCAGCAAGGGAAATCTTCAGGAGAACAGCTGTTTCAGGCTTTCTGCCTGTTTATATAGGCCTCCCACTTTGCAGCTTTAACTAATGAGACTAAGCAAGACACAGCTAGTACTTCCCTTCTGCACTTTGTAGCCAAAATTTCAACCACAAAGGGGATTGATTCGTTGGAATGGTAACAATAATACTAAGGGTTTATTCCTTTGGCAAAACTTTCCACCATTCATGGGATCCTCGAATAATTTCTTGTTCCGACTCTAATTGTTTTTAATTTCCACTCAGTGAGAGTTCTTTGGGTTTTCCAACACTGTGTGCAAACTCCTATCGGAGGGTATCCATATTCACAGTGTGTCCACCATTTATCCTGGCATACCTTACACTTGCAACGAGCAAATGGATAACAATCGCAGTTCAAATGATTGCATCTAATTTGTATATCTAAAGTGCTTATTAGCTTTTCCTCTATATTCAATATTGTGTTACTACATAAGTTTAGCAATTTCCTTCAACACACTTTGTACGCTTCCATATATAATAGATTAAAAAAAGATAATTATAGCAAATATAAACAGCAATATACACTTTATACCAAAAGGTAATGCGGCAAAATAATCAACTAAAGTTCTTATCATTACGTTATCTTTTCAGAGTTATCTTGGTGTCACCTGGAGTACTGATTACTTTCCAGTGGGGTCTCGTCACTGGGCCTTTAATGCGACTAGCATGAGTCCATCCACGCTCAGCAGTCCGGACAGCTGTTTCATCTTGTTCCTTAGCTCCCATTTGTTCTAGTTTTTCCTTTTCTGCAGACTCAAAACTCAAATTATTACTAACAGGTACTTGTTGCATAGTCAAAATCGTACTATAATTGCCTGCTACTCGTTTTGCTTCTGTATCAGCTGCATTATTTCCTCTAACTTGATAACTCGTGCCTCGCTGGTGTCCCTTTATATGTACAACTGCTATTTTATTTGGTATTTTCAATGCCCCCAGAACTCGCCGAATTAATTCTGGGTGTATCAGTTCTTTTCCCTGTGAGTTAACAAATCCTCTCTCCTCCCATATTTTCCCAAAGGTATGTACTACTCCGAACGCATAGCGTGAGTCTGTATATATAGTTCCATCCTTTCCCTTCAGTGACACTAAGGCTTTCCACAATGCGTACAGCTCACAGGCTTGAGCCGACCAGCTGGCACTCAGGGGGCCCGATTCTATTGTCTTAAATTCTCCTTTTGCCCCAATTACTTGTACTTTTTCAGGGGAAACTTTACATCCCTCAGGTGTTTGCCTAATAGTCGATTTCTCAGCCCCAGTGTCTACTAAAAAGGTGAACTCTTGTTTATGGGGACCTATTTTTAATTTTATCAAGGGCTCATGATGACTCCGGTCCCCTAGGATATAGAGCCCCTGACTCTCCTATTCCGTTTTTAATATTTCCTCATCCCTGATCCTTTCTCTGCAATTCGTCTTTATATGTCCCTTCTTTCCACAGTAAAAACAACATCTCTGTTCCTTCTTTACTACCACGTTCCCTTGTTTCGTTCCAGCAGATCTGTGTTCACCAGTCCGCCCTTTGCGATCCTCTCTGACTGCTGCTACCATCATTTTTACTTGTCGCTTGCTGCTCTCTTCTTCCCACTTTACGTAGACTTTCTGAGCTTCCCTCAATAATTCATCCAACCCTCTATTCTGCCAGTCCTCTAACTTTTCAATCTTCTTTCTGATATCTTCCCATGATTTTGCCACAAACTGAGTTTTGAGGAGCGCTTGCCCTAAAGGGTCGTCTGGATTTACCCCAGAATACAGCTGAAGGGCTTTCGTCAGTCGTTCCAGCCACTCAGTAGGGCTCTCATCTTTCTTTTGTATTTCATTAAATGCTTTATTGATATTCTGGCCACGGGGTACTGCTTCTCTAATCCCTTGAATTACTATAGTTCTCAGGTCCTGCATATGAGTTCTATGCACCGGATCCTGATTATCCCAATTAGGTCTTTGGAGTGGCCATTTAATATCTGCTTGGGGTCCCTGGGCATGCTGAGCATCCCACAGTCTCATTCCTGCTCGTCTAATCATATCTCTTTCCTCGGTAGTAAATAATTGACCAAGGATAGATTGCATCTCATCTCAAGTATAAAGGTTTGGTCCCAAAAATTGATCTAATCTTTCTGCCACTCCAAGTGGGTCTTCAATTAGGTTTCCCATCTCGGTTCTTTTAAAATCTCGTAGGTCAGCCGAACTTAGGGGCACAAAAATATATCCAATCACAGGTTGGGGTCCCCCCATGGGCATTTCCCTTAAAGGATACATCTGAGCTGCCCCTTTTTGACTCCTAGTTACGCGTCTAGGAGGAGGGGGAGACCCTTGTTCCGATTCTGGTGGGGGAGTGGGCACTCTGGGGACCTCTGAAGGGGCTGCGGGAGCAGGAGGAGAAATATAAGGAGGGGGGGTTAGAAGGGTTTCGTCTAACTCTTCCTTCTTTTTCTTTTGTTCAGTTTTTACTTCATTCAGTGGATAAAGTCTAGCTCTCGGTCTTTCTAGCCACACTTCCGCATACTGACTCTCTTCTGGGTTAAGGGGTTTTTTTATTGTTAACCCAGAGGTTTAATTGTTGTCTGACCCAATCCTCTTCTGACCCATAGACTGGCCAAACGACATCTTTAGAAATCTTCTTCCCTCCCCATATCCTAGTACAATATTTTATCATTTTCTGTTTATCTTTCCCTAGGGTTCCAGGGAAATATCTCCAATTGTCTAGGATATATGCCAGAGGGGTATTCTTAGGTACAGTGGGTACCTTTCCCATGGGAGTCGAAGGCTTGCTGCCCTTCACCCCCATCTTCTGGAATATCCACAAGCGTGCACTCACTCGTTCCCCTTGTTCCTGGCCCAGTCCCTCGCGGGAGATGGGAAACGCAGTACTTAAGGGTCCGCACTCGCCTGGTTCAATATAGCGAACCTCTCACTCGTTATATTCCAGGAAACCCAATCCCGCCCGAACGGTAAACCCGCGAACAAATTCGCCATATACTTACGCGCCCTGCGTCTTCGTCCGGACTCCCGTGCACAGAATTTTTATGGGATTTTACCGGTTTCTCCTTTGCTCATCATTCTAGAATTTAGGTTCGTCGGTAAGGTTGAGGTAAGCTGTCGGTCGCGGGGCCGCGGATTGCCGCGGGGCGCCTCCCCGGAGGACAGAAGCTCACCGTTCCTTATCCGAGTCACGGCACCAAATTGTCATAAATTGAGACCACAATGGATCATAATCCAATTAGAATTTTATTAATTGTAGCAAGTAGAATATGAGCAAATACAGCGCTGGACGGCAGGGGAGTCTGCGCTCCGCCAACTGCCGTACTGAGCAGTTCAAACAGTCTCTCTTTATACATCTTTACTTCCATGTTCAATGAGATAGTGGAGGTACTTTTCGCATGCTTCAGTTGTTGTTAGGGGGTCGTTTCCTGCTTCCTGGTGATATGGGGTTGCTTGTCTTATCTCTGTCGATAAGTTTGGACATCTGATGGTTATCTTGCATAAGCACGCCTGGGAGGTATTCTTCGCATGCTTTACATTGAGCTTAACATAAGTCTTAATAAACAATACCTTAGTTCAGTTTCTCACATAGGTAATCATTAATGTGAATGAAACAATAGACAATGTGCTTCTGTCAGAAAAGGATGACAAAATGTGGTTTCGTGTAGTGGACTGAGAAAACTGGCCAGGACTGCCAAGATTAAGAGCCAAGTAGGTAAAAAGTAATTCCGGCAGGGGGAGATCGCGACCACCGACTCACGGACCACCGACCCAAGTAATACCACCTACTCAAAAGAGAACAATGGGAAAGGACAACTGAGTCTGCACAATAATTTACATATGGAACGAGCAAGTTTGTACCAATCAGTAGAAAGGACAATAATGAATATGTATGAATATGTACATTTTTGATCTATAAATCATATGAGAAAGGTGTGTAAGGTATGCACGTTAGGAGGAGCGATCCCCCATGCATCCGGCACTGTGAGTAAAGAATGCCTGCTCTTTAATGCTAAATTGGTGTTAAAGAGTTGTTTCTGATTTTACCGCGTTTTTCAGTAACAATGGTAGCTAATCTATTTCTATCACTTCTCCTCCTCACATCAATACTAAATCAATGCCATAGTTTTGTATGGTTGGAACATCCTAACTTATCATCATTATTCTCCTATGGCTCTTTCTCCTTTGTTGTCCAAATAGCTTTACAAGCCCACAGAATTAAGCCTCACAACATCCTCTATGACAGGGAGGACATTTTTCCTTCCATTTTGCAGAAAGGGAGATCAAATGCAGAGTGATTTGACTTGAAGATCATCCAGACTCTGAAGCAAAGCTGGTGTTTGAACATAGGCTCTCACTATACTGCTTTCCCTATGCAACTAGGACCTTCCAAAGATGAGGCCATCAAAGCAAGGTTGTAATCCTTTCATGTTAAGCTTCCCAAAGCTGTCTAGTTGGGTTGATTTCACTAATTTCAACTAGAATGTAGTCCTGTTGTTCCTTGTGAACACTTATGACTCTCTTCTGCAGCTTTTTCAGAGGAGACACAGCAGTGTCCCAGCATAGCTTGGGTTTTAGTTTTGTCAGAGTCCTTTGGGATAAAAGCTAAGTTTTGCATTGCAGTAAAAATTGAGAAAATGTGCGTACAGTAGTGTAATTTCACCTGATACAGGAATTGTATACTTACATCTTGGCTCATATTAAGAAGATGATTGAACAATGGCTTTCAGGAAAGACTAATTTTAAAGTCTTTTGTCTAAGCAGTTCATAGATTTTGGCATTGTCTTTTTGATGCGTTCTATACAAGAAAGGATCTAGTGGTTGTAGTTAATTTCTTTCAGCTGTAGCTAAACATTCACATGTATCTTTTGAACAATGTGAACTCAAACCCAGTCAGCCACAAAGAAAGGATATCTGTTCGCAATTTAGAATCTGTCCTACTACATATTTCAAACTCTCACTATTGGATTAAATTATGCTACCAGCTATCTCAGATTTATGGACAGTTCATGTTGTTACTTAAATGTATTATTCATTTCTTTACTATAATTCAAATAAATTAGTTTCTAATTTTCAGGCAATATGAACTTCAGATTTGCATATAAACTGAGTTGTGGAACGGTGTACTGTAGTTCTCAAAGTTCAGACTGATTCTTTTTAAAACCAAATGGGTTCATTCAGCCTCAAATATTTTGTACTATGTTAAATTTATTTACAGTTTTAGTGGAAAAATAGTGACAGGGATTAAAAGTTTCTTAAACAATAAGTTATTTAAGATCAAATAACTTATTTTTAAAGGAAAATATACTTGCAAATAAGCTGTGCCACAATTTTATATTTCTTCTGAACATTGTATATCCATCTGTACAGTTATCCCTGACTCACCAGAGCTGAATAGCAATTGAGCAGTGGTAGTACCGTGCAGTGAATCACCAGTGCCACTTCTTGCAAACCATACTTGGTTTTTCATTAGGTCTATATCTACCTATTGATCTTCATGATCTGAAAGGACTTGCATACAGATGTATTGCAGCAGATGCTTGATTTAGGAATATGTGGGGAGAGTATATGCCTAGTTTATTTCTGGTTTCCTTCTGGAGTTGTTTTCTCCACACTACTTCATACAAGATTAATTTCCATCGATCTTCTTTTCCCTGTCCTAATCCTTTCCAGTGCAATGCTTTGGGATGACTAATACCCAGGTGAACCCACAGGCTCCATCTGGCTTCTGTGCTAGTGGGTTTATGGGGAGAAGTGTATTTCTCCCCTACCCCCCTCCCTTGCTCTTCCTCTTCAGACCCTGGAGTTAGCACCAGTGCCGTAGCCACAGTTTCCACTATGGCAATGAGAAACAGTACTGGGAAGCAATGTTTGTACTGAGCAGTGCATCCTTTTTTCAGAGAAACCCAATCTAAATAATCTACCACACTCATATGTTTTATAAACTTTTGTCTTACTTCACAGTTTTCAGGCCAAAATAAACTGATTGACTGATTAAGTGTAGCTTTATTGTAAATCTTCTAACAGTCATCTTTTTTCTACAGCCTGCACGCACCAGGGCAGCAAGCACAATCACTTGGCCTCACCAAAAGGAGATATGTTTGCTGTAGATTCTAAACATATGACACAATTTTTGTGCTGTATCATTTCAATTTTGTGCTGTTATCACTTCAATTAAGAGATTGCTATTTCTTTTGTTTATGGAGACAAAAGCAAAGAAAGCCAACACAGGCAACCTCTGGTTTGCAGCATTGAAATAGATGAAGCATGTTTCACTATCTTGACTGTATCAGTGCACTCAAGCTGGATAAACAAACTGAAGAAGCCTCTGACCCTAAATAATGGTGTTAAAAATGCCTTCTTCAATTATATTGAATAAGAACCAACTCTATTTTTAAGAGGTTGTATCTCCTGTGTCTGTGTTCAGTCCTGTTTCTCACCCTACCCCCACCTCCCACCACTTTTCCTTGTTAATTCATTTAAACAGGGTTTCTTTCTGCAAAATTTGCATTCAAATGGCTGTCAGGGGAATTTATGGCAGTAATATAAGTGCTTTTATCATTGTGTATTTAGTCATGTGCTAATTTTCAAAAGATGAATTTGTCTAGCATCTTAGCAAAAAAGAAAAAAATGTCAAGCACCAGCTTTATCATGGCTACAAAGCCAACAATGCCCATATCAGTGCAGTTTAAAATTAAAAACTATCCCAGAAGAAGGCCCAATTAATGATTTCTTGGCTCAAATGATGTATCTTTGTCTATTGTTTCAGATGGCCCATCCCACCTGTGGTCTGGCAGATCTTTTCTGCTTCTTCTTCCTCCTTCGGTAGCAACAACAATCCATCTCTAGACCCAGCATACAATGGCTTTTCTTTCTTCTTTGTCTTTAGCAGTGAAACAGAAATTTACTTTTCCTTAACTGGTATTACAGCAATATTGGGACGCATCTCTTTTTGTCTCAATTAGCAGAAACTCCACAAAGGCCACTGTCACAGAAATCAGGAATAAACCTTGTAACACCAATGTAGTGTTAAAAGGCAGGCATTCTTTATTCACGGCGCTGGATGCATGGGGGATCCCTCCACCTACCATGCATACCGCAGATTACATCAACCAAAACTTATATTGTCTGGTTGCATGCATATGCATCAAAACTCCTGGAACTAATTATCATATTTACATAGTCATTACGCATGCGTCCTTGAAAGCTGAGGGGCCTCTCTGGTGGTCTCTGGTGGTCGTATCAAGTGTCCTTTGATTGACCCCTTCTTACATGCATGTGCACTGCTAATGTAATTTGTTTCTTTCTCCATAGCACCCAAGTGGAATGTAAAGTATGTAAGGTAGGACACCCTTCACCAAGGTTTCTAAAACACACCACAAACCTGTTACTTTGGTTACATTAAAAGACTCCTCAACCTATTATTAAAATGGATAGGATACATAGGTAGTAGCTTAGCAATAATGTTAGCGTTTTAACTGTCCCATCACCTTGGTTTCAGAGACTAAGATACAGATCAAAGAATGCATAACAAAACCACTACTATCTACCATGAAACACCAGTGGTTACCTGTGTGGACTGAGTCTCTGAAAGCTGAATCTGCCCACTTTTCTTCTGAAAGTGGCAATCAGCATGTGACCAAAAAGCAATAAAATGTAACCAAATCAACTAGAAATGTTGTTATATGAGAACATGGAGTGTACGAATCAGTGTATCCGTTGATCTGTGTTGTGACCAAAACAACTTGCGTTTTAGTATTGTGCTGGTTTTGGCTGAGAAGGGGTTAATTCTCCTCACCATGGTGGGTCGGCTACCTTTCCAGCTTCCCGTGCTCTTCCACGTGGCGGGGGGCCTGGGAGGGGCAGAGCCATGGTGGGGGCGGCTGACCCCAACTGGCCAATGGCAGGTTCATTCCATACCATGTGACACCATGACCAGTATATTAAGGGGGGCAGGTTGTGGCTCGGAGTGGCGTTGGGTTGCGTTGGCGGGCAGTGAGCAGTTGTGACATGTGCAGTTTGTTTCGGCGGTTTGTTCCCCCTCTCCCCTCCCTTCCCCCCTCCCCCGGGGTCTTGCGCCTCTCGTTCTCCTTTACATTGCATTTCTATTGTTGTTTCTTTTAATTTTCATTATTAAACTGTTCTTATCCCAACCCACGAGCGTTACCCTTCTGATTCTCTCCCCCATCTGCCGGTGGGGGAGTGAGCGAGCGACTGTGTGGGGCTGAGCTGCCGGCTAAACCACGACAGTCTTTTTGGCGCCCAAAGTGGGGCTCAAGGGTTGGAGATAACAACAGCTGCTGGTCACAGCACCATGTAGTCCTTTTTGCAGTTGGCGTTGAAGATTGGTGTTGGTTTGCTTATTCTGCTGTGATTAGTAACGTTTTGCCTACGAGATTTCTTATACAAACACTCGTTTTCAGCTTTATCTGGTATTTGGGGTTTTTGCTGAAACAGTTACTGTACTTCGGATGCCACCTTGTTGAGGCAATTAGCAATTATACCTCCTCCTCGGAGAGATTTTATATGGAGGAAATACAGAATAGTACCTTTGCAACTTTGTTCTGTGATGTCTCTGCCTCTAGTACAACCACCTTTTTGTATCTTGAACATCCTTGGGTGGTTAAGGTGCACTTATTGTTAGTTTTTGGGCATGTTGTTTTGGTTTTGACTAAGCAACTTAAGAATATCACCCAGAAATCTGCCCCAAGGCTTGATCGTTACGAGTGGCAGGGCATGTGGGATAGCATGGGCACCCCCAGTGTTTTGGAGTTTCACCCCCGAACAAGTGCAGAATCCTGAAAAAGTAGTAGAATATTTGGAGAAAGTATGTTGTTGTGCTGGGAACTCGAGAGAGACACAGATAACTGACACATGCTGGGGCCTGCCCCATGCATACCGAGCCCTGCTCAACAGTATTCAGTGCTCCCAAGGGGAAGAGAAGGTCTCTGGAGTGAAAGGCAAAGTGACAGGCACTGCAGCCACTGAAAGCCCCACAACAAGTACTGGAGCTGGTTCAGAGAATCAACCCATACCAGTATCAGTTGCCCCCATACACAAGATGCAGTATTGGAAACTGATGTCAACTTGTTTAGAAGGGGATGATGAAAAAGCAGGGTCGTCACGGGGAGAGGATGAAGAAGTCATAAATGAAACAGAGACCACCCGATCCCTGTCCTTGAGTGAGTTGCAAGATATGCAAAAAGATTATAGCCGTCGTTCAGATGAGCACATTGTCACCTGGCTGCTCTGATGCTGGGATAAAGGGGCCAGAAGCCTGGAACTAGAGGGAAAAGAAGCCAAACAATTGGGATCCCTTTCTGGGGAAGGGGGCATTGACAAAGCAGTTGGAAAAGGGACACAAGCCCTCAACCTCTGGAGGCGACTCCTGTCCGGAGTGAAGGAAAGGTATCCCTTTAAAGAAGATGTTACATATCGCCCAGGAAAATGGACAACCATGGAGAAAGGCATCCAGTATCTAAGGGAATTAGCTGTGCTTGAGGTGATTTATGGTGACCTGGACGGTCAACGGTCATCCAAAGATCCAGATGAAGCTGAGTGCACATGATCCATGTGGCAGCAGTTTGTATGGAGCACACCATCTTCGCATGCAAACTCATTGGCAGTGATGTCCTGGAAAGATGACGAGACACCAACGGTGGCGGAGGTGATTGATAGACTCTGGAATTACTAGGCAAATCTCTCTTCTTCCCTCGTCTTGGCTGTGGAGAAACTGTCCCAAGAGGTCCAGCAACTCAAAGAAGATCTGTCCTACTCCCCACCTCGACAGAGTAGTGTCTCAGCTGTTAGGAATAAGCTGCTGCTCCAGATTCCAGTGAGCAAGTCCCCAGACAGAGGAGCAGAAGTGTTGATTTTATCTCTAAGCATAATAAAGGGACTCCTGATTCACATTTACAGGAAGTGAGTTGTGACTGACATGATCATGAAGAGAGGGGCCCTGCCTCCAGCCAGGTGGAGGAAAGGGATAACCGGGCTTACTGGACTGTGTGGAAACGATGGCCTGGCACGTCCGACCCACAGGAATATAAAGCTTTAGTGGACACTGGTGCACAGTGCACCTTAATGCCATCAAACTAGATAGGGGCAGAACCCATCAGCATGGCTGGAGTGACAGGGGATCCCAAGAGCTAACTGTATTGGAGGCCGAAGTGAGCCTCACTGGGAATGAGTGGCAAAAGCACCCCATTGTGACTGGCCCAGAGGCTCCGTGCATCCTTGGCATAGACTACCTGAGGAGAGGGTATTTCAAGGACCCAAAAGGGTGCAGGTGGGCTTTTGGTGTAGCTGCCTTGGAGACGGAGAGAATTAAACAGCTGTCTACCTTGCCCAGTCTCTCAAAGGACCCTTCCGTTGTGGGGTTGCTAAGGGTCAAAGAACAACAGGTGCCGATTGCCAACAGATCAATGCACCGGCGGCAATATCGCACCACAGAGACTCTGTGATCCCCATCCATAAACTCATTCACCAACTGAGGAGCCAAGGAGTCATCAGTAAGACCCACTCACCCTTTAACAGTCCCATATGGCCAGTGCGGAAATCTACTGGAGAGTGCAGGCTAACAGTAGACTATCGTGGCCTGAATGAAGTCACTCCACCTTTGAGTGCTGCTGTGCCAGACATGCTCGAACTGCAATACAAACTGGAGTCAAAGGCAGCCAAGTGGTATGTCACAATTGATATCACTAAGGCATTCTTCTCAATCCCTCTGGCAGCAGAGTGCAGGCTACAGTTTGCTTTTACTTGGAGGGGCGTCCAGTACACCTGGAATCGACTGCCCCAGGGGTGGAAACACAGTCCTACCATTTGCCATGGACTGATTCAGACTGTACTGGAACAGGGAGAAGCTCCAGAACACCTTCAATACATTGATGACATCATCGTGTGGGGCAACACAGCAGAAGAAGTTTTTGAGAAAGGATAGAAAATAGTCCAAATCCTTCTGAAAGCTGGTTTTGCCATAAAACAAAGTAAGGTGAAGGGACCTGCACAAGAGATCCAGTTCTTAGGAATCAAATGGCAAGCTGATTGGCGTCAGATCCCCATGGATGTGGTCAACAAAATAACAGCCATGTCTCCACCAACTAGCAAAAAGGAAACACAAGCTTTCTTGGGCGTTGTGGGTTTTTGGAGAATGCATATTCCAAATTACAGTATGATCGTAAGCCCTCTCTATCAAGTGACCCGGAAAAAGAATGATTTCAAATGGGGCCCTGAGCAACGACAAGCCTTTGAACAGATTAAATGAGAAATAGTCCACGCAGTAGCCCTTGGGCCAGTCCAGGCACGACAAGATATAAAGAATGTGCTCTACAACGCAGCCGGGGAGAATTGCGATATCTGGAGCCTCTGGCAGAAAGCGCAAGGGGAGACCCAAGGTCAGCCCCTAGGGTTTTGGAGTTGGGGATACAGAGGGTCTGAAGCCCGCTATACTCCAACTGAAAAAGAGATATTGGCAGCATATGAAGGGGTCCGAGCTGCTTCAGAAGTGGTTGGTACTGAGGCACAGTTGCTCCTGGCACCCCGACTGCCAGTGCTGGGCTGGATGTTCAAAGGAAACGCCCCTCTACACACCATGCAACTGATACTATGTGGAGTAAATGGGTTGCACTGATTACCCAGCGGGCTCGAGTAGGAAACCCCAGTTGCCCAGAAATCTTGGAAGTTATTATGGACTGGCCAGAAGGCAAAGATTTCAGCTTATCACCAGAGGAGGAGGTGACACGTGCTGAAGAATCCCCACTGTATAACAAACTGCCAGAAGATGAAAAGCAGGATGCCCTGTTCACCGATGGGTCCTGTCGCCTTGTGGGAAGGCACCGGAGATGGAAGGCTGCTGTATGGAGTCCTACAAGACAAGTCGCAGAAACTGCTGAAGGAGAAGGTGAATCGAGCCATTTTGCAGAGGTAAAGGCCATCCAGCTGGCCTTAGACATCGCTGAACGGGAAAAGTGGCCAGTGCTCTATCTCTATACTGATTCCTGGATGGTGGCAAATGCCCTGTGGGGCTGGCTGCAGCAGTGGAAGCAAAGCAACTGGCAGCGTAGAGGTAAACCCATCTGGGCCATCACACTGTGGCAAGATATTGCTGCCTGGGTAGAGAACCTGGTTGTAAAGGTATGTCGTGTGGATGGTAACGTCCCCTAGTGTTGGGCGACTGAAGAAAATCGGAACAACCAGCAGGTAGATCAGGCTGCCAAGATTGAAGTGGCTGAGGTGGATCTGGACTGGCAAGGTAATGGTGAACTATTTCTAGCTCGGTGGGCTCATGACACCTCAGGCCATCAAGGGAGAGATGCAACATACAGGTGGGCTCGTGATCGAGGGGTGGACTTGACCATTGATGCTATTTCACATTCGTGGATAGCCTGTGCAACGTGCGCTGCAATCAAGCAAGCGAAGCAGGTAAAGCCTCTGTGGTATGGGGAACGATGGCTGACATATAAATATGGGGAGGCCTGGCAAATTGACTATATCACACTCCCACAAACCCGCCAAGGCAAGCACCATGTGCTGACAATGGTAGAAACAATGACTGGCTGGCTGGAAACATATCCTGTCCCCCACGCCACTGCCCGGAACACTATCCTGGGTCTTAAGAAACAAGTCCTGTGGTGACATGGCACCCCAGAGAGGACTGAGTCAGTCAACAGGAGTCATTTCCGAAATAGCCTCATAGACACCTGGGCCAAAGAGCATGGCATTGAGTGGGTGTATCACATCCCCTATCACGCACCAGCCTCTGGGAAAATGGAATGGTACAATGGACTGTTAAAAACTACGCTGGGAGCAATGGTGGGTGGAACATTCAAGCACTGGGATACACATTTAGCAAAGGCCACATGGTTAGTCAACACGAGGGGATCTGCCAATCGAGCTGGCCCTGCCCAGTCAGAAATCCTACATACTGTGGAAGGGATAGAATCCCTGTAGTGCGCGTAATAAATATGGTGGGCAAAACAGTCTGGATTCTTCCTGCCTCAGCAAAGGCAAACCCATTTGTGGGATTGCTTTTGCTCGAGGACCTGGGTGCACTTGGTGGGTGATGCGGGAGGATGGAGAAATCCGATGTGTGCCTCAAGGGGATTTGATTTTGGGCGAAAACAGTCAATGAACTGAATGGCACAATGCAAACTGCTATATAATATTGTGTGTCACCTCTGTGTTGTGTCAGTGATATCAGAGTACAAGCCTCCCAACCCTGGGATGATCAACTATGAAACAAGCAATGTATAGCAGTGATGGAATGAAGACTGACTTGGTATGCAGCAACCCAACACCACACACACCACCTCTCCCACCCTGAAAGACTGATACAACAGATGGAGCCCAGAGTCATGGACTGGGTGAACTCAATGGACATTTTAATGGACATTTTCCAGGGAAGGTCCATGAACTAAGGGAATGATGTCTGTGTATTATGTTAAAAGATGGGAAGGGCCGGGGTTGGTGGTTGGTAAGATTGTATTGGATGGTATGGGACCTGGGCATGGTGTAAATGGTATGGAATAAGGGGTGGAGAATGTGTTGGTTTTGGCTGAGAAGGTGTTAATTCTCCTCACCGTGGTGGGTCGGCTACCTTTCCAGCTTCCCATACTCTGCTGTGTGGTGGGGGGCTGGGAGGGGCAGGGCCATGGTGGGGGCAGCTGACCCCGACTGGCCAATGGCATGTTCATTCCATACCATGTGACACCATGACCAGTATATTAAGGGGGGGCAGGTTGTGGCTCGGGGGAGGCGGGGCGTTGGGTTGGCGGGTGGTGAGTGGCTGTGTCGCGTGCGGTTTCTTTCAGCGGTTTGTTCCCCCCTCCCCTCCCTTCCCCCCTCCCCCAGGGCTTTGCGCCTCTCGTTGTTCTCCTTTGCACTGCATTTCTGTTGTTGTTTCTTTTAATTTTAATTATTAAACTGTTCTTATCCCAACCCACGAGCGTTACCCTTCTGATTCTCTCCCCATCTACCGGTGGGGGAGTGAGCGATCGACTGTGTGGGGCTGAGCTGCCGGCTAAACCACGACAATATCCTACTCTGGAAGAGCCATTTTCCTTCCACTTTAAAACTCCTCAAATGGATGGGGAAATCTGCCCCATCCACATGGACTGGCACTGGGGATCATTTCTCACAGAAGGATTGTAGCCTGCCGTCAGGTGGCTTTAAGCAGAGGCTGAGCCCCTCTTGCCAGCACGTGTTCATCCCCAGTTTATGCTTCCAGACACTTCACCTTCCTCTCCCACCTTTGCACCGATGTCCTCTTTCCAGGTCAGTTTTCAGCCAGATGAGGTCCCTGACCCATCTCAGTTTGCAGCTGCATGTGTGCAATTGGTGTAAGCCAGTTGTAAAATTAGTTAGCTGTAAAATTGCTTTACTGTGAGCAGGGGGGAAGGTGGGAGCAGAGCAATCTGGACTGAGACCATTTGGGGCTGCCGTGGCAGAGTTTCTCATATCCTGAGCAACCTCTCAGAGCCAGCCAGTTTGCTGCCAGGTAATGCGAGGAGCTGGCTGATAGTGGAGTGTTGAATGTTGTGTGGGGATTGTTTCATCTGTCAGACTGCCGGTGGATACACAACAATTACAATCTCCACTGCTTCTCCCTGCCACAAAGATTAGGGGAGTTAGTCATGTGGAGCTGGGCTACGAGTCTGTTAAGAGAGATGATAACAATGCACAAACATTAGACTGGTGTAAATATTAAGGAGAGGAAGGATGATTCAAGAATGTGTGTAAGAATAATGGGTTGAAGGAAAAGCATCTTTTTATATATGTGACTATTTTTATACAACCTCTGTCTGGAACTCAGCAAATAAAACTAAGGAGGAATACAGTCTCCTCAAAAGATATTATAAAGTGAGACCTTGCTCCTGAAAATAAGCCAGTGTGTCAGACCAGCTCATTGATTTTATTTGTCTGAATCTCAGGCTAATTAAGAATAATAAGTCTGAAGAGCAGACCCTGCTTTCTGATCAGCCTGTGAAATAATCCTGTAGGGGGGAAATGAGAGGTGTTTTGTATAGTTAAAAAGCCTAGAAACCCTGCTGTGATTATCAGATAATTCGTCTATTTTCAGTAATAATCTTGATAATAGAAGTGATCTGAAAAAGCTGAGTATGTCTGACAAAAGGAGTGAGAATGTATGTGAAATGTTGTTTTCCCTTCTGACCATTTTTTCTACTAGGCAGGAGAAAAAAAAAACCAAAACTGAAAAACATTGGCAACAATATCTGGCCAAAATAACTTTTTACCAAACAATTAATCAAAGGTGCCCTGTAAGAGAAGAGAAGCTGGCACCTCTCCCTGTCCCCAGGCTGGAATGTAAGAACCTGCCCTCTCCGTGTGAGAGAAGCAATGAAGGGGGTGATCTGGGGAGGGCAGAGGTGTCCTAAGTGCTGCTGACAAGCCCCAATCAAACATCCATCAGCTCTTAACCCATGTAGTCTGTTAGCACTCACCACTCCAAAGCCAGCTCAGCTCTTTAACCAGCCATTTGCTTTGGCTCTCTTTGCTGGAGCCAGGATGGTGATGGCACCAGATGCTTGGAGTGAGGGGCTGCATGTGAAATCCAAACATTTGCTGCTTCCCACATGTGGTAACTTTAGGAGATGTGCAAAAGGGACATAGGGTCTGAGACATCCTCTGATAATGCAAGTGGAGGAACAGGGTGTGGAACAGAGGGGAAAAGGGAATGGAGAGAAGAGGAGGAAAGAGACAGCAGAGGAAAGATGGAGGGCAGTGAGAGCAGGGGAAGCACATCAGCAAGGAAACAGGAGATAAGTGGACAAAGGGAGGTATACTTGAATACTTTATACCAACAACACACTTCAGTCATATGAGAGGCTCCTCTGTCTCTGTCTTATTTTATTGCAGTGCTCATCCATGCTTTCTGTGCCATGCTACTGCTCCTAAGTGCCTTTGCCCAACAAATCCTGCCGAATGGCCAGCTGAGCATGCACTGTGCTTATAATACACCAAGGCAGTCACAGCTGCCTTTCCAGACTGTGCTGGAAACTCAGGAAAAGGGGAAAGAAAAGAAAATGTGTTCTGCAAGACATGATGTTGTTCCAAATACTTGAGCCATAAAATAGGTAAGTGCAATAGGGATTTAATATCTTGTCAGCAGTAATTAAAGTTATGCTTTTGCCAGCAAAGCCATTACAGACCACCTTTTCAGGCACTTAGAACTTGACTGTAATCATATGTTCTGGGAGTAGCAAATTTTCTTTAGTTATAAACTAAAAAGTCATTGTGGGGCTGTTGAAACAATGGAAGCTGGGAGGGACAAAATGTGAGCATTA
Organism: Phalacrocorax carbo; assembly: GCF_963921805.1. Taxonomy (NCBI): domain Eukaryota; kingdom Metazoa; phylum Chordata; class Aves; order Suliformes; family Phalacrocoracidae; genus Phalacrocorax; species Phalacrocorax carbo. The sequence goes on along the minus strand of NW_026990253.1, from coordinate 1,651,209 downwards.
GTGGGGGAAGATGGGTAGGTATGAGAGGAGGAATAGTGTAATCTCACAACACCTTTAAGATATTGAATAGTATTTAGAACAGAGATAAAAGTAGGGCTCAAACTTAGGCAACTACCTTAAATTAATAAACTCTAGGGGTTGCTGTAAGATTTAATTAAAGGCTGGTATAAACAACCATAATTTTCACTGTCTTCTGAAACTTGATAACCACAGGCTTTGGCTGATTACCAGAAGAACTAGTCTCATCAGTGGGGATTCCAGAACTGCCCTGCTTCTTCTCCTGGAAGATGAACCATGAACCATGAAGAAAAATTAATGTAGCAGATTGTGGAAACTGTGCAATGAGATAAAGGGAAAGAGGCCCTCCATCAGGTAGGTGTCTCTAGAATTACTCAGGGATTGAGAAAAGAATAATCAATACCTTTTATTACACCACAAAACTACTATAGCAAAGAGTTGAGCAATGGACTTCTCCCTGCCTCAGATTAAGGATCCTCCAGCCAAGGTTTATAAGTGAGACCAGGGATCTGATCCTTCCAGATGTGTTGCATAGCAGGTATTAAGCATAAAACTCATAAAGTTCATTCTGCCCTACATCTCCTCTCAGGTAGGGCTGCAGCTCACATGCTTTCACAGTACTGAAAAGAGCCTCATTATAAAGCATGCTCTCCAGTTGCAACCTGACACTGAAGTCCAACCTCTGACATGACACTGCCTCCTACCTTGGGGAAGGTACTCTTGAGCAGTGGGAAGCTCTTTTTCCACTGGATAAGACAGACAAGTAACTTCTCACAGAGCATCTGAGAACCCGCAGCAGTTGCAGCAGTTTGTCTCGGGAGTCACTGAAGTAAGAACAGGGTCATCCCTATCTCATCCACCTAATTCAATGTGGATCAGAACATTTCCGTCATATTAGTCATGCCACACAATATGAAATTCATGCTAGGTTCATGCTGGCTGCAGAAGGAACTACACCTCATGTGGCGTAAAGCCTGTGGTTACAGCATTAACACAGTAACATTTTTTAGACAAACTAGACCCAGCAGCCTGAGTTTCCACTGCATCACAGCTTTGCAGTGCGTGGCATTTCTGGTCCAGTATGAGAAGCACTGCAGATGGCTCCAGCTGGATCGTGGCATGATCTATCAGCAAAGCTCATCTAATGCTGAAGAAATACACTGGCATAATAAATATATATTAGAGAGAGAGAGAATGAGAGGAAGAAAAAGAGGTTAATGAGTTAAGGGTTTTAAAATTAGGCAAGATGTGATTCACTGGCAGATGGCCTCAGTAAAGTGGCCAGCCTAATTAAGTGTGTTATACTGTATCATGAATAATCCATTAGAAGAGTGGCAATAGTTTATCTGCAGCAACAGTTTGCTAAAAGAGTTCCATGTATTACATAGAGATGGCATTTACAATTTTGTTCAGAGGGGTAAACAAACAAACAACCCTTTTAGTTTTGAAGAAAAACTTTAAAAACACATGTAATCCATTGCACCGTTGTAACCAGGGTGATGAAGTTAACCAACCATGGATGCTGCTATACTATCCAACTGAACATCAAGTCTGGGGATAATTAGTGTATTCTTTGATCTGTATTTTAGTCATTAGTTAATCATTAATGTGAATGAAACAATAGACAATGTGTTTCTGTCAGAACTCCTCTTTTAAGGCTCAAAGCCTAATTTTTAGGTCCCAAACCCTCACTTTTCAGGTCCAAACCTCTGTTTTAAGGATTAAAGCCTCATTTTTAGGTAGCAATGATTCAGGGAATAAATGGTTGGGCAGTACTAATACAATCTAGTGTAGCTCAACAAATGTTGGGGCCTGGAGCCAAAACTTAGCCAGGATAATGAGGTAGCCTTAACAGGAACAGCCTGCACAATGACTAAAACTTGTTGCTTTGGGGGAGTCAGAAAGGCTTCAAGATAAGAAGTGCCTAAACAAAGTCACAATGACATTTGACCTTAAGAAAAGCAGATGTACAGAACCGTAAAGATAAGGAACTGCAGAGCAAACACTAAACCAGAACAGACCGTCCCTCAAGGACAGTACATACGTAATCTCAGAAGTGAGTTTGCGTGAAAGCAAGGGTTAACTAGTGGACACGGTGAGGAAGAGTATATCCTTCATCCAGAGACCCCTGATGACCACCCAGAGACACCAACAGGCATGCGCAAATGACATTTGCATGTGATGAATATGTATATCTTTTCTCAGAAAACTAATGAATATGTATACAGAGCATGTACTTAACTGGCACAATTAGATCTGACGGTGTGCAGGTGTGCAAGTTAGGAGGAGTGATCCCCTGTGCATCCGGTGCTGTAAATAAAGAATGCCTGCCTTTTAACACTACATTGGTTTTATGAGGTTTATTCCCAATTTCAGTGACACTGTCATGTGCTCAACTCCAAAGAAAATCTAAAACAGTACCTCTAACTTGTGTCAAGTGATCCAATTAATCTTAATCCTAGTCCACCAGGCTCAGGGCCCCTATGCTTAGCAAGGCAGTGGCTACATAATTTGGCATTTCATCAGGGTGTCGCCAAATTCAGCATTACCTCATGGAATTCCCTATTTTGCTGCAGGCGGTTGCTCAACCTTTTGTTTTCTGTCTCCTCACCTGCCTCTTGCCTCCTCTCCTTTCCCCAGGGGGAAGAGGTAATTGGATTACAATGCATGCTCTTTCCACTCCTCCATGGAACCAGGCAGCAGGGGCTTGGAAAGCAACTGCTGTCTTGGTCCAACCTGCAGCCAGGGAGTGGAGACCCAAGCATATTGGATGACATGCTGGGCCTCACAGGGAGCAGAGCAGCTGTGGGGAGCTGGTCAAGGGCTCCTGAAACTGGCTGCAGAGCCCTGCTTCCCTGGCACACATGAGAAAAGAGGTTTGAGTTAGGTTTCCAAGGCAATGTCATGGGAGCTGAGACCTGGGGTATAGGCAGGGGCCCTAAAAAGCATGATAGAAAAAATCCCACCCTTGGGAGTAGCAGGGGTGGGAGGGAGGTTTTGCAAAAAGTCAGGTGTTGCCAATTCCTAAAACAAGCCACTGGTCATCCTCCCCCTCCTCCCAAATCTTGACAAAATATGTTATTTTAGGACATTTTCTTTGGGTCTTTTTCCATTATTATTATTTTTACATCCACATAGATGTTTGTGTGTGTGGCAATCTATTAATTGTCTCAGAACTCTCCCACGTTTATGGAACCAAATGATATTTTGGCTTGTGTTGCAAAAAACTTAAGGGCTGCCTGGTAATGCACAGCCTCCAGTTCTGCCTGAGCCCCCTCCCCTCCAATTTTTTGCTTTTTCCTCTGACAGGCACACGTCACTGAAATCGAGAATAAAACTCCTTAACACCAATGTAGTATTAAGAAGCAGGCATTCTTTACTACGGCAATGGATACACGGGGGATAATTCCTCCTAGCGTGCTTACCTACTGGAGTTCATTTTTGATATCTATACATGATAGTTAACACGCCATGCTTATCTAATACATAATCATTGACCTGAATGAGCATCCCCTTCTTCCATTGGTCTGTATCTTCTTCACTTAAATTTAAAGCTGCAGTGTGATTTATAATTCACTGCGTATGCTTAAGAGGAGTGGGCGGTAGTCTTTCTGTCCCTCAATTGAGTCGGTGGTTGCAATCTCCCCCTGATGGAATTAACTTTCCCCTAGTTTCCATGCTTCGGCACCTTCTGGGCCAAGATGTTCCCTGCTATCACTGCTGACTGATTTGTGGCCTTCCCTTATCTTCACAACCTTCTTTGTAGCAGGATGTTCCCACTGTTAGTCCTTGAAGTTCTACTGATTTGTATTCTCTTAAGAGGTTCTTGTTAATGAGATTCATTGTTAATACCCTCCTATCTGGCCTAAGCCTTATTTGCTACCATGTGAAAATTCTCAGGTGTTAGTTTCTACTACTAACTGTGATCCTTTCTTAATTATTAATTGTTGTGGTTCAGCCTCAGTCAGCTACTAAACACCACGCAGCCGCTCGCTCACTTCCCCCCCACCCCTGTGGGATGGGGGAGAGAATCGGAAGAGCAAAAGAACTTGTGGGTTGAGATAAGCACAGTTTAATAGTTACAATAAAAATAATAATTATAATAATAATGATTATTATAATAATGATAATATAATAAAACGGAAAAGGAAAAAAACAGAAACACAAACGATACAACTGCTCACCATCCGCTGACCAATGCTGCCTCTCCCTGAGCCGCCATTGCTTCCCTCCTCCCCCGGCCAGCCCCTCCCAGTTAACATACTGGGTGTGACGTTACATGATATGGAATATCCCTTTGTCCAGTTTGAATCTGCTCTCTTAGCTGTGCCCCCTCCCCTCCCGGCTTCTTGTGCACCCAGCAGAGCATGGGAAGCTAGAAATGTCCTTGACTAGTACAAGCGCTACCTAGCAACAGCCCAAAACATCTGTGTGTTATCTCAACATTGTTTTCGTGCTAAGTTCAAAGCACAGCACTATGCCAGCTAGAGTGAAGAAAATTAACTCTATCCCAGCTAAAACCATGACACTAATAACTCCTACGCTATTCCATTTCATCCAGTAAGAATATATGTACATACATTTGAGGCAACAGTTCTGGTGCATTGGCCAGGCATAAATTAAGCACATCCTGTCCACCACAAAAGGTACAGTGGAACCTTCTGTCTTTTAGCTTTTGTCCAAGGTATCACATACTTGCCCATCCCCCATCTTAGCAATTACAAAAATGGGCCACAGCAACTGTTCTCCCCCCACCCCAGCACCTCCAGTGTGACTGCCCCACTTCTGCAGGCTGGATATCCTGCTAGGACTGTCGGTCCCCTGCTTGGGAGATGCTAGATGTTGCATTAGTGTCACCTTCTCTCCCACTAAACTGGGGTCAAATGTGCCAAAAACTTTCCCACAACCACTGGTTCCCTTTCAGTTTTTGCAATGCTCTGCCTTCTCTCAGGCCAGAAACCTGAGGAGCCCTAGACGACACCACTTGGGATTTCCTTAGCTTCAGTTCCTGTCTGAAACCCTGCTGCTCACCTGGGTCCACGTGATGCCATGTATTGGCATGCATCCTCAGCTGTGGCTTCATCATTCCACCTAGTCTTGTAATGTTAGGTTTCATTTTTACATTAGGGAACAGCATTCTGCTTTGGAAAACCTGAAAACAACTAACATGTTTTAAACTATTTAGTTGATATAAATATTAGTGCATTTTTGTGAGGATGGAGCACAAGGAAAAAGAATACGTCAGGGTCATGAAAAATGTCTAGAGTTTAGTAAAATGTAATTTAGTCCCATTTTGCAAAGGGAAGGCAAAGGATTCGTCCCACCAGGTTTCAGTAATGGCAACTAGGTTGTAGCTTTCTAGCAGCACGGTAGTTTCCAGCTCCTCCTGTTTGTTTCCCATGCTGCGTGCGTTAGTACAGGGGCATTTCATCCGGGCTGTGGGCTGTGTCTCCTTTTTATTGGAGCACCCCTTGATAATCTTGAGGTGTTTCATGGGATTTTCCTTGTTGGCTCCTACTACCTCAGGAGCCCCCAGCTCATCTCTGCAAGACTTGGACTGCACTGCAGTGCCCCCAGCACTCCTCTGGGCAACAGGTTCAGGGCTCATACTAGCAGCCCGTCCCTCTAACCATTGTGTATCATCCCACAGCTTGTCACAGGCAAGCCTGATATGTTCCCCCTCCCCCTTCACCTCTAGTTTAAAGCCCTATCAATGAGCCCCGCAAGCTCCTGAGCAAAGACCCTCTTTCCCCTTTGAAAAAGGTGGCTCCCGTTTGATGCCAGCAATCCTGGTGCTGTGTAGGCCATCCCATTGTCAAAAAAACCTTCGGGTGGACAGGGAAGGGACACAATGTGAGGACCTTTTAGTTTCCAGGATGTTGTGCTGCTTGTTTTTCATAATACATAATATTGTAAAAAAAAGTCCTAATAGCCTCTTTTTTATTAACATTTCTTTGTTCATTCCTGAATTCATATAAACTGAATATATACTTGATAAAGGAAGCCATTTCCTTTAAATCATCATACCCAGGCTTGGTTGCTCTCTTTACTTTAATCTGCAGTTTGTTAAAGGATTAATGCTGAGAAATATATGAAGCAATCTTAAAGATCAAGTGGGGAATTTAACAATCTGAACTTTAAGAAAACTCATATTGATATGTTTTGATGTCAATACATGTAATTACACTTCATTTATTAAAACACAGTCTTTAACCCAAAACACAAAAAAATTAAACAGTTGGAGTTTATGAAGTTTTTACTACTATAAATTTTTAAAGAAACTTTTAAAATTTTTTTGATTCTTTAAATTATTTTTAAAACATTGGCAGAACTCGTACATTCACACAGAGATTAAGATGTTGGCACTTCCCTGCAGCTTTGCTGAAAAAAAACAAAATCAGAAACTAATAGCTGCTCATTTAAAAACAGTAAGGTGTCTGAGAATTTCCTTATTAAAAAAAGTAATAAATAAATAAAAAACCAGAGCTTTGTGACACTTTCACTGAAGTGATTCATCATCAGTTTATATCTTCTGTCTTCTTGTCGTGGTTCAGCCTCAGCTGGCAACTGAACACCACGCAGCCGCTCGCTCACCCCCCCCCACCCCTGTGGGATGGGGAAGAGAATCGGACGAGCAAAAGAACTTGTGGGTTGAGATAAGCACAGTTTAATAACTACAATAGAATGATGATGATAAATGATTATGATAATAATGACAGTAATGTTAATATAATAAAAGGGAAAAGGAAGGAAAGGGAAAACAGGGAAAAAACGCAGAAGCACGAACGATACAACCGCTCACCACCCGCCGACCGACCCTGCCTGGCCCCGAGCCGCGATTGCGCCCTCCCTCCCCCGGCCAGCCCCTCCCAGGTAGCATACTGGGCATGACGTTACATGATATGGAATATCCCTTTGGTCAGTTTGAATCCGCTCTCTTAGCTGTGCCCCCTCCCCTCCCAGCTTCTTGTGCACCCAGCAGAGCATGGGAGGCTAGACATGTCCTTGACTAGTACAAACGCTACCCAGCAACAGCCAAAACATCTGTGTGTTATCTCAACAGGGTTTTTTTCCATGCTAATTTCAAACCATAGCACTATACCAGCTAGAGTGAAGAAAATTAACTTTATCCCAGCTGAAACCATGACAGTATCCACCCCTTATTCCATATCATTGACATCATGCTCAGGTCCCATACTATTCAGTACAAATTCAATAATCCCTATCCATCTTCTCATCCTTTAACAATATATATATACATACAGATTTTCATTTATCATGCCACTAGTTTATGGAACACCCCTGTAGAATGCCTGTGAAATGTCCATTGAGTTCATTTAGTCCATGACTTTGGATTTCATCTCTTGTAAGGGTCCTTCAGAGAGGCGGTGTGCGTGGGGTCAGATTGTTGCATGTCAGTCCTTGTTCCATCACCGCTGCACTGGTAGTTCTTGTTCTCTCACTGCTGCACTTTGCTCGGTTCCATTGAAAGTTCATTTGCTATTATTATTAATTGGGAGATTCCCACCATGATAACATTCCATTGATGCAACCATAGTAGTGATGACAAACAACATCATATAGCAATTAACAGCATATTATTCAGTTCATTGGCTGTTTTCACCCAAAATTAAATCCCCCTGAGGTACACACCGGACTCCTCCATCCTCCCGCATCACCCACCAAGTGCACCCAGGTCCTCGAGCAAACGCAATCCCACGAGTGGGTTTGCCTCTGCTGGAAGCAGGAATAACCCAGACTGTCTTGCCCAGCATATTTTTTATGTGCACTACAGGGACTCTATCCCCTTCCACAGTACGTAAGGATTCTGATTGGGCAGGGCCAGCTCGCCTGGCAGATCCCCTCGTGTTGACTAACCAGGTGGCTTTTGCTAAATGTGTATCCCAGTGCTTGAATGTTCCACCCCCCATTGCTCTCAGTGTCATCTTTAATAGTCCATTGTATCTTTCGATTTTCCCAGAGGCTGGTGCGTGATAGGGGATGTGATACACCCACTCAATGCCATGGTCTTTGGCCCAGGTGTCTATGAGGTTATTTCGGAAATGAGTCCCATTGTCTGACTCAGTCCTCTCTGGGGTGCCATGTCGCCACAGGACTTGTTTCTCAAGGCCCAGGATAGTGTTCCGGGCAGTGGTGTGGGGGACAGGATATGTTTCCAGCCAGCCGGTGGTTGCTTCTACCATGGTGAGAACATGGCGCTTGCCTTGGCGGGTCTGTGGGAGTGTGATATAGTCAATTTGCCAGGCCTCCCCATATTTATATTTCAGCCATCGTCCCCCATACCACAGAGGCTTTACCCGCTTCGCTTGCTTGATTGCAGCACATGTTTCACATTCGTGGATAACCTGTGCAATAACATCCATGGTCAAGTCCACCCCTCGATCACGAGCCCACCTGTATGTTGCATCTCTCCCTTGATGGCCTGAGGTGTCATGGGCCCATCGAGCTAGAAATAGTTCACCCTTATGCTGCCAGTCCAGATCCACCTCAGCCACTTCAATCTTGGCAGCCTGATCTACCTGCTGGTTGTTTCGATGTTCTTCAGTGGCTCGACTCTTGGGGACGTGAGCATCCACATGCCGTACCTTTACAACCAGGTTCTCTACCCGGGCAGCAATATCTTGCCACAGTGTGGCAGCCCAGATGGCTTTGCCTCTCTGCTGCCAATTGCTTTGCTTCCACTGCTGTAACCAGCCCCACAGGGCATTTGCCACCATCCAGGAATCAGTATAGAGATAGAGCACTGGCCACTTTTCCCGTTCAGCGATGTCTAAGGCCAGCTGGATGGCCTTTACCTCTGCAAAATGGCTCGATTCACCTTCTCCTCAAGCAGATTCTGCTACTTGTTGTGTAGGACTCCATACAGCAGCCTTCCATCTCTGGTGCTTTCCCACAAGGCGACAGGACCCATCAGTGAACAGGGCATATTGCTTCTCCTTTTCTGGCAGTGCGTTATACAGTGGGGCTTCTTCAGCACGTGTCACCTCCTCCTCTGGTGATATTCCAAAGTCTTTGCCTTCTGGCCAGTCCATAATCACTTCCAAGATTCCTGGGCGACTGGGTTTTCCTACTCGAGCCCGCTGGGTGATCAGTGCAACCCATTTACTCCACGTAGCATCAGTTGCATGGTGTGTGGAGGGGACGTTCCCTCTGAACATCCAGCCCAGCACTGGCAGTCGGGGTGCCAGGAGCAACTGTGCCTCAGTACCAACCACTTCTGAAGCAGCTCGGACCCCTTCATATGCTGCCAATATCTCTTTTTCAGTTGGAGTATAGCGGGCTTCGGACCCTCTGTATCCCCGACTCCAAAACCCTAGGGGTCGACCTCGGGTCTCCCCATGTGCTTTCTGCCAGAGGCTCCAGGTAGGGCCATTCTCCCCGGCTGCGCTGTAGAGCACTTTTTTTATATCTTGTCCTGCCCGGACTGGCCCAAGGGCTACTGCGTGGACTATTTCTCGTTTAATCTGTTCAAAGGCTTGTCGTTGCTCAGGGCCCCTTTTGAAACCATTCTTTTTCCGGGTCACTTGATAGAGAGGGCTTACGATCATACTGTAATTTGGAATATGCATTCTCCAAAAACCCACAACGCCCAAGAAAGCTTGTGTTTCCTTTTTGCTGGTTGGTGGAGACATGGCTGTTATTTTGTTGACCACATCCATGGGGATCTGACGACGACCATCTTGCCATTTTATTCCCAAGAACTGGATTTCTCGTGCAGGTCCCTTAACTTTACTTTGTTTTATGGCGAAACCAGCTTTCAGGAGGATTTGAATTATTTCCTTTCCTTTCTCAAAAACTTCTTCTGCTGTATTGCCCCACACAATGATGTCATCAATGTACTGTAGGTGTTCGGGAGCTCCACCTTGTTCCAAAGCGTTATGGATCAGCCCATGGCAAATGGTAGGACTGTGTTTCCACCCCTGGGGCAGTCGATTCCAGGTGTACTGGACCCCCCTCCAAGTAAAAGCAAACTGTGGCCTGCACTCTGCTGCCAGAGGGATTGAGAAGAATGCATTAGCGATATCAATTGTGGCATACCACTTGGCTGCCTTGGACTCCAGTTCATATTGAAGTTCGAGCATGTCTGGCACAGCAGCACTCAACGGTGGAGTGACTTCGTTCAGGCCACGATAGTCTACTGTTAGCCTCCACTCTCCATTAGACTTCCGGACTGGCCATATGGGACTGTTAAAGGGTGAGTGGGTTTTACTGATGACTCCTTGGCTCTCCAGTCGACGAATGAGCTTGTGGATGTGGATCAGAGAGTCTCTGTTGGTGCGATATTGCCGCCGGTGCACTGTTCTGGTGGCGATTGGCACCTGTTGTTCTTTGACCTTCAGCAACCCCACAACAGAAGGGTCCTTCGAGAGACCGGGCAAGGTAGACAGCTGTTTAATTTCCGCCGTCTCCAAGGCGGCTACACCAAAAGCCAACTTGTAACCTTTTGGGTCCTTGAAATACCCTCTCCTGAGGTAGTCTATGCCAAGGATGCACGGAGCCTCTGGGCCAGTCACAATAGGGTGTTTATGCCACTCATTCCCAGTGAGGCTCACTTCGGCCTCCAATACAGTTAGCTCTTGGGATCCCCCTGTCACTCCAGCAATGCTGATGGGTTCTGCCCCTATATAGTTTGATGGCATTAAGGTGCACTGTGCACCGGTGTCCACTAAAGCTTTATACTCCTGTGGGTCGGACGTGCCAGGCCATCGGATCCACACAGTCCAGTAAACCCGGTTATCCCTTTCCTCCACCTGGCTGGAGGCAGGGCCCCCCTAGACCTGATCATAGTATTCATCACTCACTTCCGGTAGATATGAATCACGGGTGTCTCTGTTAAGATCAGTCAGGCCATCAGCACTTCTGCTCCTCTGTCTGGAGAATTGTTTACGGGAAACTGGAGCAGCAGCTCTCCTGGAGAAACTCCCCTGAGTAATTGTTCTCCCTTGCAGCTCACGTACCCGTGCCTCTAAGGCTGAGGTAGGTTTTCCATCCCACTTCTTCATGTCCTCTCCGTGACCACGCAGGTAAAACCATAGGGTGCCCCGTTGTGTGTATCCCTTCTCTTGAGCCAAGGGACGATTACTCCTAATGGCTGAGATACTGGTCCGTACTAGTGGGGAGTAGGACATATCTTCTCTGAGTTGCTGGAACTCTCGGGACAGTTTCTCAACAGCAGAGATGAGCGAGGAAGAGAGATTCACTTCGTATTCCCGGAGTCTATCAATCAACTCAGCCACCGTTGGTGTCTCGTCATCTTTCCAGGACATCACTGCCAATGAGTTTGCATACGAGGATGGTGCGCTCCGTACAAACTTTTGCCACATGGGTCGTGTGCACTCAGCTTCATCTGGATCTTTGGAGGACCGTTGATCATCCAGGTCACCATAAACCACCTCAAGCACGGCTAATTCCCTTAGATGCTGAATGCCTTTCTCCATGGTCGTCCATTTTCCTAGGCGGAATACAATATCTTCTTTGAAGGGATACCTCTCTCTCACCGCGGACAGGAGCCGCCTCCAGAGGCTGAGGGCTTGTGTTCCTTTTCCAATTGCTTTATCAATGCCCCCTTCCCTAGAGAGGGATCCCAGTTGTTTGGCTTCCTTCCCCTCTAATTCCAAACTACTGGCCCCATTATCCCAGCATCGGAGCAGCCAGGTGATAACGTGCTCACCTGAATGACGCCCGAAATCTTTCCGTATATCCCGCAACTCACTCAAGGATAGAGATCGGGTAGTTTCCGTTTCTTGTACACATGGTTCCTCCTCCTCCTCCTCCTCTTCTCGTGATGGCCCTGGTTCATCGTAATCTCTTTCTAAACGAGTTGACTTTCTCTTCCATGATTTCTTCTTGCGTATAGGGGCGACTGATACTGGCACAGGTTGGTCCTCTGGTTCAGCTGCACCGCTTGTCACTGGGGTTTGAGTAGCTGCAGTGCCTGTCGTGGGGGTTTGGGTGGCCGCCGTGCTCATCACCGGGGTTGGAGTAGCTGCAGTATCTGTCGTGGCGGGTTGGGCGGCCGCAGTGCTTGTCACTGGGGTTGGAGTAGCTGCAGTATCTGTCGTAGGGGGTTGGGTGGCCACAGTGCTTGTCGCTGGGGTTGGAGTAGCTCCCTTCTCTTTCCCTTGGGGGTACTGAATAGTGTTAAAAAGGGCTCGATAGGCATAAGCCAGACCCCAGCACATGGCAGTGATCTGTATCTCTCTGGAATTGCCAGGGTGACAACATACTTCCTCCAAATGTTCTACTAATTTTTCAGGATTCTGCACTTGTTCAGGGGTAAAGTCCCACACCACAGGGGGTGCCCACCGTCTTAGGCATTTGCCCATACTTTCCCACATACCCTGCCACGCATAGCTATCGAGCCTTGGGACAGATCTCTGGATTATATTCTTAACTTGCTTACTAACCTTAGACAGATCTGATACCACCTGCCAAAGTAATATCAACAGATGTATCTTAACTACACAAGGATGTTCAAGATACTGAAAAGTTGTTGTAATGAGGGAGGAGATATTACATAAGATAGTAGCTACGGTACCATTCTGTATTTCCTCCATAAAAAACTCCTCAGAGGAGGAGGTATAATTGGTAATTGCCTCCATGAGGTTTTAGCTGTAGTACAGTAACGGCTTCCATGCAAAACCTAAATAACTGATAACAGTCAAGGCCAGTGTTTTAATAACAAGTCTCCTAGGCAAGATATCTCTAATCACTGCAGAGCACAGCCAACTGACAAAACCAACAGCAAGTTTTAACATGTACTTTACAATCAGCATGGTAAAGACTGGACAAACTAATACTGCGAGCAGATTAATCAATGCTGTGACCAGCAACTGTTATTATCTCAAACCCTTCGTGCCCCACGTTGGGCGCCAAAAATAGACTGTCGTGGTTCAGCCTCAGCTGGCAACTGAACACCACGCAGCCGCTCGCTCACCCCCCCCCACCCCTGTGGGATGGGGAAGAGAATTGGACGAGCAAAAGAACTTGTGGGTTGAGATAAGCACAGTTTAATAACTACAATAGAATGATGATGATAAATGATTATGATAATAATGACAGTAATGTTAATATAATAAAAGGGAAAAGGAAGGAAAGGGAAAACAGGGAAAAAACGCAGAAGCACGAATGATACAACCGCTCACCACCCGCCGACCGACACTGCCCGTCCCCGAGCCGCGATTGCGCCCTCCCTCCCCCCGGCCAGCCCCTCCCAGTTAACATACTGGGCATGACGTTACATGATATGGAATATCCCTTTGGTCAGTTTGAATCCGCTCTCTTGGCTGTGCCCCCTCCCCTCCCAGCTTCTTGTGCACCCAGCAGAGCATGGGAGGCTAGACATGTCCTTGACTAGTACAAACGCTGCCCAGCAACAGCCTAAACATCTGTGTGTTATCTCAACAGGGTTTTTTTCCATGCTAATTTCAAAGCATAGCACTATACCAGCTAGAGTGAAGAAAATTAACTTTATCCCAGCTGAAACCATGACACTTCTTCCGAAGGGCATAGAAATTAGTTGGCTGAAAAAAAATCCAGTGAGGTGGCTGCTATTCCCCTATCTTGTTACAAGTCTTTGTGTAAAATCACATTTTCTTCCTATGAAGTACCACAGATCTGAGGAAAAATGCTGTAGAAAACTGCACAGAACAGAGCAATATTTTTTTCCCAACTGAATAGGTCTACATAATTGATGAAGGCGCAGTCATCTCATTCTAGCTGCGTTAGCTGGGTTTTAGGTGCCAGTTAAAACACAGTGATGGTGTTTAACCTGGGACACTTTTCCTCACTAAAAGCTGGTGTGACACAGCTTAAATTTTTCAAACTTAATTGTGTGTGTGTGGGGTGTTTGAAAAAAAAAAATTAGAAGATTTAATGATAGATATATTCTGTGTCAAATTGGCTCAGTGTAATCTATTTTAGACAATTGTCTAACCTGAGGCAGAAGCGAATTTGTGTGGCAACAAAGCACACCTAAATTTTCAGATGCTTCAAAAGTTCAAATGTTAACTTCCGATTCAAACACAGATTTTTGCTTGTTGCTGATTATAAACTGAGCAGCTGTGTCAGCTGTCTGCTATTCACTAGTAATAACAACAACTCTGTATTAATCTTTATTAACAAAAAGGAAGAAACTCAGATTTACAGCACTAGAATCAGTTTGGGATATGAAGCAAATTTCACAAACTATTGGGACTGCTATTTTTATTTGCTATTTCTAGGTTGCCATAAATGGTATGACGGGTGAAAGATAAGGAAGAACTCTACTTGAAATTCTGGGCTTAAAAAAAGAATCGGATGTCTTTTGCAGGACAGTCACCATCTGATTTTGCTGCAGATGGAGAAAATAAAAAAACCCTAAGTTTTAGTCTCCCATGCCCCCCTTTATGTACTACAAGGGAGAATGAATCACAGAATCACAGGTTGGAAGGGACCTCAGGGATCATCTAGTCCAACCTTTCTAGGAAACAAGATGGCCCAGCACCCTGTCCAGACGGCTCTTGAAGGTGTGCAACGTGGCCGAGTCAACCACTTCCCTGGGGAGATTATTCCAATGGTTGACTGTCCTCAATGTGAAAAATTTCCCTCTCATGTCCAATCGGAATCTCCCCAAGAGCAACTTGTGTCCATTCCCCCTTGTCCTCTCCATGTGACTCCGTGTAAAAAGGGAGTCTCCATCTTCTTTGTAGCTACCTGTTAAGTACTGGTACATGGTGATGAGATCCCCTCTGAGCCTCCTTTTCTCAAGGCTGAACAAACCCAGTTCTCTCAGCCTATTCTCATATGGCAGGCTTCCCAGTCCTTTGATCATCTTGGTAGCCCTTCTCTGGACCCCTTCCAGCCTGTCCACATCCTTTTTGTATAGCGGGGACCGGAACTGCACACAGTACTCCAGGTGTGGCCTGACAAGCGCTGAGTAGAGTGGGATAATGACTTCTTTATCTCTGCTGGTGATGACCTTTTTGATGCAACCCAGCATCCTGTTGGCCTTCTTGGCCACAGCAGCACGCTGTTCGCTCATGTTGGGCTTCCTGTCCACCAGGACACCCAGGTCCCTTTCCACAGAGCTGCTCTCCAGCCAGGTGGATCCCAGTCTGTACTGCATTCCCGGATTATGTGTTCCCAGGTGCATGACCTTACACTTGTCCTTGCTGAACTTCATAAGGTTCTTGCTGGCCCACTCCTCCAGCCTATCCAGATCTCCCTGCAAAGCAGCCTTCCCTTCTGGAGTGTCTACTTCCCCACTCAACTTAGTGTCATCAGCAAACTTCATCAGGCTACACTTGATCCCATTATCCAGATCACTTATAAAGATATTGAATAACATTGGGCCCAATATCGATCCCTGGGGGACCCCACTTGTGACAGGTTGCCACTTTGAAAAAGAGCTATTTACCACCACCCTTTGGGTGTGGCCCATCAGCCAGTTCCCCACCCACTGCACAGACCACTTGTCTAGGCCATAACACATCAATTTCTCCAGCAGGAGGCTGTGGGGGACCGTATCAAAGGCCTTGGAAAAGTCCAGGTAGACAATGTCCACTGCCCGCCCCATGTCAACCAGGCAAGTCACTTTGTCATAGAAGGCCACCAGGTTTGTCAAGCATGCTCTGCCTTTAGTGAAGCCATGTTGGCTTTTCCCAATCACGTGCTTCAATTGACTTGTGATGGCCCCCAGGAGGATTTGTTCCGTAACTTTCCCTATAGGGAAACTATAGGCCTGATGGGCCTATAGTTACCCGGATCCTCCCTTGAGCCTTTCTTGTAGATAGGGGTAACATTTGCCTTCCTCCAGTCCTCTGGGACATCCCCCATTCTCCATGACCTCTCAAAGATTATGGAGAGCGGCCTTGCAATGATGTCAGCAAGCTCTCTCAACACCCTCGGGTGGATGGCATCAGGGCCCATTGATTTGTGGGGGTCAAGCTCCTGTAGTAATTCATATACTAGCTCTTCCTTCACTGATGGTGGGTTGGTGTTTGGATCAATCAGCAATTTTGTTCCCAAAGCCTGGGACCCTACAGTGCTGGTAAAGACAGAGGTGAAGAAGGTGTTGAGGACCTCTGCCTTTTCTGCATCATTGGTGATTGATTCTCCTTTTCCGTTTAACAATGGGCCTATGTTTTCCTTCTTTTTCTGCTTGTGGTTGACATGTCTAAAGAAACCTTTCTTGTTATTTTTTATGTCTACAGCCAGTTTCAATTCAAATTGGGCTTTTGCTTTTCTGACTGCATCTCTGCACTCTCTGACTATGCACTTGTAGTTCTCAGCAGGTAATCCTCACCTTCTCCATTTCTGGTGTGCTTCCCTTTTGGATTTGAGTAGACCCAGGAGGTCATGGTTGAGCCATGGGGGCCTCTTGCTCCGCTTACTTCCTTTTCCTTTGTAGGGGATAAACTGGTTTTGTGCTTCCAATAGAGAGTTCTTGAAGAATTCCCAGCTCTCACTAGCTCCTTTGTCTTCCATGGAAGCCTCCCATCGAATCCCTCCCAACTGAGCCCTGAGTGAACTGAAGTTTGCTCTCCTAAAATCCAGAACCCTTGTCTTAGGGGTGACCTTCAGCATGCTCAGCAGGATCCCGAACTCCACAATATTGTGGTCACTGCAGCCAAGGCTATCACTAACCGAGATATTACAAAGCAGGCTTTCTTGGTTTGTGAATAGCAAGTCCAGCAGCGCCTCCTTCCTGGTTGGCACGTCTATCATTTGTATCTGGAAACAGTCCTCTATACATTCCAGGAACTTGGTATATGACATGCAAGCTGCCGTATTGTTCTTCCAGCAGATGTCTGGGTAGTTGAAGTCACCCATCAGGACCAGGTTCTGTTGGCCAGAAGCTTGCTTCAGTGCCCCAAATATCGCTTTGTCGGCTTCGTCATCGTGGTTAGGAGGTCGGTAGCAGATGCCCACTGTGAGGTCCTGCTTGGAGATGACCCCTTTGACTTTAACCCAGAGGCATTCGATAGAGCAGTTGCAATCACCATAGTTGACTTTGATATATTCAAGGTGTTCCCTGATGTAGAGTGCAACTCCTCCACCTCTTCTACCCTGCCTGTCCTTACAAAAGAGCCTGTAACCGTCCATTGCGATGCCCCAGTCAGTTGAGTTGTCCCACCATGTTTCAGTTACTCCTATGATGTCATACCCTTCTGAGTGGGCACAGAGCTCCATTTCCTCCTGTTTGTTACCTAGATTGCGTGCATTCATGTACATACACTTGAGGTGATTACTCTTCTGTTTCACCTCTTGGGAGACAGCTAAGGAACCTTTATCACCACACTGCTTGGCCTGACTTACTCCCCCGTTGGATGTGCTGGTGTGAGTGTTTTCTCCGTGGATCCCACCCCCCCAAGTCCTTCAGTTTAAAGCCTGCCTCACCAAATTAGCCAGCCTCATGTTCACTGAATGCATCATGTTCACTGAACGGGAGACATATTGCATTTTTAGAGTAGTATATAAGGGTTTTTTTCTGCTCAGCAGGGAATGTATATAACACAGAAATTGTTAACTCTGCAGCAAATCTTCATCTTGCAAACAGAAATCAATCATTCAGAAAAAAAGATTGTAGCTGTACGTTTCTACAGGAGAACTTATCTTGGGCCGCATATCTCCGGGACACAGGGCTCTACCCACCCTGGGGACAGTGATGCACAGACATCAATATGATGGATACAAAATGTCCGTTTATTTAGCTGCGTCACACGCTTATATAGCTCTTGCGCTTCCTGTTCCTGCCACTCCTATGGGGAGGAGTCTATCTTTCCGTCACATCCCGTAATCTTCCGGTCGCCGATCCCTGTCTATTCCCCTACAAAAGATCAATGCAAGTGTCCCACAGACAGTGAGGTGATGTTAAATGACAGTATTATCTAGAGATGTTTCCATTTGAGTATAAAAATTTATTGGTTTCATGGTAGCTCTGGGAAGCAGCTGGAAGAGACTAAGAGATACTTGCTTCTCCTCACTTTTGGTGTTTTAAGAGTATCCTAACCATGAGAGTTTTTGTTGGATGGGGCTACTAATTATTTTGTAGTCAAACAGTGCTCTATAAAAGGCATGAGAGTAATTCAGTGCAGTTTCCTTTTATCTGCCTTGCCAATTGATGTTTATACAGAGCAAGTGGGGCTCCCCAAACAGGTCAGTCTGTTTCAGATGCACAAGATTAAGTAGCAAGTGACATTCAAGAGCAATCAGCCCACCCAGGAGGAGTGAAACCAGTGGAAAAGCTGTCAGATTCCACCTTTTCTCCATTAATCCTGAAGCTTTTCAATGCTGCCAGGTCACATCTTCATCAAACAAGCTGGGAAGAGTGTTAGGCTATTTTCTTTTGTTTCACCCTCCTCTCCCAATCACCCCCCATTAACCCCTGCCATGCCAGGTTCTGGTTTGGGAGCAGCTCTTGCGTTATCCCCAGTAGGTGGGGCAACATGTAAAGCTGGATGGAGCCCAGTGTGGACCTTGCTTTAGCAGCAGGCCAATATTTAGGTGGCTGAAGGGGAGGGGGCAGGGATTTCTTCCAAGATGGAACTGTTTTGAATGCTTGTACAAGAAGGAGGGAAATAGCAGGTGCGTTTATCTTCTAGAGACAGACCATATAATGAGGTACTCTCTTCCAGGTTGGTCTGGTTTGGGGGTGAGCTGTGTTTTTCATAATCTAGATTAGAAGGGGGATGCATTTACCGTTTCCTTCATTTAGGGTTAAATTTTTGCCAGTTATGGTTGAGTTGACTGCATCAGGCAAGATCCAGGATTTGACCATGACACAGATATATATCTCATTCTTGCCCTGGGTAGTTCCAATAGTGTGTAGGACACATTGTATAGCTGTCACAGAGGAGGCATTCAGGCTGGCAGCAACCTTCAGAAGTTGAACCATAGAAGCAGAGGGTGGCTGAGTGGTCAGAAAGTGGCACAGATTGTGAAGTGCACATGGCAGGGAGAAATGATAATAGATGTTGGAACTGGAGCCAAGTGACTGTGTTCCTCTGATATGAGGGAATGGGTCTGACTGAAAGAGGCTTCTTTCCTTTAGTTCCCATGGATTGTAGCCTGAGGATGATATTGAGTAGGGTGTGGTTTTGAGAGGAAGGAAATTATGGTGGAGGCAAAATCTAGCTCTGAGAAACTAAACCCATGAGCATAAGAATGGCTGGAGTACGTGAAGCTGATGATTCATCTAGACTGTCTCTGACAGCAAATGTCTTGGAAAGGTTATATGAATTGTATAGGCATAGTTCCTTGGAGTTAGCTCCTCAATTCTACAGTGATAGCTCCTTAGATAGTCTTCTAGTTTGCAATAACTTATATGTAAGGAATTCCCTTAGGCTGGGGTGGCATCTCTCTCCACCTCCCTTTTTTCCCTGTAGTAATATAATTGTGGTGTTTTCTTTTCTCTGTTCTTCTCACTCAAGAATCTTTTATGTTCTTCTTTCTACAAGTGATACTTGAATTTCTGACAATCACAGGCATAGGGACAATGGATTAGTTTCTACCATAAACTAGAGAGCAAGAATTATGAAGGATGCATTCACATACCAGTATTCCCTTGCTCATTTTCAAGCAGGATCAAAGCCAAACAGAAATGGTCAGAGGCTGCAAAGTAAAATGATCTAAAGTCTTCAACACCTGAGGTGACTATTCTAGCCCCAGGGAGACTGAGTACCAGGAAAGGGTGGCAATGGTCAATCTCTAGGAAAGTTTCCTTGCATCCTAACCTGGTAGATGTGTCCACCAGATCTCACCTTGCAGGTTAGAGAGGGAACAGTGTTCTTAGTGATTCACCTGTAAGCTGTCCACCTCCCAAATACCTTCTGTTTTTGTCTCTCTGTGCTGCTCCAGGAAAAAGGAAAAGGATATGTTTTAGTTTGCAGGGTTGGGTTTTTTTTTAAAAAAGGAATTTCAGAAGAGTTTTTTACTAATGCAATCTGGATCACTCCTAGTTTCTCTCTACTAGCTACTGTCATACCAGATGTATTTTATTTAAACACGCAGAAGTTGCTTTATAAAACAGTGCAACCTCCAGCAAATGGGCTATTAACATGATTAATGGTTGTGACAGAGGAAACAGGTTATTGGAAAAGTAGTTGTGTCATTATCAAATGTGCATGCAGAAGGACAAATCATGTGTGATGTACAAAAGGGGGCGGGGAACAGCCAAAGCTGAGAAAAGACAGAAAATAGATACTTAGAAAGCAATAGCTGTATAGCATGGGAACAGTGGGAGCAACACCATCACTGTGACTTTGTTGAGACTACACTGGGTAAAAGGAAAAGATGCTTCACAAAACAATAAAACACCCAGCTACTGTGCTGGCTGCAAGGGCCAAATGCCACTGTTCAGTATGACAGCAAAAAGGAGACTTGTCATTCCAGGGAAAGAAGCAGACATGCAGAGCTCTGTACATCTAAGAGCACTGACAGGCTTAGAGACTTAAGACTTCCACCTGGAAGGCTGAAGTCTTCCAGAGTGATGGCCTGGCAATAAACTTTCATCCATTAAAATAATGAATTTTTGGTAAGGAAAATTTTGTATGTCAGATAAAGACTTTAATATCTAACCAGGTTTAATCTCTGACTGACTGACTGACTGGGGCTGTGATAGCCTGTTGTGCATTGTGAACTGGTGTGGTGTGATCACAGAGGCCTTTATGAATGGTCATCAAAGTAAAGATATGCCCTTTCCTCTCTGCCGTTGCACTGAACATGCAAGCAGAAACATATGGACACGCTGAGATAGTCATCAATGTACTTAGTGTTTACTATACTTTGGTTTGTATTCAGAAACCAGAGCAGAAAAAATAATTACATTACAGTGCTGGTGTAAGAGCTGAATAGACCACTTGAATAGGACTCCCTTTCCCAATGCTCACTACTCATCCATGCACATGGCATTCACCAGGCCCACACAGCCAGTATGTCCCACTCTTAATTTTACACAATGGCTAGAGATGAAGCTTTTCCATTATGTTCATCTATAATTCAATGACAGTTATCTTTACTAAGCACTACAGTAGCTGTCTCTTCTCCACAATGGATTACTGCCAATATACAGAAATGAATGACCCTAAAATGTCTCCCTAAATATCTCTCTGTGGTTTCTTTTCCCATGCACAGTCTCCACCATACTCCCCCTGTCATGGTTCAGCCCCAGTCATCAACTAAACACCGCGCAGCCGCTCGCTCGCTGCCTTCACCCCTGTGGGATGGGAGAGAGAATCAGAAGAGCAAAAGGAAAAAAAAACTTGTGGGTTGAGATAAGAACAGTTTAATAAAATAATAATGATAATATAATAAAAAGGAAAAGGAAAAAAAAAACCCACAAGCAGTACAAATGCTCACCACCTGCCAACTGACACTGCCAGTCCCCGAGCCACCATTGCTGCCTCCCTCCCCTAGCCAGCTCCTCCCAGTTAACATACTGGGCATGATGTTACATGATATGGAATATCCCTTTGGTCAGTTTGAATCCGCTCTCTTAGCTGTGCTCCCTCCCCTCCCAGCTTCTTGTGCACCCGGCAGAGCATGGGATGCTAGAAATGTCCTTGACTAGTACAAGCGCTACCCAGCAACAGCCAAAACATCTGTGTGTTATCTCAACATTGTTTTCATACTAAGTCCAAAGCCCAGCACTATGCCAGCTACACTGAAGAAAATGAACTCTATCTCAGCTAAAGCCATTACACCCCCCTTTCAAACTCCCTCCCCACCCCATACTGAAAAATAAGATGTTATCAATTTTCTCCTTCTAAAACAAAATTGTTCTTCCACCTTCCTCTTTCTCTCCATTTTCTACCTCCACCGTCCATGTCTTTTTCCTACCCTTTTTTTAATTTCCTCATCTCTTGCTGTATCTATTTATTTCTTGTTTTGCTTGTCAGGTTCTGTGTTCCCAGTTAAGTATAACTGATCTGTTCTATAGCTCTTATTGTGTCTATACTCACTTTATGCTACACACCTTTCTATAGTCATAAATACTTTTGTACTGCTAATTGCTCTAGTCTGCTCTCATTTACATTTCCATTCAGACCTTTCATCATATGCCACGAGGTTTAAGCTCCAATGCCTTTCCTTTCAGTCATTTGAGTTGTATTTCTCCACATCTTAATGGGTTTTTTTATAGGCATAAGTTAAACACAGGGTTTGGGACATTTTGTTTGTGCCTGCGGGGCCATGCTAGTTAAGGCCACAAGACCTTCCTGACTCGTAGCCTCAGTGGTACTTCTCAGTAGTCCTATGGGATAGCAATATATAATTAATTTTAGAACCAAGTTTCTCTCCAAATTTCAATGCAAAATCCCCCCTTAAAAAAAAAGGGGGGGGGGGGAGTGTGAGGCTTTGACATCATTCTGGATTCTGCACCTAGGATGGAGTAACACCAGACACAAGTGTAAATTGGGAGAGGCGTGGCTGGAGAGCAGTCCTGCAGAAAGGGATCTGGGGATGGCTGACAGTAGGCTCAACATGAGTCAGCAGTGTGCCCTGGCAGCCAAAAGGGCAAACAGCATCCTGGGGTGCATCAAACACGGCATAACCAGCTGGTCAAAAGAGGTGATTATCCCACTGTATTTAGCATTGGTGCAGCCTCACCTTGAGTGCTGTGTGCAGTTCTGGGCCCCACAATTTAAGAAGGATGTGAAGGTCTTTGAATGTGTCCAGAGGAGGGCAACAAAGCTGGTGAAATGGCTGGAAGGCATGTCCTATGAGAAGTGGCTAAGGACTTTGGGCTTGTCTAGTTTGGAGGAAAGGAGGCTGAGGGGTGACCTCATTGCTCTCTACAGCTTCCTGAGGAGGGGAAGTGGAGAGGGAAGTGCTGATCTCTTCTCCCTGGTATCCAGGGATAGGACATGTGGGCATGATTCAAAGCTGTGTCGGGGAGGTTTAGACTGGCCATTAGGAAGCATTTCTTTACCAAGAGGGTGGTCAAACACTGGAACAGGCTTCCTAGAGAGGTGGCTGATGCCCACGCCTGTCCATGTTTAAGAGGCATTTGGACAATGCCCTTAATAACATGCTTTAACTTTTGGTCAGCCCTGAACTGGTCAGGCAGTTGGATTAGATGATTGTTGTAGGTCCCTTCCAACTGAACTATTCTATTCTATTCTATTCTATTCTATTCTATTCTATTCTATTCTATTCTATTCATCATCTTCACATAAGTGTTAGTGCTCAGATTTGGCCACTGTCTTTGAAAGCTCCTTTCCCTCAAGTGTAATATGTTCCATTTCCACTAGTTTATCTTCCTGGATAGGGCTCAGTGTTGCATAATGAAAAATGACTAGAAATTCCAAATATCATGAAAAAAAAGTTAATTACATTCCTGCCTCTGTTTTAATTTCTTCCTCCCCTCTTTCACTTCCTTCCTCTTTAATCTTTCTTTTCACAGCACAGTTCAGACATGCATACATAAAAAAAAAACAACCCAAAAATATTTTTTTAGTCTAAAGCTACAATCTGTGAACTGAAAAAGATGTTGCTTTTACCAAAATGGTCTTTTGAAACCTGCACTATTTTTTTCCAGAAGCACAAAAATAGCCTGGAAAGAACTAGATTACTACTTTATTCTCTGTCCTCTTCTAGCTTTTCTAAAATAAATTCCAGTCATTAGCCTTCACTGAATCAACAGCTTCAGAAATGTGTTTTCTGATAACATGAAGTTATTATCTAACGTGTATGAATAAAATAACTGATGTTCTAAATAATTGCCAGCAGTCAGTCCTTAGACCAGACTGACTCACAGATAAATATAAGTGAAAATGCTGGTATGTTTAACATCTAATGTAGCTACTAATTTCAACAATGCTTCTCTTGTCATTATCAGGAAAACATAAGTAACCTTTTGGCAGAAGAAAATATTTAGGAACACTGTGACACCATTAATATTTATTTCTATCAGGGATCATCATGTTCTTGCAATGATTCTTAGCAAAACATGTTCCAAGAACATTTCATTTATTGTGGAAAAGCTCAAGGGAAGTTTAATTCCTGACTTTCATACACATATAGTGTAAAGGAAGGGGATCTGAACATACTTTACAACCTCAAAGTCAAACAGAAAAATGAAAGTCATAAGTCTGCCTAAGCAAGAAATAAATTTATTCAGGCACTGTCTGTTCCTCTGAAAGGCTCACCTATAATGCTTAAAGGTTGAAAAAAAATTAGGATACTTTTTTGTCTGTGTGGCATAAAATAACATACTAAATAACTACTCTAGAGGAGCTTTTACCTCTGCTTGAATAGTAACTCAGGAATGAACTCTGCAAAAGTGAATGTAATTTCGCTGGAAAAACATAGATTGACTTACAAACAGATTCAGCATTTTGAAGTACTTAATATTAGACTGTTTTGATCTCCAATTAGGCCTTTTTTGGGGGGGGGTGGTGGTGGTTTGTTTTATCTTTATGAACCATATGATCTTCCTTTGAGTCACATAGATTATTATAAAGTGAATTAAGACTGTTGTTTCAAGGCCAGGAAGACAAGCAGCCAAAAGAGGTAAGAAAGTGTAGATGAATGTCTAATAGACTTCTGAATCTCTCCAACCTCATACTCAGCTGGAATTTAACATCCTTTCATTATTAGATTTTAAAAATATTTGTGATTTTTCATACACTCTTTTACTCTATGGGCTGTTTGGAGTTCTTAGCTCTAGTGTACTTATTACTTTTTTTTATTATTATATTTTAGAGGTTTTAAAATAGTATTTCTTAGACAATATAGAAATGGTTACATTTTCTGTTAGTCCACTATAACAGTGATGCAAACAGGAGCTGGCAACTGTCTAACACTGGGAGACAAAACTGAAGTCTGGGTTTGAAAATGGATGTTTCCATATAGGTATCATTGACCATTTTGTTTTATGTTTGCATTTCTAACCCCTCCTCCCCTCCCAGTTGTAAAAGAGAGCTCATGCAAAGTAATAAAAGACAGACAACTCAAAGCTACAGCCTCTGGGGTTTCAGAGCAACTGCGATATGTTGCATTACAGGAGCCAGAAGCTACGACAAACCCCTCAATTTTCATGTTACACATATTTTCAAATAGAAGAGTATATTGACATTACTCTCTTGGTAAAGTGGAATTCTCCATGTCACTCTAGTGGGGACATGTGATGTGTTCAAGAATCCACACAGGATTCATACATGTAGCAAGTTTCAATGTACACACATGTAGCAAGTTTCAATGACTGACTGACTTAGAAATCATAACTTATGTACAGTACAGTAACAACATAGTAGTATAGTAGCTAAAATGATAGATCTGAATTATACATAATTTTTTTCAGAGTATGACAAAGAAATGCACCTGACCCCTCCCCAAAGGTATTTTGTGTTCTAGGCATTGTCCTTCTTCCTCATTAGCACACATGCCTGCTTTAATTATTACTCACATATAGTCAACCCAAAGAATAAGAGCATTTATGGAGAATTTTATAGCAGCAGGTTGATTAATTTCTGAGAAAGTGGATTTTAATACCAGAAACTGTGACAAGATCTTCCTTATAATGGTGCTGTGCAGTGCTAGGGACCTCAGCAGAAAATTTTCTAGTGGACTTGTAAGAGAGAGAGAGAGTGTGTATGTATGTGAGGCAATGGAGGTTTTAAATAACATTTTTTACAAAGCAAGAATAGTATAGATTATTCATTATACAGATAATATTAACATGAGAATAATTTGTTGGAATATAGGAAAAATGTCCATTATCTTGTAACTCTCTCCTATGTGCCCCTTTCCACTTGCAGTGCAAACTGCTGCACACTCATCTCTGCAAGCTCTGTGACAGCCATCTTCCTGAGAAGTTATCATGGGCTCACAGTACCAACAACTACATTTTTAATCTCACATAAAATGCATAAAGAAAATAAATGCTTACTGGTGCAGAGTTCTAAAAGGCAATGCTGTCTTGGCAGATTAGGCCAGATACTTTTTGTGCAGATGATGTAAGAGCAACAGGATTCATTGTAATGAATACACTTGCTTCTTCTAGTTGACCAGTTCTGGATGCTCTTCAAGATTGCATGTTCAAAAATACAGCAGCAACTTCATAATTCAACAAAGAACCAGACAGTCACAGTCCGTTTTGGTGATTTCATCTGTACAAGCTTTGTCTCACTTCTGGAATCCTTCAGCTTGCTCTTAATGACAATGGTAACTTTGGCAGAGCCTTGAGGATTGTTTAGCTTCAACAGTATACTTTATTCTTAGCTTTTTATTTCCATTGTTTGCATGCTATTATTTTATATGACAGTCTAGGGTTGTTATTTCTGACGACTTCAGAATATTAATGTCCCTCCAACTGTTACTGAAAAACGCGGTAAAATCAGAAACAACTCTTTAACACCAATTTAGCATTAAAGAGCAGGCAGTCTTTATTCACGGTGCTGGATGCACGGGGGATCGCTCCTCCTAACGTGCATGCCTTACACACCTTTCTCATCCAATTTATAGATCAAAAATTTATGTATTCATTCATATTCATTATTGTCCTTTCTACTGATTGGTACAAACTTGCTCGTTCCATATTTAGATTACTGCGCAGACTCAGTTGTCCTCTTCTATTGTTCTCTTTTGAGTAGGTGGTATTACTTGGGTTGGTGGTCCGTGAGTCGGTGGTCGCGATCTCCCCCTGCCGGAATTGCCTTTTACCTACTTGGCTCTTAATCTTGGCAGTCCTGGCCAGTTTTCTCAGTCCACTACACGAAACCACATTTTGTCATCCTTTTCTGACAGAAGCACATTGTCTATTGTTTCGTTCACATTACTGATTACCTAGAGACTAAAATACAGATCAAAGAATACACTGATTGGCATACTCCATGTCCCCAGACTTAATGTTCAGTTGGATAGGGCTGTACAAGGAGTACAGCAACATCCATGGTTGGTTAATTCTATCGCCCTGGTTACACAACAGCTCTTCCTGTGCAAGGACCATTAGTTTCCTCTTCACTGGAACATCCTAAGAAACAGCATATTGTAGCCACCACATTTCAGATTAAAAAAAAACCAAACAGATTTGTGTGCATGTGTACTTCATCATGCATTTATTTTTCATTGTTTTTCAGTGTGTTCAGTTTCAGTATCATGAAACAAAGTTTACAACTTTACATCTGTGATAAGCAGTCACTTAATTTCTTGACACAAGTTTTTTGAAAACATGTACACACACAAAAAAATGTGTTGCTAATACCATCTGATTGATCGGTAGTTTCCAAAACCACTTTAATGCCAGAACAAAATGGAACGTCTTATGGCCATAGCCAAATTTCGGCTCGTCACACACTTCCCTCTTCCCTTCCTTTATCCAAGCTAAAATATATAAAAATATATATATATGTGTGTATAACTCATCTGGCATCACCCTCTGTACGAAACTACCTCTACTTATTGCACTGCACTGTATTTAAAGGACTTGTTCCTGAAAGCTATTCTAGTAAAGCAACTGTCTAATTAAAATAGCTATGCACTACACAGTAAGCTATTCAATATATTGCTGGTAGTTTTTGAGAACCAGCAACTTCAAAGGATAAATTTTGCCACAGAATTTTGGAATTTCAAGTTAAAGCTCATATTCTGTTTAGCACCCTAACAAAAGTGAACTTTGCTTGAATTCTGATGAAAATTTGATGGCAATTGACTGCTTACATTCTTTGCTTCTTTTAGAAGAAACTGTTGTTGTTACTGTTGTGGAGGAAGCTAAAGTCTTGATCCACTGGAAACAGGCAGTTTGATTATTTAACTGAGTTGTTAATATTAATTTCATCCAAACCTACAAATTTAGCTATGGTATTCTTAACTCTAAGACTAAGTTATATTTCATTTAGCTGCATGATTAAGGGAATACGCTTTCAATGAAAGCTTACACTTTTTATAATAAACATTTCTTTCTTCAGTCATTAAATAAGGAACAGAACAGTAAAGCTATCAAAGGACTATTTTAACATATTGCCTTTCCTAAACAATTTGGGCTTAGCAAATCAGCATTTGTTTCAACAGTTGCAATTGACCACTGTCACATTGCAGTCTGCAGTCTTGATGAATAACTTCCCTTTCTCCTTCATCTATCTTATTTGTGACTATACACAAATAATCATCAGATTAGCAAGGTGTGTTGCAAATGGAAGGTAAATATTGGTAGTACAATCACCACCATGGGCACTGTCCTTCTAGTAAGAAAACAACTCCCATTTTTTATTTGTTGACTATAGTCAGCTGATTTTTTCCTTGTTTTAAAGTTTATAAGAAAGTTTGTAGGGAGAGGTGATAACATTTTTAGGCCAACTGATGATAGAGGGTTTTTTTTAAAAAAAAAACACCAAATCAACAAAAAAATTGGAAACAGAGATCTATCCTCAGTACCTTTAATACTCTAAATTTTACTCTGCTTTAAGATAAATATCTTATTTTTGTAGTTAGTCTAATCTAGGTGCATGGAAATGTCACCCATATTGAAATAAATTTGCTGTGATGTTTCATACTTATAATAATATAAAATACTGGTTTGGCTTAACTGCACTTCGGGGCAGAAACACCCAGAGCATCATCAACTCTAATGACAACAAAAAGGATTTCTGTTCACATTCTGAATACTCTTTTTGGCTGTGCATTGGGCAGGATTTACAGATGAATGGTAACTGGGTGAATAGAAACTTTCAGGTAAGCCTTCCCTTTTGTCTTCATGCTGAAATGTACTTTGAGTATAGGAAGAGGCTCATTCTTTATGTATGGCCCTGCAAACCAAAATATGCTTTAGAGATACATTTATCTTCTAACACTGTCTGAAGACAAAGCTACGGAGAAAACTCTTGTCAAAAGAAAAAATGTGTCAGTGGCTAAAATTGTGTATGCTCAACTTGGCGGTGCTTGTCTTGCTGTCTAATAGACTAGTTGGTCTTATTAATATTGAAGGCAACTATACACTACTATGAGATTATTAGTGCTCTGAAAGTGAACAGCATCCAAAGCAAGATGTTGTAGAAGTCACTTTCTAGCTCAAACAGAATCCAATACATAGCATTAGTAGCAAGGCTTGCTAATTGTGAACTTCCACCTAGATAGGCTGGCTGTATAGTGAACTTTTACTTAGCTACATTAAGATAAGATAAGTCCTGCCTGGCGACAGAGAAAGGATCCAATAAGGAACAAGAAGACCCCAGGCTATTGGACTGAACCATCATGTGAGGGGAGGGGAACTTAGACTGTAAGGGTATAATTGCCCAGGGATTTCTTTGTTTGGGGTCCCTCTCACCCAGCTCGAGCTGTTCTTTACCACTGTACCACTCAATAAATATGTCTGGCATACATTGTGTTGAGACTCTGCTTCAGGGAAACTTAGGGCCAAGCCTGAGAGGAGAAAAAGCACCCGACAGTGAGTGTGTGTGAGCGAGGAGTCAAAAAGGGGCACCCAAAGGTACTCTGGTCCTAGCAGTTAAAATCTCCGGTGGTATGTGTGCAACTCCCTGAATGGTGTGTGAATGCTCAGGCTGCGGCTTCTCCTTTAACAAAGATAATGCTTTGTTCAGAATATGAATAGCTCTTACCACTTATTTTACAAAAAAAAAATATAATTTAACACAGCAATGGCTACTAAAATTATTTGGGAAATGGCAAACCAATGACATGAGAGGAGATTAAACAAAATTTGATATGTTTAGTAATCAAACACTAAAAAGGAATCTGATTAAGTATTTTAATTCAGAAAGCACTTACCAGACAGGGTAAAATTTTTGGCTAAGTAAAAAGGTGTATGAACTGGTTATAAATAAAACTAGTCTGGAAATGGCAATAGAAAAATCAGTATTTTGGTGATGAGCCATTCTAGACTGGTCTTTGAAATGCAATAAGGACCACAAAGAACATAATGTTTCATGCTAGCAACTCACAAATGTGTAAGTGTGATTTGATGACAGGACAGAAGTCATCCTGCTGTTGAGAATTAAAACTTGTGATTTGTATCTTTGGGTGGTTAACTTCTTGTATCTATATCACAGAGGCTTGAAAGGAGACTGTATTTTAGATACTTTAATCCTGCCAGCTGTTTACCTGCGGGAGCCAGAGAGATTTGCATTTCCCCTCAGTGTATAATTTGGCTTTTTAGGGAATGAGAGTAGACAGGGTTACTTTCTTTTGAGGCATTAGACAATGGCCACAGAAAGTGACAGGATATTGGGGCAGAATTAACTGGTATTTTTGTGATATTGAAAAGAAACGTTTTCTGGCCCTACTCAACTGTTTAGGAAGACCCTGACTGTCAGCTTTGGAGTAATGTGGATTCCTCTCCCCAAATTCAGTGTGCTGAGGTTCTTCTGGTTTCTGCCTTTCTGTGTAGTGTCAGGCAATGCTTACTTTCTAGGATTCCCTAGGCATTTTCTCGTAACAAATGCCCCACTGTTGCCAAGGCCATGGTTGGGACATTGGTGACATATTTAATTTTTCCTAATTTAATCTCACATATTATCTTTTTTGATGGGTTTTTTTGTCTTTCTAATGAATGTTTTGGGTTAGTTATAGAGTGCCAGAAACTTTAATATAGTGTTTTTAGGTTTCGTAGGTAAGTGCATGGTTGCATACTTAGGGCAGTAAGAGCAGATATTTTTGTAGACAGCAGTGGCATATCTATTCATGGTTGGCTGTGACTGATTCCAGGTCCCTCCAAAGATCTATGGTATCTATGTTTCTGTGTATTTAAGTTCACCAAATAGTTGTTGAATCTCTGTGAGTGGTGATTAGTTAGAATATGTTTGATGCCCTGTCCTGGTTTCAGCTGGGAGAGAGTTAATTTTCTTCATAGTAGCTAGTATGGGGCTATGTTTTGGATTTGTGCTGGAAACAGTGTTGATAATGCAGAGGTGTTTTAGTTGTTGCCAAGTAGTGCTTACACTAGTCAAGGACTTTTTCAGCTCCCCGTGCTCTGCCAGGTGCACAAGAAGCTGGGAGGGGAAAAAGCCGGGACAGCTGACCCAAACTGACCAAAAGGATATTCCATACCATATGACGCCATGCTCAGTATATAAAGCTGGGGGAAGAAGAAGGAAGGGGAGGGACATTCGGAGTGATGGCATTTGTCTTCCCAAGCCACTGTTATGCTTGATGGAGCCCTGCTTTCCTGGAGATGGCTGAACACCTGCCTGCCAATAGGAAGGAGTGAATTTATTCCTTGTTTTGCTTTGCTTGCATGCGCAGATTTTGCTTTACCTATTAAACTGTCTTTGTCTCAACCCACGAGTTTCATCACTTTTACTCTTCCGATTCTCTCCCCCCTCCCACCAGGGTGGGGTGTGAGCAATCGGCTGTGTGGTGCTTGGTTGCTGACTGAGGCTAAACCACAACAAGCCCTAAAGAACACTAAACATAGGAAATTGCTCCATATGTTCTTTACCTGAACATACTGAAAACATGCAGTTTACAGTGGAGATGTGACCTTTTTTTTAATGTAGGCACTCCTATGCCCTTGTAATAAAACATCCCAGGCTCTGTTTCATCTGTTCATCATCTAGAAGAATAAGTTCTAGCTTCTAGGGATGCAGGAATATAATAATCACTTAATCTAGGTTTCCATTCTGACTTCATCATGTAGGCAGATTGGCAACATAGCAGGATTTGGTCTTGGGACAGTTATACTGAAGATGTGATGTTAGCGTCATAGCCTTCTATGCCAGGTGGCATAAAAAGGATCACTGCAACTTACCCATCACTATTTTTTATACCATTCAGAAAGCGGCATAAAAGATTGGACAAACTACAGTAGGGACCTTGCTCAGCTTTATATCACATCACTTGCCACCTCCTATTATCCTCAGTCTTGACAGTTGGAGACTATAGGTGACTTTGTTTGTT
Source organism: Phalacrocorax carbo (assembly GCF_963921805.1). Lineage (NCBI taxonomy): Eukaryota > Metazoa > Chordata > Aves > Suliformes > Phalacrocoracidae > Phalacrocorax > Phalacrocorax carbo. Next base: position 1,619,340 of record NW_026990253.1, on the reverse strand, counting down.
GCTTCCAGATGCAAAAAAATCATAAATCTATTTGTAGAACTAGAGGTTGAGTGAGCTATTTTTGGAAGAAGAACAGTAATTCCTACTAACCCAGCAGAGTCTATGTGTTCATCTGCACCTTGATGGCACTGCTGTGCACACAGCAATAGGAAACCCTGTTCTTCCTAGAACATAAGAAATGCCAGAGAGGGCTAAAAGTGATTTTCCCATGTATTATGAATACCCTGTCAAACCTACTGACTGACCAGAACAGATCTGTTGTTCAAGAAAGGATCAAGCTTGTAAAACCACCATGAACCAAGCTGCTGAAGCTAATATAATATCCATTTTCTGAGCAGAATTGTGAAGATCCCTTAAAAGAAAAAGCATCTATATATCCTTATTTGTTATTGAGTGAATAAGATCTATTTGGAATTACAGCTCAGCTGTGGATAAAATAGGATGGGATGTAGAGACAATACCCAGTGCTGGTTAATGGTATGCAGGCATCAAAACACTTGGATGCCCTTAGGGAAACATTTGAAACATAAGCTTATTTGATTAAGCAGCATTTCAACCTTTATTTGGCTAGACGGTAAGCATCTCTTCCTATCACTGGATTAGCATCTGCAAAGTACCAACACAGAAATGCATAAACACTCACTCAAAGATCAAATTATTGCTTCTCCTACAGTTGCTGGTTTTTTTTAAAAAAAAATTTGTGCAATAGATCTTTATCTGCTGTGCATATGCCATACATGCACAGTCAGACTACTTAATTCAGAGCTGTTAGATAGTCTTCATTGGAGTCCCAGGTAGTTCCTTCACTTCTAAATCTGTTAAAAGCTTTATAATAGCAGGGTACTGTATACAACACAAAGAACAGTTAATTTGTGGAAATAATTCAAAGGAGAGAGAAAAGGTATCATATGTTTTACTCTTGGACACGACTTAGTGTCTGACTGAAGATTAAAGTACCACTTTATCAAAATAAGCATACCTCCTAGACTTGTCCTGCAGGGAGCAGTGTTTCATAAATGCATAAGCAGGTGGCACAGCACATACTCCCAAAATGGGAGTCTTTGCAAAAGCAGCTTGTTGTGGTTTAGATGGCAGCTCAGCCCCACACAGTCGCTCACTCACTCCCCCACCGGTAGATGGGGGAGAGAATCAGAAGGGTAACGCTCGTGGGTTGGGATAAAAACAGTTTAATCATTAAAAGAAACAACAATAGAAATGCAATGTAAAGGAGAACAACGAGAGGCGCAAAGCCCCGGGGGAGGGGGGAAGGGAGGGGAGAGGGTGAACGAACCACCGAAACAAACCGCACGTGCCGCAGCCGCTTGCTGACCCGACACCGCGCCGCCCCCGCGCTGCCACTTCCCCCCCCTCAATATACTGGTCATGGTGTCACATGGTATGGAATGAACCTGCCATTGGCCAGTCAGGGTCAGCCGCCCCCACCATGGCCCTGCCCCTCCCAGCCCCCCCCGCCACGCGGCAGAGCATGGGAAGCTAGAAAGGTAGCTGACCCCCACAGTGAGGAGAATTAACCCCTTCTCAGCCAAAACCAGCACATTCTCCACCCCTTATTCCATACCATTTACACCATGCCCAGGTCCCATGCCATCCAAAACAACCTTACCAACCACCACCCCTCCCCTTCCCATCCTTTAACATAATACACAGACATCATTCCCTTAGTTCATGGACCTTCCCTGGAAAATGTCCATTAAAATGTCCATTGAGTTCACCCAGTCCATGACTCTGGGCTCCATCTGTTGTATCAGTCTTTCAGGGTGGGAGAGATGGTGTGTGGTGTTGGGTTGCTGCATACCGAGTCAGTCATCGTACCATCACTGCTGCACAGCTTGTTTCATAGTTGATCTTCCATGGGTTGGGAGGCTCGTACTCTGATATCATTGATACAACACAGAGGTGACACACAGTATTATATAGCAGTTTGCATTGTGCCATTCAGTTCATTGACTGTTTTCACCCAAAATCAAATCCCCTTGAGGCACACATCGGATTTCTCCATCCTCCCGCATCACCCACCAAGTGCATCCAGGTCCTCGAGCAAAAGCAATCCCACGAATGGATTTGCCTTTGCTGAGGCAGGAAGAACCCAGACTGTTTTCCCCAGCATATTTATTATGTGCACTACAGGGACTCTATCCCCTTCCACAGTATGTAGGATTTCTGACTGTGCAGGGCCAGCTCGATTGGCAGATCCCCTCGTGTTGACTAACCATGTGGCTTTTGCTAAATGTGTATCCCAGTGTTTGAATGTTCCACCCCACATTGCTCTCAGTGTAGTTTTTAACAGTCCATTGTACCGTTCAATTTTCCCAGAGGCTGGTGCGTGATAGGGGATGTGATACACCCACTCAATGCCATGGTCTTTGGCCCAGGTGTCTATGAGGTTATTTTGGAAATGAGTCCCATTGTCTGACTCAGTCCTCTCTGGGGTGCCATGTTGCCACAGGACTTGTTTCTCAAGGCCCAGGATAGTGTTCCGGGCAGTGGCATGGGGGACAGAATATGTTTCCAGCCAGCCAGTCATTGTTTCTACCATTGTCAGCACATGGTACTTACCTTGGCGGGTCTGTGGGAGTGTGATACGGTCAATTTGCCAGGCCTCCCCATATTTATATTTCAGCCATCTTCCCCCATACCACAGAGGCTTTACCCGCTTCGCTTGCTTGATTGCAGCGCATGTGTCACATTCGTGGATAGCCTGTGCAATAATATCCATGGTCAAGTCCACCCCTCGATCACGAGCCCACCTGTATGTTGCATCTCTCCCTTGATGGCCTGAGGTGTCATGGGCCCACTGAGCTAGAAATAGTTCACCCTTATGCTGCCAGTCCAGATCCACCTCAGCCACTTCAATCTTGGCAGCCTGATCTACCTGCTGGTTGTTCCCATGTTCTTCAGTGGCCCGACTCTTGGGAACATGAGCATCCACATGACGTACCTTTGGAACCAGTTTCTCTACCCGGGCAGCAATATCTTGCCACAATGTGGCAGCCCAGATGGGTTTACCTCTATGCTGCTAGTTGCTTTGCTTCCACTGCTGCAGCCAGCCCCACAGGGCATTTGCCACCATCCAGGAGTCAGTATAGAGGTAGAGCACTGGCCACTTTTCCCGTTCAGTGATGTCTAAGGCCAGCTGGATGGCCTTTACCTCTGCAAGCTACTTGTCTTGTAGGACTCCATAGAGCAGCCTTCCATCTCCGGTGCTTTCCCACAAGGCGACAGGACCCATCAGTGAACAGGGCATATTGCTTCTCATTGTCTGGCAGTTTGTTATACAGTGGGGCTTCTTCAGCACATGTCACCTCCTCTGGTAATAATCCAAAATCTTTGCCTTCTGGCCAGTCCATAATCACTTCCAAGATTTCTGGGCAACTGGGGTTTCCTACTCGAGCCCGCTGGGTGATCAGTGCAACCCATTTACTCCACGTAGCATCAGTTGCATGGTGTGTAGAGGGGACGTTTCCTTTGAACATCCAGCCCAGCACTGGCAGTCAGGGTGCCAGGAGCAGCTGTGCCTCAGTACCAACCACTTCTGAAGCAGCTCGAACCTCTTCATATGCTGCCAATATCTCTTTTTCAGTTGGAGTATAGCGGGCTTCGGACCCTCTGTATCCCCGACTCCAAAACCCTAGGGGGTCGACCTCGGGTCTCCCCATGTGCTTTCTGCCAGAGGCTCCAGGTAGGGCCATTCTCCCCGGCTGCAGTGTAGAGCACAATTTTTACATCTTGTCCTGCCCGGACTGGCCCCAGGACTACTGCATGAACTATTTCTCGTTTAATCTGTTCAAAGGCTTGTTGTTGCTCAGGGCCCCATTTGAAATCATTCTTTTTCCGGGTCACTTGTTAGAGAGGGCTTACGATCAGACTGTAATTTGGAATATGCATTCTCCAAAAACCCACAACGCCCAAGAAAGCTTGTGTTTCCTTTTTGCTAGTTGGTGGAGACATGGCTGCTATTTTGTTGATCACATCCATTGGGATCTGACGACGTCCATCTTGCCTTTTGATTCCTCAGAACTGGATCTCTTGTGCGGGTCCCTTCACCTTACTTTGTTTTATGGCAAAACCAGCTTTCAGAAGCATTTGGACTATTTTCTCTCCTTTCTCAAAAACTTCTTCTGCTGTATTGCCCCACACAATGATGTCATCAATGTATTGAAGGTGTTCGGGAGCTTCTCCCTGTTCCAGTACAGTCTGAATCAGTCCATGGCAAATGGTAGGACTGTGTTTCCACCCCTGGGGCAGTCGATTCCAGGTGTACTGGACCCCCCTCCAAGTAAAAGCAAACTGTGGCCTGCACTCTGCTGCCAGAGGGATTGAGAAGAATGCATTAGCAATATCAGTTGTGTCATACCACTTGGCTGCCTTTGACTCCAGTTCATATTGAAGTTCTAGCATGTCTGGCACAGCAGCACTCAACGGTGGAGTGACTTCATTCAGGCCATGATAGTCTACTGTTAGCCTCCACTCTCCATTAGACTTCCACACTGGCCATATGGGACTGTTAAAGGGTGAGTGGGTCTTACTGATGACTCCTTGGCTCCTCAGTTGGTGAATGAGTTTATGGATGGGGATCACAGAGTCTCTGTTGGTGCGATATTGCCGCCGGTGCACTGTTGTGGTGGCGATTGGCACCTGTTGTTCTTCGACCTTCAGCAACCCCACAACAGAAGGGTCCTTTGAGAGACCAGGCAAGGCAGACAGCTGTTCAGTTTCCTCTGTCTCCAAGGCAGCTACACCAAAAGCCCACCTGTACCCTTTTGGGTCCTTGAAATACCCTCTCCTGAGATAGCCTATGCCAAGGATGCACGGAGCCTCTGGGCCAGTCACAATAGGGTGTTTATGCCACTCATTCCCAGTTAGGCTCACTTCAGCCTCCAATACAGTTAGCTCCTGGGATCCCCCTGTCACTTCAGAAATGCTGATGGGTTCTGCCCCTATATACTTTGATGGCATTAAGGTGCACTGTGCGCTGGTGTCCACTAAAGCTTTATACTCCTGTGGGTCGGACGTGCCAGGCCATCGGATCCACACAGTCCAGTAAGCCTGGTTATCCCTTTCCTCCACCCAGCTGGAGGCAGGGCCCCTCTAGTCCTGAACATGGCAGTCACAACTCACTTCCTGTAAATGTGAATCAGGAGTCCCTCTATTACACTTAGAAATAAAATCTGCGCTTCTACTCCTCTGTCTGGGGACCTGCTCACTGGAAATTGGAGCAGCAGCTTTCCTGGAAGAGCCTCCCTGAGTGACTGTCCTTCCTTGCAGTTCATGTACTCGTGCCTGTAGGGTCGAAGTAGGCTTGCCATCCCACCTCATCATGTCCTCTCCGTGGTCACGCAGGTAGAACCATAGGGTGGCCCGTGGTGTGGATCCCCTTCTTTGAGCCAAAGGACGCTTATTCCTAACAGCTGAGACACTACTCTGTCGAGGTGGGGAGTAGGACATATCTTCTTTGAGTTGCTGGACCTCTTGGGATAGTTTCTCCACAGCAGAGACGAGCGAGGAAGAGATATTTGTTTCATAATCCCAGAGTCTATCAATCACCTCTGCCACCGTTGGTGTCTCGTCATCTTTCCAGGACATTATTGCCAATGAGTTTGCATGTGAAGATGGTGCGCTCCGTACTAACTGCCGCCACATGGGTCGTGTGCACTCGGCTTCATCTGGATCTTTGGATGACCGTTGATCGTCCAGGTCACCATAAATCACCTCAAACACAGCTAATTCCCTTAGATACTGGATGCCTTTCTCCATAGTTGTCCATTTTCCTGGGCGATATGTAACATCTTCTTTAAAGGGATACCTTTCCTTCACTCCAGACAGGAGTCGCCTCCACAGGCTGAGGGCTTGTGTTTCTTTTCCAATTGCTTTGTCAACACCCCCTTCCCCAGAAAGGGATCCCAATTGTTTGGCTTCTTTTCCCTCTAGTTCCAGGCTACTGGCCCCATTATCCCAGCATCGGAGCAGCCAGGTGACAATGTGCTCACCTGAAAAATGGCTATAATCTTTTCACATATGTCGCAACTCGCTTAAGGACAGGGATCGGGTGGTCTCTATTTCATTTATGACTGCTTCCTCCTCTCCCCGCGATGGCCCTGGTTCTTCATCATCCCGTTCTAAACGAGTTGATGTCCGCTTCCAATATTTCATCTTGTGTATGGGGGCAACTGATACTGGTACAGGTTGATTCTCTGAGCTATTTCCGGTACTTGTTGTGGGGGTCTGAGTGGCTGCAGTGCCTGTTGTCAGGGCTGGATTGTCTACAGTGCCAGTCACTTCGCATTTCAATCCAGAGACATTCTCTTCCTACTGGGGGCACTGAATACTGTTGAGCTCGTAATGCATGGGCCAGACCCCAGCATGTTGCAGTTACCTGTGTCTCTCTGGAGTTCCCAGCATAACAACATACTTTCTCCAAATATTCTACTAGTTTTTCAGGATTCTGCACTTGTTCGGGGGTGAAACTCCAAAAGACTAGGGGTGCCCACTGTCCTAGGTATTTGCCCATGCTATCCCACATGCCCTGCCACTCATAAGTATCAAGCCTTGGGGCAGATTTCTGGGTGATATTCTTAAGTTGCTTAGTCAAAACCAAAACAACATGCCCAAAAACTAACAATAAGTGCACCTTAACCACCCAAGGATGTTCAAGATACAAAAAGGTGGTTGTAATAGAGGCAGAGACATCATAGAACAAAGTTGCAAAGGTACTATTCCGTATTTCCTCCATATAAAATCTCTCAGAGGAGGAGGTATAATTGCTAATTGCCTCAACAAGGTGGTATCCAAAGTACAGTAACAGTTTCAGCAAAAACCCCAAATACCAGATAAAGCTGAAAACGAGTGTTTGTATAACAAATCTTGTAGGCAAAACATTACTAATCACAGCAGAAAACAGCAGACTCAACAAACCAACACCGATCTTTAACACCAACTGCAAAAAGGACAACATGGTGCTGTGACCAGCAGCTGTTTTTATCTCCAAACCTTGAGCCCCACGTTGGGCGCCAAAAAGACTGTCGTGGTTTAGCCGGCAGCTCAGCCCCACACATTCGCTTGCTCACTCCCCCACCAGTAGATGGGGGAGGGAATCAGAAGGGTAACGCTCATGGGTTGGGATAAGAACAGTTTAATAATTAAAATTAAAAGAAACAACAACAGAAATGCAATGGAAAGGAGAACAACGAGAGGCGCAAAGCCCCGGGGGAGGGGGGAAGGGAGGGGAGAGGGGGAACGAACCGCCGAAACAAACCGCCTGCGCGCCGCAGCCGCTCGCCACACGCCGACCCGACGCCGCGCCACCCCCGCGCTGCAAACTGCCCCCCTCAATATATTGGTCATGGTGTCACATGGTATGGAATGAACCTGCCATTGGCCAGTCAGGGTCAGCCGCCCCCACCATGGCCCTGCCCCTCTCAACCCCCACCCCCCCCCCATCGCCATGAGGCAGAGCGAGGGAATCTGGAAAGGTAGCCGACCCCCACAGTGAGGAGAATTAACCCCTTCTCAGCCAAAACCAGCACAAAGCTGCAGAAGCTTTTATGGAGTAAATCTTTATCTGATTGGAGAGAAGGTTCTCATTTAGCTATCTGTTAACGCAGAGTATTTGAGTTAGCAATCCATATGGATTAGTTTTGGGAGAAAGTGTGCAGCCTTGCTTGCAAAATGGCTTGTTCTTTTACTCTTTCAACAAAACCAGTCACCTCAATCAGGTTGTGAATGTTTTGGTAAGATACAAGTCATCAAAAAATGTTCTAACATATACAGTACATACAGACTTTTTAAGTAGCATTTAAGTGATTGACATGGAAGGCTATAAGTGTTTTAAGGAGAAATTTTGCTTCGGGATTAAGGTAAGGGGGACTATATTGGTTCTCAAGAAGCAAAATTAAAATGCTCATAAAAGGTCCTATATTCACACAAAGATAATTTAAGAAACAAAATTAATGAGTCAAAAAACAGTCCCCATTCCTTTTACCTATGATGCTAGAAAGGAAGGGCTCAATAACTGCAGAGTACACACACAGCAATTTTTTGAGACTATAACAAGCTGGATGGATTGCTGTTAAATACAAAGAAATGTTGATGCCTAATCAGACTCCCCAGGTCTCAGGGAAATAGGAGGAGAGCTTATTTGGATGAACATAAGAGTGCAAATTTTATTATCAGCATCACTGCAGGTGAAGCTTGCAAGAACAGCCTTACATGTACTGTAACAGGATCCTTGCACCAGACACGCTAGAATGTTTTAGTCTCTGAACCAAGATGTCAGGCCAGAAATTCTTACATATAACAAAGGCAAAATCTGGCCTCAAGAGAAATGGACATGCCCAATGGCACATGACTAAGTATTCTTAGATCCAGGCTTATTGCCCAAGGATTTCTCTAAAATTGAAGTGAGTTTTACTGATTCCTGTTGATGCTCTGAAATCCAGAGATGCAAATTCTGTTCTGCAGGATGGCATCATAAATTATATTTCTTTTTCATTCTAAGCCAAAATTTGGCAGAGTTTGAAAAGCAGCATATTCTTTCTGTGAACTAGCAAAGAAGATAGTCTAAATTAACTAGAAGTGGGTGGGAAAATATTATCCCTGAGGATCTTGCCTGGAAATAAACCCTGGAGCTTTTGAACTTCATTGCAAAGAAAAATTAAAAGAGCAACAGAGAAACAAACTAGAGCAAATAGCAGTCACAGCAGCTACCTAGGAGACACAAGATCCAGACTGAAGTTCTGGCTCCAAATCAGACATTAGGGCCTGTTTCATTCTCATACAAGACGAATATCCTAACAGTGTCTAGAGTCATTGCCAGCCTCAGTCACTTCTTTGGAGCAGTCCTATTCTGTGCAGACAGCTGTGCTGGGCTAGCAAAATGGAGAGGAATTACTTAGCCTAACAGTTAGGGAATTCACCCAGAATGTAGCAGCAATGGGTGCCAGTCCCTCGACTGTGCCATTCCAGATATTGTACTTTCCAGCTATTGGCTAGTCTCATGAAATTTCAGTGGTTTTGATCTGAAGATATGCCTGGGCTGCAAAATATTTCAAAACTAATGTTTACCTAAGTCAGAATTTTCCCACAAATCACAACGATTTCAACAAATCAACACTTCTCAATATTACTTAATTTTTTACAGAATATTTTCCAAGCTGCCAAGATTGAGAGAACTTTTTGTGTTGCTGACAACTCAAACAGCAGGACTCTAATACGTTAAAAATAATTTTAAAATGAAGCCTAAAAATAAAACCATTTGGAGCTAGCCTAGTACTATATTAATGATATGCAACAGATAAAAAGATTTTAAGCACCTAGATATGACTAGCAATTCTAATCACAGATGAGACAGTTGTCTATACTCTGCCATTTTATGCCCTCAGGAGATGGTGAAGGTGATTCAAGTGCACAGACGTGGGATGCTGAGCCAATTTTGCCAATAGGGCCAAAAAAAAAAAAAAAATTCCAAGCTCCAGAAAATGTAGCACCAGGATGGACCACACATAACCACATTACTCAAGGACTGACTGTGAGTCTTTAAGGCAATGCCTATGGAAAAGAATAAAAGGCCAAAGAGGTGCCAAGTAAGAACTGGATTTTTGTTTCTGTGACACTATTTGTTTTCTATTATTGATATTGCTATCTTAGGTTAGCATTGCTCTGAGATAAGACCTCATATCTGATAACATTCATCCCCAGGCCAGGCCATGGATGGTGTCCCTGGCACCATACAACTATTTCTGTCTAGAATCCAAAATACTCCTAAGAACTACATCGCTTCCTATCTCGTTTTTTTTGCACAGAGACCTGGTCAGAAAAACTGTCCAGGAAGAGAAAAATGGATCATGATCCTGGAAAGAGACCCTGAGCACGTATGAAAGACCATATGGTAATGGTCAACACTGAGGAAAAACAAAAAGCTTCCACATGCAAAACAGAATTGCCTGAAGATAGTGAAATGGGAATGCTTTGAAGATAAGCCGTTATGCCATATGGGAAAAGAACGCAAGAAGCAAAATCCGGTATTGAGATAATTCCCTAAGGTGCTGTCCTGGTTTCAGCTGGGATACAGTTAATTTTCTACCTAGTAGCTGCTACAGTGCTGTGTTTTGGATTTAGGATGAGAATAAGGGTGCTAACACACTGGTTGACGTGGGGAGGGCAGTGGACATTGTCTACCTGGACTTTTCCAAGGCCTTTGATACGGTCCCCCAAAGTCTCCTCCTGGAGAAATTGATGCGTTATGGCCTAGACAAGTGGTCTGTGCAGTGGGTGGGGAACTGGCTGATGGGCCACACCCAAAGGGTGGTGGTAAATAGCTCTTTTTCAAAGTGGCAACCTGTCACAAGTGGGGTCCCCCAGGGATCGATATTGGGCCCAATGTTATTCAACATCTTCATAAGTGATCTGGATAACGGCATCAAGTGTAGCCTGATGAAGTTTGCTGATGACACCAAACTGAGTGAGGAAGCAGACACTCCAGAAGGGAGAGCTGCTCTGCAGGGAAATCTGGATAGGCTGGAGGAGTGGGCCAGCAAGAACCTTATGAAGTTCAGCAAGGACAAGTGTAAGGTCATGCACCTGGGAACACATAATCCGGGAATGCAGCACAGACTGGGATCCACCTGGCTGGAGAGCAGCTCTGTGGAAAGGGACCTGGGTGTCCTGGTGGACAGGAAGCCCAACATGAGCGAACAGCGTGCTGCTGTGGCCAAGAAGGCCAACAGGATGCTGGGTTGCATCAAAAAGGTCATCACCAACAGAAGTCATTATCCCACTCTACTCAGCGCTTGTCAGGCCACACCTGTAGTACTGTGTACAGTTCTGGTCCCTGCTATACAAAAAAGATGTGGCAGGGCTAGAAGGGGTCCAGAGAAGGGCCAACAGGATATTCAAAGGACTGGGAAGCCTGCCATATGAGGATAGGCTGAGAGAACTGGGTTTGTTCAGCCTTGAGAAAAGGAGGCTCAGAGGGGACCACATCACCATGTACCAGTACTTAAGGGGTAGCTACAAAGAAGATGCAGACTCCCTTTTTACATGGAGTCACATGGAGAGGACAAAGGGGAATGGACACAAGTTGCTCTTGGGGAGATTCCGATTGGACATGAGAGGGAAAGTTTTCACATTGAGGACAGTCAACCATTGGAATAATCTCCCCAGGGAAGAGGTTGACACAGCCACGTTGGATACTATCAAGAGCCGTCTGGACAGGGTGCTGGGCTATCTTGTTTAGACTCTGCTCTTCCTAGAAAGGTTGGACTAGATGATCATATCCCTTTGGGGTACACAACAGACTCGTCCATCCTCCCGCATCACCCACCAAGTGCACCCAGGTCCTCGAGCAAAAGCAGTCCCACAAATGGGTTTGCCTTTGCTGAGGCAGGAAGAACCCAGACTGTTTTGCCCAGCATATTTTTTATGTACACTACAGCGGCTCTAGACCCTTCCACAGTTTGTAGGATTTCTGACTGGGCAGGGCCAGCTGGACTGGCAGATCCCCTCGTGTTGACTAACCAGGTGGCTTTTGCTAAATGTGTATCCCAGTGCTTGAATGTCCCACCCTACATTGCTCTCAGTGTAGTCTTTAACAGTCCATTGTAGCGTTTGATTTTCCCAGAGGCTGGTGCATGATAGGGGACGTGATACACCCACTCAATACCATGGTCTTTGGCCCAGGTGTCTATGAGGTTGTTTTGGAAATGAGTCCCGATGTCTGACTCGATTATTTCTGGGGTGCCATGTCGCCACAGGACTTGTTTTTCGAGATCCAGGATAGTGTTCCGGGCAGTGGCATGGGGCACGGGATATGTTTCCAGCCAGCCGGTGGTTGCTTCCACCATTGTAAGCACATGGCGCTTGCCTTGGTGGGTCTGTGGGAGTGTGATATAGGCAATTTGTCAGGCCTCCCCATATTTATATTTCAGCCATCGTCCCCCATACCACAGAGGCTTTACCCACTTCGCTTGCTTGATTGCAGCGCATGTGTCACATTCGTGGATAACCTGTGCAATAATATCCATGGTCAAGTCCACCCCTCGATCACGAGCCCACCTGTATGTTGCATCTCTCCCTTGATGGCCTGAGGTGTCATGGGCCTACCGAGCTAGAAATAGTTCACCCTTATGCTGCCAGTCCAGATCCACCTCAGCCACTTCAGTCTTGGCAGCCTGATCTACCTGCTGGTTGTTCCGATGTTCTTCAGTGGCCCGACTCTTGGGGACGTGAGCATCCACATGACGTACCTTTACAACCAGGTTCTCTACCTGGGCAGCAATATCTTGCCACAATGCAGAAGCCCAGATGGGTTTACCTCTACGCTGCCAGTTGCTTTGCTTCCACTGCTGTAACCAGCCCCACAGGGCATTTGCCACCATCCAGGAGTCAGTATAGAGGTAGAGCACTGGCCACTTTTCCTGTTCAGCAATGTCTAAGGCCAGCTGGATGGCCTTTACCTCTGCAAACTGGCTCGATTCACCTTCTCCTTCAGCAGTTTCTGCGACTTGTCGTGTAGGACTCCATACAGCAGCCTTCCATCTCCGGTGCTTTCCTGTGGGAAATGCCAAGAACAATTTAAGTAGGCAAAAACTAATAAAGTAGCGCAAATAGAACAGCCTATTAGAATGTAGCATAAGGTGCATGCTTAGAGCTAGTTGATGAGTAACAGAAATTGTGCGCGTGATCGCGTGAGGAATGTGTCGAAAAGATATAAGCAGTGAAAATCTGAGAATAAAGGTTTTCTGCAAAACATCTGTCAGGACTCCATGACATTCATCCCTGCACTTTCCCACAAGGCGACAGGACCCATCAGTGAACAGGGCATACTGCTTTTCATCTTCTGAGAGTTTGTTATACAGTGGGACTTCTTCAGCATGTGTCACCTCCTCCTCTGGTGATAAGCCAAAATCATTTGCCTTCTGGCCAGTCCATAATCACTTCCAAGATTCCTGAGCGACTGGCGTTTCCTACTTGAGCCCGCTGGGTGATCAGTGCAACCCATTTACTCCACGTAGCATCAGTTGCATGGTGTGTAGAGGGGACGTTTCCTTTGAACATCCAGCCCAGCACTGGCAGTCAGGGTGCCAGGAGCAACTGTGCCTCAGTACCAACCACTTCTGAAGCAGCTCGGACCCCTTCATATGCTGCCAATATCTCTTTTTCTGTTGGAGTATAGCGGGCTTCGGACCCTCTGTATCCCCGACTCCAAAACCCTAGGGGTCGACCCCGGGTCTCCCCATGTGCTTTCTGCCAGAGGCTCCAGGTAGGGCCATTCTCCCCGGCTGCAGTGTAGAGCACAATTTTTACATCTTGTCCTGCCCGGACTGGCCCAAGGGCTACTGCATGAACTATTTCTCGTTTAATCTGTTCAAAGGCTTGTCATTGCTCAGGGCCCCATTTGAAATCATTCTTTTTCCGGGTCACTTGTTAGAGAGGGCTTACGATCATACTGTAATTTGGAATATGCATTCTCCAAAAACCCACAACAGCCAAGAAAGCTTGTGTTTCCTTTTTGCTAGTTGGTGGAGACATGGCTGCTATTTTGTTGACCACATCCATGGGGATCTGACGACGTCCATCTTGCCGTTTGATTCCTCAGAACTGGATCTCCTGTGCGGGTCCCTTCCCCTTACTTTGTTTTATGGCAAAACCAGCTTTCAGAAGGATTTGGACTATTTTCTCTCCTTTCTCAATAACTTCTTCTGCTGTTTTGCCTCACACGTTGATGTCATCGATGTATTGAAGGTGTTCGGGAGCTTCTCCCTGTTCCAGTACAGTCTGAATCAGTCCATGGCAAATGGTAGGACTGTGTTTCCACCCCTGGGGCAGTCGATTCCAGGTGTACTGGACCCCCCTCCAAGTAAAAGCAAACTGTGGCCTGCACTCTGCTGCCAGAGGGATTGAGAAGAATGCATTAGCGATATCAATTGTGGCATACCACTTGGCTACTTTTGACTCCAGTTCATACTGAAGTTCTAGCATGTCTGGCACGGCACCACTCAACGGTGGAGTGACTTCGTTCAGGCCACGATAGTCTACTGTTAGCCTCCACTCTCCATTAGACTTCCGGACTGGCCATATGGGACTGTTAAAGGGTGAGTGGGTCTTACTGATGACTCCTTGGCTCTCCAGTCGACAAATGAGCTTATGGATGGGAATCAGGGAGTCTCAGTTGGTGCGATATTGCCGCCGGTGCACTGTTGTGGTGGCCATTGGCACCTGTTGTTCTTTGACCTTCAGCAACCCCACAACATAAGGGTCCTTTGAGAGACTGGGCAAGGTAGACAACTGTTTCATTTCCTCCGTCTCCAGCGCAGCTACACAGAAAGCCCACTTGTAACCTTTTGGGTCCTTGAAATACCCTCTCCTGAGGTAGTCTATGCCAAGGATGCATGGAGCCTCTGAGCCAGTCACAATGGGGTGCTTTTGCCACTCATTCCTAGTTAGGCTCACTTTGGCCTCCAATACAGTTAGCTCCTGGGATCCCCCGTCACTTCAGAAATGCTGATGGGTTCTGCCCCTATCTAGTTTGATGGCATTAAGGTGCACTGCGCACCCGTGTCCGCTAAAGCCTTATACTCCTGTGGATGGGATGCGGCAGGCCATCGAATCCACACAGTTCTGTATATCTATGTGCTGGTTTTAGCTGGGATAGATTTAATTGGTAGAGTGCTGTGTTTTGGGTTTGGTATGAGAATAGTGCTCATGGCACACTGATGTTTTAGTTTTTGTTAAGTAGCTGCTAAGTTTTGCTAAGTAGTGCCTATACTTGTGAAGGAGTTTTCCAGATTCCCATGCTCTCCCAGGTGCGCAAGAAGTGGGTAGGGGATGCGGCACAGCCAAGACAGCTGACCCAGGACATTACTGCCAATGAGTTTGCATGCGAAGATGGTGTGCTCCATACAAACTGCTGCCACATGGATCGTGTGCACTCGGCTTCATCTGGATCTCTGGGTGACTGTTGGTCATCCAGTTCACCATAAATCACCTCAAAAATAGCTAATTCCCTTAGATATTGGATGCCTTTCTCCATAGTTATCCATTTTCCTGGGCGATATGTAACATCTTCTTTAAAGGGATACATTTCCTTCACTCCAGACAGGAGTCGCCTCCAGAGGGTGAGGGCTTGTGTCCCTTTTCCAATTGCTTTGTCAACACCCCCTTCCCCAGAAAGGGATCCCAATTGTTTGGCTTCTTTTCCCTCTAATTCCAGGCTTCTGGCCCCATTATCCCAGCATTGGAGCAGCCAGGTGGCAATGTGCTCACCTAGACAAGGGCCGAAATCTTTTTCATATCTCGCAGCTCACTCAAGGACAGGGATCGGGTGGTCTCTGTTTCATTTATGACTTCTTCATCTTCTCCTTGTGATGTCCTTCATCCCGTTCTAAACGAGTTGACTTCCACTTCCAATATTTCTTCTTGTGTATGGGGGCAACTGACACTGGCACGGGTTGATTCTCTGAGCCAGCTCCAGTGCTTGTCAGGGGGGTTTCAGTAGCCACAGTGCCTGTCATTTTGCCTTTCAATCCAGAGACTTTCTCTTCCCCTTGGGAGCACTGAATACTGTTGAGCAGGGCTCGGTATGCATGGGCCAGGCCCCAGCACGTTGCAGTTATCTGTGTCTCTCTGGAGTTCCCAGCATAACAACATACTTTCTCCAATTATTCTACTAGTTTTTCAGGATTCTGCACTTGTTCGGGGGTGAAACTCCAAAACACTGGGGGTGCCCACTGCCCTAGGTATTTGCCCGTGCTATCCCACATGCCCTGGCACCACTCGTAACTATCAAGCCTCGGGGCAGATTTCTGGGTGATATTCTTAAGTTGCTTAGCCTAAACCAAAACAACATGTTCCAAAACTAACTGTAACTATATCTTAACTACCCAAATATGTTCAAGATACAAAAAGGTTGTTGCAATGAAAAGATAACATCCTGGATTTCCTCCATATAAAATCTCTCAGAGGAGGAGGTATAATTTATAATTGCCTCAACAAGGTGGTATCCAAAGTACAGTAATGGTTTCAGCAAAAACCCCAAATACCAGATAAAGCTGAAATCCAGTGTTTGCATAACAAATCTCTTAGGCAAAACATTACTAATCACAGCAGAACACAGCATACTAAACAAACCAACACCAATCTTGAACACCAACTGCAAAAAGGACAACATGGTGCTGTGACCAGCAGCTGTTATTATCTTAAACCCTCTGAGCCCCACGTTGGGGGCCAAAAAGACTGTTGTGGTTTAGCTGGCAACTCAGTCCCACACAGTTGCTCACTCACTCTCCTACCGGTGGGATGGGGGAGAGAATCAGAAGGGTAACGCTTGTGGGTTGAGATAAGAACAGTTAAAAATTTTAAATGAAATAATAACAACAGCATCAATAATGTAATGAAAAGGAATGCAATGAGAGAAGCATGAAACCTGGGTTGGGGGGGGAAGGGGGAATGGACAACCAAAACAACCTGCACGTGACACAACCGCTCACCACCCACTGTCCCAGCACCACCAATCCCCAGGCCACAACTGCCCCCCTGTGTGCTAACTGCCCCAGTCAATATACTGGTCATGGCGTCACATGGTATGGAATGAATATCCCATTGGCCAGTTGGGGTCAGCTGTTTTGGCTGTGGCCCCGCCCCCCCCCAGTCTCTTGCCCACCTGGCAGAGCATGGGAAGCTGGAAAGGTCCCTGACTACTACAGGCACTACAGTGAAGAGAATTAACCCTTTCTCAGCCAAAACCAGCACACTAAATTAATATTGTCATTATTCCAGAAGGATTCATGACTGTCATGATTTTAACTGGGATACAGTTAATTTTCTTCACTGTAGCTGGTAGAGTGCTGTGCTTTGGACTTAGTATGAGCATAATGTTGATAACACATAGATGTTTTGGTTGTCGCTGGGTAGTGCTTGTACTAGTCAAGGACTTTTCCAGCCTCTCATGCTCTGCAGGGTGCACAAGAAGCCATGAGGGGAGGGAGAACAGCCAAGAGAGCAGATCCAAACTGGCCAATGGGATATTCCATATCATATGATGTAATGCCCTGTATATTAATTGGGGGAGTTGGCCGGGGGAAGCAGCAATTGTGGCTTGGGGACTGACAGCGTCGGTCAACATGTGGTTAGCGGATATATCACTTGTTTCTTCCCCCCCCGCCCCGAGATTTCATCTCCCTCTCTTGTTTTTTTGGTTTTCATTATATTACTATTTTTATTATTATTGTTATTACTGTTTTATTTTAAATATTAAACTCTTCTTATCTCAACCCACAAATTTTTTTACTTTGGCCCTTCTGATTCCCTCTCCACAGGGGTGGGGGGAGTGAGCGAGTGGCTGTGCGATATTGAGTTGCTGACTGGGGCTAAACCACAACAGTCCTTTTTGGCGCCCAGTGTGGGGCCTGAAGGGTTTGAGATAATAACTGTTGCTGGTCACAGCATTGATTCATCTTTTTTCAATATTAGTTTGTCCAGTCTACACCATGCTGATTGTGAAGTACATGTTAAAAATTGGTGTTGGTTTTTGTAGTTTGCTGTGCTTTTCAATGATTAGCAATGTTTTGCCTGGGAGATTTGTTATTAAAACACTAACGTTGAGCTTTATTGGTTATTTGGGTCTTGCATGGAAGCCGTTACTGTACTTAGGGTACCATCTCATGGAGACAATTAGCAATTATACCTCCTCCTCTGAGAGTTTTTTCTATGGAGGAACTACAGAATGGCACCTTAGCTACCATCTTCTATAATGCCTCCTCTTTCATTACAACAACTTTTCAGGTTCTTTAACACCCTTGGGTAGTTAAGATACATCTGTTGGTATATCTTGCGCGTATTGTTTCGATTTTTATCTAATGTTAATAAGCAATTTAAGAATATCATCCGGACAGCTGCCCCAAGGCTCGATAGCTATGCATGGCAGGTTATGTGGGATAGTATGGGGTAATACCTAGGATGGTGGGCACCCCCAGTGTCTTGGGACTTCACCCCTGAACAAGTGCAGAATCCTGAAAAACTAGTAGAATATTTGGAGAAAGTATGTTCTAACCCTAGCAATTCCAGAGAGATGCAAATCACTGCAATGTGCTGGGGCCTGCCCCATGCCAGTCGAGCCCTTTTTAACGCTATTCAGTACCCACAAGGGGAAGAGAAGGCCTCTGGATCTACAAAAACAAAGAAAAAGAAAGCGATAAGCACAGAAGCCACTCCAAGCCCCACAACCGGTACAGTGGCTATTCCAACCCCAGTGACAAGCACTGTGGCCACTCAAGCCCTCACGACAGGCGCTGCAGCTGAATCAGAGAATCAACCTGTGCCAGTATCAGTCATCCCTACACACAAGAAGAAATCTTAGAAGAGAACGTCAACTTGTTTAGAAAGAGATGATGAAGAAGCAGGGCCATCACAAGAAGAGGAGGAGGAAAGGGAAGAACTTGTATAAGAAACAGAAACTACCCGATCCCTATCCTTGAGTGAGTTGCGTGATATGTGAAACGATTTTGGCCATCGTTCAGGTGAGCACATTGTCACCTGGCTGCTCCGATGCTGGGATGACGGGACCAGTAGCCTGGAATTAGAGGGGAAGGAAGCCAAACAACTGGGATCCCTCTCTAGGGAAGGGGGCATTGACAAAGCAATTGGAAAAGGGACACAAGCCCTCAGCCTCTGGAGGCAACTCCTGTCTGGAGTGAAGGAAAGGTATCCCTTCAAGGACGATATTATATATCACCAGGGAAAAATGGACCACCCTGGAGAGAGGCATCCAGTACCTGAGGGACTGTCGTGGTTCAGCCTCAGCAACTAAACACCACGCAGCTGCTCGCTCACTCTCCCCACCCCTCTGGGATGGGGGAGAGAATCGGAAGAGCAAAAGAAATAAAAAAAAACTTGGGGGTTGAGATAAGAACAGTTTAATAATTAAAATAAAATAATAATGATAATAATGATGATTATTATAGCAATAACAGTAATGATAATATAATAAAAAGGAAAAGGGAAAAAGGGAAAAAACCAGAATCGCAACCGATACAACTGCTCACTACCTGCGACTGACGCTGCCTGTCCTCGAGCCACGATTGCTGATTCCCTCCCCCGGCCAGCTCCTCCCAGTTAACATACTGGGCATGATGTAACATGATATGGAATATCCGTTTGGCCAGTTTCAATCTGCTCTCTTAGCTGTGCCCCCTCCCCTCCTGGCTTCTTGTGCACCTGGTAAAGCATGGGAAGTTGGAAAAGTCCTTGACTAGTATAAGCACTACCTAGCAACAACAAAAACATCAGTGTATCAATATTGTTTTCATACTAAATCCAAAGCACAGCACTATGCCAGCTGCAGTGAAGAAAATTAACTCTATCCCAGCTGAAACCATGACAGGGACTCACTTCTGAAATCGCCTCATAGACACCTGAGCCAAAGAGCACAGCATTGAGTGGTTGTATCACATCTCCTGTCATGCACTAGCCTCTGGAAAAAGTGAACGGTACAGTTGACTGTTAAACACTACACTGAGAGCAATGGTGGGGTGGAACATTTAAACACTGGGATATACATTTAGGAAAAACCACCTGGTTAGGCAACACAAGGGGATCTGCCAATCGAGCTGGCCCTGCCCAGTCAGAAATCCTACATACTGTGGAAGGGGATAGAGTCCCTGTAGTGCACATAAAAAATATGCTGGGCAAAACAGGCTGGGTTCTTTCTGCCTCAGGCAAAGGCAAACCCATTCGTGGGATTGCTTTTGCTTGAGGACCTGGGTGCACTTGGTGGGAGATGCAGGAGGATGGAGGAGTCCGGTGTGTACCTCAAGGGGATTTGATTTTGGGTGAAAACAGTCAATGAACTGAATGGCACAATGCGAACTGCTATATAATATTGTGTGTCATCTCTTCTGTGGTTGCTATATGTTGTATGAAGGATACCATAGTACAAACCTCCCAATCCATGGAAGATGATCCTTGATGAAACAAGCAAAGTGCAGCAGTGATGGAACAAAGACTGACTTGGTATGCAGCAACCCAACGCCAGACACACCATCTCTCCCACCCTGAAAGCCTGATACGACAGATGGAGCCCAGAGTCATGGACTGGGTGAACTCAATGGACATTTTTATGGACATTTTACAGGGAAGGTCCATAAACTAAGGGAATGATGTCTGTGTATTATGTCAAAGGATGGGAAGGGGAGGGGTGGTGGTTGGTAAGGTTGTATTGGATGGCATGGGACCTGGGCATGGTGTAAATGGTATGGAATAAGGGGTGGAGAATGTGCTGGTTTTGGCTGAGAAAGGGTTAATTCTCTTCACTGTTGTGCCTGTAGTAGTCAGGGACCTTTCCAGCTTCCCATGCTCTGCCACGTCGGCAGGGGGCCGTGAGGGGCAGGGCCACAGCCATGAGCGCTGACCCCGACTGGCCAATGCGATATTCATTCCATACCATGTGATGCCATGACCAGTATATTAATCGGGGCAGTTGGTGTGCAGGGGGGGCAGTTGCAGCTCGGGGATTGTCGGCGTTGGGTCAGCGGGCAGTGAGCAGTTATGTCACGTGCGGGTTGTTTTGGTTGTTCATTCCCCTTTCCTCCCGGCCCAGGTTTCATGCCTCTGTCATTGTTTTCCTTTCCGTTGCATTGTTGATGCTGTTGTTATTTTTTTATTTTAATTAGTAAACTGTTCTTATCTCAACCCACGAGCTTTACCCTTCTGATTCTCTCCCCCATCCCACCGGTGGGGGAGTGAGCGAGCAGCGGTGTGGGGCTGAGTTGCCTGCTAAACCACAACATCTAGGCAGAAAGGAGCTTATATAACATATATTTATATGGAATAGTCTAAGTTATACTGAAATGCTAAGTTCTTTATATCATACTTTGCTCTTTATTTGACAAACTTCTCTTGTATATAAAGAAAAGAACCAGCTTCTACTGAGAGAATTTGTATATGCAAGGCTGATAAGTTTAAACAAGATAGTGAATATAAAATTACCATCAAAGATAAACCATAATCTTTAAAGTTGCAGCTTATTTCAAACATTCCTTTTGATAGATTCCTAGTACATTAATTTTTTACAAGTATGAACACCCCAATTCTATATATAGGGAAGTTTTCAACACATTCAATTGGAGACATCAAAAACATTTTAAATAGACATCATAAAATGCATCTGTAGGTTAAAGGTCAAATTTATTAGGAGATTAAGAGATGTATTATATATGGACTATAAATATAGCACAGCTGAATTTATTCACAGCCAATGCCAACCTATTTTGTAGATACCCTTGTTCTTGTGTTCCAAGAAAATTTGCACCGTAAGACTTGGATTTAGGTTTTTGGAATCTTCTTCTCTTCGTCATCATAGCTCCAACCTGAACATTACAGGGGAAATGGTGGGGGGCGGGATGAAACAAGAAACAAAGAGAATTCTAAATATTCTCAGCATACAATATAGAGCAAATGCAAGTTAAACCTTTTAACTTTAATATCTTTTTCTCCAGATAGGCATCTACTAGTTTATTCCTTTGTAGTTGGCAGCAGAGAATACTGAAATACCATAGATGTGATGTGCCTGTTCTCACAATTGAGAAACTTGACCATACTGCATAACTCCACTTTCATTACTCCTGCAAAAAACTTGAGAGTCATCAGTGAAAAGCTCAACAAGGAACACTGGCCATTGCTGTATGCAGTCTTGCAAGTTCATGGCTCCACAACTCCATAGCATCACAAAAGCACTAAGATTTTGTGTATGCTGGGACAAGAAATAAAGATAAGGTAACATGGAAAAAAATAGTATACAGAAGATCAATCCAAAAAGGTTGGGAGAGAATGAAGACCTTGGAAAGCTAGAGAAAAAAAAAGAAGGGTGGGAGGACTGAAGAAAGGAAGAGCAAAAAAACCCCCAAAACCAAAACCAACTTCAGTGTTGGAAAGGAGTTTAATACTTAACATTTTTATAAGAACATAAAGAATTAGGAGTAAAAGAGAAGGGAATGAAGTGATAGTAGACAAGTAAATTATGTGATAGTTAAGCAAGAGAAATGCTAAAAAATGTCAGAAAAGAGGAGGTGGAGACATTAGTGTTTATGTAAATCAAAATGCAAGTTGGCTGCAGCCTCCAGGTACCTGGAAAGTTGCCAGGGCAGCACTCAGTATTACGAAGTTTGATCTCTTTAGCTGCAACATTTCACTCGAAGTTGAGATACTTGAGTTCAAGCTAGAAGTGGGTAAGTATACAGTTTTAACTGATACTAATAAGATAATACATTTCTTCCTTAGTTTTAAAACAAAAACTTGATAAATCCTAAAAGGTTTAACATATATCCGAATTTTTACATTTAAGATATTCACAGAAAACATTCATGATACATCTACACATCAGAACATGTTTCATAAGATACACAAGTTGTCATGTCACTGTGTCTCAATTTTGTTAATCACAAATGTCACACAAACACTTTCTTAATGTTTATTAGGCTGAACCAATGTTAATTTCCAAGTTAACTATTCTCCATAAGAAATACTGGACTAGAGGTTTTAAAAACATATTATTTCCATCTGTGAGAGCACTGACTTTTGCCTACTGTGCTGATTAAAAATATAAACTTGAGTAAACAGCCAGAACTAGATCCAGAGACAGAATTTGGTATTGCAACATTCAGCATTATAACACCTAACTTTGAGGCACTTGGCTGCTGGAATGGAATCTACAGCCCCAATTTATTGTTTCATCTTTTTATACACTAGATAGAGAGGAGCTGAATGCCTCCAAAAGAGATTCACAACTGCCAGAACAATGACTTGGGCTGCCATAGCTATCCAAAATCCACAAAGTTCGTTACATCTAACTTTTGATTGCAAGAGGCAGCCATATGTGATAATATTTCACACTCTGGAACAGTCTCCTTGAGTAAGGCACCTTCAGTTTTTCATGACAGAGAGCAGAGGTCACTGTTATAAAAACCCCACAATGGTGGGAGAGGTTATTCTTGCCCAGAAGCCTGTCACACAAGCCAAGCGGATAGAAAGCAGATTTCATCGCTTCTAGAAGAACACCCTCATCACCTGACTAAAGGTTATTGTGGAGTAGAAAAACTCTGCATCCTTGTTACTAAAGCTGTATGTTTTTAAATAACTGCCTCAGTGATGTCGGACAGGACAAAAAAAGAATTTAGGTCCACAGGCTAAACTTTTAATTTCATCCAGTTACAAGTGTTTCCTCCTTGTTTTGACTTCAGACCATCCTCAGCTGCCATATTTTGGCCAGAGATCTCTCCTGTTACTGTATTCAGTGCTGTTATTCCTACATTAGAAAACACATCAGAAGGGACAGGCAGAAAGATAGCTTGCCTCAGGTTGCTGAAGTTATTAGGTGAGAAAGAATTGGTAGGTTTCCCAATCGTATCAAAATAGCTCCAATATCTAGGATTTGCAGAAACTTAAGTTGAGGTTCTTAAAGAATTTCATTATGGAAAACTTGGATGGTTCATATAGGAAAGACAGAGAGGTGAATACTGTGTTTCTAAACCGTAAGACATGTTTCAGTAATACCTCAGTTTAGAAGCCAAGTTCCATTGTAAATGTGTGCCTAAGTTTCTCACTTCTTTCTAAAAGCAGAACTAAATATTGTAAAATTTATATTTCCAATTATATCTGGTACTGAAGCTACTACTACAGAAAATACTATGAACATAACATGCACATAAAACTATAACACCTTAAATAAAAATAAAATTTAGGTAAGCCAGTATCCAAAGAAAAGTGGTGTACATCTCAATTATGGTAAAATTATGGGTGCAAACTAAGTGAATATTGAACTAATAAATATTAATACTAAGTCGCAGCCTTAGTTTAGTTGGTAAAATTTCTTTGTAGTTTTCCCGCACAATGGAGATGCATTACTAATTCAGTGGAGGCATAAACTTCATACACTGAACAACTCAAGTATTTTACTTGAATCTGCATTTCAAAGGGACAAAATATAGCATGTCCAAAGAAATGACATAACTCATTAATATAATGGCCAGGATTCAGGTTTTATCTTAAAGTATTAATATTAATTTTCCTCCAAGACCTAAGCAAGGCTCAGTTCTCATTCAAAGCACAGATACTTGCAAAAGTAATGCTAAGAGGCTGGGTCACTTTTCCAGAACATGGAAGGCCTAGATTCAATGCCTTCAGCATCCTCAGAAATATCACTCCCCTGTTTTCCTCCTCCTCAAGTAAAGCACTAGAAATTTTGTGGAATAGAGGGAAGGTACTTTATCCTGCACTTTTTCTGTTGTTAATACTTTGAGATCAAGATTGTCTATAGGAAGCTGAATCCCTCATACTTAATACATATAATACCATTTTTTTCAGCAAAGGCAATGGCATCTTCTTTAGTAGAGAAAGTAAGAACCATGTTGGATAAAGGATCAGCTCTGTAAGAAATCAGATGACAAATTTTAAGCATATTTGAAATATAAATAATTATAACTATCTCAAACTCTAGCCAAATGCTATATTACACAACTTTTTGTAGTACAACACCTCACAAGCAGCATTTCTAAATTCCAGCCATTCAAAATCCCTTTATTTTTTATTATTTCCAGGATTAACACTTACCTTGTGCAGAGTATTGTTTCAGTCTATTGAACTTCTCTCCCAACTCCTTGCAGAAATTAGTGTTTTAAGTTTTTTTATTAGACAAATATAACTTCAGCAGATGGTTAGACAAGTGCTCTGCAACAATCTCTAATTTTTAAAGCTGTGTAGTCCCTCTCTTGGGAGACTGGGAGGCTTAAGGCAATTTTGAACAATTCAAGGAGGCCAGAAGTCTGTAGAGCAGCTAGGGGAAGAATAATCTTATACAGAAAAGAGCAGAGTATCAAAGTGAGCAGAGCAGGACTTAATCAGAGACTGAAAAGTATGTGAACAAACTCAAAGTTCAGCTATGTCTGAGGTCACATCATGACATCCACAAATTATTCCAGTACAGCAAGCAGATCTCAGGCCACCACTGAAAACAAAGCTCAGAAATTCAAACTGCTAGCTAACTAATTACATAGTGGTTAGTTTTAGATAATCAGCTATTCCTCAACTGCATTTCTGAAAGGAATCAAATAAGCAAAAAGCTTTTTGAAACAAATTAAAATCTCAATTAAAAAACCAAACTCCCTTATTTGTTGCTATAAAAGCTCAATTTAAGAACAACGACAAAGGATGAAAAAAAGTAGGGTTCTAAAAATTTATCTATGAAACTTTTAGAGAAATAAGATACTGGTTGTAGCAGCACAATGATTACATAAATGCTTCTCTGAGACAACTCTGCACACAAGCCTGGGAGACAACTGGGATGACAAGACCAAATTGCAACAAACTATTGAAGGAGCTGCCTCTCAACTGTTCTCTCTTTGAAGCTAGAAGAGTAAATGAAGAGAAAAAGCAACCAAAGATACATTGAACTCTCTACAATAAAGGACAAAGCCTGTGACTGGCAGAGGGGGAGGGGAAGAGGGGGAATCTAGCTTCCAGCAAAGACAACAATGTAATTTTATCTGATGTACACATGGAAGAATGGAGTTCACTATATATCCAATATATTCCCCAATAAAAAAACCTAACCAAACAAACCAGGATAAAGCAGAAATTACACTTTCACAAGGCACTAAGATGGAGTCTCTTAAAGACATTTAAAGATTTATCTTATAAAGGTAGTAATGAGAATTAGGAACTAAGAATTAGTCCATGGAGAATCAAGCGACTCAAGTATATGGCAGCATTGAGACAGCTTTTGCTTATTGTTCTTATCTTCCACTATTGGAGTTGTTAAAATCTACTCAGTGCTGTTAAGTGGGAAACAAAAAAGTTTAAGTCTGAGGTCTAGTGAGGGACTGGTACCTGTTCAGTACCGCAAGTTTAGTGAAAACCTTCCAAGACAGAAGAAGTGCATCTCCTCTGTGACTACCCCACCTTCCCAGGTACCCTTGTATAATAGGTATGAGGCTCTGCAAGTAGAATCAAACAGTGATGAGGATGATGGTCCATCTAGGTTGGAGGTGTTGCCAAGGTTAAGTTGGCCTATGCCCTGTGTCAAAACCACTTCCATTAAGAAAAAAAGATAAGTTACTATCATAGGAAACTCTCTTCTGAAGGAAACAGAAGGCCCAATATGCAGATGGGACCTACTTCTTAGGGAAGTCTGCTGCCTCCCTGGGGCCTGGGTTAAAGATGTGACAAGAAAACTTCCTACCCTGGTATGGCTCTTGGATTATTATCCCTTATTGCTTTTTCATGTAGGCAGTGATGAAGTTGTAACAAGAAGTCCAAGGGCAATCAAAAGAGATTCAGGGCCTTGGGATGACTGGCTAAAGGATAGGGAGCACAAGTGGTTTTTTCCCTCTGTCCTTCTAGTTGCAGGGAATGATGTTGGAAGAAACGGGAAGACCCAGATGATCAATACCTGGCTCCGAGGCTGGTGTCACCAGCAGAATTTGGGGTTTTTTGATCACAGGTCGGTCTACACAACACCAGGCCTGCTGGTGACAGATGGGGTACACCTGTCTCAAAGGGGGAAAAGGATCTTTGCACAGGAGTTAGCAGGGCTCATTGAAAGAGCTTTAAACTAGATTTAAAGGGGGAAAGGGATAAAACCAGGCTCACTAGGGATAAGTCTGGGGGTGGCATGCCAACGTTTGAGGGACAGTATGCTAGTGAGGTCCTTCAGTCTGCTCCACAATGTGCTGAGTACCCTGGAGCACATTTGAAATATCTCTGTACTAATGCACACAGCACCTTAGACACCTCAGTGGAGGTAGGGGGTGGAGATCTGCGCAGCAGCAAAGATGTAAGGGTTATTGATGTGTTAGAAACCATGGAAGCACCTGAGAACAGGCACATAGGAATTAGGGCTTCCCCCCCCAAAAAAGCTGGCAGGATCAATAGCCAACTGAAGTGCATCTACACCAATGCAAGCAGCATAGGCAACAAACAGAAGTTGGAAGCCATTGGGCAGATGAAAAACTGTGATATAGTTGCAATCACAGAAACATGGTGGGATGACTCACACAGATGGAATGCTGCAATGGATGGCTATAAACTCTTCAGAAGGGATAGGCAAGGAAGGAGAGGCGGTGGGGGTAGCCCTGTATGTTATGGAGTATTTTAACTGTCTAGAACTTGATGATGGTGACGATAGAGTCGAGTGTTTATGAGTAGGAATCAGGGGGAAGGCCAACAAGGCAGATGTCATGGTGGGAGTCTGTTATAGACCAACCAACCAGGATGAAGAGGCAGATGAAATATTCTGTAAGCAGCTGGGAGAAGTCTCAGAGTCGCTAGCCCTTGTTCTCATGGGGGACTTCAATTTACCAGATGTCTGATGGAAATACAATACAGAAGAGAGGAAGCAGTCTAGGAAGTTCTTGGAGCGTGTGGAAGGTAACTTCCTGACACAGCTGGCGAGTGAGCCAACTAGGGAAGGGGCCCTGCTGGACCTGTTGTTTGTGAACAGAGAAGGACTTGTGGGTGATGCGATGGTTGGAGGACACAGCAATCATGAAATGATAGAGTTTTAAATTCTTGGAGTAGTAAGGAGGGGGGGGGTCAGCAAAACTGCTACCTTGGACTTTGGCCTGTTTAGGAACCTGATTGACAGAGTCTCTTGGGAGGCAGTCCTGAAGGGCAAAGGAGTCCAGGAAGGCTGGATATTCTTCAAGAAGGAAATCTTAAAGGCGCAGGAGCAGGCTGTCCCTATGTGCTGAAAGATGAGCTGGCGGGGAAGACCACTGGCCTGGCTGAACAGAGAGCTTTGGCTGGAACTCAGGAAAAAAAATGAGAGTTTATGGGCTTTGGAAGAAGGGTAAAGCAAGTCAGGAGGACTACAAGGATGTTGTGAGGCTATGCAGGGAGAAAATTAGAAGGGCCAAAGCCCAACTAGAACTTAATATGGCTACTGCAGTAAAAGACAGTAAAAATCTTTCTATAAATACATTAATAACAGAAGGAGGGCTAAGGAGAATCTCCATCCTCACTCTTTAATAGTAAAACCAGTTGTTCTCTGGATACCCATCCCCCTGAGCTGGAAGACAGGGATAGGGAGCAGAATGAAGCCCCCATAATCCAAGGGGAAATGGTTAGCGACCTGCTACACCACTTAGACACACACAAGTCTATGGGCCTGGATGAGATCCACCCAAGGGAACTGAAGGAGCTGGCGGAAGTGCTCACCAAGTCACTTTCAGTCATTTATCAGCAGTCCTGGCTAACTAGGGAGGTCCTAGTTGACTGGAGGCTTGCTGATGTGACGCCCATCTACAAGAAGGGGTAGAAGGAGGATTCGGGGAACTACAGGCCTGTCAGACTGACCTCAGTGCTGGGGAAAGTTATGGAGCAGATCATCTTGAGTGCCATCATGCAGCACATACAGGATAACTAGATGATCAGGCCCAGTCAGCATGGGTTTAGGAAAGGCAGGTCCTGCCTGACCAACCTGATCTCCTTCTATGACCAGGTGACTGGCCTAATGGATGAAGGAAAGGCTGTGGATGTGGTTTACCTGGACTTTAGTAAAGCCTTTGACACCCTTTCCTACAGAAATCTCCTGGAGAAACTGGCGGCTCATGGCTTGAATGGGCATATTCTTCACCGGGTTAAAAACTGGCTGGATGGCTGGACCCAAAGAGTTGTGGTAAATGGAGTTAAATCCAGTTGGCAGCCGGTCACAGGTGGTGTTCAGTTGGGGTCAGTCTTGTTTAATATCTTTATCAATGATCTGGATGAGGGGATTGAGTGCACCCACAGTAAGTTTGACATTAAGTTGGGCAGGAGTGTTGATCTTCTTGAGGGTAGAAAGGCTCTGCAGAGGGATCTGGACAGGCTGGATCAATGGGCCGAGATCAATTGTATGCGGTTTAACAAGGTCAAGTGAGGGGTCCTGCACTTGTGTCACAACAACCCCACGCAATGCTACAGGCTTGGGGAAGAGTGGCTGGAAAGCTGCCAGGCGGAAAAGGACCTGGGGATGGTGGTTGACAGCCGGCTGAACATGAGCCAGCAGTGTGCCCAGGTGGTCAAGAAGACCAACAGCATCCTGGCTTGTATCAGGAATAGTGTGGCCAGCAGGAGTAGGGAAGTGAGGCTGCACCTCAAATATTGTGTTCAGTTTTGGGCCCCTCACTACAAGAAGGACATTGAGGTGCTAGAGCGTGTCCAAAGAAGAGCAACAAAGCTGGTGAAGGGTCTAGAGAGAAAATCTTACGAGGAGAGATTGAGGGAACTGAGGTTGTTTAGTCTGAAGAGGAGGCTGAGGGGAGACCTTGTCACTCTCTACAACTACCTGAAAGGAGGTTGTAGCAAGGTGGGTGTCAGTCTCTTTCCCCAAGTAGCAAGTGATAGGACAAGAGGAAATGGCCTCAAGTTGTGCCAGGAGAGGTTTAGATTCGATATTAGGAAAAATTTCTTCACCAAAAGGGTTGTCAAGCATTGGAACAGGCTGCTGAGGGAAGTGGTGGAGTCACCATCCCTGGAGGTATTTAAAAGACGTGTAGACATGGTGCCTAGGGACATGGTTTAGTGGTGGACTTGGTAGTGTTAGGTTAATAGTTGGACTCGATCTTAAGGGCCTTTTCCAACCTAAATGATTCTATGATTCTAAAATCTGCTTTTAAACATATGACTAACAAACTCAACCACTCACTGTAAGCACTGTTAAAACACAAGTAGATTTACAGGTAGAAAGGACATTTCAAACTTAAAATTTACATGACTAGTAAGAGCCAAATATAGAAGAAAAGTATTTCCAAATTCAGTAACTACTCATGTAGATGCACAACCAATTAAAGGGTTCTCCCAGCACTCCCTGTTAATAAATTCCATCTTCCATTTCTTTGTATTTTTCACTCCTGCCTGCATTACATTGTGTTGGAACAAAAATGTGAACTTTTCTTGTTTTGATATGCTCATCTGGATCATCGATGACATGGCTTAACCCCAGCCGGCAACTAAGCACCACACAACTGCTCACTCACTCCCCGCCAGCGAGATGGGGGAAGAGAATCAGAAGGGTAAAAGTGAGAAAACAGAGAGAAATAAAACCCAAGAAAGACAAGTGATGCAAATGAAAGCAACTGCTCACCACCAACTGACTGATGCCCAGCCAGTCCCTGTGAGCAACAGCTCCCCCACCAACCTCACCCCTAGTTTATATACTGAGCATGATGTCATATGGTATGGAATATCCCTCTGGTCAGTTGGGGTCAGCTGTCCCAGCTGTGTCCCCTCCCAGCTTCTTGTGCACTCCCAGCCTACCCGCTGGCAGGGCAGTGTGAGAAGCAGAAAAGGACTTGACTCTGTGTAAGCACTGCTCAGCAATAACAAAAACATCCCAGTATCAATCAACAGTATTATCAACACTGTTTTTAGCACAAATCCAAAACATAGCCCCATACTAGCTACTATGAAGAAAATTAACTCTATCCCAGCCAAAACCAGCACAACCGGTTAAAGCAGTGATATCCTAAGAAAAATACAATGGAACTTGTTAAAAAAGGGTTCATGTAAAAGACTTGTAAAATAATAGTTCTTAGGCTTTTTATACAATTTCATGCTTGATTTTTAATTTTTAAATGCCAATAAAAGAAAAAAAAGTATTTTATAAGTCTAGTTTTATAAAACTGAAGTTGATTCACATTGGGGCTGCCATCATCCTGCTTCCCCTGGCTGAATTAGATTTTGCATGGGTCAGTTACCTGAACCTGCTCATCTCCCAGCTACGCAACTGCTAGTGTCAGAGGAGGGACAGGACACTTCCTCCCATCCTCTGACCATAGCTGCAAAGTCAGGACTGCTCCAACTTACACCAGCTAAAGCAGCTCTGGAAATGTATCATAAGCTCTTCTTTCTCCCTTAAAGAAAATATTAGAGCACAGACTGAAACACCAACAAATGCTGAATATTTACATTACCATTAGGAGCCTAAACTTCATATGAACAGGACTATTCACCAAAATCCTAGCCAGCTAACTATGTACTGCAGTGTAAGTGTTTTCACTTGAGCTTAAGTCTGCATATAATTAAGAGGCACCAACATCCACACTGACTCAAGAAGCTATCGCAGAATCACAGAATGGTAGGGGTTGGAAGGGACCTCTGGAGATCATCTTGTCCAACCCCCCTACTTGAGCAGGGACACCTAGAGCAGGGGGCACAGGAATGCATCCAGGCAGGTTTTGAATGTCTCCAGGGAAGGAGACTCCACAGCCTCTCTGGGCAGCCTGTTCCACTGCTCTGTCACCCTCACAGTAAAGAAGTTTTTTCTCATGTTTAGCTGGAACTTCCTGTGTTCCAACTTGTGCCCATTGCCCCTTGTCCTGTCATTGGGCACTAATGAAAAGAGCCTAGTCCCATCATCCTGACACCCAACCTTTAGATATTTATAGGTATTGATGAAATCCCCCCTCAGTCTTCTCTTCTCCAGGCTAAACAAACCCAGGTGTCTCTCAGCCTTTCCTCATAAGGGAGATGCTCCAGTCCCCTGATCATCTTGGTTGCTCTCAGCTGGACTTGCTCAAGCAGTTCCACATCCTTCTTAAACTGGGGGGCCCAAAACTGGACACAGTACTCCAAATGTGGTCTCACCAGGGCAGAGTAGAGGGGGAGGATAACCTCTCTCGATCTGCTGGACACACTCCTTTTAATGCAGCCCAGGATACTGTTAGCCTTCTTGGCCACAAGGGCACGTTGCTGGCTCATGGTCAACTTGCTGTCCATCAGCACTCCCAGGTCCTTCTCAACAAGAGGCACGAGGTTATCTTTCCCACAATAATCAATTGATTATTTGAGACCGCAGAGCAGGTACTAGAATTCATTTCTCTAACCCTTAGTTATTACATAAAATTGACCTCCTCGTCTTTAAATTATAAGGCCAGGAGTGTTTCAAGCTATGAATATCAGTCAATTCTTCTGTTGATGTTCAAGATCAAGAGAGGAACATTTGATACTGGTAATATTCTTAGGTATTTTTGTGAAGGACATATGGGTTTAGGAGACTCCAATCTGGAAAAAAAAAGGCTTATAACATTTTATATAGTCAGTAGTAGGATACCCTCCTCTACTAATGCTTGTCTTGTGAGCCCTCAACAAATAAACCTAACAGAGATAAAAATTGAAGGATCACAAAAACAGCCTAAAAATATTAGCTGACTTTAACAAGGAATAAGATAGGGAAAATCCTCACAAGAACCGCTATGAAAAATTACTCTCAGCAGCATCTGATATAATTCAATTGAACTTTCTAAAAACTAGACAGTAATTACATAAAATTAACCTGTCAGTTCACCTTAGTACAGTAAAGAGAGTGAAATCAAACATCAAATCCTTCTCTAAGGATGCTAAACTACTCCTGTTCTTTACATACTTGCCAGTGGGAGCTCCTTGGCCTCCCTCCTTCCCTCCCCTCCTCTCTCCAGGAACAAATAGTAAACTGGTAAAAGTCAAAAAAAGTGCAGCAGAACTTCGGGCATATTGAACTCATCTGGCCAGTAGTGGCATGACTTGAATGAAAAGGCAAACAAGTTTAAATAAAACACTCTGGCTTTACGTGTCTTGTCGTGGTTTAGCTGGCAGCTCAGCCCCACAGAGTCGCTCGCTCACTCCCCCTACAAGTGCCTACAAGATTTGTTATACAAACACTCGTTTTCAGCTTTATCTGGTATTTGGGGTTTTTGCTGAAACCGTTACTGTACTTCGGATGCCACCTTGTTGAGGCAATTAGCAATTATACCTCCTCCTCGGAGAGATTTTATATGGAGGAAATACAGAATAGTACCTTTGCAACTTTGTTCTATGATGTCTGTGCCTCTAGTACAACCACCTTTTTGTATCTTGAACATCCTTGGGTGGTTAAGGTGCACTTATTGTTAGTTTTTGGGCAGGTTGTTTTGGTTTGACTAAGCAACTTAAGAATATCACCCAGAAATCTGCCCCAAGGCTTGATAGTTACGAGTGCCAGGGCATGTGGGATAGCATGGGCAAATACCTAGGGCAGTGGGCACCCCCAGTGTTTTGGAGTTTCACCCCCGAACAAGTGCAGAATCCTGAAAAAGTAGTAGAATATTTGGAGAAAGTATGTTGTTGTGCTGGGAACTCCAGAGAGACACAGATAACTGCAACATACTGGGGCCTGGCCCATGCATACCTGTAGGGGAATAGACAGGGATCAGTGACCGGAAGGTCACGGGATGTGACAGAAAGATAGACTCCTCCCCATAGGAGTGGCAGGAACAGAAAGCGCAAGAGCTATATAAGCGTGTGACGCAGTTAAATAAACGGACATTTTGTATCCATCATATTGATGTCTGTGCATCACTGTCCCCAGGGTGGGTAGAGCCCTGTGTCCCGGAGATATGCGGCCCAAGATAAGTTCTCCCACAGAAGCGTACAGCAACAAGTCGTGACCCCGACATGATCGGCAGGGCGACATGGCGAGTTCGCCGGGGAGAAATGATAGCTTGAGGCACGCAAGGGTGGGACGGTGAGCCGCAGGACGGCGGGCGTGCCATGGGTACAGTCGTAAAGGTACTGAAGGGATTGGGGAAGGAATATGGAACTTCGATTTCGAAGGCGCCTACCTCAAAGGGTATCCAATGGATGATTACGCAGGGGCTCATACGGAGTCCCGCAGACATATTGAATAAAGATAATTGGGTGAGAATTAAAGAGGAGTTAGCCGAAAGGGCTATGATGGGAAAACCCCAGTACATACAGCTCTGGGGAAAAATACACCGATTGCTATTGAAAGCTTGGGTTGATCAGGAGACGTGGCGGCAGGCGTGGCTGTGTCTGCACGGTGCCACAGTCAACAGCAGCCCGGAAATAGACCCAGGATGGGCAATGGGGACGCAGACAGGGGCAAGCATCGCGGGGGATGGGGAAGAAGTGGGGAGTTCGGATGGAATAGCCTGGCCAACTACTCAGTCTGAGGCTCCCAAAGAGGCGGATCGGGAAGCGGCGGTGTTCCCTGTTGAGCCAACAGGAGCCTTGGAATGGCCCTGGGATGATTTGGCACAGGCTCGGGTACTTGTGCGAGGGGAGGGGGACGTGGCGGTGGACGCAGCGGGAGTGACGGAGCGGAAGGAGGAGGATGATCAGCGCCGGCAGTGGTGCCGCCCTCTGCCCGACCCTCGAGACTGGCTCCCGGGGCAACCCTTGAGATGGGAGTCAGGCGAGGAGGAGGATTGGGGTGCCTGGAGGGGAGGACAGGATGGGTATAGATCAAGCTCAAATACCAGCGAATCAGAAGTTGGGGGAGAAACCGATGTCCACATGTGGGAAGATGGGGCAGATAGCCTGCAGTGAACAAAGAAGAGGCATAAGGCAGCAGGGATTCGGAGGACCAATCAGGAGGGAAGAGAGAGATTGCCAAAAGGGGAGGTCTGAAGTGCTGCAGCTCCGGAGGGGTCTGCAGAGGAAGTGCTGTGGCAGCTGCAGCAGGCTATGCGCAGACTAGGGGAAGTAACTCGGAGGCAGACAGGACTCTTAACGAAGAGTGCTCCCCAGCGACAGTCAGTCGAGTTACCTAACTGGCGGCTGATAGCCAGAGATTGTAGCCTCGATGGAGTAAGGATACAGATGCCCGGGATAGTCCCTGTCCGAGTAGCTCCTGGAGGAGGGGTAGAGCTAGTGCGAAGTTGTGCTGGTTTTGGCTGAGAAGGGGTTAATTCTCCTCACTGTGGGGGTCAGCTACCTTTCCAGCATCCCGCGCTCTGCCCCGTGGCGGGGGGGACTGGGAGGGGCAGGGCCATGGTGGGGACGGCTGACCCCGACTGGCCAATGGCAGGTTCATTCCATACCATGTGACACCATGACCAATATATTGAGGTGGGGGCAGCTGCAGCGCCAGCACGGAGGCGGCGCGGCGTTGGGTCGGCGGGCGGCGCGTGGCTGCGGCGCGGGCAGTTTGTTCCGGCGGTTCGTTCCCCCTCTCCCCTCCCTTCCCCCCTCCCCCGGGGCTTTGCGCCTCTCGTTGTTCTCCTTTACATTGCATTTCTACTGTTGTTTTCTTTTAATTTTAATTATTAAACTGTTCTTATCCCAACCCACGAGCGTTACCCTCCTGATTCTCTCCCCCATCTACCGGTGGGGAGTGAGCGAGCGACTGTGTGGGGCTGAGCTGCCGCTAAACCACGACAGAAGTTTATGGCGAGAAATTAGGGAAAAGGGGCTAAAGGATGAAGGGGTAGGATTGCTGATAGATGCTGTGCACGCA
This sequence comes from Phalacrocorax carbo, assembly GCF_963921805.1. Taxonomy (NCBI): domain Eukaryota; kingdom Metazoa; phylum Chordata; class Aves; order Suliformes; family Phalacrocoracidae; genus Phalacrocorax; species Phalacrocorax carbo. Next base: position 1,584,086 of record NW_026990253.1, on the reverse strand, counting down.
GTGCCACTGACCCCCTCTGATGCTAGGCAGTTGGCGAAAGCGATATTGGCTCCCACAATGTACATACTTTGGAAGGAGGCGATGCACAGTGCCTGCCATGCCCTCGTACAGCAAGCGGCAGCGGCTCCGGGCCACCTGCTGAGAGGGACCACTCTTGACTGGCTTACTGGAAGAGGTCAAGGGCTGGAAACCCCGCAGTTACAAGCAGCGGCACTGAGGGGCAGGGAGCTGCAAGCGGTAACGGAGAGTTCCCGCAGAGCGTATAGAGAAGTGGGCAGGTACGAATAAAGAGCGTAACCTTGGCAAAAGATACAGCAAGGACTAGCAGAGCCATTTAAAATGTTTTGTGACAGGTTGCAGAAGGCTATTATGGAATCAGAATTGCCACCAGCAGCCAAGGAGGCAGTCCTTATGGATTGCCTCCGAAGTCAAGCAAATCCGCAGACACAAGATGTCCTCCACACCCTGGCGGTGGGGGCATCATTGGGTGAAACCATCAGGCATGTCTTGCGCCAGGAGGCACTGAATCAGCATGGTGGTGTGGGAGCGCACATCTGCCAGAACCCTGACTGCGGAAGTGAAGAAAGGGTGATGGTGCAAGAGGCCGGGGCGGGGCCGAGATGTCATTTCTGTGGACAGCTAGGGCATTTTAAAGCTGGGTGCCCGCTAGGGGAAAGGGGAGGATGTAATGGAGGAGGAGCGCGCCCAGTAGGGAGGTGCTGGGTGTGTGGGAAGCCAGGACACATGGCAAGAGATTGTCCAGCTACGAGGCCGGGAAACGGCCAAAGGAGGGCAAAGCGAGGGGGATTCGTGCCTCCTGTGAGTCAAATGGCCCCCATCATGGTGCCAGTGCCAGGAGCTTGGCCCACCGTAGCGGGCCAAGGGGGAGTGAACCTTCAGGCAGGGGAGCAGAACCAGCAAGATTTGCAGGTTACGGCCCCCGCGTGGCCTTGGTCATAGGCTGTAACGAGAGACCCATGGCGGCGGTGATGATTACCCCACAAGAGCCGAGTTGCCCAGCACAGATATGCCTGGGAATGTTAGTGGATACCGGGGCGGATGTCACAGTGATGCCACTCGAATGGTGGACACCAACTTGGCCCCTCGCCATGGGAAAACGTATAATAGGGGTAGGAGGAGAACAACAGACGAGGACTAGTACTTGCCCTGTGAAACTTGAAGTCATGGACGAGGAGGCAGGGAAGCTGCTCATGGCCGTAGTGACCATACTAGTAGCAGATGGGGTAGCAAGCCCCTTGTTAGGGCGAGATGCCCTTGCCCAGATGGGGATCGGGTTGAAAAATTTAGCATAAGGGCCACTGCCTCAGAGGGGCTTCGTCACCACAAGTTGGTGTGGAAAACCGAACAGCCCGTCTGGGTGGAGCAGTGGCCCCTGACAACAGAGAAAATAGAGGCTGTAAGAGCTATAGTAAAATGAGAGCACGAAGCGGGGCACCTAGAGCCTTCGATGAGCCCCTGGAACACCCCTATATTTGCTATAAAAAAGAAAGATAAAAACCAATGGAGGATGCTGCATGACCTTAGAGCAGTAAATCAGCAAATTGAGGACATGGGGCCTCTCCAACCCGGCCTACCAGATCTGAGTGCTGTCCCAAAGGGATGGCAAGTCATTGTTTTAGATATCAAAGACTGCTTCTTCAGCATTCTGCTACATCTAGATGATAGAAAGAGATTTGCCTTTACTCTGCCCGCGGTGAACCGCACAGAACCAGATAGTAGATGGCAGTGGACAGTACTTCTGCAGGGGATGAAAAACTCTCCAGTGATCTGCCAGAGGTATGCGGCTTCCGCATTGCAGCAAGTAAGGCAACAGTATCGGGAGAGAATCTACATGATCCACTACATGGATGATGTCCTCATAGCTGCACCCACCGAGGTGTTATGTGAACAAGTCTTTTCAGACACCCAAAGGGGCCTTGAGGGACAGGGCCTCAAGATAGCTGAGGCAAAGGTACAGCGAGGACCAGTGTGTGGATTTCTGGGTGCTAGGATAGAAGGGGATTGCATACAAGCTCAGCCCATTAAACTTACACCTAAGGTCAAAAATTTACACGATGTAAAGAAGCTGGTAGGAGCACTGCAGTGGTTGCGGAGGTTTGTGCGCGTCACCGGTGAGGAGATGAAACCTTTCTATGCTTTGCTGAAAGGGACCGACCCATGGGAGCCCAGGAGTTTAGACGCCGAGGCAGTCCAGCAGTTGCAAATGATAGAACGTCGAATGCAAAAGGAAGGAGTATGGCGGTGGTACCCTCAGGAGGAATTAATCGCAGGTTGGATTCTGACTGCCGGTGGAGGATTAGGATTGCTATATCAAATACGGGCGGGGGAAGAAAAACCACTGCGATGGGTATATCACAAGGTTCCCAAGGATGCATTCTCCACAAAAGTCAAGGCAGCCGGGGGAAAGATTTGGCGTCTGCGAAGGGAAAGCAAGGGAATCTTTGGGAAGGAGCCAGATAAGCTCACAGTGCCATGCAATGGGGAGAAATGGTGGAAGGTGGTAGAGAGTGAAGAGGATATACAATTGGCGGTATACTCGTACCCAGGAAAAATCGCTACAGGCACGGTATAGAGGTGGGCCGAGACAGCCAGGGTGGTGGGTTTGAGTGTGGATAGTAGAGTTTTGGATACCCCTCACCCAGGACCAACATATTTCACAGACGCTTCCTCGAAGACGAACAGAGCGGCGGTAGTGTGGAAAGAAGAGAATAGTTGGATGCGCCAGACGTATGAGGAGCGGGGTAAAAGTGTGCAGTGGCTAGAAGCAAAAGCGCTAGAGATGGCCCTGCGAAAGGATATAGATTGGGATATAAATGTGTACACGGACTCCTTATGTGTGTATAAATTAGTCACGTCCATGAAACGAGAGGGTGTACCACACACGGAAATTGCCTTGATGCTAGAGGTTGCTTTATCGCAGCGAGGAGCAACTGTGACAGTAATTCACATTCGCAGTCATCAGACGGGGCCTGGACCACTGATTGAGGGGAATCGCATGGCTGATGAGGCAGCCGCGGGAGTCTGGACATTGACGGAGGCAAAGAAACTGCATGAACAACTGCACCTGGGTGCTAAAGCCTTGGCAAAGGAGTGTGGCATCTCAATAAGAGCAGCAAGAGAAGTAGTAGCCACCTGTCCTTACTGTCAGCGCTCGCCATTGTGGGAGGCAGGAGTCAACCCTCGAGGACTGGAAGCAAATGCTATCTGGCAGACTGACTTTACTGAATGTCCACAGTTGGCCCCCGGACGGCACCTGGCAATTACAATTGATACATACAGTGGAGTCATCATGGCTACTCAACATCGGAAGCAGACCGCAACGCAGTTGGCTGCGCATTGGACCACGGTGATGGCGTGGCTTGGAAAGCCTACCGAGATAAAAACAGACAATGGACCATGCTTTTGGGCTCGAAGTACCCAAGAATGGTGTAAAGCTTGGAATATTGTATTAAAACAGAGCATTGCTTACAATAGCACAGGGCAGGCAATACTTGAACGCGCTCATCGCACCTTGAAAGCAAAGATAATGCAGCCTGGGGAGGGGGAGGGGTATAAGGGAGCTATACCCGTAGCAGCTCAGCAAACTATTTTAATGCGTGCACTATATTCGCTTAATCATTTTATACGCGGGCAGGAGCAAGTTACAGCAGTGGAGAAGCACTTTGGCAAAGCTCAAGCGCTATCCGCAGGTATGAGTAAGGTTCCCAGGCAGTGAGCAATGGGAGAGAGGATGGAAACTGAGATGCCTGGGAAGGGGCTACGCCGCGGTTGAGAATGAAGGGCGCATAGAATGGGTGCCTGCAAAGTGTGTGAAAGCAGAACTGTGCAAGGATGTACAATGAATAATCCCTTTCTGAGTTGTCTCTTTGCAGGGTCTGCTGACATGGATCCTCATGCTAGCCGTACCATTGGGAAAAGAAATGAGCTCCTTGACAAGATTGCAAGCAATATTGCAATGAGAGCAACACTGGGAAAGGGCAGCAAAAGAGAGATATGAACTGGGATTGGAAAGTAATAATTGGGGGAATTTGTTGTGTGTAGTAACCATGGTTACTTGTGGGCTGCCATTGTTATGCTGTGTTATAAGACAAATCAGGGAGCGCCTGCAAGAGTTACATTAACATAGCCCTGACCGCAATATGCATCCGCTTACGCAAGTAGCTTTGTAGAACTTTTAGCGGCATGGGGAGGGGGAGATGTAGGGGAATAGACAGGGATCGGCGACCGGAAGATCACGGGCTGTGACGGAAAGATAGACTCCTCCCCATAGAAGTGGCAGGAACAGGAAGCGCAAGAGCTATATAAGCATGTGACGCAGCTAAATAAACAGACATTTTGTATCCATCATATTGATGTCTGCGCATCACTGTCCCCAGGGTGAGTAGAGCCCTGTGTCCCGGAGATATGCGGCCCAAGATAAGTTCTCCCACAGAAGTGTACAGCAACACATACCGATCCCTGCTCAACAGTATTCAGTGCTCCCAAGGGGAAGAGAAGGTCTCTGGATTGAAATGCAAAGTGACTGGCACTGTAGTCACTCAAACCCCCACAACAAGTACCTGAGCTAGCTCAGAAAATAAACCCATTCCAGTATCAGTTGCCCCCCCACACAAGACGAAATATTGGAAGCGGACGACAACTCGTTTAGAACAGGATGATGAAAAAGCAGGGCCGTCACGGGGAGAGGAGGAAGAAGTCATAAATGAAATAGAGACCACCTGATCCCTGCCCTTGAGCGAGTTGCGACATATGTGAAAAGATTATAGCCATTTTTCAGGTGAGCACACTGTCAACTGGCTGCTCCGATGCTGGGATAATGGGGCCAGTAGTCTGGAACTAGAGGGAAAAGAAGCCAAACAACTGGGATCCCTTTCTGGGGAAGGGGGCGTTGACAAAGCAATTGGGAAAAAACCACAAGCCCTCAGCCTCTGGAGGCGACTCCTGTCCGGAGTGAAGGAAAGGTATCCCTTTAAAGAAGATGTTACATATCGCCCAGGAAAATGGACAACCATGGAGAAAGGCATCCAGTATCTAAGGGAATTAGCTGTGCTTGAGGTGATTTATGGTGACCTGGATGATCAACGGTCATCCAAAGATCCAGATGAAGCTGAGTGCACATGACCCATGTGGTGGCAGTTTGTACAGAGCGCACCATCTTCGCATGCAAACTCATTGGCAGTAATGTCCTGGAAAGATGACGAGACACTAGTGGTGGCGGAGGTGATTGATAGACTCTAGGAGTATGAAACAAATATCTCTTCCTCACTTGACTCTGCTGTGGAGAAACTATCCCAAGAGGTACAGCAACTCAGAAAAGATATGTCCTGCTCCCCACCTCAACAGAGCAGTGTCTCAGCTGTTAGGAATAAGCGTCCTTTGGCTCAATGGAGAGTATACACACCATGGGTCACCCTATGGTTCTACCTGCGTGACCACGGAAAGGACATGATGAGGTGGGATAGCAAGCCTACCTCGACCCTACAGGTACGAGTACGTCAACTGCAAGGAAGGACAGTCACTCAGGGAGGCTCTTCCAGGAAAGCTGCTGTTCCAGTTTGCAGTGAGCAGGCCCCCAGACAGAGGAGTAGAAGCGCTGATTTTATTTCTAAGTGTAATAGAGAGACTCCTGATTCACATTTACAGGAAGTGAGTTGTGACTTCCATGATCAGGACTAGAGGGGCCCTGCCTCCAGCCAGGTGGAGGAAAGGGATAACCGGGCTTACTGGACTGTGTGGATCCGATGGCCTGGCACGCTGTCGTGGTTTAGTCCCAGTCAGCAACCAAGCACCATGCAGCCGCTCGCTCACTCCCCCCTGGTGGGATGGGGTAGAGAATCGGAAGAGTAAAAGTGAGGTAACGCATGGTTTGAGATAAAGGCAGTTTAACAGGTAAAGCAAAAGCTGCACATGGAAGTAAAGCAAAACAAGGAATTCATTCACTACTTCCCATGGGCAGGCAGGTGTTCAGCCGTCTCCAGGAAAGCAGGGCTCCATGACGCGTAGCCGTTACTTCGGAGACAGCCACCATCACTCCCAATATCCCCCCTTCCTTCTTCTTCCCCCAGCTTTATATACTGAGCATGACATCATATGGTATGGAATATCCCATTGGTCAGTTTGGGTCAGCTGTCCCGCTGTGCCCCTCCCAGCTTATTGTGCACACGGCAGAGCACGGGGAGCTCAAAAAGTCCTTGATCAGTGTAAGCGCTACTTAGCAACAACTAAAACATCTCCACATTATCACCGCTGTTTCCAGCACAAATCCAAAACATAGTCCCATAGAAGCTACTACAAAGAAATGTAACTCTATCCCAGCTGAAACCAGGACACACGTCCAACCCACAGGGGTATAAAGCTTTAGTGGACACCGGCGCACAGTGCACCTTAATGACATCAAACTGTAAAGGGGCAGAACCCATTAGCATTGCTGGAGCGACAGGGGGATCCCAAGAGCTAACTGTATTGGAGGCCGAAGTGAGCCTAACTGGGAATGAGTGGCAAAAGCACACCATTGTGACTGGCACAGAGGCTCCGTTCATCCTTGGCATAGACTACCTAAGAAGAGGGTATTTCAAGGACCCAAAAGGGTACAGGTGGGCTTTTGGTTTAGCTGCCTTGGACATGGAGGAAACTAAACAGCTGTCTACCTTGCCTGGCCTCTCAAAGGACCCTTCTGTGGTGGGATTGCTAAAGGTCAAAGAACAACAGGTGCCAATTGCCACCACAACAGTGCACCGGCGACAATATCGCACCAAAAGACACTCTCTGATCCCCATCCATGAATTCATTCACCAACTGAGGAGCCAAGGAGTCATCAGTAAGACCCACTCACCCTTTAACAGTCCCATATGGCCAGTCCGGAAGTCTAATGGAGAGTGGAGGCTAACAGTAGACTATCATGGCCTGAATGAAGTCACTCCACCGTTGAGTGATGCTGTGCCAGGCATGCCAGAACTGCAATAAGAACTGGAGTCCAAGGCAGCCAAGTGGTATGTCACAATTGATATCGCTAATGCATTCTTCTCAATCCCTCTGGCAGCAGAGTGCAGGCCACAGTTTGCTTTCACATGGAGGGGCGTCCAGTACACCTGGAATCGACTGCCCCAGGGGTGGAAACACAGTCCTACCATTTGCCATGGACTGATTCATACTGTACTGGAACAAGGAGAAGCTCCAGAACACCTTCAATACATTGATGACATCAACGTGTGGGGCAACACAGCAGAAGAAGTTTTTGAGAGAGGAGAGAAAATAGTCCAAATCCTTCTGAAAGCTGGTTTTGCCATAAAACAAAGTAAGGGGAAGGGACCCACACAAGAGATCCAGTTCTGAGGAATCAAACGGCAAGATGGACGTCGTCAGATCCCCATGGATGTGGTCAACAAAATAGCAGCCATGTCTCCACCAACTAGCAAAATGAAACACAAGCTTTCTTGGGCGTTGTGGGTTTTTGGAGAATGCATATTCCAAATTACAGTCTGATCGTAAGCCCTCTCTATCAAGTGACCCAGAAGAAGAATGATTTCAAATGGGGCCCTGAGCAACGACAAGCCTTTGAATAGATTAAACGAGAAATTGTTTATGCAGTAGCTCTTGGGCCAGTCCGGGCAGGACAAGATGTAAAAAATGTGCTCTACACTGCAGCCGGGGAGAATGGCCCTACCTGGAGCCTCTGGCAGAAAGCACATGGGGAGACCCGGGGTCGACCCCTAGGGTTTTGGAGTCGGGGATACAGAGGGTCCGAAGCCCGCTATACTCCAACTGAAAAAGAGATATTGGCAGCATATGAAGAGGTTTGAGCTGCTTCAGAAGTGGTTGGTACTGAAGCACAGCTGCTCCTGGCACCCTGACTGCCAGTGCTGGGCTGGATATTCAAAGGAAACATCCCCTCTACACACCATGCAACTGATGCTACGTGGAGTAAATGGGTTGCACTGATCACCCAGCGGGCTCGAGTAGGAAACCCCAGTCGCCCAGGAATCTTGGAAGTGATCGTGGACTGGCCATAAGGTGAAGATTTTGGATTATCACCAGAGGAGGAAGTGACACATGCTGAAGAATCCACACTGTATAACAAAATGCCAGAAGATGAAAAGCAGTATGCCCTGTTCACTGATGGGTCCTGTCACCTTGTGGGAAAGCACCGGAGATGGAAGGCTGCTCTGTGGAGTCCTATACGACAAGTCGCAGAAACTGCTGAATGAGAAGGTGAATCGAGCCGGTTTGCAGAGGTAAAGGCCATCCAGCTGGCCTTAGACATTGCTGAACGGGAAAAGTGGCCAGGGCTCTATCTTTATACTGACTCCTGGATGGTGGCAAATGCCCTGTGGGGCTGGCTGCAGCAGTGGAAGCAAAGCAACTGGCAGCGCAGAGGCAAACCCATCTGGGCCATCACATTGTGGCAAGATATTGCTGCCCGGGTAGAGAACCTGGTTTTAAAGGTACGGCATTTGGATGCTGATGTTCCCAAGAGTCAGGCCACTGAAGAACATCGAAACAACCAGCAGGTAGATCAGGCTGCCAAGATTGAAGTGGCTGAGGTGGATCTGGACTGGCAGCATAAGGGTGAACTATTTCTAGCTCGGTGGGCTCATGACACCTCAGGCCATCAAGGGAGAGATGCAACATACAGGTGGGCTCGTGATCGAGGGGTGGACTTGACCATGGATGTTATTGCACAGGTTATCCACGAATGTGACACATGCGCTGCAATCAAGCAAGCAAAGCGGGTAAAGCCTCTGTGGTATGGGGGACGATGGCTGAAATATAAATATGGGGAGGCCTGGCAAATTGACTATATCACACTCCCACAGACCCACCAAGGCAAGCACCATGTGCTGACAATGGTAGAAACAACCACTGGCTGGCTGGAAACATATTCTGTCCCCCACGCCACTGCCCGGAACACTATCCTGGGTCTTGAAAAACAAGTCCTGTGGCAACATGGCACCCCAGAGAGGATTGAGTCAGACAATGGGACTCATTTCCGAAATAACCTCATAGACACCTGGGCCAAAGACCATGGTATTGAGTGGGTGTATCACATCCCCTATCATGCACCAGCCTCTGGGAAAATCAAACGGTACAATGGACTGTTAAAAACTACACTGAGAGCAATGGGGGGTGGAACATTCAAGCACTGGGATACACATTTAGCAAAAGCCACGTGGTTAGTCAACACGAGGGGATCTGCCAATCGAGCTGGCCCTGCCCAGTCAGAAATCCTACAAACTGTGGAAGGGGATAGAGTCCCTGTAGTGCACGCAAAAAGTATGCTGGGCAAAACAGTCTGGGTTCTTCCTGCCTCAGGCAAAGGCAAACCCATTTGTGGGATTGCTTTTGCTCGAGGACCTGGGTGCACTTGGTGGGAGATGCGGGAGGATGGAGAAATCCGATGTGTGCCTCAAGGGGATTTGATTTTGGGTGAAAACAGTCAATGAACTGAATGGCACAATGCAAACTGCTATATAATACTGTGTGTCACCTCTGTGTTGTACCAATGATATCAGAGCACGAGCCTCCCAACCCATGGAAGATCAACTATGAAACAAGCCGTGCAGCAGTGATGGAACGATGACTGACTCGGTATGCAGCAACCCAATGCCACACACACCACCTCTCCCTCCCGGAAAGACTGATACAACAGATGGAGCCCAGAGTCATGGACTGGGTGAACTCAATGGACATTTTAATGGACATTTTACAGGGAAGGTCCATAGACTAAGGGAATGATATCTGTGTATTATGTTAAAGGATGGGAAGGGGAGGGGTGGTGGTTGGTACGGTTGTATTGCATCGTATGGGACGTGGGCATGGTGTAAATGGTATGGACTAAGGGGTGGAGAATGTGCTGGTTTTGGCTGAGAAGGGGTTAATTCTCCTCACTGTGTAGGTGCACTCTGCCGCATGGCGGGGGGGCTGGGAGGGGCAGGGCCATGGTGGGGGTGGCTGACCCCGACTGGGCAATGGCATGTTCGTTCCGTACCATGTGACACCATGACCAGTATATTAAGGGGGGGCAGTTTGTGGCTCAGGAGTGGCGCGCCGTCGGGTCGGCGGGCGGTGAGTGGCTGTGTAGTGTGCGGTTTGTTTCGGCGGTTCGTTCCCCTCCCTTCCCCCCTCCCCCGGGGCTTTGCGCCTCTCATTGTTCTCCTTTACATTGCATTTCTGTTGTTGTTTCTTTTAATTTTAATTATTAAACTGTTCTTATCCCAACCCACAAGCATTACCCTTCTGATTCTCTCCCCCATCTACCGGTGGGGGAGTGAGTGAGCGACTGTATGGGGCTGAGCTGCCGGCTAAACCACGACACTGCCCTTTAAGTGCCATTTCAATGGGCTAAAGCTCCCACTCCAAGATGACATTAAAACAACATAATACTTGAAAAGAAATATGCTGTACTGGATTGAAGTCTTTACTGTGTCTTTAGTGCTTTGTTCTGAGTTCAAGTTCTCACTGAAACTACCTGTGAACCAACTTTCCAAAACAAAGATGGTTTTGACAGCTAGTTTCACGTTACTATCTTTTTTTGTGTGTTCCTTCCTTACTGAATTTGTTATATTAGCATATTAAAATATTAGTGAGGTGTTTGACATTCAAAATCCTAAATAATAAGGTGACAATGTAAAAGACTTGAGATTTGAACTGTATAGATTTGCTTTACTGAAAATTAACAACCCTGCTTCACATTTTTAACACAGGCTATCACCTAAAAGATGCATTTGCCATTCTGTTTTTCTTAATATATATAGAAAGGTTTGGGGTTTTTTATATAGTAACCTCTGAATTTATTTTAAATTAAAAAAATTAAATAATAATTTTGAGGCATTTTGGCTCTTCCTGGAATAAGCTGAGAGGGACAAAACAACTCACTTTTTTAAACAGCAGAAATCGCATCAAATTGCTTAGAGGTCAAGAGGAGTTTTTGTCTTTATTATAACTTACATGATTTAAAGCACTTGTCACAGTGGAAAGCCTGGTAAAGTTGTTCTGGAAAGAGTAATAAGAAATGATAGACATGCTATACAGCAGGGAGAAAAACTGGCTCACAGATGCAGCACCAATGAAAGCAGGATTCAGCATGAAGATGACTTTTAAAGGAAACAATTTCCTTCTTTTAACAGCACAAATTCCAAAGGAAACAAGAAATGGAACTCTATAATTCAAGGGAAAGACACAAAACAATTGAAAATATCTCTGAAACCAAGTGTTTTTGAATAATCGGTCAGGCGTGCAAAAAGGTGTTATGTTTCTCCTACAGCATTTCTTTCCATGCATAGACAAAAACTGTACATAACCGCTATCAACTATCTACTGTTTAGCACTCCCTCCTTTTTTCTTTTTTTTTTTTTTTTTGTTTTTTAATAAAGAAAATGGGGAACAAGCAATGGAATGTTGATGTCAAAACACAGAAAAACCTCCCAGCAAGCTTCCAGCCAACCACCCAGGATTTGGAGTCTTGCTAGCCACTCTCTTTTCAATACCAGAATTTCACACATTTCAGTAACCATTATGACTTCAAAGAATCAAATTTTTGTCTTTGTCCTTCATCTGCCAGTTGATTTGTATAAAGGAGGAGTTCTGCATGCACTCCAGACAAAGGGCTCCTTACTTTCGTGGCTATATATCAAGTTTAAAAGTTCTGTTTTTAACAGTTGTGTCTGGTAAATTAGGGTAACACTTAAGGAGTGCAGCTGCTCTGCAGGAACCTACTTTTTGGCATCATTTCACTTAAATAAAAACTGAATAATTAGTTTCTGCCTTTATTAAACCACAAAAATGCCACTGGCCTTAGTAACTACTTCCAGTTGCCCCACCTACTTAACCTCAATAGTTTAAACTTGTTAGAAAGGAGAGAAAGTAGTTGTTTACTGTACTTTATAGAGGTTTACAACAGCTTCCTCTCTTCCCCACCCCCAACATGCTTTACCAGACTAAGTGCATAAAGTTTTGCTATAAATTCATATTGCAATACACTTTCTTTATGAACTGTTATGTCAAAGCACAGAACATAGCTGTTGTGAAATGAGCTTTTTATTTAGTGTGCTCAGCTGCTTAGACTGTACATCAGGATGAGAACATTTACATTTCTACACTTTAATACAGTACTTTTGAAACAAATGTAAGAGAACAGAATATATTATGCAAATTTTAAGTGGAAAAATTGAGCAGAATGAACTAAACATGGTCAGACAACATTTATCTAACAGCTACAGACATAAGAAGATGGAAAGAAGCATATTTGCCCTTAGGAAGCTCTGTATCACACAGAATACAGCTTGCTTTCACACTTTGCAATATTTTTGCATTATCACAGTAATCTATGAACAACATGTGTTATCCATACAGTGTTCTCCCATCTAACCATCCTCCAGAATGATTAACAAAGAAGTTGAGAAGAGCAGTGAAAGAACCATATTTAAAAATAGAAAAATGACCATTGTAAACAGGAAACAGGATTCAATTATAATAATAATAATAATGATTGCAAGAAAGCTTCTATTTAAATAAAATTTCTTTACATAGGCAGTTAGCAGAAAACACTAAAGAGAAACTGGATATGGAGAAAATGATATGCTGAAAAGCGGGTCTAACAGAAGCAGAAATTGTTACATTACTGGAATCAACATTAGTCCATTATAATACTTTTTAGTCTACTGACTGCCATTATGCAAAGGAGGCGTCAGCATCCAAAGCAGTCCAACATTTGAAAGTGCTGTTAGCTTCAGCAAGCTCTACTCAACATTGTGTATTTCACAACTGAAGAGATACTACTCTAACAGACACAATGGTTAAGTATTTGCTGTTGTCGCAAAACCTCCTTAACAACTTCCCTGTCGTCCCACTGCACAAAGGCTCAGTCCACTTTCCCAATATTTTGCATGCCTAATATTATTTCATGCTGCTTGAATGAGATACTACAAACATAACAGCATAACACATCCCACACACCATTAAACCAATGTCACTTGGATTTGTTCAGAGAACATAATGAAAGAGTAAACAGGAAAAATTGACTGGATTTCTAAATATCCCAGGTGCTCTGTACAAATTGGAACATGACTTCACACTAAGTAGAAAACTTCCCCCTCATCAACCCTTCTTTCAGATCTTAAAACACTTCACTTACACTCTGCATTACATTCCCAAACTCTGTATTCACATCTGCAAAAATAAAAAAATTATTATATTTATAAATAAGTGATTAATGGTAAAATTTATGGCAAAGGCTGCTGAGTTGTGCTTTTGTTAGTTTAAACTGTAATACTAAAATTAAACTAACCCATAATCTCAGATTTTGCACCCATCAGTGCCCCGACAAGCCTCAAAACACAGAGGCATTTTTCTTGACAAACAATGATGCATGACAAATGTGCAAAAAATACCTATCATTCAGCCTGCATTCTTGATGGACAGGTAAAAAACATTTTAGAAATTTAAAAATGAAGCATTTGAAACACATAAGTCCTGCTTTCAGCACAGACAGATGTTTCATGCTCAGTATAGTTTTTCTGCCAAGAAAGAATCAAAGACCAAGACAAAAATTATTATTTAATTATTAATAATGTATTTTTCCCTAGAACAGTACATGTTAGTTTTGTAGTTATTGTCTGGGTAAATATCATTAAATTAAAGGGTAATCAGATATCTGGTTTTACATTTTGCAGTTTCTCCATATGACTGAAATTAAGAAAATCATTATTAAATGGAGGGAAGTAGAGGTTGTCAGAGGAGGAAAAAGGAGAGAAGAATATATTTCATTAAAATAGACTGATGTTGCTACTAGTAGTCATAGGAGACTTCAGTGTGGTCATGACATTCTTTAGATTGAGGAAATTATAAACAACATACTTCTCTTGAACAAGGTGGGGAAAATGTCTGAATTATTTACAGCAGATCTTGTAAACTACTTTTCCTTTCAACACAACTAGATTTAGATAGAACGTACTTTTTAGAACTCATTCAAAGCATATGTAAGCAAATCTTTTGCTTACACACTCACAAGTGGCTGGGGTTTTTTTATTACCTGTGAGGCATTTAAAAATGCTGAGTTTTCTACAGCACATGATTTTTAAGTATTCTACAAGAACTTCACAATCCTCAGATTTTAAAAAGTGCAACAAAAACCAAGTAGTTAAGAATAAGACAACAGCAAAGTGTTTAGACTGTAAACTTTCAAATAAAAGGAGAGGCAGTCTTAATTTACCTGCATTTAGAAAAAGAAAGAGGCTAACTGAACAACTGAAATAATCTGGTTCCTCTTAGAATAATTTACAGTTAGGGCAATACTCTACTGCTTTACTACCATAAGCAACTCTTCCTACAGGTACTATTTCTCAGTTGGTGCCTGAATCACCTCCTCCCCCTCCTTCTTCACTGACTTTGGTGTCTGCAGAATTGTTTCTCTCACATAGTCTCACTCCTCTTTTCTGGCTACAGTTGCCCAGGTTTTTTTCCCTTTCTTAAATATGTTATCACAGAGGCGCTACCACCATCACTGATTGGTTCAGCCTTGGCTAGAGGCAGGTCCATCTTGGAGCCAGCTGGGCATTGGCTCTGTCCGACATAGGGGAAGCTTCCAGCAGCTTCTCACAGAAGCCGTTCCTGTAGCCCCCCCACTACTAAAACCTTGCCACGCAAACCCAATACAACTACAGTATATGAAACACCTATTGTGGATTCAGTTTTAATTAGCTAGCAATCTCCATGGGCTGGTAGCTAGAGCACACAATACTGTTTGTTTGGTTTTGGGTGTTTTTAATATTTCATTATTATGCATTCTGGTGTCCTTTTCCTTTCACCTCCCAACTACCTATTCATTCCCTATTTAATGGAAGCTGTGGAACACCATTTAACTTTAAGGTTTAAAACTTAACAAACTAGGCTTTTGTTTATTAAAACAAGGTATTCATCAAAGGTGGGGGTGAAAAAAAGCAAAAAGTAGTTTTTTAAAGTTTCACTTGACAATACTGTCACAGTAGTGCATGGTCTGCTACTAAGAACAATATCGAGAAATCCTGAGTTCATGCAAACCAATGTCTGCCTTCACTGTGATGCATATTTTCTGTTCTTTACATCCCCTTTATAAAGAAAGTGATTTCTGCAACGGATCTTTGCTACAAAGTAACAAGTGGTTTGAGACATAGGGGAGAAACACAGAAGCAAGTTCCCAATCAAGAAATGCAAATTTAGAGCAAAATCCCTGTTGGTGCATGCTTTTTAGAAGAAAAGTTGCATTTAAGAAATTAAAAGGAAGCCAGACCTGTTAAAAGCTGTCTCTTACCCTAACACAAGATGTAATGCTTCTGTGCAATATGCATGGACTTAAAAAGTTGAAAGTGCGTGCTGAATAGTGTGCACAATTTCCATACAGTAGTGAAGCAAGAAAAGAACTGACGCAGTTACCTTCCTTAAAGAGATGCACAATAGAGACCTGTTGTGCAGTGTTAGCATACTGAAGGTCTATGCATCAGGGATATTGTGGCTATTAACAGCTTAAATGTTCACTGCGTTTTGTTAATTAGCGCGTACAGCTTTAAGCCTTAAATGTGTTTTAGAGGATCTTTTCTAACAGTAACACAGTCATTATTCCCTGGTGGGGAATGGGAAGGGTTGATCATAATCAATAAAATATGTGGCTGAATACCACTGGACAAAAGCTGTTTCTTTAAATTTATGGTTAGTTAAAATGGAAGCTTTCTACAGTCTCTCTCTAAAAAGCTGAATCATAATTTTTTAGCTTGCTCTATCTGGAAGTGTTACCTCAAACATGTATATATATGTATATTATTCTTGGATGAAATGGAATAGTGCAGGAGTTAGTAGTAGTTAAGAAAGAATCATAGTTAGGAGTAGCAACTGACACCTGAGATTTTTAACAAGGTAGCAAATAACGCTTAGGCCAGATAGGAGGGTATTAGCAGTGAATGTCTCATTAACAAGAACCTCCTAAAAGAATACAAATCAGTAGAACTTCAAGGACTAACAGTGGGAACATCCTGCTACAAAGAAGGTTGTGAAGATAAGGGAAGGCCACAAATCAGTCAGCAGTGATAGCAGGGAACATCTTGGCCCAGAAGGTGCCGAAGCATGGAAACTAGGGGAAAGTTAATTCTGGTAGGGGGAGATTGTGACCACTGACTCAACTGAGGGATGAAAAGACTACCCACCCCACCCCCGGCCTTGAGCATACACAGTGAATTAAAAATCACACTGTACCTTTAAACTTAAGCAGAGAAGATATAGATCAATGGAAGAAGGGGATGCCCAGCCAGGTCAATGATACTAGATAGGTGTGTTGTGTTAGCTTTCATGTATAAATATCAAAAATGAACTCAACTCCAGTAGGTATGCACGCTAGGAGGAATTATCCCCTGTGCACCTGGCGCCAAATAAAGTAATGCCTGCTCTTGAATACACCTGGTGTTAAGGAGTTTTATTCCCGGCTTTCGGTGACAATTTGATGACCCAGGTGGGACTCCACTTCTGAAGCTCCATGGATCCATGGGATCAAGAGGACTCCAATACTACCGAAGGGTTTTTTGGGGAGATCCTCTGATCCCCTGGTCCGGTGAGTTCAGGGCAAGACCCCTGGGATTTGTTAAGGCATTACTGAGGGTAAACCCATCTGTAAACCAGGAGAGTAATCTCCCGCCAGATTGGGTTGTAAAGGGAAATAAAGGAGGACCTGGGTAAGGGAAATAAAAGAGGACCTGGGTAAGGGAAGACTTGTTTGCACATTACTACGGGGACGCCTGGAGTGCCAGCCAAGGGTCTGGGTTAGAGTCCTGGCACTGGGTTCGAGCCCCAGCGAGGTAAAGAAATTAAGTGCTTGCTGGTGTGAGTGCAAAGGTCTTCCTGCGTGGGAAGGGAACGTTTATTTAACTGGAAATCGTAATTATAATTTTGTTTTACGTACCAGTGCTTGTAATATTGGTTTTGGTCAATTATTAAGATAAAAATAATTTTGCAAGTGTGTTTTCTGGTTGTGGGTTTGAGTCCCACCAGAACTAACAGTCTGTTTAACTGGTAACTTGGAAATTACAGTCTGTTTATTGGAACTACAGTTTGGTTTAAGCAGAAACTGGAATTAAGGTTTATTTAAGTAGAAATTATAATTAAGGTTTGTTTGAGAAGAAATCGGAACTAAGATGGGTTTGAATCAATCAGTTGAGGGAGGAATTTTAAAGAAATCACCTTTAGGATGTTTATTGAAGCATTGGACGGAGGTGGGGCGTGATCCTGTCACCGAAATCGGGAATAAACCTCGTAACAGCAATGTAGTGTTAAAAGGCAGGCATTCTTTATTCACGGCGCCAGATGCACGGGGGATCCCTCCACCTAACGTGCATACCTTACATACCCTTCCCATGTGATTTATATAGACCAAAAATATACATATTCATTTTATCCATACATATTCAATATTATTCTCTTTGGTGATTGGCACAAACTTGCTCGCTTCACATGTAAATTGTTGCACAGACTCAGTTGTCCTTTCCCATTGTCCTCTTTTGAGTAGGTGGTATTACTTGGGTAGGTGGTCCGTGAGTCGGTGGTCGTGATCTCCCCCTGCCAGAATTACCTTTTACCTACTTGGTTCTTAATCTTGGCAGTCCTGGCCAGTTTTCTCAGTCTACTGCACGAAACCACATTTTGTCATCCTCTTCTGACAGAAGCACATTGTCTATTATTTCATTCGCATTAATGATTACCTAGAGACTAAAATACAGATCACCAAATACACTGATTGGTATACTCCATGTCCCCAGACTTAATGTCCAGTTGTATAGGGCTGTACAAGGAGTATAGCAACATCCATGGTTGGTTAATTCTATCACCCTGGTTACAATCCCCTCACAAGGAAGCAGTTAACTGAATACTGTAATCTAATCATTGGTGGCTGATGTATACTTTGGAAGATCAAGAGAAATGGCCTAAGAATGGAACTTTAAAGTATAATGCCCTATTGCAACTAATATTGTTTTGCCGATGGGAAGGGAAACAGGATGAAGTGCCTTATGTTGATTTGTTCTTTACATTGCAAAATCACCTGGAATGGCAGAAGGATTGCTTTTTAGTGCCAAATGATCCTATGGTTTTAGCTTTAGAAAAGGATCAGGGGAGAAAGCCTAAGAGGTGCTGTTCAGCTTGTAGTATTGGGAAATGCTGCATCAAATATGGGAGACTAGAGGAGGAGGAGGTAGAGTTATTGGTGGCCTCAGGGCAAAGGAGACAGGAATCGCCATGGCAAGAAAGGAGCAGAGGGGGAGCAGACGAGTTAAGTTCAGAAGAGGAAGGGGATTTTAGCCCTGTTGCAGGGCAAACTAGAAGGGGAATGAGACACCGTGATCCAGAAAGGAGGGAGGCACTCCAAGCCCCTCTCCAGCAAGCAGTTGGGAATGACAGGCCGGTCACTGCCAAGGTTCCATTTTCAGTGACAGATTTAAGATATTGGAAGGAGTTAGCTGTGATATATAGGGAGGACCCAGAAAAAGCAGAAAAAATATTTGAAACTATAGTTAGAACCCAAGATCCAGATTGGAATGATATACAGGTAGTATTGGACACTTTGTTAACTTTGGATGAGAGAACTATGGTCTTGGCTAAGGAAAAGGAGGAGGCTGAAAGGATACATGCCCAAAGCGCCCAGCCAGGAACTGTGAATGATCATTTTCCATCTGTGGATCCCCGATGAGATCCTAATAACCTAGCTCAAAGAGAATTATCGACTAGATACCAAAGGTTGGTGATGTTTGAAATAAAGCATATGTGCTGGTTTTGGCTGAGAAGGGGTTAATTCTCCTCACTGTGTGGGGTTCGGCTACCTTTCCAGCTTCCCGCACTCTGCCACATGGCTGGGGGCTGGGAGGGGCAGGGCCATGGTGGGGGCAGCTGACCCCGACTGGCCAATGCCATGTTCATTCCATACCATGTGACACCATGACCAGTATATTAAGGGGGGGCAGTTTGCGGCTTGGGAGCGGCTGTGTCGCGTGCGGTTTGTTTCGGCCGTTTGTTCCCCTCCCCCCCCCGGGGCTTTGCACCTCTCATTGTTCTCCTTTACATTGCATTTCTGTTGTTGTTTCTTTTAATTTTAATTATTAAACTGTTCTTATCCCAACCCACGAGTGTTACCCTTCTGATTCTCTCCCCCATCTACCGGTGGGGGAGTGAGTGAGCGACTGTGTGGGGCTGAGCTGCCGGCTAAACCACGACAGCATACTATCCCTAAAGCTATCAGTTTGTCTAAACTATATCAGGTGATACAAGGGAAGGAAGAATCTCCCTATGAGTTCTATGAGCGATTAATGTCTGTGGCTAGGAGGTATACAAATTTGGAGCCAGAGAAAGAGGGAGATGCTTTGCAGTTGGTAACTTTATTCGTAGGACAGTCTGCACCAGACATTCGAAAGAAACTTCAGAGATTGGAGGGGGAAGATTCTAGGAATCTAAATAAATTGCTGGAAGCAGCTTGGAAAGTCTATAATAACCGAGAGACTGTAGAAAGGGGTCAGAAAAGGGAGTTGATTGCTGCATTGACTGGGCACGGATCACAGGGAACAGGGCATAGAGGCCGAGGCCAGGGAGGTGAGAGGAGGAGTGTATTCCAGCACCAAGCTCTGAATAAAGATCAATGTGCTATTTGTAAAGAAAGGGGACACTGGAAACGGGAATGTCCGCGGGGAAATCGAGTTGGTGGAGCAATTCCTGAACAGGCTGCTAGGCTATTAACTCTAGATGAAGCATGAAAGGGACTGGGAGGCTCATCCCCAGCTGAGCCTCTGGTTACCCTGACACTGGGGAATGGAAAAGTGGATTTCCTAGTAGACACCGGAGCTGCATATTCCATTTTAAATATCTGTAAAGGGCCTTTGAGTCAAAACACTGTGAATGTAGTTGGTGCCACAGGGAAGGGGGAAAATCGACCATTTTTCCAACCCCTGAAATTCAAAACAGGTAAAAAGTGGTAGACACATCAGTTTCTGTATATGCCAGAGTGCCCAATGCCTTACTAGACAGGGACGTACTAAGCAAATTGGAGGCTCAAATAACTTGATAATGAACAAATACAGGTACATATTCCAGAGAGTAAAGCTCTGGAGGCCCAGGTTTTTATGTTACAGCAGCCGAAGGTGGAGAACGAGATTCCAGTGGAGGTGGAAAATGCAGTCATGCCATTGGTCTGGGCCACGGATATTCCAGGGAGATCAAAAGCAGCGGAACCAGTAAGGATACAACTGAAACCTGATGCCCGACTGGTAAGGCAGAAACAATATCCTTTAAAATTAGGAGGAGGGGATTGGAGAACTTGATTAATAAGTTTATACAATATAAACCATTGACAGAGTGTCAATCAATTTACAACACTCCCATTTTGCCAGTAAAGAAACCCCAGTCAGAGGAGTACAGGTTAGTACAAGATCTTAGAGCCATTAAGCAGATAGTGTAAGATATACACCCAGTAGTAGCTAATCTGTATACTCTATTAACAACGATCAAAGAAAATGATAAATGGTTCATAGTATTAGATTTGAAGGATATTTTCTTCTGCATACCTCTCGAGCTGGATAGTCAAGCACTTTTTGCATTTGAATGGGAAAGTCCGAGCACGAAGAAAGACACAACTCACATGGACTGTGTTGCCACAAGGGTTTAAGAATAGCCCTACCTTGTTTGGAAATCAGTTGGCAAACGAGCTGGAAGTATGGAAAAGGGAGAATGAGAATCTAACTGTCCTCCAATATGTGGATGACATTCTGATAGCCGCTCCCTCGCAGGAGGAGTGCATTCAAATAACTGTTAGGCTGTTAAATTTTCTAGGACAAGCCGGCTACTGAGTAGCTAAGAAGGCGACAAAGGAGGAATTACCCCCATGCACCCGGTGCCGAATAAAGTAATGCCTGCTCTTTAATACACCCGGTGTTAAGGAGTTTTATTCCCAGCTTTCAGTGACAGAAAGTCTATCTTTGTAATTTGTGCTTTGGCCTTTATATGCTTGACCTTTAAGGTTACTTATAGGACAGAAATCATGGTCTTATACTTTCTGATAAAAACCTTGGTATTTAAATTCAGTAATTCAATTTGACACACTACATCTTTCCTTTCAGTTTTCTACTACTGGGGGGGGGGGGATAAATCAAAAGGAGACTACAATGTACAATTATGTTTACTAAACAGTGATAAAATAGTAAGAATTTGTTTTGGAAACAGACATTACAGAAGAAGATATTAAACTTTTGACTTATCAGAGAAACAGAATTAGTTGACCCAAGAATGCTTTCAAATGGAGTGGGCATGGCAGCAAAATTGTGGTACCTACTACATTTTTAATCTTAAAAAAAAGCTTCTGCCTGGTTAACATTCTACTCAGTGAACTCTTTAAAATATATGATTTTATGATGATGATGTCGTTGGCCTATATAGAAAAATACACAGCTATCTAATTTTACATGTGAATATATGAGCACATATATAAAATGGGTCTGTAAGGAAAAACTATCCACCTCTTCAGGCATTATAATCAGAATTACTCATATTAATGTTTTTTTAAAAACATTTGCAACATAATTATAGCATCTTTTAAAAAAATACAGTATTCATTATTTCTTATCAGCACTTTGTAGAAATTCCTTATAGCTCAGCTTCTTCTCACTTGTTAACCCAGTTTTCAGGCTAACAGGTAATAGAAGTTATTTCCCTGTCAAGCAAAGATTTTCTTTTGCAGAAAAAGTAAGCCAATGGGCTTTATGAAGTAAATAGAACTGAGTATGCCAAAAAGATACAATTTCCCTACAGTGCATGCTTCACAATGCAAGAACTAAACTGCATATTAAAACTCTGTGGATCTGAACATCAGATGCTCTCTCCATGGTCCACACCCTCACTTAACACAGGTTAACACTCCTGATTTGAGAAAGCAGCTATGAAAGTAGTTCAAAGGTACCTAACAAACAAGCCATCAAGAACTGGAAGAGCATCTGGTTTCATTTCATCATTGATCTTCTGAGTAGAAACAAATAGTGGTGAAGAAGCACCAAGCTCTCTTGCAGCATGAACAAGATGCTCAAGGATTCCCATAGGATTACTGAGCTGCAGCTTTCCCTTCCAGACAAGGAAAGCTTTTCCTTTCTGACTTAAAATGATTCAGCTAGAACTTCACGACTTGAAACAGCTTTCAAGTCTGTACACAGAACTTTCTCAGACAGTAAGCAGTTAGGTTAGGATTTATGTCTTAACTCTACAACTTTGATATACTATACAAATGCAGAAAGAGACATTTTATTGAACAGAAAAGCAAGGGCTCTACAAGGAATTGTTTATTCACTATTCCTGACAGGGCAAGAAGAATTCATGATATCTACAGAAATATTTCATAATGGGGATACTAACTTAGGTGTTCTAGAAAAAGTTCAGGTAATGGTAATATTTTATGAGAACATGAAAATACTATCTAGTCTTAAGCAAAACTACTAACTAAAACAGCTCCAAAAATGAAGTTACTTCTTATTCCTGTTGATTACTAGACTATATCAATGGATTACTTTTATTCTTTCTAGCAGATTAGAAACACATTTAGACTGCATATTTATGTTGAATAACCCTTTGGAAACCAGACAAACTAAACATGGCACAATGATACTCCTTTAATTTGTCCTGAGCAGCCATCATAGCAAGCTCTTAAAAAACAGTATACTTTGATAGAAAATTAAATGCTATGTAATGAAACAAAAAAATCGTCTGCATACCCTTCAAAGAGACATATTCTTTGACCCAATGCTCCAGACTAAAGCCTTGAAATTTTTGCACAAGAATGCTGCACAAAGGAAGCCCAGACAAAACAGATACTCAGGATGGTAGAAGGTTATGTAACCTCAATCTCAGACACTCCTCCTTCCAATAACCAGCAGGGATAGTGCTACCATGCACCAAAAGAAAAGGCTCTCAGAGAAAGAAATCCAAATCCTTTACCCTATACCTAAAAGCAAATAAACCTAAATAGGGATGAAAGTGCAATTGCAGCTCATTGATACAACTATGTATCACTTTATACTAGATTCCGAGTTACTTGCAAAATGTGCAGTTTTTTTAAATGAAAAACAAAATTATCTCAAGCTACAATTTAGTCACACAGCAATATTTATTGCTCTTAAAAGACAGCTAAAGGAGATGGTAATTTCTTTACTTGGACTGTCAGAGTTATAGAAAGCTGCTTTATCTTGGGGAGTAACTTGCTGCCCACAGACATTCTTACAGAAAGCTCTTTATCAGTATCCAGCCAACCAGGACCGGGTTTTCTAAACCAATGTGAGCTTCATCAAACTATAATTGCTTACAAAACCAAGTTGTAGCAAGCAGTATAGGCTGAATTGAGCTGGGATATTCCAATTAAAGAGGGATTTAATTGCCAAACACCGAAATATAGTGAATTTGCAGTGCTGAAAACATGTATGTAGCTAGATAATCTCAACTACACACACCCCTACACCTAAGCTTGTACTGTATTTAATACAATGTCACACTGTCTCGCACATAATTTTATGGCACATTACTGCTTTGTTTTTCAGAGTAAAGTATATTATATACTCTCGGTTCTTGGGAAAGGCTGCTAGTGACAATCATACTTTGAAAAGCACATTAAAGCTTGATTTGCTGTCCTTTGTTTCACAGCACTGCAGACTATCAGATTGAGATCTTAAGAAGGTTCATCATTCCAGGCTATTTTTCACTTTTTTGTATATTGTATTTTAAGTTGCAGTATTATCACTGTTTATTATAGCAAAATCTATGCTTCTCTAATCAAACCAAGATTATACAATTTCACTACTTTCCAAGCCTAGCCAAAATTGGGATTTGGATGAAGATGAACAAACTATGATTCAATCCTGAAAACACCATGTGATGCAATCTTCTAGAAAAAATGGACTGCAGTGTTTCTGCAACTTTTTTGCTGAAGAGGTTCATGTTCCAAGAATCCTATTAATACAATACTGATTATCCAGTAGTAAAAACTTACAACAGACACTAACTGCTACCTCTGGACAGCCAAGAGGAAGCCACTAAGACTCTTGATACCAATTTCACAATAGTTATTAATCAGTTTTGGCCTAGGCTGCTGCAGTATGCAGCATTTACTGCTACTCTTGAACATCATCTGAAAAGTATGAACTGCTCATCCCCAGAAAGGGGTTCAGATTTTCGGCACAAAATTCAACATATACTGCAGCAAGTTATCTTTAATGAGATATGTAGAAGTTTTGTCTACAGAGGGAAACTGGCCCTCTACTGAGTTTCAGTACTGAAACTTCTGAACCATTACTGAAAAAAAAGCTTAATTAACAGTATAGACAAAACAAAACAATTTCAGGACAGCAGCTAAAATGTCAATAGCATCACTGTAGTTAGCCTGTCATGCTTGAATAGAGTCCATCCCTACATGGTCTCACAATGCTGCAAAAACTACTTTAGTTCCATTTCAATTGCACTTGATAGCACTGCTCTTGAATGCTTTATGCAGCAACTCATCATATTTTATCTTGGCCTGATACAGAATAAAAACATCTGTGAGATGGCTCCAACTAATAGCTGATCCTTAACCACAGTTCCACAATGTTTCTAGCGTCTCCCAACTTTACAACTGCTCTTGCATTAATTCTTGCTTTGAGCTACAGCATATACATTATCTGGCAGTTGTTCTAATTTTGAAACATCCTTGCAATATCAGTATCATTTAACCACTACAAAAAGCCCTTTTATTGGCAAATATTTGGGGGTAATTTGGTATGGCACCTTCCAATTGCAGACAGCAACTTTCACAAGTGTCTAGCCTGTAGAAACTCCAAAAAAGTTTTGTGCATCTAGAATGTACACCTAGATGCACAGCATTGAAAGAAAAAACTATTCAGTCTGACATTTAACCTAATACTTGAAAGAACTGAGGATAAAATAATAATTTATTTTACATGTATTAAAAGCTGACAAGCAAACAATGGAATTAAACAAAATGATTCAATGGCTGCTAGCATCACATCTCAAAAAACCCAACTATGATATGAGCATCTTCAACTTGATGAGAACACATAATGACATTAGAAATAACCACTTCACTTAGAATTCATTTACACTAATACTGAGAGAACAGAACAACTGTATTTCAAATTAGTATCACTAACTCAACTGTAAGTATAAACTCTCATAGCTAGACAGGGTAATGTAAGACCCTAAGTTAGGATAATGTACATTTAAATACAAAATGGAAGATAGAAGAGTATTTATTTTGTGGGTCTGTCTTTGCACTATAGTCTCTTTCAGATCTACATATCCATCACCTGATGTCACAATAGGGAAATGTGACACTGTAAATTAAGGCATTATAAAAACTCTATTTAGATGACTTTATTTTTTTATGTTAAAGAACAGTGCTACAATAATCAAATGCAATTCATAATATGCTTAGGGAAATGTAGGTCTATTGACTTGGTGAATCTTATTTACATAGTGACTCATGAACTCTTGCACATTAAATGAAACTTCCTGAATCCGAAGTTATACAATTAGATTAGCAAGATAATCATGTGTCCTAAAATACAATATTAATTTTTTACCTAATTTTTAAATCTAGAATTATGCTATTACTTTTTAAATTCAGAAAAAAGTTTACAAAAGATCTGAATCTACTGACAGATAAAAAAAATTATTATTGCTACATCTATATTACAAAGCATGAGAGATAAAAATGCCTTAGTTGTTAAAGTAGGTGTGTTTTTTCCAATAGCCTGTTAAACTTCAGCTGTCTCAGCTTGTAGTTATCATTACAAATGTTCAATTTATAAATACAATATCCAAATATTTCTTACATAGTTAATATAGCTTCAGGGATACAAGAAAGTACATATAATATGAACTGTCTGGTACATATGATGGGAAATATTTTTTTCCTGAAGATTCAAAAGCAATATGAAAATCAATGAAAAGCATGCTTCTGCTGTGACACATTCCTCCTGGAAGTCTTACAAAAACTATACTATTGAATAATGCAATCATAAGCGTCAAGTTGCATCTAGAGTAACAGACCACACACAAGAACTTACAAGAAAAGATTGCCAAATTTCTGATCTGCTGCTGATTAGCAGAAAAATGTTATGCATTTGTTCCTAGTTGTAATCTAGCCTTCATGCATATTCAAAAGCTGGAGTATATGTCCATAGTAACAATAACCTTGCATGATGCTTCTTTACATGCTTTCTTTAATAATATGGGTCCTAATGAAGATAATTTCAGGAAGCTGGAAAATTCTGTATAATTTCACTACACAGAAATATACCCAGATTTCAAAAAGTACAAACTTGTTATAAATTACAGCTCATAGTGATCTTTGACCACAATATAATAATAACAAACAAGGTACTCATCATTTTATATTGCTTAAAGCTTTGAATGCCATATTTCCTTCTCATACTTATGTTTTACTAATGTTCCCCTTTGAAAAACGTATGAAGGATTGTCACTTTGTAGTTCACATTTATATGGCTTTCCTAGAAGAATGCAGAATACCATACTGAATGCCTATAGCGCAGAAATAACCCTGAAGGCTCTATCATAGCAGTATGCAATAGATAACCCTTACCAATTTTTCATCAGCTGTGATGAGCTGCTCATCTCAAGTTTGGTCCTGTGCTAGCCACCATGTGGAAGTGCTCAGTGACCTGTGGTACAAGACTTGAAGTTAAAAAATGATTCATGCAATGAGAAAATAGAGGCAGACAAATCTTATGTAAACAAGTTACTTTAACAATATCCATCTTGTAAAAAAAATTGGAGAGAGAGAGGTGAGGACACAAAAATCCTTTTTCTCCCCAATTAGTTCTGTCTGCTGAGTTTTTGGCAGACTCCTACAGTTCACAACAGGCTGCACTTTATGTCAGCCTACACGCTCTCTGTCACAGTGAGACTTCCAGTGGCAAGGACTGTACTGCTCTATATGAATGCACGGTAGCTGGTTTGTCATGAACGGACAGAAAAATACAAGGCTGATGCAAGCATTCTGGAACTCTGATTCTTAAAATGACGGCATCAGAGGAAAAAAAATCCTAAATCTATTTGTAATGGTAAAGCTCCAGTTCTACACTTTAATAACAGAATATTAACAAATTTAAAAACAAAACAAAACACAAAGCAAACCCTAAGCTAATAATTCAAACAAAATTTTCTGTCTTTGAGTGAGCAAATCTCACAACTATTTTGCTTAATTTCTAAATCAGTATGGGTCATCTTATTAGCTTCCAAGAAATACAATTAATCTTCTTGCATAATTACTAAACCCGTAAGGTACAGATGGAAACACGGAATCCAATCCCGTGTCACTGAATTGAGAAGTAAACTTTGCCCTTAATTTGCATTATGTCACTAATGACAGGATTGGGCCCTTTGAGTGCAAATCATCTTTTGATGAAACACACACAACAGCAAGTGAAACAAGCCAAAAAGCCCAATTCTCTAAACTAATAGTGTGCTTCATGTTTAATTAAGGTCATTTTAAACAAATGAGGCACAAAAGTGCAAAAATATACAGTACTAAACAGTAAGAGGGACTAAGCCACTTTCATTTCAACTGTTCTTCAGAAGATTACTTAATTTGGGAAGCCAGATATACTTGCAGATGCAAATGAACTTTGAGATTTTGCCCATGGGATGCTCACAACCATACCTGTAGTAATTTAACGTTACTGGTAACTTTTACCTAATTTTTGAGGAAACCATCCATAAATGCCTTCAAAAAGCACCACAGCTTTTAAAGCAGAATTCCAAGACTTTTAGAACATCTGCAATACTATCTAAACCCCTCTCCAAATAAACTATAACTGTTAAATAGTCAATAATGTGAATGGTGTATCAGGACCAGATAACTTGCACACACTCATTCAAAACCTGTAGAATGAAACCAGTGTATCTTATATTGCATTCTACTAAGCCACGAGAACATGGAAGACCTAACTGGGGGAACAGTCCCTGTAACACATGCATCTACCTGTGTCTTCTAATCTCCAATTTTTGTGGATTCTGGTGAGAATGCATTTGAAGATATTAACTTGATCATATGGAGACATAATAACTCATAATGCTAATTAATATCAGATTAGCTGCACTGAATTCAACACATTAACTAAATGAACATTCAATTTTCAAACAACATTAGCATAGTAAAGTTTTTAGGAGGTAAAACCTACACTAGAAAGGAATTTGAAATTAGTGACTATAAAGCAAGCCACAAGAATTTTATAAAACTAAGCAACTGGAACAAAGTTCAGTTCAGTAATATTTCAAATGCAGATTCTCACAAATCTATACTTTAACACAGATTACACTCTACTAAATTACCTTCCATTTGTCAATAACAACTACAAAAAATCTCCACATAATGAAAAACAAACTCAAAGTACAAAGTTTATAGAATCACCCAACTTTGCAACATGGACAGACACATCTACTCCTATTTGAAATGACAAAATTTGTCTTCAAGGGTACTTTGAAGAACAAGATGAAGTTTTCAGGGAAGCAAAGGAGCACAATAATTTCACAAACATCTAGATTATAACTACACTATTACCTCAAAATCTCTGTCCCAGAGAGCTTCTGGCTCAAAACAGCTGTCATTTTTTAATTGTACATATAAAAAAAATCATAAAAACAGGATAGACTGATACTGCAATATGCTATAAAGAAATGGCTTTTAGATGGTCCTTCTTCAAAAACACTCTGAAGGAGAAGTTATCCTAAAAGTCTCCTGAACAGCAGCATAATACTTGAGTTCCAATGACAAGTAGCTGAAGCCACACAATTTCCAACCTTAAACAAGGCGAAACACTGTAATAGGAAAATTAGTTTCCCCCCATTCCAGGAATTTTAGTATCAAAGTAGTATTCTGCAGGTATTCTAGAACTTCATGTGATATGGTGTTCACTGCACTACGTAATATATGGCCAAAGAACGATATTGGATTATGCAATCAAATTGGTCCTTCCTGGATAGAAATAGTCTAAAAGATGAATCAAGATGTTTTCTGAACCCTGCTCTGTGGAGAGGTTTGATGAATGTGTAATGGTTTGAGTATGCCAGGTTTTGAATAATTAGGCAAATCAGAATCACATTTTTTCTTGTAATATAAATGCAAGTCAGAACAAAATTTAGCACAATTCAGTTTGAGTTTGGGTTGTGTCTTTTTTAGTTTGGAAAAGAATTAATCAGCTTTGAAAAGTATAAATGCCATGCCCTTCCAGAATTATTTCAATTCAGCATTATGTCATCTGACATAATTTTTACTCAGATTGCTCATTTTTGAAATTTCTGTCTTTGCCATAAAAAAAATTTGGAGACACTTCATACCATTTGTCATGGTTTTAGCTGGGATAGAGTTAATTTTCTTCACTGCAGCTGGCATAGTGCTGTGCTTTGGACTGAGTATGAAAACAATGTTGAGATAACACACAGATGGTTGTTACTGGGTAGTGCTTGTACTAGTCAAGGACATTTCTAGCTTCCCATGCTCTGCCAGGTGCACAAGAAGCCGGGATGGGAGGGGGCACAGCTAAGAGAGCAGATTCAAACTGACCAAAGGGATATTCCATATCATGTAACGTCATGCCCGTTATGTTAACTGGGAGGGGCTGGCCAGGGGAGGGAGGAAGCAATGGTGGCTCAGGGACAGGCAGCATTGGTCAGCAGCTGGTGAGCAGTTGTATCGTTTGTTTCTGGTTTTTTCTTTTCTTTTTTTTTTTCCCTTTTCCATTTTATTATATTATCATTATTTTTATTATTATCATAATCATTATTATTATTATTGTAATTATTAAACTGTGCTTATCTCAACCCACAAGTTCTTTTGTTCTTCCGATTCTCTCCCCCATCCCACAGGGGTGGGGGGAGTGAGCGAGCAGCTGCGTGGTGTTTAGTTGCCGACTGAGGCTGAACCACGACACCATTATAGTCAGTAGGGAAGAGCAGGGTAAAAATCCCACCAGATTAAAGGTGGGCAGAATCTCTCTCTGAGATGCCTCTACACTGCATATGATGATTCTTTTAGCAGAAAGTACCTCTGTCAACTGGTATAAATCACAAGGCATCACACCTTACAGCTCTCCATGATGATGTTTTAGCTCTTCTACAAAAGCAGACAGACAGTTTACTAACCTAAATCAGTTTCTGCTCCTCTTCATCATTTTTCAGTCCTTTCTCTTGACTACACCATTATGGAAAAAGCTCAACTGTTACTGTAATTTGCAACCTTGTATGCTTCTTAAATGCCCAGCCTTCTGCCCATCCCTGGACTGCAATGAGTTGGAAAGAATATGTTTTCCTTAAGAACTTCCTATTTGAAAACTGGCATTTAGGCTAGACTAGGAATGTGAACCGTAAGTCCATGGAGGTGTCTCTGTGTAAGAACACATAAAACACCAGTTTTGCTTTAAAGATGACAAGCTGTTGATATTTCCATTTGTTGCACAGGAAAGTAACCTGGAGCTTAGAAATACCGGCAACTTTGAAATATCATGTGATCTGAAATATTACTATTTAAAATTTAATAGAAAGTGTTACTTGGATCCCAGAGCACTTGTTTAATTTTCAACAAGTTTCACTGCAATTTTGTCCCTAATGTCAGGCACTTAACTGAGGAGATAACCAGGAAACAGTCCTCTTTCATGCAATCCTCTCTTTTCAAACTCCCACAATGACAAGTATCATTTTAACACTCAAATTTCCCCTTAGAAATCATATAAACTTGACAACGCTTATTTTACCTTCAAATTAAATGAATATGCAATCTAAATCACTTAAGTGACAACTCCATTTAAACCTTTTATTCTGTCTCCAACAGTAAAGTAATTCTCACAAAATTCCCAATTAATAGTTGCTTCTGCCCACACCCACCTTGACCTTTAGGTAGCTTTTGTGACAGATAAACTTGCAGAAGTATAAAACATACTTTTTACAGTTCCACTCTCATACAGTTCTCCTCCTTTCTTCTATTACTGACCTCTGGAAAGGTAATATGCTTTCTTCCTTTCTCTTTGTAAGCAATATGGGGCCACATTATCCCATTTTGCCTTTTTTGACTGCTTATGCATTTTTTTTTCTATCATAACATCTTGGAATGAGGCCTTAAGAGCAGGAAGTTCCATTTCTTACCCTGTTCCGAGATAACACACAGATGTTTTGGCTGTTGCTGGGTAGTGCTTGTACTAGTCAAGGACATTTCTAGCTTCCCATGCTCTGCCGGGTGCACAAGAAGCCGGGAGGGGAGGGGGCACAGCTAAGAGAGCAGATTCAAACTGACCAAAGGGATATTCCATATCATGTAACGTCATGCCCAGTGTGTTAACTGGGAGGAGCTGGCCAGGGGAGGGAGGAAGCAATCGCGGCTTGGGGACCAGCAGCATCAGTCGGTGGGTGGTGAGTGCTTGTATCGTTTGTGTTTCTGGTTTTTTCCATTTTGTCCTTTTCCTTTTTATTATATTATCATTGTTGTTATTCTTATAATAATAATTATTATTATAATTATTATTTTTATTGTAATTAATAAACTGTGCTTATATCAACAAACAAATTTTTTTTCTTTCTTCTGCTCTTCCAATTCTCTCCCCCATCCAACAGCAGTGGGGGGAGTGAGCGAGCAGCTGTGTGGTGTTTAGTTGCCGACTGGGGCTGAACAACGACAGTACATTTTGGCACCCAACGTGGGGCTCAAAGGGTTTGACATAACAACAGTTGCTGGTCGCAGCATTTATTAATCTGTTCTCAATATCAGTTTGTCCAATCTACACCATGCTGATTGTAAAGTACACGTTAAAAATTGCTGTTGGTTTTTGTAGTTTGCTGTGCTCTGCAGTGATTAGAGAGGTTTTGCCTAGGAGATTTGTTATTAAAACACTGGCCTTGAGCGTTATCAGTTACTTGGGTCTTGCATGGAAGCTGTTACTGTACTTCGGGTACCACCTCATGGAGACAATTAGCAATCATACCTCCTCCTCTGAGAGGTTTTTTATGGAGGAAATACAGAATGGCACCTTAGCTACCATCTTCTATAATGCCTCCTCCTACATTACAACAACTTTTCAGTATCTTGAACATCCTTGGGTAGTTAAGATATACCTGTTGATATTGCTTTGGCAGACGGTTTTAGTTCTGTCTAAGGTTAATAAGCAATTTAAGAATATCATCCGGACAGCTTCCCCAAGGCTCGATAGCTATGGGTGGCAGGGTATGTGGGATAGTATGGGCAAATGCCTAAGACAGTGGGCACCCCCAGTGTTGTGGGACTTCACCCCTGAACAAGTGCAGAATCCTGAAAAATTAGTAGAATATTTGGAGGAAGTATGTTGTCACCCTGGCAATTCCAGAGAGAGAAAAATCACTGCAATGTGCTGCAGCCTGCCCATGCCTATTGAGCCTTATTTAACACTATTCAGTACCCGCAAGGCGAAGAGAAGGCCTCTGGATTTAAAAAGACAAAGACAAGGAAAGCAAGAAGCACTGCCGCCACTCAACCCCCCATGACAGACACTGCAGCTACTCCAACCCCAGGGACAAGCATTGCAGCTGAATCAGAGGACTAACCCGTGCCATTATCAGTCGTCCCTATACACAAGAAGAAATCTTGGAAGAGAAAGTCACCTCGTTTAGAAAAAGATGATGGAAGAGCAGGGCCATCACAAGGAGAAGCAGGAAGAGAAAGAACTCGCACAAGAAATGGAGAACACACAATCCCTGTCCTTGAGCAAGTTGTGGGATATGCAAAAAGATTTTGGCCAGCGTTCAGGTGAGGACATTGTCACCTGGCTGCTCCAATGCTGGGATAATGGGGCCAGTAGCCTGGAATTAGAGGGGAAGGAAGCCAAACAACTGGGATCCCTTTCTGGGGAAGGGGGCGTTGACAAAGCAATTGGAAAAGGAACACAAGCCCTCAGCCTCTGGAGGCGACTCCTGTCCGGTGTGAGAGAAAGGTACCCCTTCAAGGAAGATATTGCATATCACCTAGGAAAATGGATGACCATGGAGAAAGGCATCCCGTACCTGAGGGAACTAGCCATGCTTGAGGTGATTTATAGTGACCCAGACGATCAACAGTCATCCAAAGATCCAGATGAAGCCCAGTGCACACAACCCATCTGGTGAAAGTTTGTACGGAGCGCAGCATCGATGTATGCAAACTCATTGGCAGTAATGTCCTAGAAAGATGACGAAGCACCAACAGCGGAGAAATTAATTGATAGACTCCAGCAGTACAAAGCAAGCATCTCTTCCTCACTTGTCTCTGCTGTGGAGAAACTGTCCCAGGAAGTCCAGCAATTCAAACAAGATATGTCCTACTCCCCACCTGTACGGAGCAGTATCTCAGCCATTAGGAGTAAGTGTCCCTTTGCTCAAGAGAGAGGTCACACACAATGGGGCATCCTGTGGTTTTACCTGCGTGACCATGGAGAGGACATGAAGAAGTGGAATGGAAAAACTACCTCAACCCTAGAGGCATGGTGTTGTGGTTTTGACAGTTTATCAGCCCCACAAAGCCACTTGCTCACTCCCCCACTGGTGGGACAGGGAAGAGAATCAGAAGGGTAGAGCTTGCGGGTTGAGATAAGAACAGTTTAATTAAAATGAAATAACAAAAAATCAATTGAAAGGAAAACAATGAGAGGTGTGAAAGCCGGGGGGGGGGAAGGGGGAATGAACCACCAAAACAAACCACACATGACCCACATGTGAACTGCCCCCATTAATATACTGGTCATGGTGTCACATGGAATGGAATAAATATCCCATTGGCTAGTTGGGAACAGCTGTCTTGGCTATGGCCATGCCCCTCCCAGCCTCTTACCCACGTGCCAGAGCATGGGAAGCTGGAAAGGTCCCAGACACTACAGTGAAAAGAATTAACCCTTTCTCAGCCAAAACCAGCACACGTGGGTACATGAGCTGCAAGGAAAAACAGCCACTCAGGGGAGTTCCTCCAGGAGAGCTGCTGCTCCAGTTTCCAGTAAGCAGTTCCCCAGACAGAGGAGTAAAAGCGCTGATTTTATTTCTGAGCTTAACAGAGACACTTGTGATTCATACCTAAAACAAGTGAATAACGAATACTATGATCGGGAATAGAGGGACCCTGCCTCCAGCCAGGTGGAGGAAAGGGATAACCAGGTTTACTGGACTGTGTGGATCCGATGGCCTGGAACATCAGACCCACGGGAGTATAAAGCTTTAGTGGACACCGGTGCGCAGCGCACCTTAATGCCATCAAACCATATAGGGGCAGAACCCATCAGTATTGCTGGAGTGACAGGGGGATCCCAAGAGCTAACTGTATTGGAGGCCGAAGTGAGCCTAACAGGAAATGAGTGGCAAAAGCACCCCATTGTGACTGGCCCAGAGGCTCCGTGCATCCTTGGCATAGACTATCTCAGGAGAGGGTATTTCAAGGACCCAAAAGGGTACAGGTAGGCTTTTGGTGTAGCTGCCTTGGACACAGAGGAAACTAAACAGCTGTCTACCTTGACGGTCTCTCAAAGGACCCTTCTGTTGTGGGGTTGCTGAAGGTCGAAGAACAACAGGTGCCGATCGCCACCACAACAGTGCATCCGCGGCAATATCGCACCAACTAAGACTCCCTGATTCCCATCCATAAGCTCATTTGTCGACTGGAGAGCCAAGGAGTCATCAGTAAGACCCACTCACCCTTTAACAGTCCCATATGGCCAGTGCCGAAGTGTAATGGAGAGGGGAGGCTAACAGTAGACTATCATGGCCTGAATGAAGTCACTCCACCATTGAGTGTTGCTGTGCCGGATATGGTAGAATATCAATATGAACTGGAGTTAAAGGCAGCCAAGTGGTATGCCACAATTGATATTGCTAATGCATTCTTCTCAATCTATTTAGCAGCAGAGTGCAGGCAACAGTTTGCTTTCACATGGAGGGGCGTCCAGTACACCTGGAATCGACTGCCCCAGGGGTGGAAACACAGTCCTACCATTTGCCATGGACTGATTCAGACTGTACTGGAACAGGGAGAAGCTCCCGAACACCTTCAATACATTGATGACATCATTGTGTGGGGCAACACAGCAGAAGAAGTTTTTGAGAAAGGAGAGAAAATAGTCCAAATCCTTCTGAAAGCTGGTTTTGCCATAAAACAAAGTAAGGGGTAGGGACCCGCACAAGAGATCCAGTTCTGAGGAATCAAATGGCAAGATGGACATCGTCAGATCCCAATGGATGTGATCAACAAAATAGCAGCCATGTCTCCACCAACCAACAAAAAGGAAACACAAGCTTTCTTGGGCATTGTGGGTTTTTGGAGAATGCATCTTCCAAATTACAGTCTGATTGTTGGCCCTCTCTATCAAGTGACCCAGAAGAAGAATGATTTCAAATGTGGCCCTGAGCAACAACAGGCCTGTGAACAAATTAAACAGGAAATAGTTCATGCAGTAGCTCTTGGGCCAGTCCGGGCAGGACAAGATGTAAATAATGTGCTCTACACGGCAGCTGGGGAGAATGGCCCTACCTGGAGCCTCTGGCAGAAAGCGCCAGGGGAGAGCCGAGGTCGACCCCCTAGGGTTTTGGAGTCAGGGATACAGAGGGTCTAAAGCCCGCTATACTCCAACTGAAAAAGATCCTTCCACTTCTTTCCCCCATTCCACAGAGGTGGGGGGAATGCGCGAGTGGCTGTATGGTGTTTAGTTGCCAGCTGGGGCTGAACCACGACACAGTGTTAGGAATTTTTAAAAGGTTAAGGTCACTTTTTCTTCCACAGTGCACAGTTCTTGAGAGAGGCATTATAGACCTGAACATTGCATCCAGACTGGGTCACGGCTACAACTTGTTATTGTAGAATCTCACAGTAAATCTAAATTTCTTTTATACTGAGCGGAGAGACAAGAGTAAAATCTTGGCAAAGACTTAACTACATGGTCTTCTTTTTAAATACTTGTAAAAATAATCTTACGTTAGCTCAGTAACATGGAATGAATTAAGAATGATTACTAGTGAAAATGTGAATTTGTAGAGTTCAAAAATTTATATAGGTTTTGCATATCTTGGAAAAACAAATCATGTGATCATCTAACCAGATGTGTGTCTTCCATGAGAAGCATGTACTCCCCCCCTTCCAGTGAAGTCATAAATGGGTTCTGCATCTCTGCTATGCAAACAGAGGGGTCCACTGAGAAGCCATTTTAAGTTGTCCTGTCCTCGCTACAATATTTACACCAGTTTCAGATCTCTTGGCCATCTTATCCCACTGTGGGATAAGGACGTAACAGTGTTCCTTGTTTCAGGGGACATTCTTATGTCTCCTCTTCCCCTCCTACATTAGAGGCCCCTGCTTTGTTGATGCCATTAACTAGTTCTGTTAAACTGGAGAAACCAAACAGTAAAAAACTGGACAGCAGAAGTCTTTTGTGATATCTGGATTGTAGGGGAATAGACAGGGATCGGCGACCGGAAGATTACGGGCTGTGATGGAAAGATAGACTCCTCCCCATAGGAGTGGCAGGAACAGGAAGCGCAAGAGCTATATAAGCATGTGACGCAGCTAAATAAACGGACATTTTGTATCCATCATATTGATGTCTGTGCATCACTGTCCCCAGGGTGGGTAGAGCCCTGTGTCCCGGAGATATGCGGCCCAAGATAAGTTCTCCCGTAGAAGCGTACAGCTACACTGGATGAAGGAAATTGAGGCATCTGACAAACATTTATCTTGGTAATTTTGAATATCTGTATTCAATCTCTAAAATTCAACAACTTTGATCTTCTTAAATATCTGCTAAATAACCCATGCTTACCCCCATATGCTTTTGTTTAATCACATAAGTTGAAAAATACATTGAAGTCTTACAGAGGAGAATATCTGCTACAGAGCCTCTGAAAATGTCACGAAGAACCCCCCACAAGCCTAGTGGAAGGTGAAAAGCAGCAAGATTTACAAGGCATGAATTTGCCGTCCATAAAGGGCAACGTTGTTACTGGCACGTTACAAGTTTTTGCATCCGGGTGTTGTATATTTACCCAATCTAAGTTAGTACCTGGATTTTTTTTAATTCATTGCATGAAAAAACGCTTCTTAACATCTTTATTCAACACATTTGACTTCGATATATTAGCACCCCTTTTTGGTCAACTATTGGAGATATATTAAAACCAGATATCACAGCACAGGTAATCAGATCACAACACAGAGATGAAACAAAGTCTTGAAGAAAATCTCATGTGCCTCGTGAAGTTTTAAGTATTCTGATACTGAATGACCAGAACAACAGTAGGTGTGCATATAAATATATGCAGAAGCTTTACTGAACACTTCATTCAATACACTGAACAGACAATCATTCCTAGAAACCCAACTTTTTAAATATTTTGGCATTTATCAGGAATAACATAAGCTTGACAAAACATTGAAATTCTGATCAAAAAGAACATGGAAAAACTGCCAGCTCAGAACTTCCAGAGCAGCCAACCTAGTCACATGCTGCAATTAAGTAGACTAAAGTCAAATTAGTATAATGTTCTTTCATATAAAATACAGACATTAATGACTGCCTGTTATATCATGTCAGATACAGTACAGATCATGGTATTCAGCCCCAATATAATGCATTTTTATGAAGACAGCTTGTAAATTT
Organism: Phalacrocorax carbo; assembly: GCF_963921805.1. Lineage (NCBI taxonomy): Eukaryota > Metazoa > Chordata > Aves > Suliformes > Phalacrocoracidae > Phalacrocorax > Phalacrocorax carbo. Next base: position 1,546,395 of record NW_026990253.1, on the reverse strand, counting down.
GAACTTGTGAGAGATGAACTTAAATACAGTGAGATAATACTTCCTTGGTAGTAGATTTACTATTGTAATTAAAGTCACAATGACTTATTAGTCAATGGTATTTTATTTTTACCAGGATACATTTACTATTCTTACAACAACCCAACATAAACAAAATATGGAATATAATGCCAAACACTGCCTCTGGAAACCATGTAGTTCTATTTTGTAGGATAAACTGCATGAGTAACTTTTTGGTTTGGAGGAGAAGCAAGTTGCCTATTTATAGTTACATTCTCAGACAATACTGGCACATCATAATTTTTCCTTTGCCTACAAAATGATGTTAAATTATAAACACAGTAAATTATGTTTCTGAATGGATGAAAGGAATACCAATTTATTTAATCTAAACTACTGAAATGTCTGTATTAAGTGGCAAAAAAAGATCAAAATTGAAATAGAAATATAAAAACACTGCTTCTACTTGCTAAAAGGTTCATATACAAATATATATAGACACACCAGGTGTGGGTTTGGAAAACAGGGCAGGAACTGATTGTGCTTTTCTGTTAGGTAAATCTGCATTATGAAAAGAAGCACTGGTCTTCTAAATATACTGAATAAACAAGAAAATAACTTTTAGCATTTGACTTGTGGCTTGTAACAGCGTGTATCTTCAAAGCTAAGTATTAAGTTCATCTGCCTTTAAAAATATTAAATTAGTTAACTTTCAAAGTAGTAAATACTTTATTAAGTAGGAAACAGTCAAATTTTAGTTATTTTAGGTTCTACTTGAATTATCCAATTGATAAGGAAATGCTATTAACATATCTACAGACAGCCAAGCTATCCATTGAACCACAGCACTATGCAAAGACAGCTGTAGTCCCTTCCAGAACTACCATAGGACCAGAGCACTATAGCCACTCCTGGCACCCCAGTTAAGTCCCCAGGACAAAAGTCAGCTCTGTTAACCCATGGCTTGAGTTGCCCACCATCAGTTTCACTCATTAAAACAGCTTTCATAGGGTCAACAAGGAATGAGGAAAGTTAGCTCTGACTTAGTGCCAGGCCTGCACTGCCTCTGACCCAAACCGGGCCCATTTGAGTTGCCCTCTGGCCATTTATTTGAGCTAATGCCACCAGGCACACAACAAAGAGCAAGGGAGCCCTTCAGAAGGCTCCACAATGGCCAGACAGTAAGCACAGGCAAGGCTCAACCTACTCCTGCAAAGCTATGCAGGCATCTCCACCATGCTTTTGAGAGCTATGCCTTGTAGGAGCATTAATTAGATGGGTACATGCATGGCGCAAGCATACACACAATGAAAACAGCTTGAGCTGAGGAATAGTTTGGGCAAAAATCCAGAGCCAGCTTGGGTTCAAGTCACATATGCATGAGACTCAAAGTATGCCAATGGCCTATCCCAGATAGCAGTGAACAGACTAGAAACACTTTCGAGAGAGCAGCTTAACATGTTAAGAATAAAATGACCCCAAATTACTTAAATATTTTTGTAGCAAAAATCATGAAACTCATTATGAAAGGAGATCTGGTGTATCACTTTTACAGCAAAAGACTATATGATTTTTAAGACCCTGCTGTCAGGTGACAGAGGAGCTCTGAACTACTGCCATCTCTACAGTTGCTGATCAGCAATTACATGCTACTCTCCAAACCAGAAGATATAGTCTTAGAAATTAACCTCAAATCACAATCTGAGAATAGCAGATTCCCCATGGACCAGTAGAAACCTCTTGTAGGCAAGTCAGCCAAAAGGCAAATAATACTAGAAATGCTGCACAGCCCATATCAACCTTCAACTGAATTTTATGTTATCTAGTTAGAAAGCCTAATAAAGCTAAAAAGGAAGAGGGAAAAATTACTGTGCTGGTTTTGGCTGAGAAGGGGTTAATTCTCTTCACTGTAGTACCTGTGGTGGTCAGGGACCTTTTTCCAGCTTCCCACGCTCTGCCACGTCGTTGGCAGGAGGCTGGGAGAGGCAGGGCCACAGCTGGGGCAGCTGACCCCAACTGGTCAACGGGATGTTCATTCCATACCATGTGACACCATGACCAGTATATTAAGGGGGGCAGTTGCAGCTCGGGAGCGGCGCAGCATCAGGTCGGCGGGCAGTGAGCAGCTGTGTCACGTGCAGTTTGTTTCGGTGGTTCATTCCTCCCCCCCCCCCCCCGGGTTTTGCACCTCTCGTTCTCCTTTCCATTGCATTTTTGTTGTTGTGTTTTTTTTTTTATTTCAATTATTAAACTGTTCTTATTTCAACCCACAAGCTTTACCCTTCTGATTCTCTCCCCCATCCCACTGGTTGGGGAGTGAGCAAGCGACTGTGTGGGGCTGAGTTACTGGCTACACCACAACAGTTACGTAGGGAGTAAAGACAAAATACACAGGTGACTTATTTGCTCTGTTTGCGCTTTCTAAATGTGAAATTTCTCCCCACACATACACATTCAGGCATTCATATAACTAGTCAATAACTAAAAACTATGCTCTCTTTATAGTAAGAGCAACAAAAGTAAAAGGGTTTCATTCCAAAACTGAGAGGAACAAAACTAACATTCCACAACCCACCTCTGTCTTAGGGAAGTCTATGCGTTTTGAACAGAGCCTTTAAAATCATGTAAAAGAAAAAAAGAAAAAAAGACTAAAGATTTCACTGTGTTTGCAAACTGTTTTATGGCATAGTACAGTCCTTTCCTCTTGATTTAGCCTTTCTATTCAACTGAGCTTACAGATTTAAGTAATACTTATTCTAATAATCTAAGGTGATAGCAAGGTCTATAAAACATGACCTATAAATTAAGGCAAGTTCCTTCTTATTTAATGACCTCAAACATTTCAACTGTAAACTTTGAACTATAGTACAAAAAAGAATCCTTTAAAGTGTTACTGGAAAACTACATCTTGGTTTATAACAGTTCACAGGAATCAATGAATCTATTTGTCTAGTAAGCCTCAATTCTTGGGCAGCTATGAAAAACTGTATTTAAGAGCTATCCATTTATGTTTGTAGTACTTTGTAAAAGCCACTTAGAGACAGCCATAATGCCTCACAAATGGAACAGAACATACAGAAGCAAGTCACTTTTCAGAACTGTATGCTCTTAGTAGTTGCTCTAGATGAGAATAGGATAATCTAGCTAATATTGCAGATCATTTTATTTCACCCTTGCTTTGTCAACTTCGCCTTACCTAAGCCACCGTACTCTTCAATTCCCTTCCTGACTGTCATGGTTTAGCCAGCAGCTCAGCCCCACACAGTCACTCACTCACTCCCCCACCGGTAGATGGGGGAGAGAATCAGAAGGGTAATGCTCGTGGGTTGGGATAAGAACAGTTTAATAATTAAAATTAAAAGAAACAACAGAAATGCAATGGAAAGGAGAACAACGAGAGGTGCAAAGCCCCGGGGGGGGGGGGGAGGGGAACAAACCGCCGAAACAAACTGCACGTGACAAAGCCGCTCACCTCCCGCCGACCCGCCGCTCCCGAGCCACAAACTGCCCCCCTTAATATACTGGTCATGGTGTCACATGGTATGGAATGAACATGCCATTGGCCAGTCGGGGTCAGCCGCCCCCACCATGGCCCTGCCCCTCCCAGCCCCCCCGCCATGCGGCAGAGTGAGGGATGCTAGAAAGGTAGCCGACCCCCCATGGTGAGGAGAATTAACCCCTTCTCAGCCAAAACCAGCACAATGACACCAAGCTTTTGTCCTCAACTCCTCTTTGAACTGTTGCCATTCCAGTTATCAGGTACCTTTGCTACTCTCCAGTATATCACACACCTTAATCACACCACAGCCCTTTTTTTCTTCTTCTGCCTGTCCACATCATTCCTTTGCTGAGATATTTCCAACTCCTCCATTTCACGCACCTCTGAGTGGAACAATCCCCATGATATGTCAGTAATTCTTTGCCTACTGAGTTACATGCACAGAAGATATACCAATGGTGCCATCTTACATGCAAGAATATAATTTGCGTTTTCAAGTCAGTTTATGCTGTAATATTAACAGTCTGAAGACAAACTCTGTCAGACCATGAGTCAGGGCCCTGAGGGCACTAATAGGTCGTAATAGACCTGACCAGCCTCACCCAGGGCCTCCATGAACGTACACTGCCTGTGGCCCTGAAGCTCCATTTAAGCTCAGCTCTGGGTCTTCAGTCCTTGCCTGAGCAATATCATTAAGTATACTGTCTCCAGCCCTGGCTCTGGCTCCTGTCTCCAAACCTGGCTAGACCCCTCACCCAAGCTTCAGTGTGACTCCAGTCCTGTTTAGACCCTATTGCCAAGATGGACTTCAGACACACGTTGCAGTTTGTCTCCAAACCTATCTCTGGTTCCTTTTGCTCCTGACTGGACTCCCTGGATGGACCCTGGACCTAGCTCATAACTTTGCTGTGCCTGGGACTGTCAATGGACCCTATTACCATCACCCAGCTCTCCTCATGTATAAATGCTGTGGGACTGTGCCCTGGTCAGCAAGGGCACTGTCCCTGCTGGGATCACCTTCAGCTTCCAGCTTGCCTTCACTTCAGGAGCAGCCAGCCCTTGCTGTTCCCTGACACTTTGCTAGTCATTAATTCCTATCAAACTCAGTTTCATCAAGTGCATGCAATATATGTGCACTTGTTTTTCAGCCATCCGCCAGCTCCCTCAGCACTAGCAGGTGCATCGCATCCGGGCCCATGGATTTGCGAGGATCCAGTTTGAATAGGTGGTCTCTCTTGCACTCAATATACATATTGAGTATATATTCACAGGTCAAGGGAAGATTAAGACAGACACAAATTACTGCAGCTAGGAAGTGGCTTGTTAACAAAATTGTACCTAAACATACTTTTATACTGGCCAGGAGGGAACAACTGCACTTTGAAACTCAAGACAGAGGTATGCCATTCATTTCTTAGGAAATATGCGTTATAAAGAAGGTAATGTTAACTGTTCAACTTGCCTCCTGCTAGCTTAACAATATCATTAGAAACAGTAAAGGATGTGATCTTAAGACAGTTTGGAGGTGTATTTTGTAACACACTCATAATCAAATTCTTACAAAAAAGTTAAAAAGCATATCAAAATCCACTGTATTGTCATGAGAATTAAAACATGCACATGAATAAAATGTATTAAACAATAAGCTCTTAAGGATTATACAAATTTACTGAAACTGTTAGTATAAAAGATGATTTTTTAAAAAAAGTTGGAGTTTTTTTAAACTATTTGTGAGCAGGTTCAAGCTTCCCTGCTAACTCTATAAGCCCCTCACCATTTCAGTCTCTCACAACAGTCAATTTATTCTACAACAATTTCATCAACAGCAGAAAAATCAATAGCTTCTGGGAGAGTGGGATATCTTTAATTTCTTCTTTTTCTCAGAATTCTAAACATTTAATTTCAGGCCCTATGGTAATGACAATGAATTAAAAAAAAAAATTTAAAAGAGGTGGGAAGACATGGTTCATTTTTAAAGAACCAAAAATGCACAAGTTCAGGAACAGATATTTTCCTGCATTACAAAGAATTTCATAAAACATAACTATGAACAAGACTGTGTGCTACTCCCAGACAGAACTGAGTAGTGACATTGCTTTTATATGTCCAGAAATTTACCTTACGCCTTACACTGTTTTCAAGTGTGCTTAAGCACAGTTCACAGACTCCTTAAAAAAAAAAAATTAAAAATTTACAGAAACAGTCACAAGGTTGAGGATGATTATAAATTATTACCATACTAAGCAGATTATTTGTCCACAGAATAAGTTATAAAAAGATGTCAGCAAAAGCAACATTCAAAATTGAGAATGCAGCTCAAAGTTAAAAATACCAACCATATTAATGTAATTAGTGTTTCCATCCTCACCATTCATCAACATATGCTTAACAGGTGAGATTTCCCACAGTGCCACAGGGGAGACCTATTACATTGGTCTAATACACAGAGCTATACACTGGTCTAATAATTCCTACTGCTTACTGCTTATTTGATCTGTATTTATTTCCTCAAAAAAAAAAAAAAAAAAAGAAACCCCAGATACTGATTTTGCTCATGTCTAGTTGTGAGTGAAAGGCCAAAGCAGCATGTTATTGAGGTAGATGGTATCAATTAAATTCTCAAGTTACTTTGGGTTTTGGAACTTAACTTCTGAATCTCACTTGTGCATTTTGATACTGTCTGTTTTTGTGAAAAACAGCTTTGAATGTGACAGTTCCTATCAGTCAGAAATACAACCCAGCTCAACTGTCTTCTGGGCTTTTCTAATCATATATAAATATGCATCAAGCTGAGATGTATAGCGGAATAACATGGTTAACTGAATCATAATACTCAAACCTACGTTAAAGCAACATCAAGGTCATTTTTGTAACCCAAAAAGTAGTATTTTTCCAGTATAAGTTAAACATGCTAAACAGTATATATTAAACCACCACCACTAAAGCAAAATTTATTTTAACATCGGTTTGATTGTATCTATTGACAGCTGGCATTCAAATTCCCTTCTCCATGTATCCATATGGCATTTCATAATCTTTCTATCAATCCATATCAAGATCCATATCAATTCTATCAATCTATATCAAGATATGTCAGACTTTAGGTAAGTAACCTGGAGTTTTGAGCCCACAATGACTAGTTGCCACGGAGGTGGTAAGAGAAGCTTTCAGCTGTTCTAGTGCAGAAGCAAGAACACTGCTTATTTACTGGTTATCTTTCAATATAAACATACCTTAAATGTCCTCCTCCTCTCTATTAAACCTTCTCTTGCTAAAAAGGCTGTCATTCCTCCCCTTTTGAGTTTCTAACTCCAAAAGTGAAGGAACAAAATGCAATTAAAATACATCACTCCAAGTTATATGCCAAATAATGAGCAGCAATTTAATAAGTCTCATCAGGAACATTTTGCTGTCATCACCTCCTGTTCTATTTAGTTTTCTGCAACAACATTAGAAAAACAGCCATTTCCAGAACAACACATCCCTCCCTTGCCCCCGTTCTCAAACTTTGACTTTCCCAACCTCTTTTCCCCTCTTACTTTCGCATCTTTCTACCCATCTTCTTCCTCACACGGACCAATACTGAAACTACCTGAACTTTAAGAAACATCATGGGAATCCCATACAAATTTAAGAACAAGAATGATCTTGATCTTAGCTCCCTAGGAGACAAGTGGTGCATTAGAAGGCTGAACTACATGATACATGGTAGTTTTCACTTTTTCATTTTTCTAATCTGTGACAGAATTCTTCACTTTGACAGCAACATCCTAATGCTTCATTACATCCAACATTTTCTTTCTTCCATGGGGCCTTTCTAAAGCTTCCTCTTTTCATTTTAAAGGAAACGGGGAGCACTCCTACACCCTACTTCCCATAATGCCAAACAGGGAAGCCAAAAGCAGGAAATCAAAAACACCATTCTGGTTTACTGGAGCCACTCTGACCAAGTAATAAAGGTGCATATCCACAAACAACACACCAGTCATGAATAAGACTATGTTGTTGGCCCATCAGCTCTTACAGGACAGAAGCAAGTAGTGATGGATTAGCAACTTTGAGATCCTACATAAAGTACTGCAAAAGGACTCAAGTCATCCTACTTGACAGAAATCTCCTCCTTTCTCTCTCAAAGCACGTGAAACTGATGGGACAAGAGGGCCTTCCATCATGGGAGCCAGACACCAGATCATCATCAAAAGACGTGAAAATAAAAAATAACCACTGATGATGCTTTCAGTCACAGTGAATACGCAAGATTTGGCTGCTAGACCCTCTCTTATCCAGCCAATCATTATTTGAACAGTGTGGACAGAGTCAAAGGGAACGGGTTTTAAATGAATTATACACTTGGATATATGAAACATCTACTTCTCCCAAACTACTGCTTCAAGCTATCTGCAAGATCAGATGAACACTCACTGCTGCCTGGAGCCTTGTTTTTAATCTTGTCCTCGTTAAGCATACAAACTGCAGTGTTTCTCATCTTTTTTTCCACTTGCTAGGTCCGTTTGTCTCTCTGCATCTTTCACCTTTAGCGTGCTCTAAACCTTCATATCACCACAATCTTATGATCAAGAAACTCCCTGGAGCTTTATTTTACGTTTCAGTTTACAGTTGTACCATTGTGTTGTAATAAAGTCTGATTCACTGTACTTTTTCTGATATGCGTTAAAAACAAACTAGATATTCAAGATAAAACTGTAAAATTAAAGTTAAATACGTATTTTAAAAGGTCTTTTTCTCCTATGAATAACCAAAATGAAATTATGTATAAACACCACTTATACAGCAAGGCCTCAAAGAACTTTTTTCCTTGGTCTTATCTTGAGGTTTTATTCCAGGTAGTGTCTGCAGGCACAGTTAGCCACTGGAATTAATTTTGATTAAGGTAAATGAAGTTAACTACATTTTTTTTATTAAAGAAAATGAAAGCTTCTGATGTGTCTGAACCTGACAACACCACACGTATGTTATCTTGCACAGCATATGAGAACAGCAGACACACTACAGGTGGATGATATAATAAAAAATAAGACTGCTACAACGTACTACTTATTCCAAACCTGAGAAAAATGTCATACTGGCTAGCACCATCATCTATCACTGAAAAGTGACAAGAACAATCTATTATTGTGAAATGTAGGGACTGCATGGCCAGGTATTACACCTGCACACACAAAATACTCTGTTTCTGCAACAGAAATTAGTATCTTTGTATCCTGACTACGATACCTTGTGAAATAAAGGGACCCTATGAACTACTAAGTGATTTTGGAATAAATAGCTGATTCCCAGTTCAGTAGAAATTTGTTTGAAGTTCTTTTTTCCCAGCTCTGCCTACACATATTTTCTACTGCAAGGAAACACTGCAATCTTTCCCAAGATTAAGACATTTAAGAGTCCCTTCCTCTGCTTTCCTCCTATTCACATGAAACTTGAAGAAATGTAACTGTATTATTTAAATTATACCCTTTAATCAAAGTTTGGCTGAAGATAACTAAGAGGTAAAATTTGAATTAATTAGGTAAGACAAACAAACAAGGTGCATCTTTCTTCCCAAAAAGGTCAAACTCAAACAGCACGTTCAACCTAATTTCAAGCTCCTGAAACCTTGACAGTTCTTACAGCATGAAAACTTCAAAACTGCTATCTAAGCAAAAGAGGCACTTCTACTTTCTGTATAAGCTCAAGCCATCTGCTGATGGTCTATTAGGCTCATCACTAAACAGAAGAATGATGGACTCAATAACCGCTGCTTCAGTGATTTAAACTAGGCACACAGAACTTCCTGAAGATATCAGAAACACTACTGCATGTTCTCTTAACTTAGGGCTGAACGCTTATTTTCTTGTTGTGTTACCAGTCACCAGTTCAGAATCATCAAGCAACTTGGGCACGCGTATTTCTGAAGTGCTTAAACATGCACTGATTAATTTAATCTTCGCATTAGAGGAAGTCATAATATTTGTAAGAATCAAGTATAACTCATGGAAATCGGTATAGAGTCTCTCTTGTGACTATTGGAAAGTGATCTTGGGAACTCTTCAAAATCAGAGGGCAGCTATATTATTCTGTAATTGAAGTTCTGAAAACTGAAGAACTATCAGAAGTTTCACATGCAAAAAAACCCACTACAAATAAAACTACTGCTTGAAGGTTTTAACTTTAATCCTACAGTGATGAAACAATAAGCTCTATTACTCTCATAACATAATTTAGGCAAACAACTTGAAAATGTAATTTAACAAAGTTGTACCAAACTAGACCAAACCTTACTCTTAATCTGAGTAAACAAAAAGTACAGTGCTGAAGTGACAGAAGAATCATTTAAATGCCCTCACAGTTGACAATTCCAGCATCTTCTTCAGTCATCTAAGAACAGTGTTATCTTTTATTGTTAGTAATCCTAACACCTATATTTACTTTAAAACTCATATCTTGCATACAGGTACAGTGCATTCTTTCTACAGATTGACAAATACATGGATTACTCCAATAATAAATTAGATACACAAAGACTTTAAATATGCTCTGAACTTGCTGTAACAAAGAAGTTACTTGCACCAAACCATATCTGCCAAAATGCTTTCCTGCAAGGAAGCCAGCATCACAGGATCTATATATCCAGTTGCAAGATATGTTGCAAACCACCAGCTTCTCAAAGTAGGCTTTTGGATAGTTGCTGATCATTATAACTGGAAAACAAGCCTAAGTGGCTTGTATCATAAGACCATTCACAATTCTGTGAGGCAGGGAAGTTCCTTTATCCCTGTTTTACAAAATGAGACGTTAGATACTGAAGCTAAAAATGGGACTTTGATATTACTAAGCTTTGAGGCATATACCAGTCTACTGAAATTTATTATACTGGAAGCAAGAGATACACTTTCTCTCTTGCACCTCTATCTAATTTTATAACCTCACTATGAGCTGCAGGAAGACATCCTGAATTTAAAACTTAGAGCCATTAATCCTTTTCTTAAATTATGCATCTTGATTCTCCCTTCCAAGTAGGGAGACTGCAGAGGCTGCTTAACAATATTTTTAGTATAAAACAGTAACTGAAAAAAGGAGAGAGAAGTTTCAGTGCCTACTTCATCAAGAAAATAATTATTTGAAAAAAAATATGCAATGAATGACAACCTTAACTATTCCTTCATTCTGCCAAAACTACTTATTCTGAAACATCTTCTCCTTGTTCCAAGGAAAATTTTATTCTCACTCTTCCAATATGCAATGATTGCAAAGGTATAAAACTTTAAATAAGAGAGACTCATAGTGCCTCTTCTCCAAGAAACCTGCAGATTTATGATCAGGCCATTCTCCTAAGGAATGCGAAACGTAAGCTCCAGTCCCCCTCAGGCAAATATCTCCAACTTCCCTCTTATTGAAAATATTAAGGGACATGAATACTTCAGTCTCTCTCTGTGGCAGGGAAGGAATCTGGGGCACTATTTAAAATAAAAAATTTCCTGGAAAAAATGCCAACTTAAGAGTCTTTACCTCACATCTTCATGCTGTTCATTCCCACACCTGCTAAATCCTACTATTTGTTCTGGAAGGACTGCTTAAAAGGTAGAGTGGTACAACTTTAAAACAAACAAAATTATTTTTAACCTTAATCAGTTGACTGATCAAATTTACCACATGGCACAGACAACAGCTGTGTTAACACCAGAGAGGACTAAAAGAAGGGTAGAAACAAGCAAACATGAACAGTAAGTTTCTGCATTAGCATAGAGGAAGTCCTAACTTCATATTCACAGATTCCAAAGCATTTTTATGAGACTGAGGATTAATTTTCATCACTATAAAACAGGTGCCATTTTAAGAGGGGAAAAAGCAGCAGTAACCAATGGGACAGAGCATAAGAAGTGGGGGAAAAAATAATACGGCTGTAGTCCTCCTTTCTTTGTATATGTGTGTACATATAGCTTTCTGTATGTATAGTTTTTAATATAGATACATATAAAACCCCCAGATAAAAAAAACTACTGAAATTATCTTTTATACATGTTTATATTTAAAGATTTAAGTAGCACAGAAAAGGAAACCCTCCAAATCACAGTAAATGCCATTGAACTATATTTTTTCCTCCTGACTAGAAGGGAATCTTACAAAAACTTAAGTCCTGCAACATGCACAGAAGAGAACACATGCACACATCTTCAGTTACAGGTTGGGTCATGTATTGGACTTTCAGCACAGGTCTCTGCACTGAAAAAAACAAACAACAAAGCACCACCAAAAATTATAAAGCAATTTCTAGCATTATTTCCAGGAGTAAAGAGCAGAAAGAGCAACTAGGTATCCCCTGAAAAAAGTAACAGAACTTGGGGAGGGAAAGGAGAGGAAAAGCTACAGGGTACAGAAAAGGGCAAAGGGGAGTAAATCTCTGGGAAGATCGTGGTGGCGTTGGAAGGAGCCATCGCCGCCTCCGGCTCCCTGGCTACGGAGCAAACGCTGCTCATCACGCCAGGGCTCCTCTGCCGTTTCGACCAGCTCCCGGCCTCCGAGCGCCGCAAGGTCTCCGGGCGGGCGGTCACAACGAGGAAGACAGCAAGGACAGCCCGAGACAGACACGGACAACCCCAGAGGAAGGCCTCGGCCAGGCACCCGCTGGCAGCCCGGCCGCCCTCCGTTCGCGGTGGAGGCCGGCCCAGCGCTCGAGGCGGCCGCAGCAAAGCCCTAGGCCCGGATCAGGCTCCTCGGGAGCGCGGCGGGCTCCTCGCTGCGGCGGTACCGGCTACCCGTCCGGCGGAGCGCCCGCGGTACCCGTTACCTGGCCGGCTACAGGCGGGCCGCGACAACCCCACTCGCCGCGACAAGATGTCTCAGAATCGCTGACATTGAGAGAGCCGCCGCCGTGACGCTTGCCGCAGCCACTGAGGGACGGTGGCGTCGCAAGGCGAAACCTGCTCCTCCCAGACAGGAAACGCGAAGGCAGGAGCGGAAAGAGGGAGCGAGACGGAGCAAAAGGGGCGGGCAGGGAGGGGGATAACGTGCGATGGAGAGAGTGCTAGGGAAAGGGGAGAAGGAAAAGGGTGGAGGAGTTGTTGGTCCCCCATCACCAGCACTGAAGAAGGTCGAGCTTGATAGGCATGGGCCAGGCCCCAGCACATTGCAGTGATTTGTATCTCTCTCGAATTGCCTGGGTGACAACATACTTCCACCAAATATTATATTAATTTTTCAGGATTCTGCACTTGTGCAGGGGTAAAGCTCCAAAACACTGGGGGTGCCCACTGCCCTAGGTATTTGCCCATGCTATCCCACATGCCCTGGCACTCGTAACAATTGAGCCTTGGGGCAGATCTCTGGATGATATTCTTAAATTGCTTATTAACCTTAGACAGAACTGACACTGTCTGCCAAAGCAATACCAGCAGATATATATTAACTACCCAAGGACGTTCAAGATACTGAAAAGTTGTTGTAATGAAGGAGGGGGCATTATAGAAGATGGTAGCTAAGGTGCCGTTCTGTGTTTCCTCCATAAAAAACCTCTCAGAGGAAGAGGTATAATTGCTAATTGTCTCCATGAGATGGTAGCCGAAGTACAGTAACAGCTTCCATGCAAGACCCAAGTAACTGATAATGCTCAACACCAGTGTTTTAAAAACCACTCTCCTAGGCAAAACATCACTAATCACTGCAGAGCACAGCAGACCACAAAAACCAACACCAATCCTTAACAGACACAGCAAATACAAGAGCATGGTGCAGATCAGATAAACTAATATTGAGAACAGTGTCTATGCTGTGACCAGCAACTGTTATTATCTCAACCATTATTGCCCCACGTTGGGCGCCAAAATGTACTGTCATGGTTCAGCCCCAGTCAGCAACTAAACACCACGTAGCTGCTCACTCACTCCCGACACCACTGTGGGATGGGGGAGAGAATCAGAAGAGCAAAAGAAAAAAACTTGTGGATTGAGATAAGAACAGTTTAATAATTAGAATAAAGTAATAATGCAAATATTGATTATAATAATAATAAAAATTAAAACAGAAAAAGGAAAAAAAACAGAAACACCACTGATACAACCACTCAATACCCACCGACTGACAGTGCCAGTCCCCAAGCCGCGATTGCTCCTTCCCTCCCCAGGTCAGCTCCTCTCAGTTAACATACTGGGCATGACATTACATGATATGGAATAACCCTTTGGCCAGTTTGGCTTCTTGTGCACCCAGCAGAGCATGGGAAGCTAGAGAAGTCCTTGACAAGTACAAGAACTACCCAGAAACAACCAAAGCAAGTGCATTATCAACATTGTTTTCATATTAAGTCCAAAGCAGAAATGATGTGGTCTAGCCAGCAACTCAGCCCCACACAGCCACTCGCTCACTCCCCCACCGGTGGGTTGAGGGAGAGAATCAGAAGGGTAATGCTCGTGGGTTGGGATAAGAACAGTTTAATAATTAAAATAAAACAATAACAAAAATACAATGGAAAGGAAAACAATGAGAAGCACAAAAACCTGGGGCAGGGGAATGAACCACTAAAACAAACCACACAACACACCCACTCAACACCCACCAACCCAACACCACCAGTCCCTGAGCCACAACTACTGCCCACCACAACTGCCACTATTAATATACTGGTCGTGGTGTCACATGGTATGGAATGAACATCCCATTGGCAAGTCGGGGTCAGCTGCCCCGGCTGTGGCCCCAACCCTCCCAGCTTCCTGCCCACGCGGCAGAGCATGGGAATCTGGAAAGGTCCCTGACCACCACAGGTATTACAGTGAAGAAAATTAACCCCTTATCAGCCAAAACCAGCACATTCTCCACCCCTTAGTCCATACCATTTACACCATGCCCAGGTCCCATACCATCCAATGCAACGTTACCAAACACCACCCCTCCCCTTCCCATCATTTAACATAATACACAGACATTTCCCTTAGTCTATGGACCTTCCCTGTAAAATGTCCATTAAAATGTCCATTGAGTTCACCCAGTCCATGACTCTTGGCTCCATCTGTCATACCAGTCTTTCAGGGTGGGAGAGATGGTGTGAGTGGCGTTGGGTTGCTGCATACCGAGTCAGTCATCATTCCATCACTGCTGTACTTTGCTCATCTTCCATGGACAGGGAGGCTCGTACTCTGATATCATTGATGCAACACAGAGGTGACACACAATATTATATAGCAGTTTGCATTGTGCCATTCAGTTCATTGACTGTTTTCACCCAAAATCAAATCCCCTTGAGGCACACATCGGATTTCTCCATCCTCCCGCATCACCCACCAAGTACACCCAGGTCCTCGAGCAAAAGCAGTCCCACAAATGGGTTTGCCTTTGCTGGAGGCAGGAAGAACCCAGCCTGTTTTGCGTGCACTACAGGGACTCTATCCCCTTCCACAGTTTGTAGGATTTCTGACTGGGCAGGGCCAACTGGATTGGCAGAACCCCTCGAGTTGACTAACCACGTGGCTTTTGCTAAATGTGTATCCCAGTGCTTGAATATCCCACCCTGCATTGCTCTCAGTGTAGTTTTTAACAGTCCATTGTACTGTTCAATTTTCCCAGAAGCTGGTGTGTGATAGGGGATGTGATACACCCACTCAATACCGTGGCCTTTGGCCCACGTGTCTATGAGGCTATTTCAGAAATGAGTCCCATTGTCTGACTCAGTTCTCTCTGGGGTGCCATGTCACCACAGGATTTGTTTTTCGAGACCCAGGATAGTGTTCTGGGCGGTGGCGTGGGGGACAGGATATGTTTCTACCATTGTCAGCACATGGCGCTTGCCTTGGCAGGTTTGTGGGAGTGTGATATAGTCAATTTGCCAGGCCTCCCCATATTTATATTTCAGCCATTGTCCCCCACACCACAGAGGCTTTACTCGCTACACTTGATTGACTGCAGCGCATGTTTCACATTCGTGGATAACCTGTTGTGCTGGTTTTGGCTGAGAAGGGGTTAATTCTCCTCACTGTGGGGGTCGGCTACCTTTCCAGCTTCCCACGCTCTGCCGCGTGGCGGGGGTGGGGCTGGGAGCGGCAGGGCCGCGGTGGGGGCAGCTGACCCCGACTGGCCAATGGCAGGTTCATTCCATACCATGTGACACCATGACCAGTATATTGAGGGGGGGCAGTGGCAGCGCGCAGGCGGCGCGGTGTCGGGGCGGCGGACGGCGGGCGGCGAGTGCGGTTTGTTTCGGCGGTTCATTCCCCCTCTCCCCTCCCCCGGGGCTTTGCGCCTCTCGTTGTTCTCCTTTACATTGCATTTCTACTGTTGTTTCTTTTAATTTTAATTATTGAACTGTTCTTATCCCAACCCACGAGCGTTACCCTTCTGATTCTCTCCCCCATCTACTGGTGGGGGAGCGAGGGAGCGACTGTGTGGGGCTGAGCTGCCGGCTAAACCATGACAGTCTTTTTGGCGCCCAACGTGGGGCTCAAGGTTTGGAGATAATAACAGCTGCTGGTCACAGCACCATGTTGTCCTTTTTGCAGTTGGTGTTAAAGATCGGCGTTGGTTTTTTGAGTCTGCTGTGTTCTGCTGTGATTAGTAATGTATTGCCTACAAGATTTGTTATACAAACACTCGTTTTCAGCTTTATCTGGTATTTGGGGTTTTTGCTGAAACTGTTACTGTACTTTGGATACCACCTTGTTGAGGCAATTGGCAATTTTACCTCCTCCTCGGAGAGATTTTATATGGAGGAAATACAGAATGGTACCTTTGCAACTTTGTTCTATGATGTCTCTGCCTCTAGTACAACCACCTTTTTGTATCTTGAACATCCTTGGGTGGTTAAGGTGCACTTATTGTTAGTTTTTGGGCATGTTGTTTTGGTTTTGACTAAGCAACTTAAGAATATCACCCAGAAATCTGCCCCGAGGCTTGATAGTTACGAGTGGCAGGGCATGTGGGATAGCATGGGCAAATACCTAGGGCAGTGGGCACCCCCAGTGTTTTGGAGTTTCACCCCCGAACAAGTGCAGAATCCTAAAAAACTAGTAGAATATTTGGAGAAAGTATGTTGTTACGCTGGGAACTCCAGAGAGACACAGATAACTGCAACATGCTGGGGCCTGGCCCATGCATACCAAGCCCTGCTCAACAGTGTGCAGTGCTCCCAAGGGGAAGAGAATGTCTCTGGATTGAAAGGCAAAGTGACAGGCACTGTGGCCACTCCAGCCCTGACAACAGGCACTGCAGCCACTCAAACCCTCACGACAAGTACCGGAGCTGGCTCAGAGAATCAACCCGTACCAGTATCAGTTGCCCCCATACACAAGAAGAAATACTGGAAGCGGACGTCAACTCGTTTAGAATGGGATGATGAAAAAGCAGGGCCGTCACGAGGAGAGGAGGAAGCAGTCATAAATGAAATAGAGACCACCCAATCCCTGTCCTTAAGCGAGTTGCGAGATATGCAAAAAGATTATAGATGTCGTTCAGGTGAGCACATTGCCACCTGGCTACTCCAATGCTGGGATAATGGGGCCAGTAGTCGGGAACTAGAGGGAACGGAAGCCAAACAATTGGGTTCCCTTTCTGGGGAAGAGGGTGTTGATAAAGCGATTGGAAAAAAAACACAAGCCCTCAGCCTCTGGAGGCGACTCCTGTCTGGAGTGAAGGAAAGGTATCCCTTTAAAGAAGATGTTACATATCACCTAGGAAAATGGACAACCATGGAGAAAGGCATCCAGTATCTAAGGGAATTAGCTGTGTTTGAGGTGATTTATGGTGACCTGGATGATCAACGGTCATCCAAAGATCCAGATGAAGCTGAGTGCACATGATCCATGTGGCGGCAGTTTGTACGGAGCGCACCATCTTCACATGCAAACTCATTGGCAATAATGTCCTGGAAAGATGATGAGACACCAATGGTGGCGGAGGTGATTGATAGACTCTGGGATTATGAAACAAATATCTCTTCCTCGCTCGTCTCTGCTGTGGAGAACCTATCCCAAGAGGTCCAGCAACTCAAAGAAGATATGTCCTACTCCCCACCTCGACAGAGTAGTGTCTCAGCTGTTAGGAATAAGCGTCCTTTGGCTCAAAGGAGGGCATACACGCCACAGGCCACCCTATGGTTCTACCTGCGTGACCACGGAGAGGACATGATGAGGTGGGATGGCAAGCCTATCTTGACCCTACAGGCACGAGTGCGTGAACTGCAAGGAAGGACAATCACTCAGGGAGGTTCTTCCAGGAAAGCTGCTGCTCCAATTTCCAGTGAGCAGGTCCCCAGACAGAGGAGTAGAAGTGCCGATTTTATTTCTAAGCATAATAGAGAGACTCTTGATTCACATTAACAGAAAGTGAGTTGCAAATGCCATGATCAAGACTAGAGGGGCCCTGCCTCCAGCCAGGTGGAGGAAAGGGACAACCGGGCTTACTGGATTGTGTGGATCCAATGGCCTGGAACATCATGCACATAGGAGTATAAAGCTTTAGTGGACACTGGTGCGCAGTGCACCTCAATGCCATCAAAATATATAGGGGCAGAACCCATCAGCATCGCTGGAGTGACAGGGGGATCCCAAGAGCTAACTCTATTGGAGGCCAAAGTGAGCGTAACTGGGAATGAGTGGCAGAATCACCCCATTGTGACTGGCCCAGAGGCTCCATGCATCCTTGGCATAGACTACCTCAGGAGAGGGTATTTCAAGGACCCAAAATGGTATAGGTGGGCCTTTATTCTAGCTGCCTTGGAGACGAAGAGAATTAAACAGCTGTCTACCTTGCCTGGCCTCTCGAAGGACCCTTCTGTTGTGGGGTTGCTAAAGGTCAAAGAACAACAGGTGCCAATCGCCACCACAACAGTCCACCGGCGACAATATCGCACCAACAGAGACTCTATGATCCCCATCCATGAGCTAATTCACCAACTGAGGAGCCAAGGAGTCATCAGTAAGACCCACTCACCCTTTAACAGTCCCATATGGCCAGTCTGGAAGTCTAATGGAGAGTGGAGACTAACAGTAGGCTATCGTGGCCTGAATGAAGTCACTCCACCATTGAGTGCTGCCCTGCCAGACATGCTAGGACTTCAATACAAACTGGAGTCCAAGGCAGCCAAGTGGTATGCCGCAATTGATATCGCTAATGCATTCTTCTCAGTCCCTCTGGCAGCAGAGTGCAGGCCACAGTTTGCTTTCACTTGGAGGGGCGTCCAGTACACCTGGAATCGACTGCCCCAGGGATGGAAACACAGTCCTACCATTTGCCAGGGACTGATCCAGACTGTACTGGAACAGGGAGAAGCTCCAGAACACCTACAATACATTGATGACATCATTGTGTGGGGCAACACAGCAGAAGAAGTTTTTGAGAAAGGAGAGAAAATAGTCCAAATCCTTCTGAAAGCTGGTTTTGCCATAAAACAAAGTAAGGGGTAGGGACCCGCACAAGAGATCCAGTTCTGAGGAATCAAATGGCAAGATGGTCATCGTCAGAGTCCAATGGATGTGATCAACAAAATAGCAGCCATGTCTCCACCAACTAGCAAAAAGGAAACACAAGCTTTCCTGGGCGTTGTGGGTTTTTGGAGAATGCATATTCCACATTACAGTATGATCGTAAGCCCTCTCTATCAAGTGACCTGGAAGAAGAATGATTTCAAATGGAGCCCTGAGCAACGACAAGCCTTTGAAAAGATTAAACGAGAAATAGTTCATGCAGTAGCTCTCGGGCCAGTCCGGGCAGGATAAGATGTAAAAAATGTGCTCTACACTGCAGCCGGGGAGAATGGCCCTACCTGGAGCCTCTGGCAGAAAGCACATGGGGAGACCTGAGGTAGACCCCTAGGGTTTTGGAGTCGGGGATACAGAGGGTCCGAAGACCGCTATACTCCAACTGAAAAAGAGATATTGGCAGCATATGAAGGGGTCCGAGCTGCTTCAGAAGTGGTTGGTACTGAGGCACAGCTGCTCCTGGCACCCCGACTGCCAATGCTGGTCTGAATGTTCAAAGGAAACATCCCTTCTACACACCATGCAACTGATGCTACGTGGAGTAAATGGGTTGCACTGATCACCCAGCGGGCTCAAGTAGGAAACCCCAGTCGCCCAGGAATCTTGGAAGTGATTATGGACTGGCCAGAAGGAAAAGATTTTGGATTATCACCAGAGGAGGAGGTGACACATGCTGAAGAATCCCCACTGTATAACAAACTGCCAGAAGATGAAAAGCAGGATGCCCTGTTCACCGATGGGTCCTGTCGCCTTGTGGGAAAGCACTGGAGATGGAAGGCTGCTGTATGGAGTCCTGCATGACAAGTCGCAGAAACTGCTGAAGGAGAAGGTGAATCGAGCCGGTTTGCAGAGGTAAAGGCCATCCAGCTGGCCTTAGACATTGCTGAACGGGAAAAGTGGCCAGTGCTCTATCTTTATACTGATTACTGGATGGTGGCAAATGCCCTGTGGGGGTGGTTACAGCAATGGAAGCAAAGCAATTGGCAGCAGAGAGGCAAAACCATCTGGGCCACCACATTATGGCAAGATATTGCTGCCCGGGTAGAGAACCTGGTTGTAAAGGTACGGCATGTGGATGCTCACGTCCCCAAGAGTCGGGCCATTGAAGAACATCGAAACAACCAGCAGGTAGATCAGGCTGCCAAGATTGCAGTGGCTGAGGTGGATCTGGACTGGCAACATAAGGGTGAACTATTTCTGGCTCGGTGGGCCCATGGCACCTCAGGCCATCAAGGGAGAGATGCAACATACAGGTGCGCTTGTGATCGAGGGGTGGACTTGACCATGGATGTTATTGCACAGGTTATCCACGAATGTGACACATGCGCTGCAATCAAGCAAGCAAAGCGGGTAAAGCCTCTGTGGTATGGGGGACGATGGCTGAAATATAAATATGGGGAGGCCTGGCAAATTGACTATATCACACTCCCACAGACCCACCAAGGCAAGCGCCATGTGCTTACAATGGTAGAAACAACCACTGGCTGGCTGGAAACATATTCTGTCCCCCACGCCACTGCCCGGAACACTATCCTGGGTCTTGAGAAACAAGTTCTGTGGCGACATGGCACCCCAGAGAGAATTGAGTCAGACAACGGGACTCATTTCTGAAATAGCCTCATAGACACCTGGGCCAAAGACCATGGCATTGAGTGGGTGTATCACATCCCCTATCACGCACCAGCCTCTGGGAAAATTGAACGGTACAATGGACTGTTAAAAACTACACTGAGAGCAACGGGGGGTGGAACATTCAAGCACTGGGATACACATTTAGCAAAAGCCACCTGGTTAGTCAACACGAGGGGATCTGCCAATCGAGCTGGCCCTGCCCAGTCAGAAATCCTACATACTGTGGAAGGGGATAGAGTCCCTGTAGTGCACACAAAAAGTATGCTGGGGAAAACAGTCTGGGTTCTTCCTGCCTCCAGCACAGGCAAACCCATTTGTGGGATTGCTTTTGCTCGAGGTCCTGGGTGCACTTGGTGGGTGATGCGGGAGGATGGAGAAGTCCAGTGTGTGCCTCAAGGGGATTTGATTTTGGCTGAAAACAGTCAATGA
Organism: Phalacrocorax carbo; assembly: GCF_963921805.1. Classification (NCBI taxonomy): domain Eukaryota; kingdom Metazoa; phylum Chordata; class Aves; order Suliformes; family Phalacrocoracidae; genus Phalacrocorax; species Phalacrocorax carbo. The sequence continues at coordinate 1,525,377 of NW_026990253.1, read as the reverse complement.
ACTGAATGGCACAATGCAAACTGCTATATAATACTGTGTGTCACCTCTGTGTTGTATCAATGATATCAGAGCACGAGCCTCCCAACCCATGGAAGATCAGCTATGAAACATGCCGTGCAGCAGTGATGGAACGATGACTGACTCGGTATGCAGCAACCCAACGCCACACATCATCTCTCCCACCCTGACAGACTGATACAACAGATGGAGCCCAGAGTCATGGACTGGGTGAACTCAATGGACATTTCAATGGACATTTTACAGGGAAGGTCCATAAACTAAGGGAACGATGTCTGTATTATGTTAAAGGATGGGAAGGGGAGGGGTGGTGGTTGGTACGGTTGTATTGCATCGTATGGGACGTGGGCATGGTGTAAATGGTATGGAATAAGGGGTGGAGAAGGTGCTGGTTTTGGCTGAGAAGGGGTTAATTCTCCTCACTGTGGGGGTTGGCTACCTTTCCATCTTCCCACACTCTGCCGCGTGGCGGGGGGGCTGGGAGGGGCAGGGCCGTGGTGTGGGCGGCTGACCCCGACTGGCCAATGGCATGTGCATTCCATACCATGTGACACCATGACCAGTATATTAAGGGGGGGCAGTGGCAGCGCGGCGTCGGGTCGGCGGGCGGCGAGCGGCTGCGGCGTGTGCGGTTTCTTTCGGCGACTCGTTCCCCCTCTCCCCTCCCTTCCCCCCTCCCCCGGGGCTTTGTGCCTCTCGTTGTTCTCCTTTACATTGCATTGCTATTGTGTTTCTTTTAATTTTAATTATTAAACTGTTCTTATCCCAACCCACGAGCGTTACCCTTCTGATTCTCTCCCCTGTCTACCGGTGGGGGAGTGAGCGAGCGACTCTGTGGGGCTGAGCTGCCGGCTAAACCACGACACCTGTGCAACAACATCCATGGTCAAGTCCACCCCTCGATCACAAGCGCACCTGTATGTTGCATCTCTCCCTTGATGGCCTGAGGTGCCATGGGCCCACCGAGCCAGAAATAGTTCACCCTTATGTTGCCAGTCCAGATCCACCTCAGCCACTGCAATCTTGGCAGCCTGATCTACCTGCTGGTTGTTTCGATGTTCTTCAATGGCCCGACTCTTGGGGACGTGAGCATCCACATGCCGTACCTTTACAACCAGGTTCTCTACCCGGGCAGCAATATCTTGCCATAATGTGGTGGCCCAGATGGTTTTGCCTCTCTGCTGCCAATTGCTTTGCTTCCATTGCTGTAACCACCCCCACAGGGCATTTGCCACCATCCAGTAATCAGTATAAAGATAGAGCACTGGCCACTTTTCCCGTTCAGCAATGTCTAAGGCCAGCTGGATGGCCTTTACCTCTGCAAACCGGCTCGATTCACCTTCTCCTTCAGCAGTTTCTGCGACTTGTCATGCAGGACTCCATACAGCAGCCTTCCATCTCCAGTGCTTTCCCACAAGGCGACAGGACCCATCGGTGAACAGGGCATCCTGCTTTTCATCTTCTGGCAGTTTGTTATACAGTGGGGATTCTTCAGCATGTGTCACCTCCTCCTCTGGTGATAATCCAAAATCTTTTCCTTCTGGCCAGTCCATAATCACTTCCAAGATTCCTGGGCGACTGGGGTTTCCTACTTGAGCCCGCTGGGTGATCAGTGCAACCCATTTACTCCACGTAGCATCAGTTGCATGGTGTGTAGAGGGGATGTTTCCTTTGAACATCCAGCCCAGCACTGGCAGTCGGGGTGCTAGGAGCAGCTGTGCCTCAGTACCAACCACTTCTGAAGCAGCTCGAACCCCTTCATATGCTGCCAATATCTCTTTTTCAGTTGGAGTATAGCGGTCTTCGGACCCTCTGTATCCCCGGCTTCAAAACCCTAGGGGTCTACCTCAGGTCTCCCCATGTGCTTTCTGCCAGAGCTTCCAGGTAGGGCGATTCTCCCTGGCTGCAGTGTAGAGGACATTTTTTACATCTTATCCTGCCCGGACTGGCCCGAGAGCTACTGCATGAACTATTTCTCGTTTAATCTGTTCAAAGGCTTGTCGTTGCTCAGGGCTCCATTTAAAATCATTCTTCTGCTGCTGCTGTGTTGCCCCACACGATGATGTAATCAATGTATTGTAGGTGTTCTGGAGCTTCTCCCTGTTCCAGTACAGTCTGGATCAGTCCCTGGCAAATGGTAGGACTGTGTTTCCATCCCTGGGGCAGTCGATTCCAGGTATATTGGACGCCCCTCCATGTGAAAGCAAACTGTAGCCTGCACTCTGCTGCCAGAGGGATTGAGAAGAATGCATTAGCGATATCAGTTGCGGCATACCACTTGGCTGCCTTGGACTCCAGTTTGTATTGAAGTCCTAGTATGTCTGGCACAGCATCACTCAACGGTGGAGTGACTTCATTCAGGCCACGATAGCCTACTGTTAGTCTCCACTCTCCATTAGACTTCCAGACTGGCCATATGGGACTGTTAAAGGGTGAGTGGGTCTTACTGATGACTCCTTGGCTCCTCAGTTGGTGAATTAGCTCATGGATGGGGATCATAGAGTCTCTGTTGGTGCGATATTGTCGCCGGTGGACTGTTGTGGTGGCGATTGGCACCTGTTGTTCTTTGACCTTTAGCAACCCCACAACAGAAGGGTCCTTCGAGAGGCCAGGCAAGGTAGACAGCTGTTTAATTCTCTTCGTCTCCAAGGCAGCTAGAATAAAGGCCCACCTATACCATTTTGGGTCCTTGAAATACCCTCTCCTGAGGTAGTCTATGCCAAGGATGCACGGAGCCTCTGGGCCAGTCACAATGGGGTGATTCTGCCACTCATTCCCAGTGAGGCTCACTTTGGCCTCCAATAGAGTTAGCTCTTGGGATCCCCCTGTCACTCCAGCGATGCTGATGGGTTCTGCCCCTATATATTTTGATGGCATTGAGGTGCACTGTGCACCAGTGTCCACTAAAGCTTTATACTCCTATGTGCATGATGTTCCAGGCCATTGGATCCACACAGTCCAGTAAGCCCGGTTGTCCCTTTCCTCCACCTGGCTGGAGGCAGGGCCCCTCTAGTCTTGATCATGGCATTTGCAACTCACTTTCTGTTAATGTGAATCAAGAGTCTCTCTATTATGCTTAGAAATAAAATCGGCACTTCTACTCCTCTGTCTGGGGACCTGCTCACTGGAAATTGGAGCAGCAGCTTTCCTGGAAGAACCTCCCTGAGTGATTGTCCTTCCTTGCAGTTCACGCACTCGTGCCTGTAGGGTCAAGATAGGCTTGCCATCCCACCTCATCATGCCCTCTCCGTGGTCACGCAGGTAGAACCACAGGGTGGCCTGTGGTGTGTATCCCCTCCTTTGAGCCAAAGGACGCTTATTCCTAACAGCTGAGACACTACTCTGTAGAGGTGGGGAGTAGGACATATCTTCTTTGAGTTGCTGGACCTCTTGGGATAGTTTCTCCACAGCAGAGACGAGCGAGGAAGAGATATTTGTTTCATAATCCCAGAGTCTATCAATCACCTCCGCCACCATTGGTGTCTCGTCATCTTTCCAGGACATTATTGCCAATGAGTTTGCATGCGAAGATGGTGCGCTCCGTACAAACTGCCGCCACATGGGTCGTGTGCACTCGGCGTCATCTGGATCTTTGGATGACCGTTGATCATCCAGGTCACCATAAATCACCTCAAACACAGCTAATTCCCTTAGATACTGGATGCCTTTCTCCATGGTTGTCCATTTTCCTAGGTGATATGTAACATCTTCTTTAAAGGGATACCTTTCCTTCACTCCAGACAGGAGTCGCCTCCAGAGGCTGAGGGCTTGTGTTTTTTTTCCAATCGCTTTATCAACACCCTCTTCCCCAGAAAGGGAACCCAGTTGTTTGGCTTCCTTTCCCTCTAGTTCCCGACTACTGGCCCCATTATCCCAGCATTGGAGTAGCCAGGTGGCAATGTGCTCACCTGAACGACATCTATAATCTTTTTGCATATCTCGCAACTCGCTTAAGGACAGGGATTGGGTGGTCTCTATTTCATTTATGACTGCTTCCTCCTCTCCTCGTGACGGCCCTGCTTTTTCATCATCCCGTTCTAAACGAGTTGACGTCCGCTTCCAGTATTTCTTCTTGTGTATGGGGGCAACTGATACTGGTACGGGTTGATTCTCTGAGCCAGCTCCGGTACTTGTCGTGAGGGTTTGAGTGGCTGCAGTGCCTGTTGTCAGGGCTGGAGTGGCCACAGTGCCTGTCACTTTGCCTTTCAATCCAGAGACATTCTCTTCCCCTTGGGAGCACTGAACACTGTTGAGCAGGGCTTGGTATGCATGGGCCAGGCCCCAGCATGTTGCAGTTATCTGTGTCTCTCTGGAGTTCCCAGCGTAACAACATACTTTCTCCAAATATTCTACTAGTTTTTTAGGATTCTGCACTTGTTCGGGGGTGAAACTCCAAAACACTGGGGGTGCCCACTGCCCTAGGTATTTGCCCATGCTGTCCCACATGCCCTGCCACTCGTAACTATCAAGCCTTGGGGCAGATTTCTGGGTGATATTCTTAAGTTGCTTAGTCAAACCAAAACAACATGCCCAAAAACTAACAATAAGTGCACCTTAACCACCCAAGGATGTTCAAGATACAAAAAGGTGGTTGTAATAGAGGCAGAGACATCATAGAACAAAGTTGCAAAGGTATTATTCTGTATTTCTTCCATATAAAATCTCTCAGAGGAGGAGGTATAATTGCTAATTGCCTCAACAAGGGGGTATCCAAAGTACAGTAACGGTTTCAGCAAAAACCCCAAATACCAGATAAAGCTGAAAACGAGTGTTTGTATAACAAATCTCGTAGGCAAAATGTTACTATTCACAGCAGAACACAGCAGACTCAAAAAACCAACACCGATCTTTAACACCAACTGCAAAAAGGACAACATGGTGCTGTGACCAGCAGCTGTTGTTATCTCCAACCCTTGAGCCCCACGTTGGGCGCCAAAAAGACTGTTGTGGTTTAGCCAGCAGCTCAGCCCCACACAGTCGCTTGCTCACTCCCCCACCAGTAGATGGGGGAGGGAATCAGAAGGGTAACGCTCATGGGTTGGGATAAGAACAGTTTAATAATTAAAATTAAAAGAAACAACAAAAATACAATGGAAAGGAGAGCAATGAGAGGCGCAAAACCCGGGGGGGAAGGGTGGGGGGAAGGGAGGGGAATTAATTGCTGAAACAAACCGCACGCGATGCAGCCACTCACCACACGCCAACCCAACACCGCGCCTCCCCCGAGACACAAACTGCCCCCCCCTCAATATACTAGTCATGGTGTCACATGGTATGGAATGAACATCCCATTGGCCAGTCAGGGTCAACCGCCCCCACCATGGCTCTGCCCCTCCCACCAACACGGCAGAGCGTGGGAAGCTGGAAAGGTAGCCGACCCCCACACAGTGAGGAGAATTAACCCCTTCTCAGCCAAAACCAGCACAACTGTGAAACACGGTCCCTCAAGACTGAAATAGTTCATGTGCCAGCAGTTATTGTGCTGTATGATATGCTCACAGTTCCTGTTCTCTCACTCTGTGAGGAAGCTTATTAGCTTAACTATACAGAGTTTGAGTCATAGTTTCTCTTCACATATGTGAGCTGCACACATTGTAAGAATTGGAAAGGAAACTTTAACCTTTTACTTTTTCTTGTTAGAGTAAGGTTGTACAGCTTTACTCCATGGCCAAGCAAATAAATTTTGGTACAATTAATTTCATAGTCTTGAATCAACAAACCACAGTTAGCAGTGACAAGCAGAGTTCTAGAGATATTCCTTGATGTACTGTTGCTTTGAGTTGGTTTATTTTATTCTGGGTGGTGTAGAGGAACTATGTAGGAAGCAGTAGCATCACTCTCAAAGATCTCAACAGCCTAATGTGGCAAAGAACTGGTAGAAAAGGAGTACAACATACAAGCAAACTGATTATTCTGGCTATAGCTACATGTATTCTCAGTTCCATTTCGTTTGTCAGTTGTACTGCTTTTACATACAGAAACTATCATTTCAGTATTGGATAACACTCAGATTCTGACCCTTCAGACATGTAAGCATGACAGTTGCTTAACATGCACTAAGTTATTCACATTAATTAAATTTTATAAGACTGGAACTTAGTTTTTAAAATACTAATTCTTAATTTGAAAAGCATCTTCTGTCTTTGTAAGACCTTACTCTGTAAGTAGTGACTCTTTTGGCTGCATCCTGTCCAGAATTTCTTTGCTGATGAAATGCGCCGGTACATGTTGGGGGCTGACCTGCTGGAAAGCAGCTCTGTTGAGAAGGACCTGGGAGTGCTGGTGGACAGCAAGCTGACCCTGACCCAGCAATGTGCCCTTGTGGCAAAGGCGGCCAACAGTATTCTGGGCTGCATTAAAAGGAGTGTGGCCAGCAGATCGAGAGAGGTTATCCTTCCCCTCTACTCTGCCCTAGTGAGACCACATTTGGAGCACTGTGTCCAGTTTTGGGCCCTCCAGTTTAAGAAGGACAGGGAACTACTTGAGCAAGTCCAGCTGAGAGCAACCAAGATGATCAGGGGGCTGGAGCATCTCTTATGAGGAAAGGCTGAGAGACCTGGGTTTGTTTAGCCTGGAGAAGAGAAGACTGAGGGGGGATCTTATCAAGACCTATAAATATCTAAAGGTTGGGTGTCAGGATGATGGGACTAGGCTCTTTTCAATAGTGCCCAATGACAGGAGAAGGGGCAATGGGCACAAGTTGGAACATAGGAAGTTCCACCTGAATACGAGAAAAAACATCTTTCCTGTGAGGGTGACAGAGCAGTGGAACAGGCTGCCCAGGGAGGTTGTGGAGTCTCCTTCCCTGGAGACATTCAAAACCTGCCTGGACACAGTCCTGTGCCCCCTGCTCTAGGTGTCCCTGCTCAAGTAGGGGGGTTGGACAAGATGATCTCCAGAGGTCCCTTCCAGCCCCTACCATTCTGTGAGTCTGTGAAATATCAGCTGCAGTTATGCCTATGGAGGGGGGCAGGGGGTGTTAATATTTGCAGTGGGACAAAGACTATTTCTCTTATATAGTCCTTTGCAAGCCTTACCATGCTTTAGGTGCCAGGATAAATTTAATGCAGATTTTGTCCCAGATGTCAATTTCTGCTTTAAAAGATGAATTAGCATAAGAACATGATGTTTTGGTATTTTAGTATTTATGTACATTCTCTATATGGTAACTAGGTTGGTAAGGAAGCTGACAATATTCTCAAAGTCTGTTTGATTGCATATGAAATTTAAAGTGCAGTCAGAGCTGTCTGGATTTAATTCTCCCACCCCCCACCCCTCCTTGGTATGGGGGAATAAAACATTTCAGCTCATAGGGGAGAAAAAAATTAAAACCAGGTGGTGCCAGCCCCATTGTAAGTGTCACATGCAATCAAATGGCCTCACAGGGAAACTCCCCTTCCTGGCTGCACTGCTGCCACTGGTGAACCACAATTTTAAAAAAAAATCACTTTTTGTACTCCCTGTTTTCAAGCTAGATGTTGACATGTGAACCGAAATCTTCTTTTTAACTATTGCCCAGGAGGCCACCCAAGAATCCAGCTGACCTCCTGCCATCAGAGTGATGGTTGGCTGCTGGTGTTGCAGCTCATTTCCCGCAGGCTGCCACCCTGACAGATCCCACCATCCACCATCCGTGTAAGTGACATTAGCCCACTGGGCTTCAAAAACACTTTTCAGGTTGGTCATCATGGAGAGAGAGCTTTCTTCACTCACACCATCAGGTACTGTGCAGAATACCATCGATCTTTAAGAGAAATTTAAATGTTTTTAATATAGTTTTTAAATATTATCTCTCTTCTTCAGTTTACCTATTTTTTGAATGGCATCAACTACAGATAGATACTGAATGGCACCAGTTTTGTTGAAGGCAGAGGCTTTTAAATATTTTTGAGATATTAGCAGGAAATTATTAAAATATGTAATAAAAATTTATTTTGATGAAGCAACCGGGCTGTCCAATAAGATACATATGAAACGAATTTGCTTTAGCCTTATGAGAACCGAGGTATAGAACAGAAATATAGAAACAGTGCAACACTAGATCAGACTGAGGTACTTTCCTGTCAGTATGAAAGTAGCCCCTAATAGTCACCACTACCAGATGCTTCTGAGACCACTGCAAGCAAGGATGACATTGAGTCTTCCACACTGAAGTTCTCATCCTAAGTAAAATCCTTAAATGTCAAGATTACTCCTACTCCTAAAAGTTCTTCTAAAGATGCAGTTTTTATGAGCTTGATAATATTCTATGGTAGTAAACACCACAAGCCAGTCATGTGTTGTATAGGGTTTTTAAAATTATTGTCCTAAATTTTTAATTAGCCCCACCTCACTTTCATATAAATGGGACTTTCAAGGCCACGTGCTTTTTTCCACCCCATAGTGTATTGGGTTTGTGTGGCAAGGTTTTGGTAGTGGGGAGGCTACAGGGGTGGTTTATGTGAGAAGCTGCTAGACATCTCCCCTATGTCTAACAGAGCTAGTGCCAGCCAGCTCCAAGACAGACCTGCCACTGGCCAAGACTGAGGCAATCAGCAACGGTACTAGCACCTCTGTGATAATATATTTAAGAAGGAGAAAAAGTTGCTGCACAACAGCAACAGCAGCCAGAGGCGAGAGGAGTGTGAATATGTGAGAGAAACAACTCTGCAGACACCAAGGTCAGTGAAGAAGGAGCGGGAGGAGGTGCTCCAGGCACCAGAGCAGAGATTCCCCTGCAGCCTGTGGTGAAGACCATGGTGAGGCAGGCTGCCCCCCCTGCAGCCCATGGAGGTTAATGATGGAGCAGATATCCACCTGCAGCCCATGGAGGACCCCATGCTGGAGCAGGTGGATGTGCCTGAAGGAGGCTGTGACTCCGTGGAGAGCCATGCTGGAGCAGGCTCCTGGCAGGACCTGTGGACCTGTGGAGAGGAGCCCACACTGGAGCAGGTTTGCTGGCAGGACTCATGACCCCGTGGGGGACCCACGCTGGAGCAATCTGTTCCTGAAGAACTGCACTCCGTGGGAAGGACCCACATTGGAGAAGTTCATGGAGGACTGTGGGAGGGGAGGGACCCCATGCTAGAGCAGGGGAAGAGTGTGAGGAATCCTCCCCCTGAGGAAGAAGGAGTGGCAGAAACAATGTGTGATGAACTGACCACAACCCCTATTCCTCCCATCACCCTGCGCTGCTTGGGGGGGAGGAGGTAGAGAAAATTGGGAGTGAAGTTAAGCCCGGGAAGAAGGGAGGGGTGGGGTGAAGGTGTTTTAAGATTTAGGTTTTATTTTCTCATTCTACTCTGTTTTTGATTGGTAATAAATTAAACTAATTTCCCCAATTCAAGTCTTTTTTGCCCGTGACGGTAATTAGCTGAATGATCTCCCTGTCCTTATCTCGACCCACAAGCCTTTTGTTGTATTTTTTCTCCCCTTGTCCAGCTGAGGAGGGGAGTGATAGAGTGGCTTAGTGGGGCACCTGGCATCCAGCCAAGGTCAACCCACCACACATAGGAACAGAAGCAAGAACTGGATCCCAGGCTTCTGCAGTTCAGAAGCACAGAAAAGACTGAGAATCTAACTATTGTGCTGTAAAATTTGCAAGAGATTTTAAGGCGTGCATTTTCTTTTTCTCTTGGCTATAACAATCTGTATGTGATTTGCCATTGTGCTACTGTTTTCTTGACCAGACTGAAGAAAGGGCCACTTCTGGCTCTCTTTGCACTGTTCGCAGGAGTTCTTGTGTTGCTCTGAGCACACTGGTGTGCAGGCTCTCATGCTACCAGCATGCCCCAACTGGCTCCTGTGTCTAGCGTGTTTTGGGAAAGAGCAGTGTTTATTCAGCAATGTGCAGTTTTGGGATTCCCCTCCTGTGGCAATCCCCAGGTCCCCATCTGGTCAAAAGGCTGACCATAGTATTACCTTGTGTGAGGATTGATTCATCTGTCCCAGACCTAGCATTGCAAACCCCATCCATTCAGAAATGAGAAGTTGGGCCCAAAATGTCATGAGTTTGCTAAAAAAAAAAATAATTTAAGTAATAAAAACATGGGTTGCCTCAAGACTTTTGGGCCCTTTTGGTTTATTCAGTTTGCATATTCAAATTACCCTACAGAACCATGAACATTATTTTAGATCTTTGTTGTAAAATGAAAATTAAGTTTTCTCTTAAGTGCACAGCTTGAGAGTCTAAGATTCATGAGAGCTACTAAAAGGTCTGCAATATCTGTGACTGTCCATATAGAAATGAAAGATGGATGTCCCTATAGCAACTGGAATCTGAAACCAAGAGACTGCGAAAAGGAAGACAATATCCCAGTTGGGTTATGCTTGCTTTGGCTCTGAGTACTTTGGATAAGGAATTTTAAGTTCTGTATCTGTCTGCCTTATGCACTGGCATGCTGGATCTGGAAGAGGCCACGCATGCATTTCTGTACCTTCTGTATTTGGATGGAAGTCATCAAAATCTACTAAAATGCAGCCTGCTGTACAGTACTTTAAATTTTGATTGTGACTGTCACTGTATTAACTGCACTAGGAATGTTGGTTTTGGAGACACAATTAGTTTCTACAAAAAGGATTGTGGTGCCAGGAAAATAATACCATTTCTGTAAAGCAGCTGTTGAAATTCTTAAGAATTAATGATTCTGTTTTCATGGAAGTAAATTACCAAAATATATATAGACAGAATATTTTCTAAATAGAATATTTAGAAACTTTCCAGAAAAAAATATTTCTGACTCATTTATAAGAGAAGGTATTGAAGAATGCCCTGGTTTTACCAAACACGCTGGTGAAGGAACACTATGCCCTCCTCAAAATAACCCTGGGTCAGGTTGTGTGCTGTAGGAATACATTTTTTTTAATACAAATTTATCTTGCCCACCACACCTTTCACAAAATGTGCTGTTAGCTTTATAAATTAAGGCACCCGATTGCTTATTCACAATTAATTTTCTCTTTTCTCTTCTCTAAATGGGTTTCTAGAAACTTTTTTTACTGGTTAAATCACAGTGACACCAATGATGGACTGGTGCCATCCACTTGCTAAGATACTATAGCCTGTATAAAACTAATCACAAAAACGAAGTTCTGAAAAAGGTCATCTAGTTATCTGTGTTTCTCAATATAGTTTTGTTCTAAAGGCCTGATCTCTACTTTTTCAGTAGTAGTGTACACAGTTAATTATGGGATTATCATTCTGGTAGTCATGCAATTTCTATTGCATACCATAATTTGTCTTGATGATTTAAAAAGGTGCTATAAATTAGTTATTTCACTCCAATTCTTTTTTGTTTAAGGTAATATTGCGTCATCTAATAATAACATTAGGACTACAAATGCCACAAGATTTCTACTTACAAGAAATAGTTATGTTCTTAATTTTGGAGACTCTAGCTTGATGTGTTACCAAGTCAAACTTCAGAGTCTTAAAATTAAATTATAAGTTGTAGGCCTGTTTCAACATCTGGGGAGAACAGGATGGTTCTATCCTATGCCACTTAAAAGGCTTAGCATATTAATATGCTCACCACTATCAGCCATTCAGATGCAGGACACTGTCATACTGAGGAACAGATGACTTACATCCAACAGGAAAGTGGCAAAGCAAAAGTGACATTAATTCCCTGTCAAATGAAAATGAACTATTATTCTGCAATAAATCATTTAAATGAAAACAATTCCCTAAACATATAATTAAAATATAATGACAATAGAAAATAGTTCATGCAGTCCTTTTTTAATTTGGGGTCAATTTTTATTTCATTTTCTATGACATTTTCTTGACTAAATTGTTGTTTTGGTTTTATGACAGATTTAGTTTCCACCAAAGGCAGTTGTATTGCAATACAACAAAAACACAGAAAGAAATTTGTATTTCATCTAAAACAGAAACTGTAGGCACAAATGGGTCTTTTCCACCCAGTTCAGTATTCCTGGTGAGCTTAATTTTAGCTAATACAAATAGTAAAGTTATTCAAACTTGTACTTTTTGACTCGGATATTAACATGTCGAGATTAAATCAAGGAGGATCTAACTCATCCATGTGTTGTGTAAGAAAGGCTCTTTCATAGAAAAGGCTGTATGATCATTACTTTTTCTCTTCCTGCTCTTCAGTGAAACAGTTAAGCATTTGCTAGATTAATTGGTTTGTGAAATTACCTCATCTTGGCCCTTTTCGAATTTTATCTATATATTTATTATTCCTCTCCTTACCTCTCTTCCCACATTTGTTCTGACCTAAGCCCTACATTAGCAATTACCTTTCTTTGAGTCATTAAAAAAAAAAATAAATTGAGAGATTAACTCATTTCATGAAGAAAGCAGAAACAGGTTTAAATGAGAGAGACTTCATCAGAGAGACTTGTAATCCCTGTTGTGTCTGTGTATTCTTCTCCTCAATTTGGAAAGTATCATGAAAAAACCCTTCTTTGAGACTACTTTTCTCATATGTTTTTCATTTTATACCCTTGAAGTACAGTGGAAAAACAGACAGAAAACAAATGCTATAAATTACATTTCCCCCCCCTTTTCATACAGGCTAAATGCTACTATAGGTCTCATATGTCTGTCTTTGTACTTTATTTGCCATGTAAGACTTTGGAGACCCTTCCTCTTTCTCATTTTCTGTTTTCCTCATAAGAAGGTGAAGGATAGTAATATTACACATGTACATGTCAGTGGTCACAGAAATTGTGACAAATACAATAAATATTCTTCATGGTCTTTTGTTAGTTTAGGTTTAGGTCACAAAGTGTATTTCCCAGGCTGTCATTGATGAGCCAGTCCGACAACATAAGTGTTGTTTTAGTTTTTTTCAGAGCATCAGCTTTGTAGCAGCATTGAATTAATAGTTTTCAGAACTTTTGCAGTGTTCCTAACAATCCACATTAAGCCATGAAGATTAATTTTTAAACAGTACTTTTCCTGCTCAAATCCTCTGCCCATGTTTCCATATGGTTTCATTTTAATGCCCGTGAATCCATACTTCTATTATTGCTTGCCCCCTTTTACTGGAATTCACTAGAGGAGAGTGCTATTAGGGTTTTTCTTTTTGCAGAAGGGGGTAGTTGTTCTGAAAAGAGAGCACAAGATGAAATAAAAAGGTACATTTATGAACAAAATGGACATAGCAATCAAGGTTTTCTATTGAATCTTTGTGGTCTAGAGAGAATCACTGGCATTCTCAATGAGAACAAAGGTGCTCAGAAAAAAATTAAGAAAATAGCAACATTTTCTGGAAGCCTATATTTCATCTCATGCCTCATGTTTCTTTCTAATTCTGATTAATATTAGAAATGGAAAATAATTTATACCTATTAACGAAGATTAGTTTTTGTTGAGCTATGTGACAACTGTATAAGTAGCATCTAACAGGTTCAGTCAGTTTAAAGGGAACTTTATAGCCTCATGTTTAGATATTAAATGTACCACTAATTTATATTACCTGATTAGCAATGCATATTCAAAAACAAATGCATTTTGAGCACATTTTAACCTAAAATACTTTATAAGGTCTCCTCAGATGTGTTTAAAACCCAGCTCTATTTCTCACATTCATATAATGTAGAGTCCTTCATGCATTCAGTGGAGATATTCATGGCCCTAAAGAAATTTGGAACATGGTAAATACATTGCTGAATTGAGGCCTCCAATTCCAATGAACTGAAATGTAAAACAAAACTGAGATCCTCAAATAACTAGGAAAGAATGGCAAATAAATACAACTTTCAAAAGAAGCTTTTAAAAAAACTTGTCACAATTTTCTGCTTGGATAAAACAAATGCAAAATTTTGCAGTGACTTGAAATACCCCCTTTATTCACAGACTTGGAATTTGCACTTCAGAAGGACAACTAGAATTGTAAAGTATAGTAAACATAGAGAAGGAATTTTCTGTCTTTAAGAACACAGACAACAGTGTTGAAACTTGCTTTTACGTTTCTGACTTTTAATTTCTAGGGATATTTCTTGAAAAATGTCCAAGTTATGAAGTCCATATGCAACATGACTTCTGTAGTTAATGTACAGTGTTTGATTTGTGAGCAGGAAAATTATAGATTCAGAAAAAAATCCAGAATTTTCAACATTGATATTCAACTTTGTTTAATTGCTACTGATTTGCTACAAAATGAAGGGGAATTTCAGGAATTCTTATGTTAATTATTTTAAACTTTGCCTTGAATAATTATTTTTATGACCCTCTCCATCACCACAGCCTTCAGGCTTAAAGAAGGCAAAGCCCATGGTTTCTTTCCTCTATTTATTATGGCTTGACTGTTGCCTCATCAGGTTAAAAGTTTTCCATCGCAACTTGGATTTCTGTATTTGGATTTTCCTTTTCTTGAATGCTTAAAGGGTTTTGCAGTGATAGCTTCTCAACATGAACTGTAACAAGAAAATAAATTTTAATAGAAAATTATTGAATGCAGGTTATTGTGCTTGTAAGTCACATTTCTAGAAATAGTGGCAAGGTGTTATGGTCTTTTTAACCAAGACGGAAGGGGATCTTCTGGCTCATCCAGTCTCCTATTTCAGGCTACCACATCATATAGTCTTTTTAATAAATTGATGAAGTTCCATCTTAAGAGGATATGGGCTATTTCTGCCCCATTGATCCTCCTGGAAGACTGTTCAAGAACTTGATTGCTCTTTCTACCCTGTCTTGGGATTGTGTTTAACTTGTTGGATGTCCATATCACACAATTGTCTTGTATCATTGTTAGTAGTCCCTGGAGTCTCATTCTTTTTTCTGTTGTAACTTACCAATGATCGATGCCATCCAGTTCTACACGGATGGTACCTGTGTTTTCATCTGTACTGACCATGTATTCTAACTTCTGTTATTGTTGTGGTTTAGGTGGCAACTCAGCCCCATACAGCTGCTCGCTCACTCCCCCACCGGTAGATGGGAGAGAATCAGAAGGGTAAAGCTCATGGGTTGAGATAAGAACAGTTTAATAATTAAAATAAAACAACAACAACAACAAAAAGGCAATGGAAAGGAAAACAATGAGAGGCACAAAACCCAGGGCTGGGGGTGGGGTGGGTGGAAAAGGGGGAATGAACCACCAAAACAAACCCCACGTGACACAGCCGCTCACTGCCCACTAACCCAACACCGCCAGTCCCCTAGCTGCAACAACCCCCACATGCCAACTGCCCCCGTTAATATACTGGTCATGGCATCACATGGTATGGAATGAATATCCCATTGGCCAGTTGGCATCAGCTGTCTTGGCTGTGGCCCCACCCCTCCCGGCCTCTTTCCCACATGGCAGAGCATGGGAAGCTGGAAAGGACCCTGACTACTACAGGCACTACAGTGAAGAGAATTAACCCTTTCTCAGCCAAAACCAGCAGAGTTATCAACATATGTATGCTTGGATTTTGTCTCAAAGTTAAGTTAACAAATATATTAAACATTATACTTGATGAACACTCTGGTTGGATGCTTCCTTTCTCAGGAGTACTTGCAATCATCGTTTTCCTCTTTTTGACCTTTTTTTACCTGCCTTACCATTCTTCCAGTAATCCCCACCTTCTTCTAGCATAACTAAAAATTTCCTTTATGGTGTTATAACACAATTTTTGCTGATGCATTTCCTTTGTGTGAAAATATTTTATCTGGTCAAAGAATGTCAGTATCTGGCCACACAGTGTCAGCATGATGAAATTTACATCTAGCATTTTACCTGTCTCTTTTTGGCTTAATTTCCCCCCCCCATTTATTCTTGGTTTCTGCTATGAACTTTTGCACATTGTTAGGGCAGCCTCATGGAACCTGAAGCTTTTTGTGCCACATCTTTAAGAAACAAGAATTATGAGCTATAGATTTCCCAGAATGTCATTCACTTCTGCCATTTGCTGTGTCAACCAGCTGAAATGTAAGACAGAAACTAAACTTTGCTTATTAATGAAAAAGGACAGCATTGGGATGTCTGCAACTCTAAATATTGGTGAAAGTTTAAATACTTTCATGCAAAAATAAGCTCCAACTTCAGACTTCCTAGGGAATGTTTTTATTGGAAGTTGATTCTAGCCTAGTCCAATTTTATTCTAGTTTTTGTATTATTCATTCCCTTTTTGACAAGTCACCGAGTCATGCTTTTTTTCTAGCATAGGTGTCATGGTTTTAGCTGAGATAGAGTCAATTTTCTTTACTGTAGCTGGCATAGTTCTGTGCTTTGGACTTAGTACGAAAATAATGTTGATAACACACCCATGTTTTAGTTGTTGCTAGGTAGTGTTTATACTAGTCAAGGACTTTTCTAGCTTCCCATGCTCTGCCAGGTGCACAAGAAGCTGGGAGGGGAGGGGGCACAGCTAAGAGAGCAGATTCAAAGTGGCCAGAGGGATATTCCATATCATGTAATGTTATGCCCAGTATGTTAACTGGGAGGAGCTGGCCAGGGGAGGGAGGCAGCAACCGAGACTTGGGGACCGGCAGTGTTGGTCGGCAGGTGGTGAGTGGTTGTATAATTTGTGGTTTTTATTTTTTCCCTTTTTCCCTTTTCCTTTTTATTATATTATAATAATTGTTATTAGTATCATAATCATTATTATAATAATTATTTTATTTTAATTATTAAATGGTTCTTATCTCAATCCACAAGTTTCTTTTGCTTTTGCACTTCTGATTCTCTCCCCCATCTAACAGGAGTGAGTGAGCGGCTGCGTGGTGTTTTGTTGCAGACTGGGGATGAACCATGACAATAGGTCATCCTCTTTTTTATAGCAAAAGTAGATGGAGAAGAGTCAGCAGAAAAAAATTACAGAAGGTCCTTTTATATTTCTGTATCATTCTATCTAAATATTTGAAGGAAGGTTGTATTTCTTTGTAGTATCCTAAGCACCTGATGATCCTATCACCAGTTCCTCACAATAGGTTTCCAGAATTAGAATACAGTTACCATGTAGCCTGTCCAAATATGACTTGAAGACCTCTTGCAGAAGTGTCTCATGATGGCTGAAAATGTATTTTATTTTCAGCAAAATATATGGAGAAAATATATTTTCATTTGTTTATTTTCTGTGATTCTTATATGAGAGGGCTTTTTTTGGTAAAAAAGACCAACTCAAAAAACGAAATAATTATTTTTGTTTTCCAACAGCTAAAACCCCACAGTTGTATGGATTTTGATAGCAAAATACTACAAAAAGATCCCTGTTAATTTGCAGGATGGTTGTAGTAATTTTTCAGAACGTCCATCTTCTTAATCTTATTTTTTATATAGAGAAAAAAAATCATTTTTTTTAAAATATGGGTACCATTTTCTTTTATTTAAAGAGCATAATTTCTAGGGATGGATGTAACTTCCCCAGTAAAGGACTTCCTGGCTGTATCTTTTAAGGGTGTACAAGCAGTCTAGATACCTTGATGGAAGTAGAGATGATGTCAAAAAAGGCAACTGGCCCACAAATCCTCATGTTGATAGAAAACTAGAACAGTCTTTCCTTCCTCCATGCATGGACCAAGTAAGTGAGATCAAGACTTCATTTTCAGATTATATCAGGAGAATTTTATGACAGATGTCTTCAGTTGCAATTAGATCTGCTGGAATAATTAATGAATCTTAGAAAATCACACTGCAAAAATTAGCCTCGGAAATGCAAATCACTTCTTTGTAGTTTTCTTGTGCCTTTCTCACTGCTTACCTTTATGTTGCTAGAGCCTGGATTTCACTTTAACCAAGGCTGGTTGCCCATTTCCTTTGCAGCAAAAATCTAAGCTAAAATCATCAAAGTGCTGCTGGCTATCTATTACTTTCAGACATTTCAACCCAAGACAGAAAGTTCATCCAATGGAAAAATTTGAGAACAGCTCATCTTATTGCAGGGGAAATAAAAGGGGATCTTCCATATAACATATAAAGGGAGTACAGCTCTCATGAGTGGAGGAGTAATACTGCACTGGGCTCCCTGGGCCTGGGCTAACCTGGATGCTCAAATCAGGTGCAGATTTCTCCAGCTAGCATTGCAGTGAAGGCTCAGAAGCTGTGGTTTCATTGCTTCCTTTTTTTGCTTGGATTTTCTTTCCCCCAGTGGATCGACTAGTACCTGCTAACTAAGCCTGTAAAATCCTACTGGAGGCAAAGCAATTCTTTTACTGCTCTGAAGTATGAAGGTAATAGCATTGACTCTGCTTAGTTACTTCTGGGAAACTAGAGTGCTTTCTCTCCACTGGGATGCTACAAGCAAGCAGCTTTTAATTACCTGCTGTAAAATCAACTTTCTGGAATAAAAATAAAGGCACATAAGCATCTGTGATTTAACTCCTCTTGCTTGCTAGGACTAGTAGTCCATCTGACTATTTTAATGTGATTTATTGTCATGCATTCTTCCTTTTTTTCTGTCCTTTAATTATGTATTTTGGCATTTGCTTTAACCTTCTAAAAATTTCTGTGATCCTTTCTAAAGCAAAGCTTTATGATGTATTTATGTTTAGCAGGTCAGATAACTTGTTCTCATGCAGAAAGATCAGTGACATAGAAGAAAGGAAATGGGAATTATCTGCCCACATCTCATAGCTAAGATAGCATCTCAGACTGAGCTATGCAGCTGGATATTCCTAGTGATATCAGGAACCCACGAGGTGTGTCCAATAGCAATTCATTCCTTCTCATTCCTTGCTTCAGTCTGCCTAGCTATATTTGTGCAGACAGCAGCTCTTTAATTTAAGCATGAAAGAAATTATTCTAAGCAATTATTTACAAAGAGTGTCTCTGCTCTTGAAGTAACACATTGATTCCATGTACCATTGAATCTGAATTATGTAGTTCATTACTCAGAATATCAAAACAGAATTGCCTAATAAAAGAAGCATAAGACAAGATGATTTGCATAGCTCAGTTGAACTTCACAGTTTGCATTTCTTAGCAGGAGAAAATGCCAAAATTCCATAAGGCAACAACTTATTCCAAATCTGGCGTTTCTCCTATTCAGAAACACAGATTGTGAAGTTCACTTGAGTTATTCAAATCAATCAATTTTTTTCCCTGAGTATTTTAATAGCAAGAAAATGTTCTGTTATTAGTGTATTACTTGTACACTATTTGCATATTAAGATATTGAGTATATTCACTTACCTGTTGTCTCTCCTGATTCTTCAAGAAAAATCTCTGTAGTACATTTAAAGGAGTAAGGAACATAGACAAGTTGATACACGTGTGCCTTTGCTAGAGAATTGAGTATCATGCACAGCTCATTTGTGGCTTTGTCTCATGTCATTCCATTGCTTGCAAGTTATACAAGCAATTCCTAGACCATATAAATAAGGGGTTTCACACATACAGCATATAAATCTGACTTGAAGGCTGTGTCTGTATTAGTAATTAAAATGCACTAAGGAATGTTCTTTGGTCCTGAAGCTAACTGGGATGCAAAGGCCTGTGTCCATATGGCTAGCTCTTTTGCCCTTCTGACTATATTAACTGTATTATTATCGGGGATGATCCTTGGCCTGTGCAAAACCATGAAATAGGACTTTGAATTGTGGGAGAGAAGTAGTTGGCCTGAGCCAAAACTATGCCAGGAACTTTGATAACAATTTTATGCTACAGTCACACATCCATGCTGTGGTCCTGCTGAGCTTATCAGTGCAATGTTATCAGAAGTTTTAATTGTATCTCTGCCTGCCTCAGGATACTGTTCAGGGTCCCTTTCTAGCTCATTAACCTAAGCCCCAGCATAGCTATCTGTATTGAACCCAGTGGCTTAGGGCTACTTGCCTTCATGGAAGAGGTGGAAGGACAAAAACTCCACCTCCTTCCTCAGCCTAGGTTTATTTATTGGCAGCATTGCTGCTCCATAACTTGGGGAGAGGGAAGAAAGAATGCACGTAATGGTGGGACTGTCTAACCTCCCTCATGAAAATAAGCAACAGTTGTTACGCTCCCTCTGCTTTGTTGAGCCACCACCCCCTCATGGAAGCTTTAAACAAAGATATCATCTATGATTTTCAGTTTCTGTGAAATCCAAGGAAGCTTTGAGGATGCTGTGCACATGATTGCAGCAAATCTGCCTGAGACAGGCAGTACATCAAGTGATTGCATGTGCAAGTAATGACAGCTATTTGATCTGAATATGCAAATAGTTTGTACAAGCTTTTTTCTATGAGTTGTTGAAAAAATGACCTTAAATATTTTGCTTTTCATTAGAAAAATATAAGAATTTCACAATGACAGACATATTAAACTCTTCCTTTTCTCTGGATCAGATATATATAAATTTTCTTTTTTCTTTGTTAGCATCATCAGAACAAAGAGTGAGAACATAGGTTTTGGGCTTGATAAATGCTGTTGACTATTTTACAAGACCATAATAAAAGCTTATTTGATGTGTTCTTATATGATTTGCTACTGTAGTGAAAAATGCATCTATTAAAACGTTATAAGCAGCTGTGGCTACTTGCTCCTGTGAAACAGCAAATCCCAAATGCCAACTTGGTTTCCGTGGTTCTTCAGAAAATAGTGTATTCAAGTCTGGTCTATACTTAATAAATTTTATTGGCATGATTATGTTTGCTAACAGTGCAATTTTTTTCATCATCGTAACAGTGCTTCACACTGCCCTACCACAGATGTAGGTATGCTAATGCTCTTGCTGAAGATATGACTCTTGCTTCACTGACCAGAAGTGGGATATACCTTTAAAATATCTTTAAGCTAGAATTACCATTTCTAGATGAGGGGAATGATTGCCCTATGTGGGAATAATAAAAAGAGATATTCTTAAGTGCAGACAAGGCTTCGGTTTCATAGACACAGAACAGTTCTGAATAAATAAAGTCCTCTCTGCTTGGCGGTCAGGCCTGCTGGCTTACAACTTTATAAAGTTTTTCAATATTTGTTTTTCTTTTGTTTCTTAAAATCCTCAAGTTCCTGCATAACATGAATACATAGAGGTCTGTGCTTCACATTAGACCATCTTTTTAGCCTTCATAGTTGTGGAGAAAAAGCTTGGAAATGCTCTTAAACTTCCCACTTCTAACACAGAAAATAGAAGGATCTGAAATGTGCAGTATTTTAAAATACTGTACTGTAAGTTTTAAATCACAGAATCACAGAATCTTAGGTTGGAAGGGACCTCAGGGATCATCTAGTCCAACCTTTCTGGGAAGAACACAGTCTAAACAAGATGGCCCAGCACCCTGTCCAGACGACTCTTAAAGGTGTGCAACGTGGCCGAGTCAACCACTTCCCTGGGGAGATTATTCCAATGGTTGACTGTCCTCAATGTGAAAAATTTCCCTCTCATGTCCAATCGGAATCTCCCCAAGAGCAACTTGTGTCCATTCCCCCTTGTCCTCGCCATGTGACTCCGTGTAAAAAGGGAGTCTCCATCTTCTTTGTAGCTACCTGTTAAGTACTGGTACATGGTGATGAGATCCCCTCTGAGCCTCCTTTTCTCAAGGCTGAACAAACCCGGTTCTCCCAGCCTATCCTCATATGGCAGGCTTCCCAGTCCTTTGATCATCTTGGTAGCCCTTCTCTGGACCCCTTCCAGCCTGTCCACATCCTTTTTGTATAGCGGGGACCAGAACTGTACACAGTACTCCAGGTGTGGCCTGACAAGCACTGAGTAGAGTGGGATAATGACTTCTTTATCTCTGCTGGTGATGACCTTTTTGATGCAACCCAGCATCCTGTTGGCCTTCTTGGCCACAGCAGCACGCTGTTCGCTCATGTTGGGCTTCCTGTCCACCAGGACACCCAGGTCCCTTTCCACAGAGCTGCTCTCCAGCCAGGTGGATCCCAGTCTGTGCTGCACTCCCAGATTATGTGTTCCCAGGTGCATGACCTTACACTTGTCCTTGTTGAACTTCATAAGGTTCTTGCTGGCCCACTCCTCCAGCCTATCCAGATCTCCCTGCAGAGCAGCTCTCCCTCCTGGAGTGTCTACTTCCCCACTCAACTTGGTGTCGTCAGCAAACTTCATCAGGCTCCACTTGATGCCGTTATCCGGGTCACTTATAAAGATATTGAATAACATTGGGCCCAATATCGATCCCTGGGGGACTCCACTAGTGACAGGTTGCCACTTGGAAAAGGAGCTATTTACCACCACCCTTTGGGTGCGGCCTGTCAGCCAATTCCCCACCCGCTGCACAGACCACTTGCGTAGGCCATAATGCATCAATTTCTCCAGCAGGAGACTGCGGGGGACCGTATCAAAGGCCTTGGAGAAGTCCAGGTAGACAATGTCCACTGCCCGCCCCATGTCAACCAGGCAAGTCACTTTGTCATAGAAGGCCACCAGGTTTATCAAGCACGATCTGCCTCTAGTGAAGCCATGTTGGCTTTTCCCAATCATGTGCTCCATTTGACTTGTGATGGCTCCCAGAAGGATTTGTTCCATAACTTTCCCAGGGAATGAAGTAAGGCTGATGGGCTCCTGTAGTAATTCATATACTAACTCTTACTTCACTGATGGTGGGTCGGTGTTTGGTTCAATCAGCAATTTTGTTCCCAAAGCCTGGGACCCTACAGTGCTGGTAAAGACAGAGGTGAAGAAGGTGTTGAGGACCTCTGCCTTTTCTGCATCATTGGTGATTGATTCTCCTTTTCCGTTTAACAATGGGCCTATGTTTTCCTTCTTTTTCTGCTTGTGGTTGACATGTCTAAAGAAACCTTTCTTGTTATTTTTTATGTCTACAGCCAGTTTCAATTCAAATTGGGCTTTTGCTTTTCTAACTATGTCTCTGCACTCTCTGGCTATGCACTTGTAGTTCTCAGCAGGTAATCCTCACCTTCTCCATTTCTGGTGTGCTTCCCTTTTGGATTTGAGTAGACCCAGGAGGTCATGGTTGAGCCATGGGGGCCTCTTGCTCCGCTTACTTCCTTTTCCTTTGTAGGGGATAAACTGGTTTTGTGCTTCCAAGAGAGAGTTCTTGAAGAATTCCCAGCGCTCACTAGCTCCTTTGTCTTCCATGGAAGCTTCCCATCGATTCCTTGCAAATTGAGCCCTGACTGCACTGAAGTTTGCTCTCCTAAAATCCAGAACCCTTGTCTTAGAGGTGACCTTCAGCTCACTCAGCAGGATCCCGAACTCCACAATATTGTGGTCACTGCAGCCAAGGCTATCACTAACCGAGATATTACAAAGCAGGCTTTCTTGGTTTGTGAATAGCAAGTTCAGCAGCGCCTCCTTCCTGGTTGGCACATCAATCATTTGTATCAGGAACCAGTCCTCTAGACATTCCAGGAACTTGGTGGATGACATGCAAGCTGCCGTATTGTTCTTCCAGCAGATGTCTGGGTAGTTGAAGTCACTGTCATGGTTTAGCTGGCAACTCAGCCCCACACAGTCGCTCGCTCACTCCCCACCGGTAGATGGGGGAGAGAATCAGAAGGTTAACGCTCGTGGGTTGGGATAAGAACAGTTTAATAATTAAAATTAAAAGAAACAACAACAGAAATGCAATGTAAAGGAGAACAACGAGAGGCGCAAAACCCCGGGGGGGGGGGAAGGGAATTACCAACCACCAACCCTCCCCTTCCCATCCTTTAACATAATACACAAACATCATTCCCTTACTTCATGGACCTTCCCTGTAAAATGTCCATTAAAATGTCCATTGAGTTCACCCAGTCCATGACTCTGGGCTCCATCTGTCGTATCAGTCTGTCAGGGTGGGAGAGGTGGTGTGTGGTGTTGGGTTGCTGCATACCGAGTCAGTCATCATTCCATCACTGCTGCACGGCTTGTTTCATAGTTTATCTTCCATGGGTTGGGAGGCTCGTACTCTGATATCATTGATACAACACAGAGGTGACGCACAATATTATATAGTGTAGGGGAATAGACAGGGATCGGCGACCGGAAGACCACGGGCTGTGACGGAAAGATAGTCTCCTCCCCATAGGAGTGGCAGGAACAGGAAGCGCAAGAGCTATGTAAGCGTGTGACGCAGCTAAATAAACGGACATTTTGTATCCATCATATTGATGTCTGTGCATCACTGTCCCCAGGGTGGGTAGAGCCCTGTGTCCCGGAGATATGCGGCCCAAGATAAGTTCTCCCACAGAAGCGTACAGCAACAAGTGGTGACCCTGACATGATCGGCGGGGCGACATGGCAAGTTCGCCGGGGGGAAAAGATAGCTTGGGGCACGCAGGGGCGGGACGGGGAGCCGCAGGACGGCGGGCACGCCATGGAATCAGTCGTAAAGGTACTGAAGGGATTGGGGAAGGAATATGGAACTTCGATTTCGAAGGCGCCTACCTCAAAGGCCATCCAATGGATGATTACTCAGGGGCTCATACGGAGTCCCGCAGACATATTTAATAAAGATAATTGGGTGAGAATTAAAGAGGAGTTAGCCGAAAGGGCTATGATGGGAAAACCCCAGTACATACAGCTCTGGGGAAAAATACACCGATTGCTATTGAAAGCTTGGGATGATCAGGAGGCGTGGCAGCAGGCGCGGCTGTGCCTGCACGGTGCTACAGGCGACAGTAGCCCGGAAATAGACCCAGGATGGGCAGTGGGGACACAGACAGGGGCAAGCATCGCGGGGGATGGGGAAGAAGCGGAGAGTTCGGATGGAGTAGCCTGGCCAGCGACTCAGTCTGAGGCTCCCAAAGAGGCGGATCGGGAAGCAGCGGTGTTCCCTGTTGAGCCAACAGGACCTTTGGAATGCCCCCCTGCATACCCCTGGGACGATTTGGCACAGGCGCGGGTACTTGTGCGCAGGGAGGGGGACGTGACGGCGGACGCAGCGTGAGCGACGGAGCAGAAGGAGGAGGATGATCAGTGCCGGCAGCGGCGCTGCCCTCTGCCCGACCCTCGAGACTGGCTCCCAGGGCAACCCTTGAGATGGGAGTCGGACGAGGAGGAGGATTGGGGTGCCTGGAGGGGAGGACAGGATGGGTATAGATCAAGCTCGAGTAGCAGCGAATCAGAAGTAGGGGGAGAAACCGATGTCCACATGTGGGAAGATGGGGCCGATTGCCTTCAGCGCGCAAAAAAGAGACATAAGGCAGCAGGGATTCGGAGGACCAGTCAGAGTGAGAGAAGAGAGAGACTGCCAAAATGGGAGGTCCGAAGCGCTGCAGCTCCAGAGGGGTCCGCGGAGGAAGTGCTGTGGCAGCTGCAGCAGGCTATGCGCACACTAGGGGAAGTAACTCGGAGGCAGACAGGACTCTTAATGAAGGGTGCGCCCCAGCGACAGTCAGTCGAGTTACCTAACTGGCGGCTGATAGCCAGAGATTGTAGCCTAGATGGAGTAAGGATAGAGATGCCCGGGATATTCCCTGTCCGAATAGCTCCTGGAGGAGGGGCAGGGAGCTGCAAGTGGTGATGGAGAGTTCCCGTAGAGCGTATAGCGAAGTGGGCAGGTATTAAAAAAAAAAAAAAAAAAAAGCGGATCCTTGGCAAAAGATACAGCAAGGACTAGGAGAGCTGTTTACAACGTTTTATGACAGGTTGCAGAAGGCTATTATAGAATCAGAATTGCCACCAGCAGCCAAGGAGGCAGTCCTTATGGATTGCCTCCGAAGTCAAGCAAATCCACAGACACAAGATGATGTCCTCCGCACCCTGGCAGCAGGAGCATCATTGGGTCAAACCATCAGGCACGTCTTGCGCCAGGAGGCATTGAATCAGCATGGCGGTGTGGGAGCGCACATCTGCCAGAACCCTGACTGTGGAAGCGAAGAAAGGGTGATGGTACAAGCGGCCGGGGAGGGGCCAAGATGTCATTTGTGTGGACAGCTAGGGCACTTTAAAGCTGGGTGCCCGCTAGGGGAAAGGGGAGGACTTAATGGAGGAGGAGTGCGCCCAGTAGGGAGGTGCTGGGCGTGTGGGAAGCCAGGACACCTGGCAAGAGATTGTCCAGCCACAAAGTCGGGAAACAGCCAAAGGAGGGTGAAGCGAGGGGGATTCGTGCCTCCTGTGAGTCAAATGGCCCCCATCATGGTGCCAGTGCCAGGAGCTTGGCCCACCGTAGCGGGCCAAGGGGGAGTGAACCTTCAGGCAGGGGAGCAGAACCAGCAAGATTTGCAGGTTACGGCCCCCGCGTGGCCTTGGTCATAGGCTGTAACGAGAGACCCATGGCAGCGGTGATGATTACCCCGCAAGAGCCGAGTTGCCCAGCACAGATATGCCTGGGAATGTTAGTGGATACCGGGGCGGATGTCACAGTGATGCCACTCGAACGGTGGACACCAACTTGGCCCCTCGCCATGGGAAAGCGTATAATAGGGGTAGGAGGAGAACAACAGACGAGGACTAGTACTTGCCCTGTGAAACTTGAAGTCATGGACGAGGAGGCAGGGAAGCTGCTCATGGCCGTAGTGACCATACTAGTAGCAGATGGGGTAGCAAGCCCCTTGTTAGGGCGAGATGCCCTTGCCCAGATGGGGATCGGGTTGAAAAATTTAGCATAAGGGCCACTGCCTCAGAGGGGCTTTGTCAGCACAAGTTGGTGTGGAAAACCGAACAGCCCGTCTGGGTGGAGCAGTGGCCCCTGACAACAGAGAAAATAGAGGCTGTAAGAGCTATAGTAAAATGAGAGCACGAAGCGGGGCACCTAGAGCCTTCGATGAGCCCCTGGAACACCCCTATATTTGCTATAAAAAAGAAAGATAAAAACCAATGGAGGATGCTGCATGACCTTAGAGCAGTAAATCAGCAAATTGAGGACATGGGGCCTCTCCAACCCGGCCTACCAGACAGTTCTCCCATAGAAGCGTACAGCAACAATATAGCAGTTTGCATTGTGCCATTCAGTTCATTGACTGTTTTCACCCAAAATCAAATCCCCTTGAGGCGCACACTGGACTTCTCCATCCTCCCGCATCACCCACCAAGTGCACCCAGGTCCTCAAGCAAAAGCAATCCCATGAATGGGTTTGCCTTTGCTGAGGCAGGAAGAATCCAGACTGTTTTGCCCAGCATATATTTTGCATGCATTACAGGGGCTCTATCCCCTTCCACAGTATGTAGGATTTCTGACTGGGCAGGGCCAGACCAATTGGCAGATCCCCTCGTGTTGACTAACCATGTGGCCTTTGCTAAATGTGTATCCCAGTGCTTGAATGTTCCACCCACCATTGCTCTCAGTATAGTTTTTAACAGTCCATTGTACCATTCAATTTTCCCAGAGGCTGGTGCGTGATAGGGGATGTGGTACACCCACTCAATACCGTGGTCTTTGGCCCAGGTGTCTATGAGGTGATTTCAGAAATGAGTCCCGTTGTCTGACTCAGTCCTCTCTGGGGTGCCATGTCGCCACAGGACTTGTTTTTTGAGACACAGGATAGTGTTCCGGGAAGTGACATGGGGGACAGGATATGTTTCCAGCCAGCCAGTGATTTTTTCTACCATTGTAAGCACATGGCGCTTGCCTTGGTGGGTTTGTGGGAGTGTGATATAGTCAATTTGCCAGGCCTCCCCATATTTATATTTCAGCCGTCGTCCCCCATACCACAGGGGCTTTACCCGCTTCGCTTGCTTGATTGCAGCGCATGTTTCACATTCGTGGATAACCTGCGCAATAACATCCATGGTCAAGTCCACCCCTCGATCACGAGCCCACCTGTATGTTGCATCTCTCCCTTGATGGCCTGAGGTGTCATGGGCCCACCGAGCTAGAAATAGTTCACCCTTATGCTGCCAGTCCAGATCCACCTCAGCCACTGCAATCTTGGCAGCCTGATCTACCTGCTGGTTGTTCCAATGTTCTTCAGTGGCCCGACTCCTGGGGACGTGAGCATCCACATGACGTACCTTTACAACCAGGTTCTCTACCCGGGCAGCAATATCGTGCCACAATGTGGCAGCCCAGATGGATTTACCTCTATGCTGCCAGTTGCTTTGCTTCCACTGCTGCAGCCAGCCCCACAGGGTATTTGCCACCATCCAGGAGTCAGTATAGAGATAGAGCACTGGCCACTTTTCCCGTTCAGCAATGTCTAAGGCCAGCTGGATGGCCTTTACCTCTGCAAACCGGCTCAATTCACCTTCTCATTCATCAGTTTCTGCGACTTGTCTTTTAGGACTCCATACAGGAACCTTCTATCTCCGGTGCTTTCCCACAAGGCGACAGGACCCATCAGTGAACAAGGCATACTGCTTTTCATCTTCTGGCAGTTTGTTATACAGTAGGGATTCTTCAGCACGTGTCACCTCCTCCTCTGGTGAAAAGCCAAAATCTTGGCCTTCTGGCCAGTCCATAATCACTTCCAAGATTCCTGGGCGACTAGGGTTTCCTACTCGAGCCCACTGGGTGATCAGTGCAACCCATTTACTCCACGTAGCATCTGTTGCATGGTGTGTAGAGGGGACGTTTCCTTTGAACTTCCAGCCCAGCACTGGCAGTCAGGGTGCCAGGAGCAGCTGTGCCTCAGTACCAACCACTTCTGAAGCAGCTCAAACCCCTTCATATGCTGCCAATATCTCTTTTTCAGTTGGAGTATAGCAGGTTTCGGTCCCTCTGTATCCATGACTCCAAAACCCTAGGGGTCAACCTCGGGCCTCCCCTGGCGCTTTCGGCCAGAGGCTCCAGGTAGGGCCATTCTCCCCGGCTGCAGTGTAGAGCACATTCTTTACATCTTGTCCTGCCCGGATTGGCCCAAGGGCTACTGCATGAACCATTTCTCGTTTAATCTGTTCAAAGGCTTGTCGTTGCTCAGGGCCCCATTTGAAATCATTCTTTTTCCGGGTCACTTGGTAGAGAGGGCTTACGATCAGACTGTAATTTGGAATATGCATTCTCCAAAAACCCACAACGCCCAAGAAAGCTTGTGTTTCCTTTTTGCTAGTTGGTGGAGACATGGCTGCTATTTTGTTGATCACATCCATTGGAATCTGACGACGTCCATCTTGCCATTTGATTCCTAAGAACTGGATTTCTCGTGCAGGTCCCTTCACCTTACTTTGTTTTATGGCAAAACCAGCTTTCAGAAGCAAACTGTGGCCTGCACTCTGCTGCCAGAGGGGTTGAGAAGAATGCCTTAGCGATATCAATTGTGGCATACCACTTGGCTGCCTTTGACTCCAGCTCGTACTGAAGTCCTAGCATGTCTGGCACAGCAGCACTCAATGGTGGGGTAACTTCATTCAGGCCACAATAGTCTACTGTTAGCCTCCCCTCTCCATTAGACTTCCGCACTGGCCATATGAGACTGTTAAAGGGTGAGTGGGTCTTACTGATGACTCCTTGGCTCTTCAGTTGTTGAATGTGCTCATGGATGGGGATCAGAGAGTCTCTGTTGGTGAGATATTGCCTCATCAAGGTGGTATCCAAAGTACAGTAATGGTTTCAGCAAAAACCCCAAATACCAGATAATGCTGAGAACAAGTGTTTGCATAACAAATCTTGTAGGCGTAACATTACTAATCACAGCAGAACACAGCAGACTAAACCAACCAACACCAGCCTTGAAGACCAACTGCAAAAATGACAACATAGTGCTGTGACCAGCAGGTGTTATTATCTCCAACCCTTGAGCCCCACATTGGGCACCAAAAAGACTGTCGTGGCTTAGCCGGCCACTTAGCTCCACACAGTCGCTCGCTCACTCCCCCACTGGTAGACGGGGGAGAGAACCAGAAGGGTAACGCTCATGGGTTGAGATAAGTACAGTTTAATAATTAAAGTTAAAAAAAAACCCTAACAACAAAAATGCAGTGGGAAGGAAAACAACGAGAGGCTCGAAACCTGGGGTGGGGGGGGCAAGGGGGATGAACCTCCGAAAAAAACCTCATGTGACACAGCCACTCACCTCCCGCCAACCCAACACCACACCTTCCCTAGCTGCAACTGCCCCCATTAATATACTGGTCATGGTGTCACAACTTATGGAATTAACATTCTATTGGCCTATCAGGGTCAGCTGCCCTGGCCCTGCCCCTCCCAGCCTCCCGCCCATGTGGCAGAGGGCAGGAAGCTGAAAGGTAGCCGACCCCCACAGTGAAGAGAATTAACCCCTTCTCAGCCAAAACCAGCACAAGTTCTCAGGTACATACAGAGACATTTGAGAATTAATTTCAGAATTGTGCGTATTACATCTTGAAAAGATCAGGCCCATCATGTACTGAAGACAGAGCCACCATTTTCTTTAAAATATCCATTGGTAGCTACAGTCTACTGATTAGAGCACTTCCCTGACACACTCACCTCTGCCATTTTTCAGGAGGGTGATCTTATAACCAGGGCATTATCATGGGATGTAGGCAAGTTTATGGGTTTTGCCCAGCTCTTCAGTGTTAGCATGGGAGGTGGTGGCTGCCCCATACCACCTGCATGATCTTTGGGCAAGGAAAGATAATGTTTGATTAAGGAAAGAGTCAGTATGTTGAGCAAGCATACTGAATAGAAAGGCATAGCCACTCTGAAAAAAAGACTCTGTCTTACTCGGTTCTTTAGAATTGGCACAGATATCTTCTTCAAGAACAAATCCTAAGCTTGAATTCAGCCTGGACTTTGAAGGTTTAATGTTCAGTTGCCAGTACACACTCACCTAGTGGCATTTCAGGCATGCTAGGATATCCTGGTTGGTCTTCAGCTGCTGTTCCCAAAGGACACAATTCTTCCGTAGCTCCTGTGTCATATTTGACAACCCCATGAGGAAGCTTGGATACCCTAATGAGTTTTAAATGGAACAAGATCTATATGTGTGGACAAATTAATTGAGCCCTTAGGCTCCTAAATCATGTACGTACTTCTGAATACAGTCATTAAAAGTAGACTTAAAGAGTTATATCTCCTTATTTCTCATGCTCTATGCACATTTAATCCAATCTCAGATTATACTGTGCTATGACTGCAGCATTCACAGTAGAGCTGGAGAATATTTCTGACTTTCACCTAGAGAAATATTTTGTAGTTAGTAATAGAACATTTGTGATATGTAGCATGTCATTTCAGTAAGTGGAGAGGCATTAACAGCTGACTTTTTAGCAGTGACATGTCTCTGTTTCTCATTTATTAGTAACCTGTATGGATTTATACCAGGATTAATTACTGATGCAAATATTTCATCCATTTTTTTTTCTGTCACAAGCATGTAAAAAATGCATGGCTGTGAGTAATCCATACAATGGTTTCTGAAGCCCA
Source organism: Phalacrocorax carbo (assembly GCF_963921805.1). Classification (NCBI taxonomy): domain Eukaryota; kingdom Metazoa; phylum Chordata; class Aves; order Suliformes; family Phalacrocoracidae; genus Phalacrocorax; species Phalacrocorax carbo. The sequence continues at coordinate 1,494,317 of NW_026990253.1, read as the reverse complement.
AATTCCTCAGAGACTATCAGATATCCACCTGGTGTCCCTGAGTGCTGGATTTCACATTTAGATCTCTGAATTAACAGATGTGTACAGTCGCATACAAGCAAAAAGCTCCTTCTTGGTATTACATCTGAGGAGACTAATGGGCACTGTTTATTTTAACAAAATCATGAGTTATCTTGTGCTTGTGAAATTTGTTCTAAATCTACTTGTTTCAGAATGTTAATAACCAGTACTCTGCACAGAGCTCAACTTAAAAGTTTTAGTTCATAAAGCACATCTAAAAAAGATAAGTGTACCTATTGTAATATGTTTCAGAAACAAAAACAGCCATGATTTTGAGAAGCACCTGAATCTCAAAAACATACTTTTCTTATGTATGCAGCCCTATTAAAATGTAAATCTTATTATGCATTTTTGCCTGAACATTTCAGTACATGAGATCCAACATATTTCAAATCAGCTCAGGCAAATAAAATTTATAGAATCATTGTTATCAAAAATAGAGTGTTAAAAAAAAGGGAGGTCTCAGGAAGAAGGAACTTGAGTCGGCAAGGAGCACAGCGGCGGCAAGGGCAAGTCCCATTGCTCAGCGCTAGATCGGGGCAGGCAAAGCGGTTTCTCGTACCTGAGAAGCCCGGGAGTGAGCCGGCAGCTCGGCTGACGTGCAGCTGACGCGGCGTGAGGCGTTGCCTGAAGCAACGGCGGGAGATTTAAACGGCCCTTAGGGAGCGCGGCGAACAGGACAGGCAAACAGGGCGTGACGCGTCAGAAGGGCATGGCACGGCAGTTTGCACAGCAGTTCATGCAGGCAGGGTGAGCAGGAGGGACGCTGCAGCCCGCTTGTAGGTCTACAGCTCAGGCAAGTGCTTCGGCCTTGGGCGAAATGGTGGGCACTCGCCTCAGAGCTAAAACCACTGTTTGTTCAGCAAAAGCCCCTGAGATGTCAGACTCAACCACCCAGACAGGTCTGGTAAGAAAGGACACACCAGTACAGGCAGTGGGTTGCGGCAACTGCCCAAACCCCATTCCTGAGGAAAAGCTAAGTACCTGCACAAGGTGTGCACAGGTTGATGACCTGTTACGTCAGGTGGCCGAACTGCAGGAAACAGTTAAGAGGCTGCACAGTATTAGAGGAGCTGAGGCAGAGATAGACAGGTGGCTTCAGAATCATGTTCCTGTGGCAGACACTGCCGAGAATGAGGCACCGTGGACCCTGGTGACTCACAGGAGCAGGATTCCACATCAGCCTGCACCCTCCACCATCACAATCAGAAACAGATATGAAGCCTTAATGACTGAGGATACCCATAAGCAAGGTCTGCAAAGTCCCCCACAAGGGGAACCTGTACCAGCAACACACAGTGGACATCATAAAAAGAAACGACGAGTGCTCGTGGTAGGTGACTCTCTGTTGAAGGGTACTGAGGCACACATCTGCCGACCTGACAGGGAGTCACGAGAGGTATGATGTCTCCCAGGAGCCAAGGTCCGAGACGTTGCTGAGAGGGTGCCACACCTCATCAGGAAAACAGACTACTATCCACTATTCCTATTTCACGTAGGCATGAATGACACTGAGAGCCACAACCTGGGTAAAATCAAGGAAGACTTTCGAGCCCTAGGGGAGCAAGTGAAAAACATCGGCGCCCAAGTGATCTATTCCATTTTGCCAGTTCCAGGGAAGGGAGCAGCCAGAAACAGGCGCATAATGTATATCAACTCCTGGCTACGTGGCTGGTGCCACCATGAGGGGTTTGGCTTTTATGACAATGGGGTGTTCTTCAATGACGACAACATGCTAGGGAGGGATGGAATCCATCTGTCTAAAAGGGGTAAGGGAATCTTCAGCAGTAGGCTGGCTAACTTGGTGAGGCGGGCTTTAAACTAAAGGACTTGGGGGGTGAGCTCCATGGCAAAAACACTCACACCAGCACGTCCAACGGGGGAGTAAGTCAGACCAAGCAGTGTGGTGATAAAGGTTCCTTAGCTGTCTCCCAAGATGTGAAACAGAAGAGCAAACACCTCAAGTCTATGTACACGAATGCACGCAGTCTAGGAAACAAACAGGAGGAAATGGAGCTCTGTGCCCACCCAGAAGGTTATGACATCATAGGAGTAACTGAAACATGGTGGGACACCTCAAACGACTGGGGGATCGCAATGGATGGTTACAGGCTCTTTCGTAAGGACAGGCAGGGTAGAAGAGGTGGAGGAGTTGCACTCTACATCAAGAAATACCTTGAATGTATCGAAGTCAACTATGGTGATTGAGACTGCTCTATCGAAAGCCTCTGGGTTAAAGTCAAAAGGGTCATCTCCAACCAGGACCTCACAGTGGGCATCTGCTACCGACCTCCTAACCACGGTGACAAAGCCGATGAAGTGATACTTGGGGCACTAAAGCAAGCTTCTGGCCAACAGAACCTGGTCCTGATGGGTGACTGTGCTGGTATTAGCTGAGAAGGGGTTAATTCTCCTCACCGTGGGGGGTCGGCTACCTTTCCAGCTTCCCTCACTCTGCCGCATGGCGGGGGGCTGGGAGGGGCAGGGCCATGGTGGGGGTGGCTGACCCTGACTGGCCAATGGCATGTTCATTCCATACCATGTGACACCATGACCAGTATATTAAGGGGGGGCAGTTTGCGGCTCGGGAGCGGCGCGGTGTTGGGTCGGCGGGTGGCGAGCAGCTGCGGTGCGTGCGGTTTGTTTTGGTGGTTCATTCCCCTCCCCCCTCCCTTCCCCCCCCCCACACACTGGGGTTTTGCGCCTCTCGTTGTTCTCCTTTACATTGCATTTCTGTTGTTATTTCTTTTAATTTTAATTATTAAACTGTTCTTATCCCAACCCGCAAGCGTTACCCTTCTGATTCTCTCCCCCATCTACCGGTGGGGGAGTGAGCGAGCGACTCTGTGGGGCTGAGCTGCCAGCTAAACCACGACAACAATAGAATCATTAAGGTTGGAAAAGACCTCTAGGATCATCAAGTCCAACCGTCAACCCTACACTACCATGTCTCCTAAACCATGCCCTGAATTGCCACATCTACACGTCTTTTAAATAACTCAAGGGATGGTGACTCCACCACCTCTCTCAGCAGCCTGTTCCAATGCCCAACCACTTTTTCCGTAAAGAAATTTTTCCTAATATCCAATCTAAACCTCCCCTGATGTAGCTTGAAGCCGTTTCCTCTCATCCGATCACTAGTAGCTTGGGAGAAAAGACCAACACCCACCTCACTGCAACCTCCTTTCAGGTAGTTGTAGAGAGCGATAAGGTCTCCCCTCAGCCTCCTCTTCTCCAGGCTAAACAACCCCCGTTCCCTCAGCCTCTCCTCATAAGACTTGGTCTCCAGACCCTTCACCAGCTTCATTGCCCTTTTCTGGACATGCTCCAGCATCTCAATGTCCTCCTTGTACTGAGGGGCCCAAAACTGAATAAAATATTCAAGGTGTGGCCTCACCAGTGCCGAGTACAGGGGTATGATCGCTTCCCTACTCCTGCTGGCCACACTATTCCTGATACAAGCCAGGATGTTGTTGGCCTTCTTGTCCTTTGTCAATGAATCTTGCTTCCTCTCCTATACAGAAGTATGGCTTCAGCAGGCATGATAGACAGTTCTCCAGCTTGAGCTTCACCTGGAGCTAATGATGGATGCACTCTTGGGAGATATGGGAATGATCTCCTCAGGAAAAGAATGGCAGTGAACCTGCATCTCCCACTCCATGAACAAGTGCCTTATCTACAAGTATGCTATTATGTAAAATGTTGGCAGTTATGCTGCCACAACCTCTGGACATGTTTCTGTGAGAAAGTCTCTGGGACTGTTTTGCTTCATGCCAAGGTTGGTGTATGTTAGGCATGCTCAGAAGATGCCTACCTCATGAAGCCTGGGCAAGTGCAAGGTACATTTCAAGATATTCAGCTGTACAGAAATAGCAATAGCAATGGGAAATGCAGTAGCAGAACTTCTACATAATTTTATCAGCAAAAACGTGGTGTAGATTTTTATGGCTGTTTCACATAAATGTACACGCGCAAATATAGCTTCTTGGCATTTTTGTTGCTTTTTTGAATTTGGCTGTCTGACTTTCTCAAAGTCATTTTGTGAACCACATTGTGGTTTAGCTGGCAACTCAGCCCCATACAGCCGCTCTCTCACTCCCCCACCGGTGGGACGGGGGGAGAATCAGAAGGGTAAAGCTCATGGGTTGAGATAAGAACAGTTTAATAATTAAAATAAAACAACAACAAAAATGCAATGGAAAGGAAAACAATGAGAGGCGTGAAACCTGGGGCTGGGGAAGGAGGGAAAGGGTGAATGAACCACCAAAACAAACCCCACGTGACACAGCCGCTCACCACCTGACGACCCAACACCACCAGTCCCCAAGCCACAACAACCCCCACATGCCAACTGCCCTCATTAATATACTGGTCATGGTGTCACATGGTATGGAATGAACGTCCCATTGGCCAGTTGGGGTCAGCTCTCTTGGCTGTGGTCCTGCCCCTCCTGGTCTCTTGCCTACATGGCAGAGCATGGGAAGCTGGAAAGGACCCTGACTACTACAGGCACTACAGTGAAGAGAATTAACCCTTTCTCAGCCAAAACTAGTACAACCAGCATAAGATTAGAACCCAGAAATCCTGCTCTGCTACAGTCTCTCTGTAAGAAATGTAAATATATTTACAATTAAAAACAGTCTTTTAATGCCATTGTTTTGTTGGAAATGAAGTAGCTGGCACCTGTCTGAATTTGAGAAGAAGCTCCTTTGATACTCTCCACATCTATTAAACATTTTGTCTTTATATCATTGTCATAAGTTTATTAGCTCCTCAAGAGCTTTTCTGATAGTTTATTTTTCCATCCCTCTGTTTTCCCAGCCCCCATTCTCTTTTATTATAATACCATATTATAAATGCACACCTGTAGTTTTTATGTATTCATAGATGAATACATTATATTTGCTTTGGATAATGTTAAACAATCCATAACAAATTAGAGTTTACTCTACAGCAGGAACACCCTTTAAATATAATCTGTAGTTAAACAAAATGGGTAAGTCAACTTTTGCTCTCAAACTTCAGTTCAGCAAAGTACTTAAACACTTCTGAATAAGATGCTTTATGGTTTTATGCAGTATGATAGAGAAATTTTTATAAGTGGGGCCTTATTTGGGAGAACAGCATAACCCAGGTAGCATTTTGGTCCTTGCTGTGCTTATGGTTGTTACCTTTCTTCAGTTTACTGCATTAGTATCTACTCTTAAAAGTGTGTCCAGCCTGAATATTGATTCATCAAAAAGAATTTCTGAATTAACCTTCATTTTGGGGGCAAATAATTTCCAAGTGATAATGTGTTTTTGATGGTTTGGGGTGGGTTTTTTTGGTCTTTTGTGCTAATTGTTACACATCATGCATTTAGACAACTAGGCCATGTTTTGCTTTTTCTATCGGTCATCTAAAATGGTGATACAACTTCAACCCTCAGTAACACGGATCTGAATCTTAGCAAAAATTCAAATGCATGTTCAAAACCTCCTAGAAATATGAAAATTAAGTATGTCCAAGAAACGACAGACTTTTTATTTAGAGGATGGAGAGGGAAACAAAAATGCCAAATCTCTTCTCCTCTATCAGTGTACTTGGATTTAAAATTAATTAATACCAAAGAACTGGAAACATTGCTCCTCTCTGAAAAAAGGGTTTCTTGAATCAATGTCAGCTGAAAGCTTTGGCCTTAACCAGTGCATTTTGCTGCTACGTCATACACAAGCCTCCTTTCCCCTAACCACCAGTATGTCTTCTCTACACCAGAGGGCCAGAACCCTTTAGAACCAAAAACTGAGGACTGCCCCTAGGGAAAACTCCATTTTTTTATTTTTTCACTCATTGTTTATTTACAAATACACATTATAACTTTTATATACATTGCACATTTACATGGTAGAAAAAGTACAAAACTATATATTTAAATGAATTTATATTTAACTCACCATGTTTGAAAATATAAAATGACATCAGAAAAAAGTATTATGAAAAGCAAGAAACTTGAACTGATAAAGCTTTGATATAACTTTTAGTGACACACTGATTGGGAAAACAAAACTTTGAAAGTGGTACTGCAAGACTATCTTAAGGGAAACACATGACAAAACATTTATGCATGCCAAAAAAATAAAACAAACCCTTTATTCTTATTACAGTTAGCCCTGTAGTTATTAACAACCTTCATAATCTGATTTCTTTGAGTCCAGAATGCATATAGTACAGTATATATGCTCAGCACATTGAAATCACTTCAGTACATGATGTGATCAGAAGTAGATAAAAGTAAAGTGGAAGAAGATTCCTTAAATATCACCTCACTGCACCCTGGAAGTATATTTAAGTCAGTTACAATGCCTTTTGGTCAGTCAAGATTCCTTGTAAACAAAACCCCAGGAATCTTTGATGTACAGAACCAGCAAGCAAAAAATCCAATAAATAAACATAACAGAAAAGGACAAGCAAGTTTGTTAAAGTGGAAAAGAGTTAACATCAGTGAAACAAAGAGATGAAATCATGAGGGTAAGCTCTAAGGAATGGACTTCTATAGTTTACAAGAAAAAAGAAAAGCTTAGCTTTACAAGCAAGAGACCTCAATAAATAACACTGCTCTTCCCCTAATGAATAAATTTCTTCAAAAAACAAGGTGTACAGTCAACCAGACATTTTATGTATAAATTATAAAACATGACATAGTATAAATAAATGTCTACCAGACTCAACTATATGTATACTTTTTTTCTCCCCAAAATAAATAAGCATACACTTATTTACAGTATGGACATTGATTTTGTGCCCAATGGCTGTTCCAATAGTGATGGAGGTTTTACCACTCTAAAATGGAAGATATAGGAAAGCTGTAGTCCTGGTCTTCATCTTCCTCTTCTTCCTCTGGGTCTTCATTAATGGCTAGATGGGGGAACACAGGGGAGCTGTTGTTTAAATAAGGACAACAGCACAGAAGCAGCTCAGCGCATGTTTTCAAACAGCCATAATACAGCGTTGCATTTTATGTGACTTGTAGTGAGATGCTCTTTGGCATCTGCTGTTATGCAATAAGGTTTTTTATACACAATCTATGAAGTCGTAACTGCAGAAAGTTCTGAAGAATCAATGGATCAGGTTTTATTGGCAGATTCCTGAAATCAAATAAAAAGTGCTCGTGTTCTAGGTTTAACTGCTTTGTGTCCTTCATTCAGAGTTAGTAGAGGCAACTGTGCTAAACCAGGTGCCCATGTGCTACCATTAAGCTTTTTTTTTTGGACACAGAGTTTATCCGGATGTTAATAAAGCAATCAGCGAAGTACATGAGAGCAGACAAATCAGGAAAAAAATCACTAGAATTACGCTCCTAGGGCAACCCCTTTCTGACAAAATGACTTGTCCTCAAAATAGCTCCAAAACTCCAACTTGAAAGCCAACTGGTTGTTGGAGATCTATTGCATTTTATCAGTAACTAAAGTGTACGCGTGATAGAGACATACTTATATGGTACCTGTACCGTATCTTGAAGCTCTAAATCAAGCTTTCTTATGTTTAAAGGCATAAGTCTTCATTACCTAGGGATTGCCTTCAGAGTTAAACATCTCACTTACAGTTGCAAGATCCAGAGTGCTTTACTTCTAGAAGCACACCCATGGAGCAGGCTGCCTCTTTCATGGCACACTCGCTTGGGTAAGTTGTGTTATTGCTGGCACAGACTGCCTCATCTGACTTGCTTTCAGGGCATGGCTCATTGCAGAGGGCGCACCAACCTCTGCCAACCTTAAAATCCCACAAGCATTTCTTCCCAGCACTGCACTGAATGTCTTCACAGGATTTGGCTTCTAAAAATATACACAAGATACTAGAGGTAAGTGAAAAGACAAAGGAAAAAGAAAAACAACAACAAAAAAAACAAACTCCCTTTCCCCCGTGAACTGTGAATAGACAAAGCTCAGATGGAGTAGATGGGATACTTGCTGATTTTACTAAAGCAAGTAGTCCTTTGGACACCATTGCCTGTCTATATGCGGGGGAGGAAAGACAGCTGTGCCAGCAGAGCTTGGCCCTGGGAATACAGAATTACATTCACCTATTGTACATGACCTTCCTGCTCCATTTGTTGTCAGTGGAAAGTTAGCTCCCCGAATTAGCAGTAAGTGCAGAATTTGCCAACACATTCAGCATTTCTAAATAAATTATTTTTAAACTAACCCACATAGAGTAGTTGTCTGCAAGATTGTAAAGGGAATTCACCTCAATTTATGCCAACTAAAAGCAGCCTGGGACTCCCCAAATCCCCCCAGCAGTTCTGGGGAGCAGAGGCTGCCCTGAATGTTCTTCCTCATACATGCTTCATTATCACTCATGTCAGAATATACAGAGATTATTTTCCTATCTTCACCCGCCAACTGTCTCCAAACTCTGCAATATTTTTAAAGAGGAAAAAGTGATCAGATGTCTCCAATTAAGTTAATGCAAGCTTTGCCAAGACCACTTGAAGACAGTTGTTTCCAGGAATCCGGATCCACTGAACATTGAGACCTTGTTATGCTGTAACCATGTCATCATCTATTTAATGGCAGGTACCCATGGATACTAATGTCAGCACCCACAGTGATAGCAAGAGAAGCAGGATCAGGCCCTCTACTCGCTCACCCCTTTTGCAATCTTTTCTGGGGCAAAGCTCACATTGGCTCTCCTTTTCCTGGAGGGGAGCACAAACCTAGGTTGCTGGAAGTCTCTCCTCCCCCCCAACTACATCCAATTCCACACACGAAATTCTGAAACAGCTTAGCCAGGAAGCTTCCCCCACCCTTACCCCCCCCGACCGAGATACCTACTGATGCATTTTCCTTCATAGGCTAATCCAATGGATTTGCCCAGTAGGCAGGTAGCTTTCCTCAGGTGGCAGGCACTGGCGTAAGTTATGCCGTCATTCCCGCATAGATACTGTTCAGGGGAGGTATGCTCTGGGCAAATTTGATTACATGTCACACAGTAGGCATTATTAGTTTGATCAACCACACATGTGGAGCTGCCTGGGCATAAAACATCCCTACAAGTCTCTGAAATAAAGATGGAAACACACAGTGATTAATAGAAGATCCCAGAGCCCCAGCGAGGAGTGAATGGGTGACACAATGAATAAATGATCAGATAAAAGCCTTCAGCAGCTCTCTGCATTTAAGGGCTGCTGAAGGAAACCTTCCCATCTCAGGGTAGCTGGTGGGACACAAGTGCTGCTAGACTGTGGGGTACTCTCAATCCAGCTATGTCCTTGCTTGTTGAGCGTGGTTTAGTTAGTCTCCCAGCATTTGGAACATCACTCTGGTTCCTGTGGGGAAGTACATCCAACAGCTCCTCCTCTCTACACTTAGATACACACCCTTTGGCATTTGAGGGAGATCGGGTTAGATTTGCAAACCTACTTTTGCATTTGCCCTGATACTGGACTTCAAGTTCGGGCTGTTCTTTACATCTGGCTTTGAGAAGGGCACACTCGTTCCTGTAGGTTTTCCCATCTAAGCCACACACAGGGCCCTTCCAAGTGATATTAGAGCAATCCGGAGCACAAACACACCGAGGTTTGTTCTTCTTGTTCATTTTACATTTCTTCCCGGGTCCACAGTCCACGTTCTCGCAAGTTTCTGATGGAAGGAAAGAGGCACCACTTTAGTACTGAGCGTGCAGAACAGACCTGGTGTCAAAACTGCTTAAAAAAAAAACAACAAACAAAACCAAAAAAAAACACCACACCGTGACCCCTGAGCATGAAGAGAAAACACCTTTCCCCTCCTCCAGAAAACACCACTTGAGGGAAATTCCCCCCGCCAGTGAGGGCAGGGGGGAGGGAAGGTCGCTCCCCTCCTCCCCCCGATGTGCACGGTGGCCGAGAAGAAATGGGGGTCCCCTCACTGATCCCAGGGGTGGTACGAGACGTGCTTCAAACTCCCATCGAGGAAGAAAGCAGGACCGCGCTGTTTCCCCCTCCAGCTCCTTCCCCGCTCCTCCTCCCCCAGCCCAGTCCCTGCCTGAACCGCTCCTTAGCAAGAAACAACTCGCCAGTACCCCCCTCACCTTTGCACGGGATGCAGTTTGGGGCTCCCCCATTAAAAATCATCCACTTAAAAAGCGTGTTGTCGTTGACGTCCTCTTCCGTCCACGAAGTTGTCAGGCGGCCGGTCTTGCAGCACTCCTCCTTGCTGAGGTCGGTTTTGTAGAGGACCTGGCAGCGGCCGTTCCGCGTCTGCCGGAGCCAGCAGTTCCCAGCTGCGAGGGGGGCGGGGGGGGGGGGCGGGAGAGACACCCAGCCGGATCAGTGACAGTCACCAGCGACCCAGACACAACACGTGCGCCTTACAATGATTTTTAATAGACTGTGTAAAATGTGTTCATCTGATTCGTGTCAATATGGAACAATGCTAGAGTTACACGGTGAAGTGTGACCTTCTAGCATTTGACCGTTCTGTTTGTGCTTGTGTAACCGAGGGCCGTTCAATTGACTTGTTAACTGTCTTAATGGTTGGAATGTTGATTGGCGATTTAAGTTAATTGTTCAAGATAATAAATAATGCTTAGGCCAGTCAAGAGGGCGTTAGCAATGAATGCTGCATTGACAAGAAGCCCCCTAAAAAGATACAATTCAGTAGAACTTCAAGGACTAACAGTGGAAACACCCTGCTACAAAGTAGAGTGACCAAAAAGACTTGCCTGCCCCCCCCCCCCCCCCCCCCCCGTAAAGAGCATGCGGGCTAATCTATATGGCAAGCGTGGCTAATTTAACTACGGCTGACCAACGGCAAGTGGAATGCTTATCACTGACCAATGAGTGTAACCTTAGGCGTGTTTTTACTAATTGTTATTAATTAAGTAACTGAATATAAACCCTGTAATTTTGTATGACGGTATGCACGTTAGGCGGAAGGATCCCCCGTGCATCCAGCGCTGCTTGCTTGTCTCTATTCAATAAATTGTAAACTTTGATTGAAATTCCGTTGAAGGCTAAATTAATTATAACAGACTGTTTACTTTTATTTCTCCCATTTCATAACCCACAGCTACTCTGGCCAGTTTGGGAGTGCGGTTTATAAAAAAAACCAAACACCAACCAAAAAAAAAAAAACTAAACAAAACCCCAAAACACCCCACACCCCAAACTCAGAAAGAAAGGACCCGATCAAAACAGGACGAGGCACTTTTCGGAAGTATTTATTCCATATGTAGAGCAGAAGGAGCACTGCCGGCACGTGACAGAGGCTTGAAAAAGGATGTGCATTTAAAAGAGAATAAAAAAGAAAATCGCGCTTGCAAATTCCGTCCTCCTCCCCCTGCCCTCTCCTCTTAGCGGCTGCACAGCAGCATTGTTTTAGTGCCGCACAGTTTCAGTCCCAGCCCATTTTGCAGTCTGTACGAATTGGGAACATTTGCTGTTAGCGAAGTCTTTCGAAATCTCCACATTTTGCTGCTTCTATTAACAAATGCCTTTCCCTCATTAATATAAGTTAGCAGAGCTAAAAATAAAAATTAGCAAAGTGCACAAAATACAAGGGCACATAGAGTAGGAGGTCCCTACAGAGTTTTAAAAATCGATCAAGCTGGAAAAGCTATAGGTGTCGTCTCTCCCGCAAGCATTTCAGAAGAAAGTACCCTGTCCTTAAACCGGATAGAGTGGGGATGTTTGGGGTTTTTTTTTGCCTTTTATTTTATTTTTTGTTAATATTATCCCTGTTATTTGTGGAGTCAAGCCAAGAACATTTGTCCAAGCAACCCCCCACCCTTTTTAGCTGGAGAGTTTTGGTTGGAATGTCTCGTGAATAACCAATGTGACTTCTCCAGCAACTCAACACTAATTGATTCTGGTGCTAATCCAGCCAGGGCTCGATCCTGCCTCCTTACTCCGATGGGAATGTACAGCAGCGAGGGGTCAGGATCGGCCAGCCGAGATGTCGCTGGGCGCGGGGGAAGATTGCCCCACCCCTCGCCAAAAATCATTGGACAAACAACGCCCTTAAAAAAAAGTTTAGCGTCTTACAGTTGCCTACATTAGCTTAACTTATGCTCTAACTCGGTGGGGGGAAGAAAAGAAAAAAATAAGAGAAAAAACCAGTGATAAAACAATCAGTGATAAGACAGCCAGGTTGTGGTTGGAACACTGTCAAGATAAGGGAAAAAAGCCCCAAAGGTAAAAATCAATATTCCCTTGTGTCGAAAGAGGGATCTTAAGAGTTGTCAATATCAGGTTCGAGTTTGGTTTTTTTGCATAAAAAAACCCCCACCCTTATTTAAGCATACTCTTCAGTGCGGGAGAGTTTACAACACAGTAATATTTATTCGCAAAAAAAAAAAAAAAAAAAAGAGGGGGGAGGAAATTCCAGTATTAAAGGAATGTCCCGAAAGTGACCAGTTATTGGTTTCTAAAAATGTCAGCTGTAATTGTGGGGCTCCCCATCATCACCTCTCCTTCCGTCAGGCAGGCGAGATAAATATCTGAGCTAAATTGCCAACAAATTTTGAGCACTCATTCGGGAGCCGAGACTGGGAAAGTTCCCTCGCGATGCTGTTCTTCATTCATGCTGCATAATAACAATAAATACCAAGAAACACCCTCATCTGTCCTCTGTACCTATGCAGAGCAGTGCGAAGATCCGATCAAAAATGACACCTCTGCACCTCGGTACAAAGCAATCCCATGCTCACAGTTAACTTCTGTCCTGTTGGACCTTGGAGAGAGGCTTTTAACACCGCAGCAAACTAAACCGTGCCCAAAAGACAGAAAACAATAGTAATAATAAAGAAATATATCTGCGAATAAACAATCTGGTCTTACCCGGCACTGTGTGATCTTCCATGAAGTGGCACAGAAACATCAGGAGTAAGAGCATGCCCGGGTGGATTCTCTGATTTAACATCCTCAGTATAGCAGGGAGCGAGAGAGCCACAGAAACAGCGTGAGGGGGAGTAGAGAGAGGGAGCGAACACTAGCCAGCCTGCTTATGATCGCTCCATTGAATGAACGTCAGGCTCTGAATGCAGTCTCTCTTTAAATCTATACGGGGGTCCTAGCTGTCTGCGGTGGGCGGTCTCTTAATGTGTGTGTGTCTGCTCGGGGGTGGGGAGATTTAAAAAGTTCAATGTGAATCAGGTGACATTTTCCACCTTCTGGAAACCCTCTCCAATTATCTGCTTTAGGTGCACGCACGCACCGGAGCGCACCCGCGCAGCCCCACGCCAGCCCTGCGCGGCGGAGACGCCGGAACTGTTAGCGCAGCAGCGGGAGGCAGCGCAAGCCCCGGCCGCGCCCGCGCCGCGGGGTCAGGCGATCCGCAGGGGTCGCCGCCGCGCGAGGGGCGCCCCTGTTCCCCCCGACGGCGTGGGCGGGTGCGCGGAGGCTGCCGGGGCACGGAGCGGCGCCTGCCTGCCCGTGGTCGGCTTCGCGGCCGCGCGAAGTCGCTGCTAATAATAAAACCCACTTCCCGCACCACCGACGGGCGGGAGGTGGCTGGCGCGCACACAGCTCGCTCGGCGGAACTCGGCCCAAAAAAAGCTCCCCAACCGACCAACCACAAACAAACGAACAAGAACCAAATAACAGTTAAATACCTAGGGCTGTGCCCAAGTGACAGCCTTTTCACTGGGAGCCCGGGAGGACGAGACGAGAATGGGGGCGACATAGGCGGTCTCCTTTCAGAATCAGAAAATATTGCAACATCGATAATGAACTTCTAGGGCACTAGTTTATTAAGTCTGGCATTATTCTCCCCTTAGAAAAGTTGGCAGTCTCTCATTTATAACATTTTTGGCACCGCTGAATGAAACTGAGTAAGCGATATTTCCTTTTATACAAAATGATTACTTAACGGAAAATGGTATTGTTTATTCAAAAGCTGTCCTTTTAATTTCGATTCTTTCGCTTTTCTGAGCCACCAAAGCACAACAGACTGCGAAGTATGCAGACAGGAATGCCCGGACAGTGACGGGTCAGGGGCCGGTGCGCCGCAGCCTCCCGAGCCCTCAGCCCGGCCCTCCCCACACCCCTCCTCCCCGCTCTCGCCCCCCGGCTCCCCCCACCGCCCGCCCCCTCCCCACAACTGCAAATAACTCAGTGTTAACAGATTTTTTTCCACCAACTGCAGGAGATAGTGCTAATCTTTTAATAAAAGAGGATCTGTCTGGACAGACTATAATAGATCCAGAAATACAGCCGTGCTAATATTAGAAGACAGTTGTTTCGGTGCCTCAGACCGAGCCCTGCCTGGTCCCGCTTTGAAAGTGGGCATGAATCACAATGTCCCTCGGTACCACCTGCGGTCACACGCATTAAGAAGCGGACTGGTAAATGATTGACCTCGCTGCGTTTGTTTTTATTATGATCATCGTCCTGAGCAGCGCCCGGGCATTTTGAGCACTTCAGAAGCTCCGGGACTCCGCATACTTTTTAATCTTTTCCCAAATTGTTGCCACTCTCTCCCTCCCTGCCTCTCCCTCCCCGCCTCTCCCTCCCCGCTCGCCGGAGCAACGTTAATGCAGGGTTGCTTAGTGCCCTCTAACGGCAGATGACATTAACAATTAATAGCAAAACGCAAAACGCCGGTTTCAAAAGCTGCCTCTCCTCCCGGAGGGGACGGATCCTGAGCGCAAGGTGCCCCGAGGGGCCGGTCCCCCCTCGCCCCGCCCCGGGGAGGCTCGGGGGAGCCCCTGCTGGCTGCGGGGACTGTGAGCTCGGCTCGGCTCGGCCCGGCCCGCCGCGGGGCGCGTAGGAAACGGCGCGGACCCCGCCGAGGCGTGGGGGTCGGAGATCTGGATGCCCTCGTCGCCCCCTCCCGGGCGCCCCTCTCCCGGGTCCCCTTCCGACTCGCCCCGCGGGGGTCCCGTCCACGGCCGGGTGCGGCATCGCACCTCCGCTTCACACCTCCTGAAGCGGCTTGCATGCCCCTGGAGGCAGAGCCGGGGCCGAGCTGCTTCTCACCCAAGCGCGGGTGGCCCGGAGGGGTCCCGGCGGCAGCTCAGGGAGCACAAACGGCCGCCCCGGCTGCTCCCGAGCGATGAGGCACCGTCCACCTGCAATACCGGGGCGTGCTGCGGGAGCAGACTCATCTTTTCTCCACCCCGCCCCGTTTGTTTGTGTTTTTTAATAATTGGCCAATACGGTGTTCATCCTGACAATGTTTTCAATTATATCGAGGCATTTTCAGGCTGTATTCCAGGAAATAATATGCCAGATGGGTCAATAACATTTGCACATGTGTTTCATGCATGTATCATCAGGAGATCAATATGATTGCACTGGTATGGCGACTTGTATCACACCTGTTCTCTGACATCAAATAGAAACAGCTGCTGTTTCTTTTATTGTTGGGTTTTTTTTTCTTCTTTTTAAAATGCTAATTATTTGGTTTCTGTGTAACAACATGTCAGGGTTATAGTATATAATAAAAAATGCTTTCTTCTTTTTCTCAGTGTGCCTCCCTGTACAACTCCCCCAACACTTTCTGCTTTGCCAACAATCACATTTAAATTACCCAAAAAACAATAGGGTCGATTGGTAACTGAATTGTTAGGCAGAACATGAGAAGAGTGTCGTTCTCAGCCTGACAGGTTTAAAAATTTCTTTCTACCAAGAAGTGTATGCATTTTAATATATGTTTTCGGATGTGAATCTCATCTTTGCAGCTGGCCTAGATCTTGGAAAAATAAAAACTTTTAAAAAACCTGTATATACTAACATCTCAACCTTTTAGAAAGTTCAGATATAGCTCTCAGTGTACATAAAATGTGTCTTTGTCCTATCCCTAATATAGCTATAGCTACAACAGGATTCATCATCCAAAATATTAAGAAATGGCTGGTCTCTGAAGAAAATTGCAGAAAAATCATGGAATCACATTCCGTGTGATGATCTGGAGATCATCTTGTCCAACCCCCCTGCTTGAGGAGGCACACCTAGAGCAAGGGGCACAGGAACACATCCAGGCAGGTTTTGAATGTCTCCAGGGAAGGAGACTCCACAAACTCCCTGGGCAGCCTGTTCCACTGCTCTGTCACCTCACAGTAAAGAAGTTTTGACTCTTATTCAGGTGGAACTCCCTGCGTTCCAACTTGTGCCCATTGCCCCTTGTCCTGTCATTGGGCACTAATGAAAAGAGCCTCGTCCCATCATCCTGACACCCACCCTTTAGATATTTATAGGCATTGATAAGATCCCCCCCTCAGTCTTCTCTTCCTCAGGCTGAACAAACACAAGTCTCTCAGCCTTTCCTCATAAGGGAGAAGCTCCAGTCCCCTGATCCTCTTGGTAGCTCTCCGCTCGACTTGCTCAAGCAGTTCCACATCCTTCTTAAACTGGGGGGCCCAAAACTGGACACAGTACTCCAAATGTGGTCTCACTAGGGCAGAGTAGAGGGGGAAGATAACCTCTCTCGACCTGCTGGCTGCACTCCTTTTAATGCAGCCCAGAATATTGTTGGCCTTCTTGGCCGCAAGGGCACATTGCTGGCTCATGGTCAACTTGCTGTCCACCAGCACACCCAGGTCCTTCTCAACAGAGCTGCTTTCCAGTAGGTCAGCCCCCAGCCTGTACCGGTGCATGGGGTTGTTCCTCTCCAGGTGCAGGACCTTGTACTTGCTCTTGTTGAATTTCATCAGGTTCCCCTCAGCCCAGCTCTCCAGCCTGTCCAGGTCTTGCTGGATGGCAGCATAGCCTTCTGGTGTATCAGGCGCACCTCCCAGCTTGGTATCATCAGTGAACTTGCTGAGGTTACACTCTATCCCATCACCCAGGTCATTGATGAATATGTTGAACAGGACTGGACCCAGCACAGACCCCTGGGGAACACCACTAGTGACAGGCCTCCATCCAGACTCTGCCCCATTGATCATGACCCTCTGAGTTCTGTTGTTGAGCCAGTTCTCCACCCATCTCACTGTCCACGCATCCAACCCACACTTCCTTAGCTTGTCTATGAGGATGCTAAGGGAGACGGTGTCGAATGCCTTACTGAGGTCAAGATAGACAACCTCCACTGCTCTCCCTTCGTCGACCCAGCCAGTCACGCCATCACAGAAGTCTATCAGGTTGGGCAAGCATGATCTTCCCTTGGTGAATCCATGCTGACTGTTTCTGATAACCTTCTTTTCCTCTACATGCTTGGAGATGACCTCCAGGATTAACTGCTCCATCACCTTTCTGGGGACAGAGGTGAGGCTGACTGGCCTGTAGTTTCCCAGGTCCTCCTTCTTGCCCTTTTTGAAGACTGGAGTGACATTTGCTGTCCTCCAGTCCTCGGGTACCTCTCCTGTCCTCCACGACCTTTCAAAGATGATGGAGAGTGGATCGGCAAGAACATCCGCCAGCTCCCTCAGCACTCGTGGGTGCATCACATCAGGGACCATGGATTTGCGAGGATCCAGTTTGCATAGGTGATCTCTGACCCAATCCTTCTCAACCGATGGTAAGTCTTCCTTTCTCCAGATTTTTTTTCTGTCTTCTGGGGGCTGAGATGCCTGAGGGCCAGCTTTAGCAGTAAAGACCGAGGCAAAGAAGGCATTCAGTAACTCCACCTTCTCTGCATCCTGCATCACCAGAGCCCCTTCCTTGTTCAGCAGTGGGCCCACTGTATCCCCAGTCTTCCTTTTACTGCTGATGTATTTAAAAAAGCCCTTCTTGTTATCTTTGACATGCCTTGCCAGATTTGATTCCAAGTGGGTCTTGGCCTTCCTCGTTGCATCTCTGCGTAACCTGACAACATTCCTATATTCCTCCCAAGTGGCCAGTCCCTTTTTCCACATGCTGTGGACTTCCTTCTTCCATTTGAGTTTCTCTAGAAGCTCTTTGCTCATCCATGCAGGTCTCCTGGCCCCTCTGCTTGACTTCCTCCTGGGGATGCACCGATCTTGAGCTTGGAGGAAGTGGTCCTTGAATACTGTCCAGCTCTGTTGGAACCCCTGCCTTCTAGAGCCCTAGCCCATGGGATTCCTCCTAGCAGGTCTTTGAAGAGTCCAAAGTTGGCCCTCTTGAAGTCCAAGGCTGTAATCCAACTTGTTGCCCTGCTTGTACAACACAGTATCCTAAACTCAACCATCTCATGGTCACTGCAGCCAAGGGTACCCCCAACTCTCACATCCTCAACCAGCCCTTCCTTGTTTGTTAGGATAAGGTCAAGCAGCACATCTCGCCTCGTTGGCTCCTCCACCACTTGCATCAAAAAGTTATCCTCGATGTTCTGCAGGAACCTTCTGGATCGTGCATGGCTCGCTGTGTTGCTTTTCCAGCAAATATCAGGGTGGTTCAAGTCCCCCATGAGGACCAGGGCCTGCAATTGTGAGGCTACTTCCAGCTGTCTGTAGAAGGCTTCATCAACTTCCTCCTCTTGATCAGGTGGCCTGTAGCAAACGCCCACAACAGTGTCACCCATATTTGGCTGTCCCTTAATTTTTACCCACAAGCTCTCAACTTGTTCTCCTTCCACTCCAAGGCAGAGCTCGATGCATTCCAGTTGCTCCCTCACATAAAGAGCAACTCCCCCACCTCGCCTTGCTGGTCTGTCTTTCCTGAAAAACCTGTAGCCATCCATGAACACATTCCAGTCATGCAAGCTATCCCACCATGTCTCTGTGATTGCAATGAGGTCACGGCCCTGTGGCCGCACACAGATCTCTAGTTCCTCTTGTTTATTCCCCATGCTGCATGCATTGGTGTACAGGCATTTCAGAAAAAGGTGCTTGAGCGCACAGGTTTCCACGGAGGGGTGCACGAGAACCCACTATGGCCACGCACACCATTGAGGTGGTTGGTATCCTGGTTGCCATTGCATGAGGCCACCATGGCACCTTTATGACTGCTCAGGTTGTCCTGTTTTGTTGTGGTTCAGCCTCAGTCATCAACTAAACACCACGCAGCCGCTCACTCACTTCCCCCCACCCCTGTGGGATGGGGGAAAGAATCAGAAGAGCAAAAGAACTTGTGGGTTGAGATAAGCACAGTTTAATAATTACAATAAAATAATAATAATAATTATGATAATAATGACAATAACGATAAAATGAAATGGAAAAGGAAAAAAAAAACAGAAACACAAACGATACAACTGCTCACCACCCGCCGACAGACGATGCCCATCCCTGCGCCGCGATTGCTTCTCTCCTCCTCCCCCAGTCAGTTCCTCCCAGGTAACATACTGGGCATGATGTTACATGATATGGAATATCCCTTTGGTCAGTTTGAATCCGCTCTCTTAGCTGTGCCCCCTCCCCTCATGGCTTCTTGTGCACCCGTGTCGTAGTTTAGCCCCAGTCAGGAACCAAGCACCATGCAGCCGCTCAATCACTCCCCCATGGTGGGATGGGGGAGAGAATCGGAAGAGTAAAAGTGAGGCAACTCATGGTTTGAGATAAAAACAGTTCAATAGGTAAAGCAAAAACTGTGCGTGGAAGCAAAGCAAAACAAGGAATTCATTCACTAATTCCCATGGGCAGGCAGGTGTTCAGCCGTCTCCAGGAAAGCAGGGCTCCATCACACGTAACAGTTACTTGGGAAGACAAATGCCATTACTCCAAATGTGCCCCCAAACGTCCCCCCCTTCCTTCTTCTTTTCCCAGCTTTATATACTGAGCATGATGTCATATGGTATGGAATATACCATTGGTCAGTTTGGGTCAGCTGTCCTGGCTGTGTCCCCTCCCAGTTTCTTGTGCACCTGGCAGAGCACGGGGAGCTGAAAAAGTCCTTGACCAGTGTAAGCACTACTTAGCAACAACTAAAACATCTCCACATCATCACAACTGTTTCCAGCAAAAATCCAAAACATAGCCCGGTACTAGCTACTACGAAGAAGTTTAACTCTACCCCAGCTGAAACCAGGACAACCCGGCAGAGCATGGGAAGCTGAAAAAGCACTTGACTAGTTCAGGCACTACCCAGCAAAAGCCAAAACATGTGTGTTATCTCAAGATTGTTTTCATACTAAGGCCAAAGCAAAGCACTATGCCAGCTAGAGTGAAGAAAATGAACTCTATCCCAGCTAAAACCATTACAATATCCACCTGTCGTGGTTTAGCCGGCAGATCAGCCCCACACAGTCGCTCGCTCACTCCCCCACCGGTAGATGGGGGAGAGAATCAGAAGGGTAACGCTCGTGGGTTGGGATAAGAACAGTTTAATAATTAAAATTAAAAGAAACAACAGTAGAAATGCAATGCAAAGGAGAACAACGAGAGGTGCAAAGCCCCGGGGGAGGGGGGAAGGGAGGGGAGAGGGGGAATGAACCGCTGAAACAAACCGCACACTACGCAGCCGCCCGCCGCCCGCCGACCCGACGGTGCGCCACTCCCGAGCTGCAAGCTGCCCCCCCTCAATATATTGGTCATGGTGTCACGTGGTATGGAATGAACCTGCCATTGGCCAGTCGGGGTCAGCCGCCCCCACCATGGCCCTGCCCCTCCCAGCCCCCCCTGCCACGGGGCAGAGCGCGGGAAGCTGGAAAGGTAGCCGACCCCCACAGTGAGGAGAATTAACCCCTTCTCAGCCAAAACCAGCACATTCTCCGCCCCTTATTCCATACCATTTACACCATGCCCAGGTCCCATATGATGCAATGCAACCGTACCAACCACCACCCCTCCCCTTCCCATCCTTTAACATAATACACAGACATCATTCCCTTAGTTCATGGACCTTCCCTGTAAAATGTCCATTAAAATGTCCATTGAGTTCACCCAGTCCATGACTCTGGGCTCCATCTGCCGTATCAGTCTTTCTGGGTGGGAGAGGTGGTGTGTGGCGTTGGGTTGCTGCATACTGAGTCAGTCATTGTTCCATCACTGCTGCACGGCTTGTTTCACAGTCTATCTTCCATGGGTTGGGAGGCTCATACTCTGATATCATTGATACAACACAGAGGTGACACACAGTATTATATAGCAGTTTGCATTGTGCCATTCAGTTCATTGACTGTTTTCAGCCAAAATCAAATCCCCTTGAGGCACATATCAGATTTCTCCATCCTCCCGCATCACCCACCAAGTGCACCCAGGTCCTCGAGCAAAAGCAATCCCACGAATGGATTTGCCTTTGCCTGAGACAGTAATAACCCAGACTGTTTTCGCCAGCATACTTTTTGTGTGCACTACAGGGACTCTATCCCCTTCCACAGTATGTAGGATTTCTGACTGGGCAGGGCCAGACCAATTGGCAGGTCCCCTCGTGTTGACTAACCATGCGGCCTTTGCTAAATGTGTATCCCAGTGCTTGAATGTTCCACCACCCATTGCTCTCAGTGTAGTTTTTAACAGTCCATTGTACCGTTCAATTTTGCCAGAGGCTGGTGCGTGATAGGGGATGTGATACACCCACTCAATGCCATGCTCCTTGGCCCAGGTGTCTTTGAGGTTATTTCAGAAATTAGTCCCGTTGTCTGACTCAACGCTCTCTGGGGTGCCATGTCGCCACAGGACTTGTTTTTTGAGACACAGGATAGTGTTCCGGGTAGTGGCATGGGGGACAGGATATGTTTCCAGCCAGCCAGTCGTTGTTTCTACCATTGTAAGCACATGGCGCTTGCCTTGGTGGGTTTGTGGGAGTGTGATATAGTCAATTTGCCAGGCCTCCCCATATTTATATTTCAGCCATCGTCCCCCATACCACAGAGGCTTTACCTGCTTCGCTTGCTTGATTGCAGCACGTTTCACATTCGTGGAGAGCCTGTGCAATAACATCTATGGTCAAGTCCACCCCTCGATCACGAGCCCACCTGTATGTTGCATCTCTCCCTTGATGGCCTGAGGTGTCATGGGCCCACCGAGCTAGAAATAGTTCACCCTTATGCTGCCAGTCCAGATCCACCTCAGCCACTGCAATCTTGGCAGCCTGATCTACCTGCTGGTTGTTCCAATGCACTTCAGTGGCCCGACTCTTGGGGACGTGAGCATCCACATGACGTACCTTTACAACCAGGTTCTCTACCCGGGCAGCAATATCTTGCCACAATATAGCAGCCCAGATGGGTTTACCTCTATGCTGCTAGTTGCTTTGCTTCCACTGCTGCAGCCAGCCCCACAGGGCATTTGCCACCATCCAGGAGTCAGTATAAAGATAGAGCACTGGCCACTTTTCCCGTTCAGCAATGTCTAAGGCCAGCTGGATGGCCTTTGCCTCTGCAAACTGGCTCGATTCACCTTCTCCTTCAGCAGTTTCTGCGACTTGTCATGTAGGACTCCATACAGCAGCCTTCCATCTCTGGTGCTTTCCCACAAGGCGACAGGACCCATCAGTGAACAGGGCATCCTGCTTTTCATCTTCTGGCAGTTTGTTATACAGTGGGGCTTCTTCAGCATGTGTCACTTCCTCCTCTGGTGATAATCCAAAATCTTTGCCTTCTGGCCAGTCCATAATCACTTCCAAGATTTCTGGGTGACTGGGGTTTCCTACTCGAGCCTGCTGGGTGATCAGTGCAACCCACTTACTCCACGTAGCATCTGTTGCATGATGTGTAGAGGGGATGTTTCCTTTGAACTTCCAGCCCAGCACTGGCAGTCGGGGTGCCAGGAGCAACTGTGCCTCAGTACCAACCACTTCTGAAGCAGCTCGAACCCCTTCATATGCTGCCAATATCTCTTTTTCAGTTGGAGTATAGCAGGCTTCGGACCCTCTGTATCCCCGACTCCAAAACCCTAAGGGTCAACCCCGGGTCTCCCCATGTGCTTTCTGCCAGAGGCTCCAGGTAGGGCCATTCCCCCCGGCTGCAGTATAGAGCACATTTTTTACATCTTGTCCTGCCCGGACTGGCCCAAGGGCTACTGCATGAACTATTTCTCGTTTAATCTGTTCAAAGGCTTGTCGTTGCTCAGGGCCCCATTTGAAAACATTCTTCTTCCGGGTCACTTGATAGAGAGGGCTTACGATCATACTGTAATTTGGAATATGCATTCTCCAAAAACCCACAACGCCCAAGAAAGCTTGTGTTTCCTTTTTGCTAGTTGGTGGAGACATGGCTGCTATTTTGTTGATCACATCCATTGGAATCTGACGACATCCATCTTGCCATTTGATTCCTAAGAACTGGATTTCTCGTGCAGGTCCCTTCACCTTACTTTGTTTTATGGCAAAACCAGCTTTCAGAAGGATTTGGACTGTTTTCTCTCCTTTCTCAATAATTTCTTCTGCTGTGTTGCCCCACACAATGATGTCATCAATGTACTGAAGGTGTTCTGGAGCTTCTCCCTGTTCCAGTGTTGTGGTTTAGCGGCAGCTCAGCCCCACACAGTCGCTCGCTCACTCCCCACCGGTAGATGGGGGAGAGAATCAAAAGGGTAACGCTCGTGGGTTGGGATAAGAACAGTTTAATAATTAAAATTAAAAGAAACAACAGTAGAAATGCAATGTAAAGGAGAACAATGAGAGGCGCAAAGCCCCGGGGGAGGGGGAAGGGAGGGGAGAGGGGGAACGAACCGCCGAAACAAACTGCACGCGCCGCAGCCGCTCACCACCCGCCGACCTGAAGCCGCGCCGCCTCCGCGCTGCCACTGCCCCCCCTCAATATATTGGTCATGGTGTCACGTGGTATGGAATGAACCTGCCATTGGCCAGTCGGGGTCAGCCGCCCCCGCCATGGCCCTGCCCCTCCCAGCCCCCCCCGCCACGCGGCAGAGCGCGGGAAGCTGGAAAGGTAGCCGACCCCCACAGTGAGGAGAATTAACCCCTTCTCAGCCAAAACCAGCACGTCCAGCACAGTCTGAATCAGTCCATGGCAAATGGTAGGACTGTGTTTCCACCCCTGGGGCAGTCGATTCCAGGTGTACTGGACACCCCTCCATGTGAAAGCAAACTGTGGCCTGTATTCTGCTGCCAGAGGGATTGAGAAGAATGCATTAGCGATATCAATTGTGGCATACCACTTGGCCGCCTTTGACTCCAGTTCGTACTGAAGTTCTAGCATGCCTGGCAGGGCAGCACTCAACGGTGGGGTGACTTCATTCAGGCCACGATAGTCTACTGTTAGCCTCCACTCTCCATTACACTTCTGCACTGGCCATATGGGACTGTTAAAGGGTGAGTGGGTCTTACTGATGACTCCTTGGCTCCTCGGTGAATTAGCTCCTGGATGGGGATCAGAGAGTATCTGTTGGTGCGATACTGCCGCCGGTGCACTGTTGTGGTGGCGATTGGCACCTGTTGTTCTTCGACCTTCAGCAACCCCACAACAGAAGGGTCCTTTGAGAGGCAAGGCAAGGTAGACAGCTGTTTAGTTTCCTCCATGTCCAAGGCAGCTATACCAAAAGCCCACCTGTACCCTTTTGGTTCCGTGAAATACCCTCTCCTCCGGTAGTCTATCCCAAAGATGCATGGAGCCTCTGTGCCAGTCACAATGGGGTGCTTTTGCCACTCATTCCCTGTTAGGCTCACTTCGGCCTCCAGTACAGTTAGCTCTTGGGATCCCCCTGTCACTCCAGCAATGCTGATGGGTTCTGCCCCTATATAGCTTGATGGCTTTAGGGTGCACTGTGCACCAGTGTCCACTGAAGCTTCATACTCCTGTGGGTTGGATGTGCCAGGCCATTGGATCCACACAGTCCAGTAAGCCCGGTTATCCCTTTCCTCCACCTGGCTGGAGGCAGGGCCCCTCTAGTCCTGATCATGGCATTCGCAACTCACTTCCTGTAAATGTGAATCAAGAGTCTCTCTGTTACACTTAGAAATAAAATCAGCGCTTCTACTCCTCTGTCTGGGGACCTGCTCACTGGAAATTGGAGCAGCAGCTTTCCTGGAAGAGCCTCCCTGAGTGACTGTCCTGCCGTGCAGCTCACGCACTCGTGCCTGTAGGATCGAGGTAGGGTTGCCATCCCACCTCATTATGTCCTTTCCGTGGTCATGCAGGTAGAACCATAGGGTGGCCCGTGGCGTGTATCCCCTCCTTTGAGCCAAAGGACGCTTATTCCTAACAGCTGAGACACTACTCTGTCGAGGTGGGGAGTAGGACATATCTTCTTTGAATTGCTGGACCTCTTGGGATAGTTTCTCCACAGCAGAGACGAGCGAGGAAGAGATATTTGTTTCATAATCCCAGAGTCTATCAATCACATGCACTACCGTTGGTGTCTCGTCATCTTTCCTGGACATTACTGCCAATGAGTTTGCATGCGAAGATGGTGCGCTCTGTACAAACTGCCGCCACATGGGTCGTGTGCACTTGGCTTCATCTGGATCTTTGGATGACCGTTGATCGTCCAGGTCACCATAAATCACCTCAAGCACAGCTAATTCCCTTAGACACTGGATACCTTTCTCCATAGTTATCCATTTTTCTGGGTGATATGTAACATCATCTTTAAAGGAATACCTTTTCTTCACTCTGGACAGGAGTCGCCTCCAGAGGCTGAGGGCTTGTGTTCTTTTTCCCAATTGCTTTGTCAACGCCCCCTTCCCCAGAAAGGGATCCCAGTTGTTTGGCTTCCTTTCCCTCTAGTTCCAGACTACTGGCCCCATTATCCCAGTATCGGAGCAGTTAGGTGACAATGTGCTCACCTGAATGACGGTTATAATCTTTTCGCATATCTCGCAACTCACTCAAGGACAGGGATCGGGTGGTCTCTATTTCATTTATGACTTATTCCTCCTCTCCCTGTGACAGCCCTGCTTTTTCATCATCCCATTTTAAACGAGTTGTCGTCCGCTTCCAATATTTCATCTTGTGTATGGGGGCAACTGATACTGGTACGGGTTGATTCTCTGAGCCAGCTCCAGTACTTGTCGTGGGGGTTTGAGTGGCCACAGTGCCAGTCACTTTGCCTTTCAATCCTTCCCCTTGGGAGCCCTGAATACTGTTGAGCAGGGCTCGGTACGCATGGGCCAGGCCCCAGCACGTTGCAGTTACCTGTGTCTCTCTGGAGTTCCCAGGGTAACAACATACTTTCTCCAAATAGTCTACTAGTTTTTCAGGATTCTGCACTTGTTCGGGGGTGAAACTCCAAAACACTAGGGGTGCCCACTGCCCTAGGTATTTGCCCATGCTATCCCACATGCCCTGCCACTCGTAACTATCAAGCCTTGGGGCAGATTTCTGGGTGATATTCTTAAGTTGCTTAGTCAAACCAAAACAACATGCCCAAAAACTAACAATAAGTGCACCTTAACCACCCAAGGATGTTCAAGATACAAAAAGGTGGTTGTAATAGAGGCAGAGACATCATAGAACAAAGTTGCAAAGGTATTATTCTGTATTTCTTCCATATAAAATCTCTCAGAGGAGGAGGTATAATTGCTAATTGCCTCAACAAGGGGGTATCCAAAGTACAGTAACGGTTTCAGCAAAAACCCCAAATACCAGATAAAGCTGAAAACGAGTGTTTGTATAACAAATCTCGTAGGCAAAACGTTACTAATCACAGCAGAACACAGCAGACTAAACCAACCAACACCGATCTTTAACACCAACTGCAAAAAGGCCAACATGGTGCTGTGACCAGCAGCTGTTATTGTCTCCAACCCTTGAGCCCCACGTTGGGCAACAAAAAGACTGTCATGGTTTAGCCGGCAGCTCAGCCCCACACAGTCGCTCGCTCACTCCCCCACCGGTAGATGGGGGAGAGAATCAGAAGGGTAACGCTCGTGGGTTGGGATAAGAACAGTTCAATAATTAAAATTAAAAGAAACAACAACAGAAATGCAATGTAAAGGAGAACAACGAGAGGTGCAAAACCCCGTTGTGGGGCGGGGGGGGAAGGGAGGGGAGAGGGTGAACGAACCGCCGAAACAAACCGCACGCGAAGCAGCCGCTCACCGCCCGCCGACCCGACGCCGCACCGCCCCCGAGCCGCAAAATGCCCCCCTTAATATACTGGTCATGGTGTCACATGGTATGGAATGAACATGCCATTGGCCAGTCAGGGTCAGCCGCCCCCACCATGGCCCTGTCCCTCCCAGCCCCCTGCTGATGCGGCAGAGTGGGGGAAGCTGGAAAGGTAGCCGACCCCCCACGGCGAGGAGAATTAACCCCTTCTCAGCCAAAACCAGCACACACGCCTCTTACTGTTTTCCTATCCATTGCTTTTTTTTTTTTTTTTTTAAATTTATTAAACTGTTTTATCTCAAGCCACGAGCGTTACCCTTCTGATTCTCTCCCTTATCTACCAGTGGGGGAGTGAGCGAGCGTCTGTGTGGGGCTGAGTTGCTGGCTAAACCATGACATCTATATATACATTTCTGTTAGCTCTGAAAAAATACTATCGATATATGTGGAATAGAAAATGAGATGACACTGAAGTATGAACATATTTTATGGCAACCTAGATATTAGGTTCTCTGCACACATTTTTATGGGAATCAACTTATGATATACAATCATGCAATCATTAAGGTTGGAAAAGACCTCTAAGATCATCAAGGCCAACCGTCAACCCAACAACACAATGCCTCCTAAACCATGTCCCGGAGTGGCACGTCTACACGTTTTTTGAACACCTCCAGGGATGATGACCCAACCACCTCTCTGGGCAGTCGGTTCCAATGCCTGACCACTCTTTCAGTAAAGAAATTTTTCCTAATATCCAATCTAAACCTCCCCTGATGTAGCTTGAAGCCGTTTCCTCTTATCCGATCACTAGTAGCTTGGGAGAAAAGACCAACACCCACCTCACTGCAACCTCCTTTCAGGTAGCTGTAGAGAGCGATAAGGTCTCCCCTCAGCCTCCTCTTCTCCAGGCTAAACAACCCCCGTTCCCTCAGCCTCTCCTCATAAGACTTGGTCTCCAGACCCTTCACCAGCTTCATTGCCCTTTTCTGGACATGCTCCAGCATCTCAATGTCCTTCTTGTACTGAGGGGCCCAAAACTGAACACAATATTCAAGGTGTGGCCTCACCAGTGCCAAGTACAGGGGCACGATCACTTCCCTACTCCTGCTGGCCACACTATTCCTGATACAAGCCAGGATGCTGTTGGCCTTCTTGACCACCTGGGCACACTGCTGGCTCATGTTCAGCCGGCTGTCAACCACCATCCCCAGGTCTTTTTCCACCCAGCAGAAATGCAATGTAAATGAGAACAACGAGAGGCACAAAACCCCGGGGGAGGGGGGGGGGAAGGGAATGAATCGCCAAAACAAACCGCACACAACGCAGCCACTCACCACCCACCGACACAATGCTGCGCCACCCCCAAGCCGCAAACTGCCCCCCTTAATATACTGGTCATGGTGTCACATGGTATGGAATGAACATGCCCTTGGCCAGTAGGGGTCAGCTGCCCCCACCATGGCCCTGCCCCTCCCAGCCATGCGGCAGAGTGTGGGAAGCTGGAAAGGTAGCCGAACCCCCACGGCGAGGAGAATTAACCTCTTCTCAGCCAAAACCAGCACACCATCAAACTATATAGGGGCAGAACACATTAGCATTGCTGGAGTGACAGGGGGATCCCAAGAGCTCACTGTATTGGAGGCCAAATTGAGCCTAACTGGGAATGAGTGGCAAAAGCACACCATTGTGACTGGCCCAGAGACTCCGTGCATTCTTGGCATAGACTACCTGAGGAGAGGGTATTTCAAGGACCCAAAAGGGTACAGGTGGGCTTTTGGTATAGCCACTTTGGAGACGGAGATAATTAAACAGTTGTCTACCTTGCCCAGTCTCTCGAAGGACCCCTCTGTTGTGGGGTTGCTGCAGGTCAAAGAACAACAGGTGCCGACTGCCACCACAGTAGTGCACCGGCAGCAATATCGCACCAACTGAGGCAAACCCATCTGGGCTGCCACATTGTGCAAAGTATTGATGCCCGGGTAGAGAACCTGGTTGTGAAGATACATAATGTGGATGCTCACATCCCCAGGAGTCAGGCCACTGAAGAACATGGAAACAACCAGCATGTGGGTTAGGCTGCTATGATTGAAGTGGCTCAGGTGGATCTTGACTGTTAGCATAAGGGTGAACTATTTCTAGCTGTTGTGGTTTAGCTGGTAATGCAGCCCCACACAGCTGCTCGCTCACTCCCCCACCACCAGGATGGGGGAAAGAATCAGAAGGGTAAAGCTCATGGGTTGAGATAAGATCAATTTAATAATTAGAATGAAATAATAACAACAGCAACAGCAATGCAATGGAAAGGAAAACAATGAGAGAGGTGTGAAACCCAGGCCTGGGGGGAAGAGGGAATGAACAAGTGAAACAGGATGTGACACAGCTGCTCACTGCCTGCCAACCCAACACTGCCAGTCCCCAAGCCACAACTGCCCCCATGTGTGCGCACTGCCCCCATTAATATACTGGTCATGGTGTCACACGGTATGGAATGAATATCCCATTGACCAGTCGGGGTCAGCTGTTTTGGCTGTGGTCTTGCTCCTCCTGGCCTCTTGACCACATGGCAGAGCATGGGAAGCTGGAAATGTCCCTGACTATTACAGGTACTACAATGAAGAGAATTAACTCTTTCTCAACCAAAACCAGAGTAGCATGGTCAAGCAGTCTTCTTGTAGGCAGGCAATTTGCAGTTTTGATAATCTAACCTATGACAGATCCTCAGACTGTCTGGAGGGCACTCTCAACATTTAGCCTGATTCATTGTGGTTCACGGGAAGAACAGGAGGAGAGTGTGACTGAGTAGTCTGATCTTAAATATGGAAAGTTTCTAGTAGCGTATGGAGGTTTAGCAATTCTGTGTGTTTGTGCCTTTTTCAGACCATAGAAAGGCCATGTAGACAGGTGGCCTTCACATTTGAGGTCAGATAAAATTGACATATATGTGGTATAAGTCAAACTGACCCCTTTCCTATCTTTTATTGGTGATTTTTGGAGTAATAACAAAATTGTGTATTGCTCTGCAGTTTATTGGATACTTTCCCCGACAAGCTGTCTTTGATGCTCCAAAGACATTTTTTTTCTCGTGCGTTGGCAATACCATGAACCAACAGTAAGGAAGTGCAGCAGGCCTTATTATTCAGTACCCATTGCAAACAGGATGTGATTTGGTAAGACGAGGTTTAATGCATGAGTGGAATAAAAACAGGTTGCTAAACAAGTTACAAAAGCTTTCCAGATTACTGAAAACCTGGACAAAAGTACAAAATTCCAGTGGAAAAAAGGAGTGGAAAAAATTGTAAGGAAAGCATTAAAACCATTAAGTTAAATGAAAAATAAAAGTATACTGATCTATTGCTTTACTGATCTGATCTATTGATCAGATACTTCTCTGTATAATTTCAGACAGCAGAAAACAACTAGAAACACACACAGTCCATGGAATGTCTAGGGCAGAAAAAAGACTCTCCCCCTGTTGGGACTGCGGTGTTGTCAATAGGAGCAGGAATTCTGACACTGATTCTAAATGAGATTTTGAAAACTTAAAAAAAATAGAAAATGTATTTATTGCTGAAAACCTGCTCAAAACATCCATTTAGGATGCTACTGTTTTAAAGGAATGCCTAAATGCCGGAAAGGCAGCACCACCAGCTCTAGACAACCCATTTCCATGTAAAGGCTTAAGCAGTGGCATAGTGGGAGGGAGTATGGAAAGAGCAAAGCTGTCAGATAGAACAGCCCCTGGAAGGCCACTTCAGCTTGGGCAGCATTAAGCTAACCTTTGGCTGTCTTAAGTCATGTGCTAAGTGCAGAATGGCTCTTCCCAGCTTCCTGACTGGCAAATTACCTTTTCTACTTCCACAACTCTGCCAAGCAGAGCTGTATTACACTTGGTGATATAACTTCAATTTTTAAAGTTAAAATTATAGATGAGGAGCATGGTGTTTTAGGAATGGTGGGGTTATGTGTGGTTATTGTACTTTTAGGGTCTGGAACATTTTGTGTGGCAGACTTCAAAAAATGTGTCAGTTGGCAATCAGTTGCAGCTGGAGCAGGATTGGAGACGAAACCCAAGAATAAAGTGAGGATGGACATAGTTTGTAAATAACTGCTGTGAAAATTCAATTAATTTTTGCTATTACTCTTTTTTTTTTCTTGTTAGTTTGATTCTATTAAAGTTAATGAGGAGGTCATATCTGAATCATCGGATATGTGGAGTTGCATAATTTTCTAATCCAGAAAAGGCATCATTTGACTGTAGATCCTGACCTGGAGCTTAAACAGAATAAAAATCACTATTAAGAGTGATACCCATAGCCAATGGTGATAAGCTCAATATAGCATGGCAAAAAGGGTAACAAATGGACAATTTCCAGCTCAGTGCATGTATCTGGTGATGTACCGGATCTTGTTTCTAGACTGAGAGAGTAGGTGCTTGAGTATGTCAAAGTTACAGCCTTATTAGGGACAGATCATTAATTTCGTATTGTGAGGTTTGTATTTACTTTATTGTCCATCAAGGGAGCAGATCTGTTTTAATGGTTTACTTTCAGAGATTAATGGAACCAAATGGATTTTAGACTGCTGTTTAGTCAGCGGCAGCTTACTGGGACATGATCAAAATTATCCTACACAGTACATGTGATAAACTCCAGATGTCACCGTTTAGTACTGTGTTGCACATATTGGTGAATATATAGTATGCGAGGAAAGAAATTAATTAGACAGAGCCCCCAGCAAAAATAATGATCTAAACCAAACTAACTGTGACAAAGAATTTTAGAGAACTTAAGGTCACGGCTATGATGGAAGCAAAGAAAAGCTTTTTTCCCAGTTGTGATGAGCTGCTTTATTTTTATGAGCAGAAAAGGAGTATCTCATTATTATCCTGATTCTTTAAAATTTTTTGTTTTGTAATGAAATATATTTATCAAAAGCACTTAGTGCTAAAACATTTTCATGTCAAGATCTGCTACAGCATCAGACATGTATGACAACTCTTCATAGGTCATTGCAGGGATGAATGTCATGGACTCCTGACAGATGTTTTGCAGAAGACCTTTATCGTCAGCTTTTCATTGCTTATATATCTTTTTAACACATTCCTCACGCGATCACGCGCACAAACAATTTCTGTTATTCGTCAGCTAGCTCTAAGCATGCGCCTTATGCTACATTCTAATAGGCTGTTCTATTTGTGCTACTTCATTTGTTTTTGCTTCCTTAAATTCTTCTTGGCATTTCCCACGTTCCTGCCTCTGTCTTTTACTGCCGCCTTGCTTCAGTTCAAGGACGTGTCAAACAGTGCTAAGTTACTTGCAAATTCATCCCCCACAGGTCATCAAATTTTTATTTTCAGTCCATTAAAAAGCACATTTCTGCTGTCACATAAACAACAGTCAATTTCCAAAATGAATTTTTAGTACAAATGAAAGGTATTATGCTATATTAAGTAAACCACATTATAAGTAACTCTGTAGACTTCTCTTACTGCAGTGCAGAACAGTGGTATCTGTGGACCTCCTAAAGTCTTAATTTGAAGTCAAGCTTTCATGGAATAAGTATGGCTACAAATATTAGCTAATAGTATGGAAAGGAAGAAGAGCCCAGCATCATTTATGCTTTCTTTTGGGACCTATTGCATACTTTTTTTAAAAGTGGAGGCCATGCATGGACTGCTGAGAGTTTTTTGGCTTCACAGTATGTGCTGTGAGAATTGTCTTTCTCCAGTAGCACAAAAACTGGCTTATGTCCTCCTAATACTCTCCCAAGAAGCAGATCTAGGAGGAGCCTTGTGGCTTCTGTTCTGTCCACTAACTTGGTTAGTTCACATATGCTTTCTTCTACACTTGATCAAGAGGTGACTTGAGGAGCCAGAAGTCCTGAATGGGAGGATTGATATCCAGACTTGTAAGGGTACAATAAGTTCCCTTCCTCCTTGGATGTCTGGAAAAAGAGTGGATAGTGCATCTTCTGTGCACAGGGCAGCCAGTTCAGTCACAGGTTTGCAGGACAGCCCAGAATGTGTGAGTTTGAGCTTCTGCTTTCTTGTTTCTGCCCTGGCCCTCACCTCTTCTAAGGATCAGCTAAGTCCTTGGTTTCCTCCGGTCATCAGAGCAGGGCTGATACCTGTGGGGCTTCCAGCTCTGAGAACCTGCTAATCCTTAACGATTTCATTGTACAGGACTGCTGTGAGAAGAGGAAGGGTAAGCATGGAGATGATCTGATTTTCATCTGAGAGAGGCTGAGGCAGAGGCAGGAAAAGGGCTTTAGCCATTTTCCCACACAACATGCCTATCCTATTGTGACTCCAGCTGCTGCTCCAGAAATGTATGTCTTGCACAGATGTGGCATCACATCTGCTAGCCTTGTATGGATAACCTGGGTATACTAGATTGTTACAAATGGTATTAAATGTCTTTGTTTAGGAACTGAATCAAGCACAAAGTGATGTCCCCAAAGGCATATGGATAGGCTGTGGAATAGCAGGGAGAAATCCCAAATCCCAACTAAATCTGCCTCCACTAGCCATCCTTTCTTGCTGCTGTGTTACTTTATCTCATTTACACATGCAGAAAGCCTTGGATTGGCCCCGTGCTTTAAAACATGTAATGATAAAGAAAAGTTGGTTATTAAATGAAAAATTTTTCATGAATGCATCGTAAAAACCTGACATTCAGGATTTGGTCTGTATTAGGTGGCTGTCTTTTATCTATATCTATTACATTTACTATTGAATCTGAATCACTTTTTCTAAAGGCTTGCATGCAGGTGCTTAAATAACCTTGCAGACCTAAAAGAGTTATCTGAGGTTCACTTGTCAAATTTGTGCCACTTTCTTCCATTACAGGAAGTAGAAGGTAACAGTGGTGTGGCCCAGGGTCCATGTATTCCTTATTTCTAGCCTCATAGTTCCACCTTAATTGCACAAACTTGAAAGTCCCTGTTTCCAAGTCTAAACTTGATCTGTTTCTAGTCCCTCATCACACTCATTGGCCATATCCTGCTGAGCTCATTGAACTTTTTGAGCATCCTTCATAGGATTCAAAAGGAAGATTAAATTCTGTGGTGGTGATGGTGAGAAGGTGGTGTAGTCTCCTTTTCAGCAGCAATAAGACAGTTTTGTATATAAAGGAGGCCATCTCTGCAAATGGGAAGACACAGTATAGTCCAAAATTGATCCATTAGATCATTCAAACTCCTAAACTGAATGCTGTAATATGTAATAGTGCTATACACTATGTATGAGCAAAACCAGCAAATCTGAGAGTCTTGGCAGGCCCCTGTTTCTCTATAGCGATAGCAGTAATGGCTAACTAGAGAATGCTTTAGGTCTCACTCCTTTCACCAGAGATTCTCATAAGCCTTTGTTTTTAATGGATGCTTGCCTCAGTGAACTGCAGTATTGCCAAGGTCAAGTGTCCAGAATGTATGCATATTGTGAGGTTTGACTCAAACAAGTGAGCTTAAATAAGTAGTTTTTAATGGAGTTCTTTTTCTTTCCTATTTTCTGGTTTCTGAGATGGCAATCACGTTTTCAGGTCTTTCTGCAGAACAATGACATTTTGCAAATAATTAAAAAAAAAATGAAAGCTGAGATTCTTATATGTGGTCTGGATTCCAGTAGCTAGCATTTTAAGAACATCAAATATGTCCTTGATAGAAATATTAGAATTTCCAAATAGGAAATTTAGGCCTGCAAGGTATGGGGCTGTGCTGGTCTTGAAAGATGTAAAAGCAGAATAGCAAAAGTGGCCTACTTTATGGAAATATGATTGTCAGAGAAAGACACTTTTCTTCATATTAATTTACAGAACCTCAAAAGCTTTTGGTGGAGGGGTGGGGAGAGGGAAGGGAAAGGAAAATATAGGGGTAAACAATGGAATAATTAGAACCTCCAGAGAGGACTGTAGAGAATCAAAACAAACTTGTGCTATTAGCTTTCTGCTGGTATTCACAGTATTTTGGCAGAGAAAAAAAGAGAAACAAATATTAAAAAAGGATCTTAGCAGTAAACAGATAGAAAAGGAGGTTTTGAGGAAGAACTTGAAAATCTGAAAATATATTGATTTAAAATAATGTTAACTACTCCAAGCTGACTTATATCTACAAATAATTTCTAAAATAAGAGAGACCTCTTGAGGAGTAAAGATGAATCTCATTAGCTCTGTTCTTAGATGTCTTTGATGTCTGTTTTACTAATAGGTGAGCAAGTTACACAAAGGAAAACAGAATAAAGGAAAGCATTCCTGAGAAGACCTAAGTCAAAACTGATTTGACATCCATTTGGTGGAAATAAAGTGCATCTACAGCCAAGTGAATGCTTTATCCACATAATTTTGAAGCATGCTCTAGTAACCTGCTACTAGTAAAACACAAATCCTTAAAAGAATTAATTCTGAAGTATCTCAAAGATGAAGGGATAACAAATCTAGACAGTAAGAAAGACATTTGAGCATGAGACTGTTATTTGGCTCCCACCGCAATATCCCAAAATTCAATACTGCAAGTGAAGTAACTGACTCTTGAGAAGAATAACAGCATACCAACAATGTAACCTGCAATGTCTGGAACAACTTAAAAATGAAATAAAAGTAGTATTTTTACCCTGCCTTGTTTAAAATGCAAATAATTTTAAAGATCATCTTTAAGCCTCCTAAAAACTTTGTTAGCACATGCATTGTTATCCTGCAGCAGAACAGATGCCATTTTTGTCATTTTCTAGGATATTCTAATAAGATTGCAGTATGAGGGTGTTGATTTTATTAATCTTAGTTAAAAGAAGAGAAAAACTAAAAAATGTACTTTGAGCTTCACTGAAATAAAATCATATTCTTTTCACAGAAAAGGGAGGTCAAATCCTGGACAGGTTCCAGCCCCAAGTTAAAAGTGTAACAACTTGACAGAAAGATGAATGGTCACAGATGTCTGGATGTGAGGAAAGAAGGTAGATAGTAGGGGTTTATTTGCAATTAATTTTTTTCTTTAAAATTTTAATATTTTGCTTAAAGTGATAGGATGTTTGTGATTCAATTACAGCAATGTCCTTTTAGGGGCAGAATTAAGATTATCTTCAAATCTGATCTCTCTTTTTTTTGAGCATTCCTGTTCAGACAAGATATACAAGTAGAAGTGATGCCTGTTGTTAGACCAGGATCCATCAATTTCTCAGTTACATGGTTATTATGTATGGCCTGTTATTTCAGCCAAACTCTTCTGCAAAAATTCCTTTTTTATGATGTAAACATGCTTTATCATTAAAAAAGTAGTTCTTTTGTATGGTGGAGATTACATATCATTTAGCATTTTATTTTGTCTTAATGTCTTATAATCAGATAAGTTTTCTTGTTCCATAGGCAGCAAAATCAGACTAAGAAAGATTTGTAGGGGGAGCTTTGAAGGCTCAGAGATACCATCTGGGAAAAGGACAACATTTAGGGGTTTTTATGCTTCATAAATTGTTCCTGCAAGAAAACCTAGTGGTGTAAAGTAGAAGCTGTACCCCTGATTTGGAAAATGAAAATTAACACTACACTGAGGCAGAGCACACTGGCCTGCCTGTTACTGCTGCTGCTTAGGCTTATCCTTTAGGCATAACCCTCTAGTGGAACAGGATGGGATTTCAGTTGCATGTGGGAAATGTCTCCAGTGTCTTTCAAGCAAGGTGCCATGAGAGATGCTACTCCTGAAACCACTCTGATCACACCCGAGCTCTGATGCTCTGAAAGGCCATAATGAAAGAAAGATGTTTAGCATGCAGCTGTCCAGAGGGGCATTTCTGCTGTGTTCCTTGTAAACTAAGTAAATAAAAATCAACTGCAGAGATCCCAAGGTGAAAGGAAAATGGAAACTCTAGGGTTTTTTTTTAGGGAGATGGACCATGAAACAGGTTTCTTTTAAATTCAAATTGTCAGTAGCTACTTCTTTGACTCCCTTCTCCACAAATTCCACCAGATGATCTTTTCAAACTATGATGACATCATCTTTTGTTCCTGAAGAGGCTTCCTTTCCCCAGGGATCTCTAAGGAAAGACAGTATTTGAGGTATACAGAACAGTTGCTTTCAGGAAATAATTGTTGCCACTGACTAGGTATATTAGCTGCTGTCAGATTTAAAGGGATTATTCATCCTATCAGAAATAGCTGGGAACCAAAGAAACAGCTTTTATTTCTCCCAAGCCTTAGGCTCTTAAGCATTTTGCAAGAATACCTTCAGGAATCCACTGCTAAGGAATAAGGTATTAGTTATAAATGGACTGACATTGTACTGGTAAGGTTAATTTGCAAAGGATAAAGATGGATTTGGGGTTAAAATAGAACATAGCAGTTGGAAAATCCCTACTGGTCTTTCTTGTGTGATTCTGAGAAACTGATTTCATTTGTTTTGTCCTAGGTCACTGTAAATTTACGGTAATGATAATATATCTGCATGTTGTAATATGAGTGCAATTCTGAATGAAATATTTGGTCCTGGCCTATTCTGAAGCTCTTCTGTCAAATACAGAATGTGTGCCAGGTAGCTGCAGGGATAGTGCAGTCACCAGTGTTCAGATTGTCTGTCTGATAACTCAGATGAGGGAGGACCCACCCATGTGCTACACTGGAGGTAGAAAGGGGGCCTGCCTCTAGGGAGGGGAGGAACATACTGTCCCTTGACAGCATATGATCTCTTCTGTCACATCCTAACGGTTCTGCTGGCACATACTGAAAGAGGGCACAAAAGGCTTCTGCCTCTTGACCGTTTCCCTCTGCTATTTGCAAACTGTGGGGCAGAAGGGAAGGGAAGGACAGGTATCTGTGTAGGTGAGGGTACAAGCCAAATAAGTGGAGGCATGGAGTAACTTTCCTTGCTGGCCCTGAAATCAAGATAGGTGGCTGTGCAAGCAGCTGCACCTCTGCTTTTGATACTTTTACCCCTAAACACATCAGTGCTAGTGCCAGTTATTATCTGTCCCAAACCTGCTGTTTGATCCTCGCAGTTCTTTTTCCTTTTCAGGTGGGATATTTATTCCAGGATTGCACAGGGCTTTGTCCTGCAGCTTAATTTAAGTCAGTATTTTTAGATTTCAAGGAAACCTTGCAAAATAGCTATGCAGTTTGTTCTTATCACTGGTTCAAACTTTGGGGAATGTAGAATGACAGACTCTGAGCACCAACTATGTCATCCGTAGGGGCGTAACAGTGAAGCTTCTGACATAATTCACCCATTTTATGGGTAGGTCAGCAATTTAAAAAAATGCAAGGAACTTGGTCAATGAACAGACCTTACAGGTACAATACACAGCCAGGCATGACAGTTAATTTTAACATTTCAGCATGACCTAGGCACCTACATATTTCATTAAGCAGAACTTGTAAAGGGCCTTGTGGAAGCACCATCTGCCGATTTCCGATAAAACTGCAAATGCTATGGAATCTTTTTGCTGTTTGTTCTGTGTTGAAATGGGCTCAGTGCTAAATGCTAAACCCAAGGCGCTGCCAGCTTGAATCCAGATTTGAATCAGAATGATTTGTTTGTGTTGCTCTGTAGTTTATGGAGTGCTTTTCTTTCCTATGCAAGTTAATGGAGAAAAACTACTACAACCTGAACTTCTCCTCTGTGCTTTCCAGACCATATGACATTTCTTCCACAGGATTGTTCCTGGTGCTTTTAATAATGACTCTTCATTATATTCATAAATATCCCAGGAGATTCCACTTCCTGATTACTTACATGATGATTATACAAAGACAAACCACCTAGGTCTAGTTCAGGGCCAAGATACAGTACACCAGCTGGATACACTAGAGTCAAAAGCAATGACTCATTTACAGACCTGTCCTCCACAGTCATTTATAAACAAAAGAAAAAAAACATTGTTAAGGAAATAGTGGTTGAATGGATTTTCATAATAATTTCGAGGTAGAATGACATAGAGTACATTAAACCCAGAAGACGAAGGGGATGTGATATTTTTCTATATTGAATCATATGTGAGAAGAACCAGGACATCCTATTACATTATCAGATTTCTTTTTATATGTGGACAACTCTCCTTCATCTTACAGGATTTAGTATGAAGAGCTCAAGAGCAGGACATACATCGTGCTTCAGAGTTAATGAGAATACTGTAAGTAATGGTAAGAGCTGCCTCATTATGCTGCAGAATAATTTTATGGGGAAGGTAAAGCATGACTGTCTTCCTCAGACTAGTTGTATAAATAAAGTTTGTGGGACTACTCACATGAGTAAAGTGAGAAATATTTGACCCATGATTTTACATATCAAATATCTTTACATATTATTAACAATTTATAAAGTTGGATATAAAAATGTGACTTGTTAATGCCAAACTTATGTCATGTGGAACAGGAAGAGAAAGAACAGAGACTTTCCTATATGGTTTGTCAAACCGTTTTCAATAAACTTTAAGTGGCCCATGGCCGTAGGTGCAGATTATAAATTGGCTTGGAGGCAGGTGTTTCCATGGCTGCAAGGGAACTAGTGTCAACATGTATTCACAGACTGTATCCAAAATATTCACACTAAAAGTATGTGCCAGTGCTTGCAATAGAAAATAAATGGAAGTAAGCTTATGATTCTGGAACAAATTTCCTATCTACTGAAACTAAAACTGGAACCATAAACACTACAGCTGGAAGTGTGGCGATTCACAACACAGACTCCATATCCATGCACAAGCAAAGCCAAAACCGTTTATTAACAAAAGAGCAGCCTTAATATAGCCTGCCTCCTGAGCTAGTATTTCTCCCTTCTCTCTGCTTCTGAATGTGTTCTATCGCACTAGTTCCACATACAGTATAAACATAGATAAGCGCGCTCTCCTGCTTTGGTGCTCCAGCTGTGCCCCTGACCTTCTGTCCTGCATATGAAGGCCTCAGTTCTGTGGTTTTTTTTGTGGGTTGTTTTTCTATCCCACGGCTTGCATCCAACAAGGGCGATGAGATCTCCGGTGCTGTCACGGGAGGCCACATTCACTTACTCCACAATTCCCCCTTCTTTTTCAACTATCAATATGGTTTTCTGAGATTTATCTATTAAATGTTGTAAGCATTTTAATAAGCATGGGATATAGATAACAATACACAAAAACATTCCAATGCAAAAGATTGCATACTTCACAAGGATTTTTACCCATCTGCCCAGACGTAGCCTACTAACGAGCTGAGCAAGCCAACTCCAATCATTATCTATTTGCAGTTTCTGCAGGTTTTTTTCTCTCTGGCTGCTGAATACTTTTGTGAATAGATTCTGAACAGAAGTGTCTTGACTTATGGCTTTCGCCAGTGTTACCCAAACATTGTTAGACGATAGCAGCTTGGGTAACCCTGGCCAAGAACATACCCAGTTACATGAACAGATTATAAATACAATCAACAGAGCATCTTCATTTTCCTTCAGTAGGGTTTGGTTCTTCTGATGCGGAATTTTCTGTTGAGGGTTGATACCGATACGGCCAGACACAACGGGCTGGGATCCAGCGAGGTCCTGACCCTGTGGAGACACAAGCATAACCTCTCCCCCATGTTATTAGGGGGAAGGGACCCTCCATTATTCCGGATTCTAAATTTCATACGAGGACCTGGTCCATTATTGGTCTTAATTATACGCGGGATACCTAAGGATGCAAAGGCACAGGTAAAGTGTTTGATCTAGCTGACCAGGAAAGTGTACTAAAGCTGTTTGAAAGTCTAGAGAAGTTTGCATCAAATACTGTAACATATGTGACGACACTTATACAATGATTCTGGCAATATCTTGTCCTGCTAATACTCTGAGTCACTGTCGTCCTTTCATAATTAACAGGGCAAAGCTTTCAGGACGCGTCATGACGGTCTTATGTAACTGATTAGCAAGAAATATCCATTTGATTATCACTAAGGGGTCGTTGCGTGTTACATCCCACTGATAAAGCAGTGCATATGGCTGGCTAGATGGATTCAAGATGACTAGTTGAAAGGGTAATTCAGGACAGGCGCAATCTGCTTGACGCGAAGCAATAGCGTCAGAAACCTTTGTAAGTGCCACCGTCACTTCAGGGGTTAAAATGCGAGGTGACAAAAGCTCAGGGTTGCCTTTCAATAGAGAAAATAAAGGGCTTAATTCATGATTCATAATACCTAACAGAGGTCGAACCCAATTAATAGTACCTAAGAGTTTTTGTAAATCATGGAGTGTCTTGACATTAGTTTGGATTTTTACATGTTGTGGCCTGGTTTTTTGTTCTGTTATTCTCCACCCTACATACTGCCATGGGCTTGCCTGTTGAATCTTCTCTGGTGCAATTTGCAGACCGGCCTGCTTTATTTGGTGGGATGCAAACGCTAAGGTCATTTGCATATATTCATCAGATTCTGCGGCTATAAGGATATCATCCATGTAGTGATAGATAAGTGCTTCAGCAAATTGCTCACGTACTGGGGATAGGGCTTTTGCTACAAACCATTGACATATTGTAGGGCTATTTTTCATGCCTTGTTGTGCTGGTTTTGGCTGAGAAGGGGTTAATTCTCTTCACTGTGGGGGTCGGCTACCTTTCCAGCTTCCTGCACTCTGCCAAATCAGCAGGGCGCTGGGAGGGGCAGGGCCATGGTGGGGGCGGCTGACCCCGACTGGCCAATGGCATGTTCATTCCATACCATGTGACACCATGACCAGTATATTAAGGGGGGCAGTTTGCGGCTTGGGGAGGCATGGCGTCGGGTCGGCAGGCGGTGAGTGGCTGTGTCATGTGCGGTTTGTTTGGGTGGTTCATTCCCCTCTCCCCCCTCTCCCCCCTCCCCCCTCCCCCCGCGTTTCACGCCTCTCGTCGTTTTCCTTTCCATTGCATTTCTGTTGTTGTTGTTGTTGTTTTATTTTAATTATTAAACTGTTCTTATCTCAACCCACGAGCATTACCCTTCTGATTCACTCCCCCGTCCCACCAGTGGGGGAGTGAGCGAGTGACTGTGTGGGGCTGAGTTGCCAGCTAAACCACGACACTTGTGGCAACGCTACCCAATGATAGCGTTTGTGGGGCTCACTAATATTAATGGAAGGGACTGAAAACACAAATTTAGGGGCATCGTTAGGGTGCAAAGGAATTGTAAAAGAACAGTCTTTTAAATCAATAATAGTAAGATGCCAGTTGCGGGGGATCATGGCAGGTGACGGCATGCCTGGTTGTAGCGTACCCATATCCTCCATTACAGCATTAATTTTCCTTAGGTCACGTAAGAGATGCCATTTACCATTTTTCTTCTGAATGACAAATACAAGTGAATTCC
Organism: Phalacrocorax carbo; assembly: GCF_963921805.1. Taxonomy (NCBI): domain Eukaryota; kingdom Metazoa; phylum Chordata; class Aves; order Suliformes; family Phalacrocoracidae; genus Phalacrocorax; species Phalacrocorax carbo. The sequence continues at coordinate 1,452,244 of NW_026990253.1, read as the reverse complement.
ATGGACTAGTGATAGGTACTATGTGTCCTGCATGTAATTGTTCATCAACTAATGCATGTAAATGGTGCAATTTGACAACAGGCAGGGGCCACTGTTCCACCCATACCGGAGTTTGTGTTGTCCATGTCAATTCTAAGGTGGATTGCGCCGCAGTGGCCCTCAGGATAAATTTGACCCAATTTGCACTCCCCACTGACTTATACAGTCCCATCCCCATAATGTAATTGGTGTTGCTAATACAAATGGGCACATCGATGCTACCTGTTTGTCAGGCCCTTCGATTAATATCATGTTTTTACTCTGCAATGGTAAAGCATTCCCACGAGTTCCAGTTAAAGCTTCCCCAAGTTGCACCAGAGCCCAGTCTTTGAGCCACAGTTCTTTAGAGATGGCGGTGACATCAGCACCAGTGTCAAGAATACCAGCTAATTGGATAGAGGTCTTGTTTTTTGTCGTCAGGGTACAGTGCAGCATGGGGCGCGTAGCACTCACTGAGCCCACAGAATACGCAGGGCCCCTGTTGATCCAAAGCCTTGACACCCTTGTACTGTGTTAGTGGTTTGTGGGGGATGGGCATTAAAGTAGACTAACTGAGCTATTCATGAGCCTTGCACAATAGTGCAGAGTGGGGTGGGAGTCCAGGCCATAATTTTGATTTCACCAGAGTAATCCGAATCAATAACGCCGGGTAAAACAAATAGCCCTTGCAGGGTTGTAGACAATCATGGGGCACCAGGGTAAAAGATTTCATGATTGACCCCAACATGTTCCTTGAATATGGGGATCCCAGTCCATATTCTATCACTCCTCCTCCTCATCGCATTTCCTTAATAATGGAAAAGTTAAGTCCTTCTCATCTCGGTTGTTGATTGGGATCATAGATGACAGGGGCTATGATCTTCGCGGCCAGCTCATGATCCCCAGCAGCTAATGCCTCTCTACGGATCGCTTGCCATTGATCATGTGGGTCGGGGTGTGTGTGTGTGTACAAATCAGGTTCTTTCTCTGGATCAATGGGTCCAGGATCAAACAGGTAATAAGGATCATCATCACTGTTCGAGGACCCTAGGTAAACTTGAGTCTTACATCAGGTGCCTTTCCTTTTTCCTGGGACCTTGGATTTAGCTGGCATTGGTGGGGCAGTGGGTAGAGCGGCAGACTCACGCTCTCCGGCATCTCAGTAACTAGCTTCCTGCTTGCGCATAAGCTCTAATATTTGTCTCCAGGGAGTTAAGAGCTCTGCCGCAGTTTTATCTGACCTTGTTGCTCTATCCCTCAATTTAACTCCTGCTTCGTCCCAAGTTTCAGAGTTAAAAATGTTAACTGCGTTGACCCCCTCACAGTTTATCGATACCCACTTCAAAATTCTCTTTAATGACTGCGGGTCGGTATCAACCTTGTGTTTTTGTAGGAATCCCTCCATTAGGGTCAGTACTGACTTCTCCTCAGATGATATATTACTCCCCATAGTTCCTCACAGCTCACCTCAGTCGATGAGGGATTGCAGCCAGCCCCTCTTCCTTTCAGCAGCACTTCAGTCCTGTGGGGCTCGCCACCGGTTCACCTTCTTAGGTCAATTTGTCGCTCCTCACACGGGGCACCATTTGTGGAGATTCACGACACAGACTCCGTATCCATGCACAAGCAAAGCCAAAGCCGTTTATTAACAAAAGAGCAGCCTTAATATAGTCTGCCTCCTGAGCTAGTATTTCTCCCTTCTCTCCGCCTCTGAATGTGGTCTATCACACTAGCTCCACATATGGTATAAACATAGATAAGCACGCTCTCCTGCTTCGGTGCTCCAGCTGTGCCCCTGACCTTCTGTCCTGCATATGAAGGCCTCAGTTCTGTGTTTTTTTGTGGGTTGTTTTTCTATCCCACGGCTTGCATCCAACAAGGGCGATGAGATCTCCGGTGCTGTCACGGGAGGCCACATTCACTTACTCCACATGGAAGATTATTTTTTATCTCTGCCACCATTAAGATTTCCATCTCAGATGTTTTGCTTGTAATAGATCTGTTTCAAAATGTGAAAACATAAAAGATAGCAATTTTTTCTCTCTCTTTTATTTGTTCCTCTCTCTCTCACAAAAGATAAAGGGTAAGAGAAAGGAAATAAATTTCAGTTCTTTATCTGGGACACAGAAATGATGATACTGAGTGGGCTGGTGCCTCCATGCAGTAGACTACCTCTGACTGAGATCAACTCCACCAGAAGTCTCTGAAAAGGTCCAAGAAACCCCAGGGTAGACAAATATGGAATAATGTGACCACAGGTGAGATTCTTCATTGTGGTAATAAGTTAGTGGTCAGCTCTGTGTCTGAAATGTGCATCTATGCTCTTGCTCTTAAAAAAAGGGACTCCCCGCCTTATGTAACTGTAGCAGTTTTGACCTGTCACAGAATCTAATCCTTTTGAGTCCTGCTAAATTATTTGCCTGGGTTTTTATCTTGTAGCAATGAGTTTAACACTTAAATAAAGCAGGTCTTTTCATCACTACTAAAAATAACTCCTACTTTGATGGAAATGTGAATTAGAGGCATATAATTCAGGACCACAGCCATTTAAATTATTATCCCTGATAATTTCCAGTATTGAATTCTCCAGAAAGGAGTGTGGAGAAATATATGATGTACGGCACAAAATATTTGGAGTATTACTTAGAAACACTTGGAGCTACGTGCTTCAGTGCTGCTTTTTTGTCACAGTAAGCTGCATGGGGTGCCTTTGTGCCACAAGAAGGTGACAGTGACAGAGGGAGGGAGCAGGGGAGCTTCAGCCCCACTTTCTGCACCAGCAGTTCCTTGCAGTGTCCCAAGCTCTCCAGTGGCGAGTAAAATAGGTCTTTTTCAGAGACAAGTGTGCTGTCTTCCTTGCCAGCTTGTGTTCATATCAGGGCTGTGTCTGAAGGTGGCAGGAGGCTGGGGTGTAGCAGGGCTGAGTAACACACCTGTGGGAGGGCAGCCCCACACTTGGGGCTATGTTATAGGAGTGTTTCCTTTTTAATATTCAAAATGGGTTGCCTTTTAAATTTAATTGTCTCCTTGTTGTTTTATGAGGACAAAGAGTAAATAAGGTTATGCTGTTTGTTATGGGATTGCATAGTGACCATCTGCGGGCCTTATTGTGGTAGCCACAGTTCAAATGTAGAGTAATAAACAAGTCCTAATTCTAATATCTTAACATCTAAATAGACCAGACAGATGAAGGGTAAGACAAGTGGCAGAAAATGCAAGCAAAATAGGAGTATTCAATTTACATCCTTCATACCATTTTATTTTACAGTATATGCTTGCACTGTGGCTGCTGGTTTCATTTATTTCCAATCTAAACAGTCCTGACATTTTAAGACCATGGAATCCTTATCATGGCTGTAACATGCTTATCAGCTGTCTCCAGTCACTTTATTTCTGTCAAATCACAGAATCATAGAATGGTTTGGGTTGGAAGGGACCTTAAAGATCATATAGTTCCTCCCTCCCTGCCATGGGTAGGGACACATTCCATTAGACCAGGTTGCTCAAAGCACCATCCAACCTGGTCTTTAGCACTTCCAGGAACAGATCCACAGCTCCTCTGGGCAACCTGTTCCAGTGCCTCACCACCCTCATAGTGAAGAAAAAATAGACAATTGCTTGTCCTTGCTTAGGTGGAGTAATCAGAACAGAACATAGTATTCAACATGAGGACATACCACTTACTTGCATAACAGCATTCAGATATTTTCAGTATTATTCCTTATTACTTGCTGACCAAGGCAATTGGAACAGATGTTTCCCCTGAGCTGTACACAATGACATCTAGCTGGTTTTCTTGGGTGTATAAGCAGTGCAGAAGTGGTTCAAATTATGCTTGCCATTGTACATTGCTTCCTGAATTAGTGTAGTAATATTATTTATTATCTGCTCATGCTCTGAAAAAAAAAAGGCATTCTTTTCACAATGGGCTATGTAAATGGGGATGGTGAAAGGCTTCCCCTCTGTAAGACTGCGAAAATCAGGCCTTTTCAATGAATATATTACTAAAACTTTTCTTCACTGAATTTTTGGACATGGAGAAGCTTCCAATAGCTAGAAAGGCTGTAGAGAGCAAGACTTGGGAGGTTGTGTAATTACTACATACTCCTCATCTTTCATAAGACAGGCTTATCTACAGGCTGCAATTCTGCATGAGCTGAACATTTAGGCTTGGTAACTGACTTCTGCCGCTTCCCATTTCCTTTTACAGACCTCTGCCTGAAGGATTGTCGTGGTTTAGCTGGCAGCTCAGCCCCACACAGTCGCTCGCTCAGTCCCCCACCGGTAGATGGGGGAGAGAATCAGAAGGATAACGCTCGTGGGTTGAGATAAGAACAGTTTAATAAATAAAATAAAACAACAACAACAAAAAAAATGCAATGGAAAGGAAAACAACGAGAGGCGTGAAACCTGGGGGGGAGGGGAATGAACCACCAAAACAAACCACAGGCAACACAGCCAGTCACCACCCACTGACCCAACACCACACCTATCCCAAGCTGCAAACTTCCCCCCCGCTTAATATACTGGTCATGGTGTCACATGGTATGGAATGAACATCCCATTGGCCAGTCGGGGTCAGCCGCCCCCGCCATGACCCTGCCCCTCCCAGCCTCCCACTGACACAGCAGAGCCGGGAATCTGGAAAGGTAGCCGACCCCCCCCCCACAGGGAGGAGGGTTAACCCCTTCTCAGCCAAAACCAGCACAAGGATAGTCAGCCACACTTTCTGTGGTGACAGCTAAGGATGACTTTATTCTAACCCTTTTAAACAGACACTTCAGGTAGTTTTAAATGTAAATAATTTAATAGACTCTAGCCAGCAATTCCTAAGGCATCTTGCTTGTAAAGTAACAACCAAGCCAAATGTATTTAGTACTGAGGCTTTTGCCATGACATATGCATATTATTTAACAACCTCTCTCCCCAGAATGGTGCATAACAAAACAATAGCTAACATGTAGTTGTGAAATAGTTGTATCTGCAGCAATCTAGAATTCAGAGTTCCTCAAGTAGTATAGTACGGATAATATTTGTTGTCACAATATTTCTGCTTTTATCTTTTTTAAGAGTAATTTTGTGTGTCAAAAGGATTTATCAAGAAAGTGAATATTGTTGTGTTTGTGTCTTATGCCTTCTTGTCAAGCAGCAAAATCACATCTACTACTGCACCTGCACATACTCTTTATTTTATTTTTTGAGGCGTGGAAAGGAACAATTCTGCAATATCCCATATTGAGACGTATGGAGCTGGCTTCAAGGCAGTGCAGACCTGTATGAAATGAGAAAGTTTGAGAGCTTTGTGAACTTTCATAGAGGTTCACAAGAAAGCTGTTTGGCACAGGTGTTTCTGTAATTGTGATACACTGGAAAAATTCAGCAAGTTCAAGGCCAATTATGCTGTGGCTACAGCTGTTCTAACTCATACTTCTGCATGGACAATGTGGTGCTTTAGTGTTAGCACACTTGGTTGTATAATATAAAACAAATAGGAAAGGGAATATTGGCCAGACCAAGGTGGTGCTCGCTCTTTGTTGTTTTATGAGTTTTTAACCCCTTCTCATAGAAATGCTACTGGCAAAAGCTGCGTCATTACAAAGTTACTGGGGTGGAGAATGGCCAGATATCTCCTAACACCTCTGCTTCTATCTGCTGTTCATCTTCATGTGCCACTTGGTTTCCCTGAGCTAGGAAGCATGAAGCACAAATGCAGTATAAGTTATTCTTTTGCTCCTTGGCTTGCAGCTTGTTCCTGTGCATTTAAAAGAAAAGGGTGCTTGAAGTCCAAGGCAATTGGGTTGCACAGAACTGGTGTCAAATCTATCATCAGGGTTGTACTGTGTGCATCTGGTGATCGGAATTAATTTATCATCGCTGCTATTACCTAACCTTTCTATAGAGGGCAACAGGAGAGTCCAGTCTGTGCTAGAAAAAGCATGTATGCAGTCTCTGCTCTGAGCTTGTTGCTGGTATGGATGCTGGCTCAGGAAGACCTGTCTGAGTGGACAGTTTGAGCCTCTACCTAGCTGACTTCTCTGGGTGACAGTGCGGTTACTTTGCAGAGTATTAATCCTAAAATCGGATTCTGCATCTGTAGCCTGTCGTGGTTTAGCCAGCAGATCAGCCCCACACAGTCACTCACCCACCGGTAGATAGGGAGGGAATCAGAAGGGTAATGCTCGTGGGTTGGGATAAGAACAGTTTAATAATTAAAATTAAAAGAAACAACAACAGAAATGCAACATAAAGGAGAACAATGAGAGGCACAAAACCCCAGAGGGAGGGGAAGGGAGGGGGGAGGGGAACAAACCGCTGAAACAAACAGCACACTACGCAGCCGCTCACCGCCCGTCGACACGCCGCCGCGCCACTCCAGAGCCACAAACTGCCCCCACTTAATATACTGGTCATGGTGTCACATGGTATGGAATGAACATGCCATTGGCCAGTCAGGGTCAGCCGCCCCCACCATGGCCCTGCACCTCCCAGCCTCCCGCCACGCGACCGAGTGGGGGAAGCTGGAAAGGTAGCCGACCCCCACAGTGAGGAGAATTAACCCCTTATCAGCCAAAACCAGCACCTTCTCCACCCCTTATTCCATACCATTTACACCATGCCCAGGTCCCATACCATCCAATACAACCTTACCAACCACCACCCCTCCCCTTCCCATCCTTTAACATAACACACAGACATCATTCCCTTAGTGCATGGACCTTCCCTGTAAAATGTCCATTAAAACGTCCATTGAGTTCACCCAGTCCATGACTCTGGGCTCCATCTGTCGTACCAGTCTTTCAGGAAGGGAGAGATGGTGTGTGTGGCGTTGAGTTGCTGCATACCGAGTCAGTCATCATTCCATCACTGCTGCACTTTGCTTGTTTCACAGTCTATCTTCCATGGGTTGGGAGGCTCATACTCTGATATCATTGATACAACACAGAGACGACACACAATATTATATAGCAGTTTGCATTGTGCCATTCAGTTCATTGACTGTTTTCACCCAAAATCAAATCCCCTTGAGGCACACATCGGATATAGCCATCCTCCCGCATCACCCACCAAGTGCACCCAGGTCCTCGAGCAAAAGCAATCCCATGAATGGATTTGCCTTTGCCTGAGACAGGAATAACCCACACTCTTTTGCCCAGCATACTTTTTGTGTGCACTACAGGGACTCTATCCCCTTCCACAGTATGTAGGATTTCTGACTGGGCAGGGCCAACTGGATTGGCAGATCCCCTCGTGTTGACTAACCAGGTAGCTTTTGCTAAATGTGTATCCCAGTGCTTGAATGTTCCACCCACCATTGCTCTCAGTGTAGTCTTTAACAGCCTATTGTACCGTTCAATTTTCCCAGAGGCTGGTGCATGATAGGGGATGTGATACACCCACTCAATGCCATGCTCTTTGGCCCAGGTGTCTATGAGGTGATTTCAGAAATGAGTCCCACTGTCTGACTCAATTCTCTCTGGGGTGCCATGTCGCCACAGGACTTGTTTTTCAAGACCCAGGATAGTGTTCCAGGTAGTGGCATGGGGGACAGGATATGTTTCCAGCCAGCCAGTCGTTGTTTCTACCATTGTAAGCACATGGCGCTTGCCTTGGTGGGTCTGTGGGAGTGTGATATAGTCAGTTTGCCAGGCCTCCCCATATTTACAGTTCAGCCATCGTCCCCCATACCACAGAGGCTTTACTCACTTTGCTTGCTTGATTGCAGCGCGTTTCACATTTGTGGATAGCCTGTGCAATAACATCCATGGTCAAGTCCACCCCTCGATCACGAGCCCACCTGTATGTTGCATCTCTCCCTTGATGACCTGAGGTGTCATGGGCCCACCGAGCTAGAAATAGTTCACCCTTATGCTGCCAGTCCAGATCCACCTCAGCCACTTCAATCTTGGCAGCCTGATCCACCTGCTGGTTGTTCCAATGTTCTTCAGTGGCCCGACTCTTGGGGACGTGAGCATCCACATGACATACCTTTACAACCAGGTTCTCTACCCGGGCAGCAATATCGTGCCACAATGTGGCAGCCCAGATGGGTTTACCTCTGCGCTGCCAGTTGCTTTGCTTCCACTGCTGCAGCCAGCCCCACAGGGCATTTGCCACCATCCAGGAGTCAGTATAGAGATAGAGCACTGGCCACTTTTCCCGTTCAGCAATGTCTAAGGCCAGCTGGATGGCCTTTACCTCTGCAAACTGGCTCGATTCACCTTCTCCTTCAGCAGTTTCTGCTACTTGTTGTGTAGGACTCCATACAGCAGCCTTCCATCTCTGGTGCTTTCCCACAAGGCGACAGGACCCATCAGGGAACAGGGCATACTGCCTTTCATCTTCTGGCAGTTTGTTATAAAGTGGGGATTCTTCAGCGCGTGTCACCTCCTCCTCTGATGAAAAGCCAAAATCTTTGCGTTATGGCCAGTCCACGATCACTTCCAAGATTCCTGGGCGACTGGGGTTTCCTACTCGAGCCCACTGGGTGATCAGTGCAACCCATTTACTCCACGTAGCATCAGTTGCATGGTGTGTAGAGGGGATGTTTCCTTTGAACATCCAGCCCAGCACTGGCAGTCAGGGTGCCAGGAGCAGCTGTGCTTCAGTACCAACCACTTCTGAAGCAGCTCGAACCCCTTCATATGCTGCCAATATCTTTTTTGCAGTTGGAGTATAGCAGGCTTCGGACCCTCTGTGTCCCCGACTCCAAAACCCTAGGGGTCGACCTCGGGTCTCCCCATGTGCTTTCTGCCAGAGGCTCCAGGTAGGGCCATTCTCCCCGGCTGCAGTATAGAGCACATTTTTTACATCTTGTCCTGCCCGGACTGGCCCAAGAGCTTCTGCATGGACTATTTCTCATTTAATCTGTTTAAAGGCTTGTCGTTGCTCAGGGCCCCATTTGAAATCATTCTTTTTCCGGGTCACTTGTTAGAGAGGGCTTACGATCAGACTGTAATTTGGAATATGCATTCTCCAAAAACCCACAACGCCCAAGAAAGCTTGTGTTTCCTTTTTGCTAGTTGGTGGAGACATGGCTGCTATTTTGTTGATCACATCCATTGGAATCTGACGACGACCATCTTGACATTTGATTCCTCAGAACTGGATTTCTCATGCAGGTCCCTTCCCCTTACTTTTTTTTATGGCAAAACCAGCTTTCAGAAGGATTGGGACTATTTTCTCTCCTTTCTCAAAAACTTCTTCCGCTGTGTTGCCCCACACGATGATGTCATCAATGTATTGAAGGTGTTCTGGAGCTTCTCCCTGTTCCAGTACAGTCTGATTCAGTCCATGGCAAATGGTAGGACTGTGTTTCCACCCGTGGGGCAGTGGATGCCAGGTGTACTGGACGCCCCTCCATGTGAAGGCAAACTGTGGCCTGTATTCTGCTGCCAGAGGGATTGAGAAGAATGCATTAGCGATATCAATTGTGGCATACCACTTGGCCGCCTTTGACTCCAGTTCGTACTGAAGTTCTAGCATGCCTGGCAGGGCAGCACTCAACGGTGGGGTGACTTCATTCAGGCCACGATAGTCTACTGTTAGCCTCCACTCTCCATTAGACTTCCACACTGGCCATATGGGACTGTTAAAGGGTGAGTGGGTCTTACGGATGACTCCTTGGCTCCTCAGTTGGTGAATGAGCTCATGGATGGGAATCAGGGAGTCTCTGTTGGTGCGATATTGCCGCCGGTGCACTGTTGTGGTGGCCATTGGCACCTGTTGTTCTTTGACCTTCAGCAACCCCACAACAGAAGGGTCCTCCGAAAGGCAAGGCAAGGTAGACAGCTGTTTAGTTTCCTCCATGTCCAAGGCAGCTACATCAAAAGCCCACCTGTACCCTTTTGGGTCCTTGAAATACCCTCTCCTGAGGTAGTCTATGCCAAGGATGCATGGAGCCTCTGGGCCAGTCACAATGGGGTGCTTTTGCCACTCATTCCCAGTTAGGCTCACTTCAGCCTCCAATACAGTTAGCTCTTGGGATCCCCCTGTCACTCCAGCAATGCTAATGGGTTCTGCCCCTTTATAGTTTGATGGCATTAAGGTGCACTGTGCACCAGTGTCCACTAAAGCTTTATATTCCTGTGGGTCGGACGTGCCAGGCCATCAGATCCACACAGTCCAGTAAGCCCGGTTATCCCTTTCCTCCACCCGGCTGGAGGCAGGGCCCCTCTAGTCCTGATCATGGCAGTCACAACTCACTTCCCATAAATGTGAATCAGGAGTCTCTCTGTTACACTTAGAAATAAAATCAGCGCTTCTACTCCTCTGTCTGGGGACCTGCTCACTGGAAATTGGAGCAGCAGCTTTCCTGGAAGAACCTCCCTGAGTGACTGTCCTTCCTTGCAGTTCATGCACTCGTGCCTGTAGGGCCGAGGTAGGCTTGCCATCCCACCTCATCATGTCCTCTCCATGGTCACGCAGGTAGAACCATAGGGTGGCCTGTGGTGTGTATCCTCTCCTTTGAGCCAAAGGACGCTTATCCCTAACAGCTGAGACACTACTCTGTCGAGGTGGGGAGTAGGACAGATCTTCTTTGAGTTGCTGGACCTCTTGGGATAGGTTCTCCACAGCAGAGACGAGCGAGGAAGAGATATTTGTTTCATAACCTTGGAGTCTATCAATCAGCTCCGCCACCGTTGGTGTCTCGTCATCTTTCCAGGACATTATTGCCAATGAGTTTGCATGCGAAGATGGTGCGCTCTGTACAAACTGCCGCCACATGGGTCGTGTGCACTTGGCTTCATCTGGATCTTTGGATGACCGTTGATCGTCCAGGTCACCATAAATCACCTCAAGCACAGCTAATTCCCTTAGACACTGGATACCTTTCTCCATAGTTATCCATTTTTCTGGGTGATATGTAACATCATCTTTAAAGGAATACCTTTTCTTCACTCCGGACAGGAGTTGCCTCCAGAGGCTGAGGGCTTGTGTTCTTTTTCCCAATTGCTTTGTCAACGCCCCCTTCCCCAGAAAGGGATCCCAGTTGTTTGGCTTCCTTTCCCTCTAGTTCCAGACTACTGGCCCCATTATCCCAGTATCGGAGCAGTTAGGTGACAATGTGCTCACCTGAACGACGGTTATAATCTCTTCGCATATCTCGCAACTCACTCAAGGACAGGGATCGGGTGGTCTCTATTTCATTTATGACTTATTCCTCCTCTCCCTGTGACAGCCCTGCTTTTTCATCATCCCGTTCTAAACGAGTTGACGTCCGCTTCCAGTATTTCTTCTTGTGTATGGGGGCAACTGATACTGGTACAGGCTGATTCTCTGAGCCAGCTCCAGTACTTGTCGTGGGGGTTTGAGTGGCCACAGTGCCAGTCACTTTGCCTTTCAATCCTTCCCCTTGGGAGCCCTGAATACTGTTGAGCAGGGCTCGGTACGCATGGGCCAGGCCCCAGCACGTTGCAGTTACCTGTGTCTCTCTGGAGTTCCCAGGGTAACAACATACTTTCTCCAAATAGTCTACTAGTTTTTCAGGATTCTGCACTTGTTCGGGGGTGAAACTCCAAAACACTAGGGGTGCTCACTGCCCTAGGTATTTGCCCATGCTGTCCCACATGCCCTGCCACTCGTAACTATCAAGCCTTGGGGCAGATTTCTGGGTGATATTCTGAAGTTGCTTAGTCAAACCAAAACAACATGCCCAAAAACTAACAATAAGTGCACCTTAACCACCCAAGGATGTTCAAGATACAAAAAGGTGGTTGTAATAGAGGCAGAGACATCATAGAACAAAGTTGCAAAGGTATTATTCTGTATTTCTTCCATATAAAATCTCTCAGAGGAGGAGGTATAATTGCTAATTGCCTCAACAAGGGGGTATCCAAAGTACAGTAACGGTTTCAGCAAAAACCCCAAATACCAGATAAAGCTGAAAACGAGTGTTTGTATAACAAATCTCGTAGGCAAAACGTTACTAATCACAGCAGAACACAGCAGACTAAACCAACCAACACCGATCTTTAACACCAACTGCAAAAAGGCCAACATGGTGCTGTGACCAGCAGCTGTTATTGTCTCCAACCCTTGAGCCCCACGTTGGGCAACAAAAAGACTGTCATGGTTTAGCCGGCAGCTCAGCCCCACACAGTCGTTCGCTCACTCCCCCACCGGTAGATGGGGGAGAGAATCAGAAGGGTAACGCTCGTGGGTTGGGATAAGAACAGTTCAATAATTAAAATTAAAAGAAACAACAACAGAAATGCAATGTAAAGGAGAACAACGAGAGGCGCAAAACCCCGTTGTGGGGCGGGGGGGGGAAGGGAGGGGAGAGGGTGAACGAACCGCCGAAACAAACCGCACGCGAAGCAGCCGCTCACCGCCCGCCGACCCGACGCCGCACCGCCCCCGAGCCGCAAAATGCCCCCCTTAATATACTGGTCATGGTGTCACATGGTATGGAATGAACATGCCATTGGCCAGTCAGGGTCAGCCGCCCCCACCATGGCCCTGTCCCTCCCAGCCCCCTGCTGATGCGGCAGAGTGGGGGAAGCTGGAAAGGTAGCCGACCCCCCACGGCGAGGAGAATTAACCCCTTCTCAGCCAAAACCAGCACACACGCCTCTTACTGTTTTCCTATCCATTGCTTTTTTTTTTTTTTTTTTAAATTTATTAAACTGTTTTATCTCAAGCCACGAGCGTTACCCTTCTGATTCTCTCCCTTATCTACCAGTGGGGGAGTGAGCGAGCGTCTGTGTGGGGCTGAGTTGCTGGCTAAACCATGACATCTATATATACATTTCTGTTAGCTCTGAAAAAATACTATCGATATATGTGGAATAGAAAATGAGATGACACTGAAGTATGAACATATTTTATGGCAACCTAGATATTAGGTTCTCTGCACACATTTTTATGGGAATCAACTTATGATATACAATCATGCAATCATTAAGGTTGGAAAAGACCTCTAAGATCATCAAGGCCAACCGTCAACCCAACAACACAATGCCTCCTAAACCATGTCCCGGAGTGGCACGTCTACACGTTTTTTGAACACCTCCAGGGATGATGACCCAACCACCTCTCTGGGCAGTCGGTTCCAATGCCTGACCACTCTTTCAGTAAAGAAATTTTTCCTAATATCCAATCTAAACCTCCCCTGATGTAGCTTGAAGCCGTTTCCTCTTATCCGATCACTAGTAGCTTGGGAGAAAAGACCAACACCCACCTCACTGCAACCTCCTTTCAGGTAGCTGTAGAGAGCGATAAGGTCTCCCCTCAGCCTCCTCTTCTCCAGGCTAAACAACCCCCGTTCCCTCAGCCTCTCCTCATAAGACTTGGTCTCCAGACCCTTCACCAGCTTCATTGCCCTTTTCTGGACATGCTCCAGCATCTCAATGTCCTTCTTGTACTGAGGGGCCCAAAACTGAACACAATATTCAAGGTGTGGCCTCACCAGTGCCAAGTACAGGGGCACGATCACTTCCCTACTCCTGCTGGCCACACTATTCCTGATACAAGCCAGGATGCTGTTGGCCTTCTTGACCACCTGGGCACACTGCTGGCTCATGTTCAGCCGGCTGTCAACCACCATCCCCAGGTCCTTTTCTGCCCGGCAGCTTTCCAGCCACTCTTCCCCAAGCCTGTAGCATTGCGTGGGGTTGTTGTGACACAAGTGCAGGACCCCTCACTTGACCTTGTTAAACCGCATACAATTGATCTCGGCCCATTGATCCAGCCTGTCCAGATCCCTCTGCAGATCCTTCCTACCCTTGAGCAGATATACACTCCCGCCCAACTTGGTGTCATCTGCAAACTTACTGAGGGTGCACTCGATCCCCTCATCCAGATCATTGATAAAGATATTAAACAAGACTGGCCCCAACACTGAGCCCTGGGGAACACTGCCCGTGACCAGCCACCAACTGGATTTAGCTCCGTTCACACAACTCTCTGGGCATGGCCATCCAGCCAGTTTTTTACCTAGCAAAGACACTTGTCTAAGCCATGAGCCTCCAGCTTCTCTAGGAGGATGCTGTGGGAGACAGTGTCAAAGGCTTTGCTAGAGTCCAGGTAGACAACATCCACAGCCTTTCCCTCATCCACTAGGCGGGTCACCTGGTCATAGAAGGAGATCAGGTTGGTCAGGCAGGACCTGCCTTCCATGAACCCCTGCTGGCTGGGCCTGATCCCCTGGTTGTCCTGCACATGCCTGGTGAGTGCACTCAAGATGAACCGCTCCATAACCTTCCCTGGTACCGAGGTCAGGCTGACAGGCATGTAGTTCCCTGGATCCTCCTTCCAACCCTTTTTGTAGATGGGCGTTACGTTGGCAAGCAATGTGAGCTTGCCAATATGCTAAATAAAGCTGTCCTCCATCTTTGTTTATTATACTCTCTGTTACCAGAACGGCAAGTTACCAGACAGTGTTTTATAGTGTACTGAGTTAACATGAATTTATAAGGGTGTTCTGTATTAACGTGCCCATAGGTATTTAATAGTCAGTTTAGACGGTCATTCAGGTTCTCTTCACAGGTTATGCTGGTAGTAGAAGAAGGTAGTAGCAATATATAAAACTGGAAAAAAACAGAATGTTGAAAAGCCATTTGTAGGCCCTGTGTAAACAGAATAATATATGCACTTCTGCAAAATTAACAGCATTCAGAAACACCATTTAACAAATATTGTACCACTACAAAAACACTCTGTGATCACCAGCCATTTTAGATGATTCCTATAATTGTGGAGTTTTCAAATCATTTAAATCCAGCTGACATTTCTGAAAGGTGTATTTGTTTCTTCAGGCACTAAAATACTTTTGAAAATCTGACTTTAAGGAATCAATAAAAAAAAAATTGATACCTTCCCACCAAGTTAGGCACTCAAGTAAAATACACAGGTATTACAGGACGCTTCAAAATCCCAGGGCAGGTGCCTAATCACATGCTAGTGGGGCTATGCACAAGTATAAAACTTCCGCTATCCCTGAGCTGTCTGAACCCTACTTCAACCCAGCATTAAAAATGTTCTCCCTTCTTCTCTTTATGCAGTGCCCAGCTGATAGTTATGTTCAGAGCACACAGATGGGACTAGTCCTTACACAGAAGGCAGCCAGAAGCAAGACTTTCTGCCTGGCTGGTATGCTTGCACACCTTAATATAGTTAATTTACCAGTGGGCTGTGATATGTGTATGGAAGACTGATTTTTAAATTCTTTCTTCTTGATCTGGGAGACAGGGCTTAAATATGACTCCCAGGGAAGTATCTCATACTTCTCTGCTGTAGCCAGTCTTCATCTCGCTTCCTCTTCTGTTTAAAGCTAAGTACAGTATTGTCCTACTGTAACAAACACTTTAAGCTTCCTTCTTTGTGCTTGCTTTATGTCCCATGTGGGAACACAACCCAGACAGGTTGCATTCCAGAGGACAGGCACAGCAAAGACACAGGGGCTAGACACAGTGTGTACGTGCCTGTCCCCCTGCGCCATGTCCAGGCGCACACATCAGACAGCCCATACAAATCAAGGGAAAGCCAAACTACCATAAATGGGGTTTACAGAAGATGCTCTGCTGAGGCTGGATCTGCCAATAGGAGATAGTAAATACTGTTCCCTGTGACTAGGGCACCTCTATTCACATTGCAACCCTTTTTCTCAAAACTCTTTCTCTCAGACAGGTGCTTTCATCCATTCTCTGAAGGTGCTGGTGATGGCAACCATATTTGAACAATAACTTAGCAGCTAGATCTAAACCACAGATTGTTTAGAAGGAAATGGTTTTTACAAAGCTGTTGTTGCTAAGCAGACTTGGTAGGGGTCTAAGGCCAAGTCAGCCAAAGAGGCAGAGTACAAGAGAAAGCATGTTTCTGCAGCCCAGTGCCTGGGAGGAAGTCACAAATTTTGACCTATGCTCCTAGGATTGTTTCTGTACTTGCCATTAAACAGTCACTAGGTTTGGTGCCAATGGGGAAAGAGTTAAGTGCTGAGTGAAAGCAGACACAGCTGACAAGGACAGGAATAGGAAAGAAAAAACCAATGTAGGGTGTGTGTATGCATGTATATGTAAAGGGGGTTTTATTACCTGTGCTGGGACTGGTGTTGTGCTATTGCAATCCCGAGGCAGAATGGAGGGGCTTTGTATCTTTGAACATAGACTGGGTAGGGAGAGTTGGCTGTATAATGTAAATTAAATTAAAACATAGATTTGTTTGGGTTTTTTTTTCTACTAAGGACTTGGTGAGTTGTTAGGTGGCCAGCTAGCGAGGAAGAGGGGGAGAGGGAGAAGGGGAGGAGTAATGCATGTATATACAGATCTAGAGATATGTCCTGTTGAGTAGAGCTTAATATTGCATATGCCTCATACTCAAAATGTGAACTGCAGACCAGATTAGATCAGGGAATGCTAGCCATGTCCAATGCAAAATATGTTTTGTTTTGTTTGGTTTGGTTTCTTTTAAAACAGAGAGGGGGAGCATAAGTTCAGGGAGGTACATATAAGTTCAGTGAGATTTCTCCACATTCATGAAACCTGAGTTCATAGTCGAGTTACTGAGTTGCATACAGATGAGGATCTTGCCTGGTCAGTTAAAAAAAAAAAATAATCCCAAAAGTAAGTTCCTTGATGTTCAGTAGGTGTGGTTGGGTGAAGAAAAGCCAGACCAATACCAACAGCTGCATGGAATCTTTCCACCACTGAAAGGTGAATAATTAACTCTCTTATAACTGCAGCCCCTCACAAGGAGGTGAGTCACTAGCCTGATTTAGAGTTATGTTATCTTGTAAGAACAATAAGAGGGAAATCTATATGTGTCCTGACAGTTCTAGCAAGTCATCGATGATCTGTGCCCCAAAAACCTCAGGGAGTTGATCAAAATGCACCTCTAAGAAAATAAATTATTTTGTACATACATCAGTGGTTCAAGAAGATAATTTTCTTTCTAGGCATATGAAATTTCCTGAGAATGATGCTGAGGCTTAGACAACAATGAAAAGAATGTGTTGGTTTTAACTGGCAACATTGTGCCAGTACCTAAAATCAACTACAGTCAGGGTGGGTATTAACTTATTTTTCTGCATCCAGTCATGCTCATACTGTTGCCTGTGGGCTCTTGGGATGGAGGGAGGGGTCAATAAAAGGCAAAGATGAAAAATAAATCTGCTGCTATGTGACTTAAAAACTTACTAATAGATTTTTTTTCCAAAGGGTGTGAATGTTCACTGAGAAATCGCCAGCAGTCTGCAAGTCGGGAAAGCTTAAAGGCTGTTCTAAACTTGACAAATCCTTGCATATATTAACTGTCCTCATGAGAAAGGCAGTGTAAATTGTTCTTCTTCATATGGAGGGAAAGAAGACTGGAGCCCTTGGCTCCTGCTCCTGTACAAGGCAGTACCCTTCCTGCTTGTCCTGGGACTGCAGCCAGTTCATTAAGATTTTTAGGGCTCTGCAGATGATTCAAGTTCAGAAAGTGGCAGGTAGACAATAGCCATGGATCATTCTTTACTAAACCTTGCAAAAGACAAGTGGCTCTGTGCCTACTCCTTCCTCCAACTAAAATGTTACCAGCTTGATAGACCTGTTATGACTGTTCCCCTTTGTGGGTTCAGGACTAATAGCTCCACAGCATGACAGCCATAGAGGGAAATCAGCCTCATTTGTCATTTCAATATATCATGCAGTCATGTTCTGATGGAAGGAGCACTTACTGGTTTTTTTTCTTTGCTCCAGCCAGTTTAGAAGTAGCACTGAATGACTCAATAGGGTGTTGTGTTTGTGTCTTCTCAGCAAGAAATGAAGCCAGCCTCCCATGCAAGGGGAATGAAGGGTTTCTTAGAATTTCGGGAGAGGGTTAAAGAAGAATAAAACTTGCAAAGACTGGTTTAAACTAAAGCTTTTGCTGTTTTTATTCTTTGAGGAGTGAAGGAGGGAAGGAAGAAAGGAAGGAAATGTGTTGGAAGATCGCAGAGAGCCCAGAAAAGCCAAGTCAAGTCCAACCATTGTATAAAATTAACCTCTCAGCCTTGGATATAGATTTGTTCTATTTGATCATAAACATGTAGTGAAAAGCAACACATGTCTGAAGGGTCTACACAGCAATGAAAAAATAATTTCAGCTTGTTCACTCCAAAAATACCTATAAATGGGACAGCCAAGCAAGGTCTTTGTTTAGAATTGTTCTACTTACTTGTCCAAGCTGAAGCTTGACCCCCAAGGAAGTCCAGCCATGCTGCTTGTAACATGCTCTTACTTTAACTGATATTTCAGTGACTTGTTTTCTCCCTGCAGTTCAGACAGTATTTGTTTTTAGCCTTGACAGAACGGCTAGACTAGGTAATCCATGCAAACAGCTGCTGCATGCAATGTGATCTTTTCCCCAAACCTTTTTAACAGAGACTTCTGAACTGTTCCTTAGTTTTGGATATGTTGGAAATATCCAGAAGCTAAAATCTCTTAATATGAATGTAATTGACATATCAACTGTCTGACCATACTTCTTTTAGCTTGAGAAGTGTCCCAAGAAGATTAACAAGAGCTGCATGTTCACAAAACCACTCCCTAATCAGAAAGCATTCATCAGGAAAATACCTCTGCTTCAAACCACTTCCACAGAGGATTTACTTCTTGAATATCAGTGGTCTTGTCTGTAGTGAGAAGAAAGATGCTACTGATTTTTGTAGTGTGAGCTTTGCAAACTTTCAAACTTCATCAAAGATAACATAATCGGGATTTTCATTGTGTTTAATTTTATAACTTGAAATTATTTTGTTCTTTGTCAATCAATCATAGGCATTTCTGTCTAACGGAACCCCTATATGGGCCCAAGTAATATTAAGTGTTGCAAATATTGAAAATATAAAATAACATTAATGGACCCAGGAAGATTTGAAAAATTAACAGGAGAAAAGAAATAAAGGGTCAGCCTTTAAAAAGGCCTATGAATATAAGGGAAAATGCATTCAGAGGAAGGGAGGAATTTGGAAAACAGTAATTTTAAAGAAGTCAAGAGGCAAGAGTGGACAGAAAGTTAGACATGCATTGGGAATAGGATATAGCATCCAAAAGGGTAATGCAGCTGTGAATTGCATAGGAAAAGGTAACATCCTCAGTGGGAAGGATGGCAGAAGTCCTTTTCTGAACATTGCGGATATTATTCCATCCACAACACCCCACTACATTTTAGGAACTTATGTCCTGAAAAAAAATTGGTGTATTGGAGAGCAGTGAGAGAACAATAAAAAAGACTAGGGGTGCAGAGAATTAATTTTAATAGATAAGATTAAGTACTAAATCTGTCAAATTTGGTTAGGTAAAAAAAAAAGGCCATATGGATAAATATTTAGATGGTGTCTAATAGGAAAATAATTATTTTAGGACAATCAAAATGCTAAGAAAAGGAAAGAAGGATGAATGTGAGAATGAGGTGCATCAAACTGTGAAATGGTCCCCTGTGGAATGAGAGACAAACCATTCTCCTAGTGAGAAGAACTTTAAACGAGATTAGATAGCACCTTAGTGACCAAAGGGGCAGTCAGGAATATCAACTATTTTTGAGATTTTTGTAGGCAAAGATCCAAATAAAATAATTTTATGAAGGCCTTATTTTTTGCTAAGCTACACACCCTTTCTTTTTCTCAATAAGATCTGTTGGCTAGTGAAGTCTCTTTCAGTGCTCTGCTATTGCTGGTCACACTGTGAATTAATTAGGAAGGAGATATATGGCTGAACGCTTTTACCCCTAAATATATGCCTGCCCAGCATCCCTAAATAAAAGTAATGAGGACCACTGTTGCATGGCAATAGCATTACTTTGCACTATGTATATCCACATCCTGTGCTCTCCTAAGCAGTCTGCCTACTGCAAGTACAACCCCCCTAAGGAAACTGGACAGTCAGAACCACCTAGATAATGCCAGTAAACTAAACCTTTAGGTATTTTGTTGCTTTGATCCAGAGAAATGCATGTGCTGTGCTGTTTGCATCCTCAGAACAAATGTCAGCCTTGGGAACTAGCATGGATATTTAGAGACGGTATTTAAATAAAATTACTTGGGAAAATCCCACTGCTTAAGAAAAGACCAACTAAAACAAGAGTTTTCTTTTCCAGAAGGCTTAGACAGTTTTAATGAGGATTAGCAGGCATAACCGATATAATTTCTGTATCCTAGAGGATTATACGAGTCATTTTTCTAGTCACATCCTCCCTGTTCTTAGTACTGATGAGACTGAAAACATTGCTGTGAGGTGTAAAGAGGCAATATAAACATACTGTGTGATACAAGCAACTGACTGCAAACAAATAATTAAGCCATGTCCATAATAATTCCTCACTTTTATATAGCACTTTTCATCTGTAGATCTCAAAGTGCTGTACAGATGGAAAAACTCAGGAGGTAAAGTGATTTGTTTGAGGTCATTCAGGTAGACAATGGCAGCTCTGGGAATAAACTATGCTGCAGTGCCTCACTTTGCAGTATAAATGCTCCTCCTGTGCAATCAAGTCTTTGGAGAGGGAGAGCGTGTAGCTGGAGCTGAAATAACCCTGAGTCTGATCATAAGACCACTGTGAATTAGAAAGGCCAAATTCCACCCTAATGTGCAATATCTCTTAAAATCAACTGGAGCTTTATATTTATTTCCAAGGTTTTCCTTCCCATGGTGTCTGAGTACCAGCAAAATTACATCACACTAAAACAATATCTGAGGATGATTCCTTACTATTTCTTCCTATTAGTCCCAAGAGCCACTACAGATTGTTTTATTTTTATCACTTTTTTTTAATTTGTACATAAACACTGGGTCTAATTCCCTAATCATGGTGGAAAATGGGGGAAAGGATTATTTACTTCCTAAAACTACAGTAGTGCAATGATGTCTCAGGCCTATTAAGTGCAAAAATCAGCAAGAAAATATTTCAGTCTTGACTATGTATATAATAAAAAAAGTTTGGGGAAAAAAATTCTGCGGGCATCCAACATCCCCAGTTCATAAGAGAAACTAGGCATATAATATCCACAAACACTTCGTGTGATTAAAAAATAAAGGACAGAATATGAGAGGAATCAAAACACAATATATAATAAATCCCAAAATTATAAATCCCATTATGCCTGAAATTTGGGAGGTAAAATACATCCTACAGATTCCTGGAAGGGTAAAAAAGGTGCTGGTCCTGAAGCCACAAGTCTATAGTTCCTTCCTGGCTCAGCTGCAGGCTCCCTCTGTAATCTCGGGCATATTGCTTTGCTTCTGTTTCCTCTCCCACATTGTGGGTGTGCCTACATTACAGTCAAATTGGGATATTAAAGCTTGTCAGCCCAACGAGCTTTAACTGAGTTAGCTTATGTACTGTTAGCAATGCAACTGTAATGTGGAGTTGGGCAGACTAAATTCTTATGGGTAGATAATGAAATTTAGGAAGAATAGAATCTGAATGCTATTGGAGGAATGCCATTAATCTAGATTTCACATTATTCTTTATTTTCTGAAAGGATACTTTTAAAAAAAATATTTTCTGATTAACAGTAGGAGTCGAGCCAGAAAAAAAAAAAGATGACTGAAGTTTTCAGAGTCATTCAAGGGATTTAGCCACATGCTTCACATTAATGTGAGAGCACTGCTCTGGGACACAGATCTTAAGAATGGGAGATCTGTTCCTGAACTCCATCCAAATCTTTGCTTATTGCTTATTGTTATGTCAAAGTCTGGCCAGCTGGTAAATATAATTGTATTAGGCTGTAATTATATATATATTTTTAAGAAAACACTCATATATTGTGGATGAAAAATATGATCTACTTTTTTTTTTTTTTAATGAAAGCATAGCAACAATATAACTTAGAGCTGTAGATGAGTGTCAAAAGCAATAACACAATCTGGTATAGCACTCCCCCTCCCCAAGCTAAATCACTCTTATGTACTCTTAAAAACAGTATGATAGTTAAAATACAAATAATGGATATTAGATGGAAATTATAGTTGCAAAGTGCAAACACATGTAGGAGAGTTGCTTTAGAAAGTATAGTGAGAGACAGGGTAAGAGGAAAACTTTTATTAATCTCAGAAAGATACAGTGAAATATTTAGTGCACACATGTTTGGGATAAGAGTTGGGATGAGGAGCCAGATGCTCAGCTGGTAAATGTTGATGCAGCTCTGTTTAAATCAGTGGGACTATGCTTATTTACATAATCTACAGATTTTGCAGCTGGCCTCAACATGCATACAAACTTTGAAAGTTATCTGGACCTACCTGCCTTTTACTCTCTGGAAACAAGGCTGGAAGTCTGGTGGGATAAGGATTCTCAAGGAGGTCTCTTGCATTTCTGTGGGCTAGAAACATGGTGAAGACAAGTATTATTGTCATTGGGACAGCATTTCTATTATTTTACTAGCCCTGCAGGAAATCAAAATGCACACTGAAAGCAAATAATTAACCTAACTTTGTAAGCCTTCAAGAAGCATTCATTCTTATATGATTCAAGACATATTTTATATGAATCAATGTTCCCCTCCCTACTTAAATGTAGACATGTTATTTCTGTGGTCTGGAAGCTGAGCTCAGATTTCAGCCACAATGATTTTAGCTGCCACATAGCTTATCAAAATTGCAACTATAAATACCAGTGTTTTTCTGGAATGTAGACTGCATCATACAAGATCCTGCCAAAAGATGCAAAATTAGCACTGCAGTGGATATACTTGTGCAACCTCCAGGGAAGAGCAATTAGGGAATGAGGAATAAAAGGAAAGAGGGAGTTGTCACTGTCCAAATGACCAAAAGTCTAAATCATCTTTATATCTATCTCCTGCACTGAGAGCTTTTCATTCTGCAAAGCCTTTGCACAGAGAAACCATGCATCAACCTTAAAGAAGTGCTACCAGTTTGCACATAGCAAGTTTTGAGTTGACTAACAATTGCCCAGTAATGTTCATTGATGTAATGAGCAAAGTGGAAAAAAAAAAAAGAGCCAGATTTTGCTTCTTTCTTTTTCTTTGTTCCTTAAACAGTGTGTTACTAGTGTGTCCCTACAGAGCTTCTGAACTGAATGGATCAGGTTAGAGTTAGGACAGCTATCCAAATTCACTTGAGGCTGTCTATCAACAAGATGCAGTTGTAATGTTTCTCTCCTGTTTACATTCTACCTGTGCTGGCTTGTATTAGAATTAAATCTCCATTGAATCTATGACAGGTGTAGCAAACATACTGTAAATAATACCAGACTCCTTCGCACGCTCACTACAGATGGATGAGAGATAGAGGAAGCATGAGCAGATCAGACAGACATACCTCGAAGTGCAGTGCTATTGATCCTGCCTCCAGCTTAGGGCTGGTCCAGGGATGGCTCAGTTCCTCAC
This sequence comes from Phalacrocorax carbo, assembly GCF_963921805.1. Classification (NCBI taxonomy): domain Eukaryota; kingdom Metazoa; phylum Chordata; class Aves; order Suliformes; family Phalacrocoracidae; genus Phalacrocorax; species Phalacrocorax carbo. The sequence goes on along the minus strand of NW_026990253.1, from coordinate 1,428,924 downwards.
TCCATTCTGTTTGGAAAACAAATATGCATTTTCCATCTGTTCTTTTTGAAGCAGTAGCTTTACTTTGACAGTACTTTGAACCGTCTCCCAAACTGTATGAAAAATTCCACAGTGTGCTCTGTTTAATCATACACAGAGATTGTGGGAAAATAGCTCTGATATTGATTAGTTCCAATATCATTAGGAATGGTAGGGCTATGCTTTTACATGTAGACTATATAACTTTTCCAGATGCATAGACTTTTATAAAATGACCATCTACAACATCGATAGGGAAGACAAGAGAACAGGGAAGAATGTTTATAAAGATTTTAACCTCTAGAAAAATAAAGATGTCTGTGAATCCTCAACTCAGCTGCTCAGTTTCCAGCCCAGATGGGAGATAGACTTACAGGACACAGTTCCAGAAAGTTTTAGCATTAGCTGAAAGGCTATGAGGACTTTGATTTACTCACACTATAGCTAATAGGAATCGGAGATATGGGACACAGTTTGTTGCATTTTAGGAAGAACAAATCTGGACTACAATTTGTCTGAAGACTTCAGATTTTTACTAAAAGTATTTGTGTAATGTCTGGCTAGCCAAGTAGTTTCAGATGTTAATTGAATTCAGCAGGTCTAATGCAATCAGAAGGTAAAATAGTACAGATGCAAGGATTCAAATATATTGTATAATCTCAGTGAACCAGAGGACTCAAGTTATTGAATATGAAATAAAGTTATATTTATCTCTACGATTTTACTCCTTGCTTTTTCATGATGATTGTACCAGCCAGACTGTGGAAATTCAGCCAGCAGTTTGATTATCTGGATATTGTCTACACCACAGAGATTTTTGTTATATTTTTTTTGTTTTAAATAACTGGATGCTATTAAACTGGTTGTAAAAAAAATTGTAGTTTGTCTATTAAAAGTCACTGAATATATTTTCCCTCCAAATCAAAGTAATTATAGGAAAATGTGAATATTTTGTGTGCCTGCCTGCTTTCTTTTCATAAGCAGTTGTTTAAAACAGAGAAGCTCTATGTGGTAATTCTGGGAGACATTTGATATGCTGTTACATAAACTTATGACTGAGAAAACAAATCAGTGTGGCCCACACAGATTAAAATTGGTTGACTGATAAGCATTAAACTACAACTGTAATCAGAGAATCATTGTTCCTTCTGAAGATGCTCTACAGTCTGTTCTTTGTTCCTCTCTTATTAGACATCTTCTATCATTAACCTGAAATGAAATATAGCATTCATACTATTAAAATGCATAGCCCATGCAAATATTGGAGCAGTGATAAATGACAAAAAGAGAGAAGTCACTGATGCAAATAAATTCTAAATTATTTGGTGCTGCATGAGCTAGCAAACTGTATGTATACAGCCAAATATAGTCATGCACATATGAGAACACAGGCCATATTTAAAGGAGATGGGCACTCCAGTTTGGTAAGCAACTATTTTAAAAAGACACTATATGATCTTGGAAGAAAATCAGCTTTTGGGATAGACAGCAGCATCCACGTTATCTGCCTGGGCTGGCTGCTTAACTTTTGTGAATGACAGAAAAAAACCTGCTACTACAGCAGCCTTACCTGACAAACAGCTGGGGTGAGTGTGCACATGCACAAGTAGGTTGAGACAAGCAGACATGATGCTTGGAGATTCAGGGGAGTGCTGGACAGCTGTGCACACAGCAGAGCTGGGAGGCACTTGCGCCCAGTGGCATTAAGCCACTGCCCCCTGTGTGGCTCCCTGGCTAAGCTCTGGCTGTGTGCCCTGTACCAAATGTCTGTGTAGCTTCAGGGCCACCTGGAGAGGTGGCATTGGGGAACATGCTGCCCTCCTGCCAGTGCAACTTACCCATCCTGCAACTAGCTCTGAAGTTGCTCCAGAGAAAGATTTCCAGGGCCACAAACTGAAATTATCCCCCAAGGTTGGAAACACCCCACAAACCATGGGCTGAGCTCTCTCAATACCAAGTAGTAATTTAAACATTGCATGGCTTACTAAAGGAATGTCCAGCAGGAGTACGGATGCTATATTATTTCTTCTGAAATGAGTGTGCCTGTTTTTTTGAATATTAAGTATGACTCATCTCACCTAACTTAGGTCATCCACATAGAATTATTCACCTTAGGTTTCTTTACAGTAATGAGTAAGAAATAGGCACTTCTATGGCATGATTCATTTAGGGCAGACTTCTGAAATCTATCAGATTAATGCCATCATGAAAGTGACTGTCTCTCTTCAGTGACATATAGGAACTCTTGAGTTAGTGTCATGGTTTTAGCTGGGATAGAGTTAATTTTCTTCACTGGAGCTGGCATAGTGCTGTGCTTTGGACTTAGTATGAAAACAATATTGATAACACACAGATGTTTTAGTTGTTGCTGGGTAGTGCTTGTACTAGTCAAGGACTTCTCTAGCTTCCCATGCTCTGCCAGGTGCACAAGAAGCCGGGAGGGGAGGGGGCACAGCTAAGAGAGCGGATATAAAGTGACCAAAGGGATATTCCATATCATGTAACATCATGCCCAGTATGTTAACTGGGAGGGGCTGGCCAGGGGAGGGAAGCAGCAATCAAGGCTCGGGGACCAGCAGCGTCAGTCGGCGGGTGGTGAGCGGTTGTATTGTTTGTGTTTCTGGTTTTTTCCCTTTTTCCCTTTTCCTTTTTATTATGCTATCATTATTGTTGTTATTATCATAAACATAATTATTATAATTATTATTTTAATTGTAACTATTAAACTGTGCTTATCTCAACCCACAAGTTCTTTTGCTCTTCCAATTGTCTCCCCCGTCCCAGAGGGGTGGGGGGAGTGAGCGAGTGGCTGCGTGGTGTTTAGTTGCCAACTGAGGCTGAACCACAACAGTTAGTAGTCCACATCTGTTGAGTTTGCTTCCACCCACTGTGCCTTTTCCAGTGTACACAGTTCTGAAAAAAAGATGGATATTTCACAGACGATTGCAGAAGGAACCATGAAAATTAATAGGTAATTGGGAAATTTACTTTATATTGAGGGAGTGTAGGAGCCCATACTGCTCTGCTTAACCAAAAGGAAATTAAAAGTCAATTTGATCATATTCTGTAAATCGATAACATAACACCAACCATTAGCTCTTCAGTTTAATAGATACCAGTGTAAAAGGCTGTATTAGAAGACAGAAGAAATTCAGAAGTAACACACTCTTAACAATAAAGCTAATTAAAATGGCAACAGTTCAGCAAAATTAATCATATATTAACATCACATCTTTCTGCATCATATAAAACAAGGAAGATAACAGGAAATGACACAAATTAAATAAGAGCTAAATGCTGGGTAGGGAAAAATGATGTGATATATCACCACCTGGGAAATTCTAAGGCAAATCCCCATGAGCTCAGCTCACAGCTTTTGGCAGTTTACCTACTGGACTTCTTTTTTCTAATACTGAAAGAGCAATTTTACTGTTCTGGCAAGAAAATCCTTGTCCAGAGGTGTGAGCCAGAGTCAGTGAGCCAGAAACACTTTGTGTCTAATCCAGTTTTGTCTCAAACTCCTTCTGTTGCCTTGGACAAGTCACTTAAATCCTAAGCTAAGAACAATAAAAATTTAAGAGCTATATTCATGCAAAGTATTTTTATGTTCAATAACCTAATTGTCAAAAGCCATCAGCACAAACAATAAAGAGAAGGCGTCCAGCCTTGCAACACCTGTGAGGAATTTTGGGAAGTCACAAACAATGGCAAAGCCAGAGCACATGAATTCCAGAAGAGAATGAGGAAAGGGGGTTTTGAATCAGTCTAAGCAGATTGAGACTTATACTTTAACTCATTAAGTTTTACTGACCTGATAAAAAATCAGATGCTTACTCAGCAGACCAGAATCACAGAATCACAAAATCACAGAATGTGCTGGTTTTAGCTGAGAAACGGTTCTCTTCACTGTAGCCCTGTGGGACTGGTTACAGCAATGGAAGCAAAGCAACTGACAGCGCAGAGGCAAACCCATCTGGGCTGCCACATTGTGGCAAGATATTGCTGCCCGGGTAGAGAACCTGTTTGTATAGGTACATCATGTGGATGCTCACATCCCCAAGAGTCGGGCCACTGAAGTGCATTGGAACAACCAGCAGGTAGATCAGGCTGCCAAGATTGCAGTGGCTGAGGTGGATCTGGACTGGCAACATAAGGGTGAACTATTTCTAACTCGATGGGCCCATGACACCTCAGGCCATCAAGGGAGAGATGCAACATACAGGTGGGCTCATGATCGAGGGGTGGATTTGACCATGGATGTTATTGCACAGGTTATCCACGAATGTGAAATGTGCACTGCAATCAAGCAAGCGAAGCAGGTAAAGCCTCTGTGGCTTTACCTATGTGTTAAACAGGGCTCAGTAGGCATGAGCCAGGCCCCAGCACATTGCAGTGATTTGTATCTCTCTGGAATTGCCAGGGTGACTACATACTTCCTCCAAATATTCTACTAATTTTTCAGGATTCTGCACTTGTTCAGGGGTGACGTCCCACAACACTGGGGGTATCCACCATCTTAGGCATTTGCCCATACTATCCCACATACCCTGCCACGCATAGCTATCCAGCCTTGGGGCAGATTGTTGGATGATATTCTTAAATTGCTTATTAACCTTAGACAGAACTAAAACATTCTGCCAAAGCAATATCAATAGATGTATCTTAACTACCCAAAGATGTTGACATTTACTCGGCAATGGACGCTGCAGCGGAATGGTACGTTCCGCTGCTGGGTACTAGATTGGGGTGGACAAAGGGGTTCCCAGAGCCAGGGAAGCCTGAGGAAGCACAGAGCGGCCTGGCAGCTCAACCCCCACCTCCCAGTATCACCACTAGCAACAGATTTGTAGCTTTAACTGCTGCAGACACCCACGAGCAAGGTACACAGGGTGCAACTGTGCAGCACAGAGTAGATACCGCAAAGAAGACATAAGTGCTCATAGAGGGTGACTCTGTTAAAAGGCACTGAGGCATCCATCTGCCGACCTGACAGGGAGTCATGAGAGGTTTGATGTCTTCTGGGAGCTAAGATCCGAGGCATCACTGAGAGGGTGCCACAACTTGTCAAAAGCACTGATTACTATTCTCTGCTACTCTTCCATGTGGGCACAAATGATGCTGCAAGCCAGAGTCTGGGCAGAACTAAGCAAGACTATAAAGGTCTGGGAAAGCAAGTGAAAAATATTGGTGCCCAAGTTATCTTTTCCTCCATACTACCTATTGGAGAAAAATGGGCGACTAGAAATCGGCAAATAATACAAATCAACTCCTGGTTATGTGGCTGGTGTCAACGTGAGGGTTTTGGCTTTTATGACAATGCCATGTTCTTCAACAACCATAGGCTGCTAGGGAGGGATGGAATACACCTGTCTGGAAGAGGCAAAGGAATCTTTGGCAGCAGGCTGGCAAACTTGGTGAGATGGGCTTTAAACTGAGGAACTTGGGGGGAGGGGGACAAACTGGCAATGCTAATGCCATCACATCCATTGGGGTAATAAGACAGGACAACCTGAGCAGTCATAAAGGTGCCATGGTGGCCTCATGCAATGGCAGCCAGGATACCAACCACCTCAATGGTGTGCGTGGCCATAGTGGGTTCTCGTGCACCCCTCCGTGGAAACCTGTGCGCTCAAGCACCTTTTTCTGAAATGCCTGTACACCAATGCATGCAGCATGGGGAATAAACAAGAGGAACTAGAGATCTGTGTGCGGCCACAGGGCCGTGACCTCATTGCAATCACAGAGACATGGTGGGATAGCTTGCATGACTGGAATGTGTTCATGGATGGCTACAGGTTTTTCAGGAAAGACAGACCAGCAAGGCGAGGTGGGGGAGTTGCTCTTTATGTGAGGGAGCAACTGGAATGCATCGAGCTCTGCCTTGGAGTGGAAGGAGAACAAGTTGAGAGCTTGTGGGTAAAAATTAAGGGACAGCCAAATATGGGTGACACTGTTGTGGGCGTTTGCTACAGGCCACCTGATCAAGAGGAGGAAGTTGATGAAGCCTTCTACAGACAGCTGGAAGTAGCCTCACAATTGCAGGCCCTGGTCCTCATGGGGGACTTGAACCACCCTGATATTTGCTGGAAAAGCAACACAGCGAGCCATGCACGATCCAGAAGGTTCCTGCAGAGCATCGAGGATAACTTTTTGATGCAAGTGGTGGAGGAGCCAACGAGGCGAGATGTGCTGCTTGACCTTATCCTAACAAACAAGGAAGGGCTGGTTGAGGATGTGAGAGTTGGGGGTACCCTTGGCTGCAGTGACCATGAGATGGTTGAGTTTAGGATACTGTGTTGTACAAGCAGGGCAACAAGTTGGATTACAGCCTTGGACTTCAAGAGGGCCAACTTTGGACTCTTCAAAGACCTGCTAGGAGGAATCCCATGGGCTAGGGCTCTAGAAGGCAGGGGTTCCAACAGAGCTGGACAGTATTCAAGGACCACTTCCTCCAAGCTCAAGATCGGTGCATCCCCAGGAGGAAGTCAAGCAGAGGGGCCAGGAGACCTGCATGGATGAGCAAAGAGCTTCTAGAGAAACTCAAATGGAAGAAGGAAGTCCACAGCATGTGGAAAAAGGGACTGGCCACTTGGGAGGAATATAGGAATGTTGTCAGGTTACGCAGAGATGCAACGAGGAAGGCCAAGACCCACTTGGAATCAAATCTGGCAAGGCATGTCAAAGATAACAAGAAGGGCTTTTTTAAATACATCAGCAGTAAAAGGAAGACTGGGGATACAGTGGGCCCACTGCTGAACAAGGAAGGGGCTCTGGTGATGCAGGATGCAGAGAAGGTGGAGTTACTGAATGCCTTCTTTGCCTCGGTCTTTACTGCTAAAGCTGGCCCTCAGGCATCTCAGCCCCCAGAAGACAGAAAAAAAATCTGGAGAAAGGAAGACTTACCATCGGTTGAGAAGGATTGGGTCAGAGATCACCTATGCAAACTGGATCCTCGCAAATCCATGGTCCCTGATGTGATGCACCCACGAGTGCTGAGGGAGCTGGCGGATGTTCTTGCCGATCCACTCTCCATCATCTTTGAAAGGTCGTGGAGGACAGGAGAGGTACCCGAGGACTGGAGGACAGCAAATGTCACTCCAGTCTTCAAAAAGGGCAAGAAGGAGGACCTGGGAAACTACAGGCCAGTCAGCCTCACCTCTGTCCCCAGAAAGGTGATGGAGCAGTTAATCCTGGAGGTCATCTCCAAGCATGTAGAGGAAAAGAAGGTTATCAGAAACAGTCAGCATGGATTCACCAAGGGAAGATCATGCTTGCCCAACCTGATAGACTTCTGTGATGGCGTGACTGGCTGGGTCGACGAAGGGAGAGCAGTGGAGGTTGTCTATCTTGACCTCAGTAAGGCATTCGACACCGTCTCCCTTAGCATCCTCATAGACAAGCTAAGGAAGTGTGGGTTGGATGCGTGGACAGTGAGATGGATGGAGAACTGGCTCAACAACAGAACTCAGAGGGTCATGATCAATGGGGCAGAGTCTGGATGGAGGCCTGTCACTAGTGGTGTTCCCCAGGGGTCTGTGCTGGGTCCAGTCCTGTTCAACATATTCATCAATGACCTGGGTGATGGGATAGAGTGTAACCTCAGCAAGTTCACTGATGATACCAAGCTGGGAGGTGCGCCTGATACACCAGAAGGCTATGCTGCCATCCAGCAAGACCTGGACAGGCTGGAGAGCTGGGCTGAGGGGAACCTGATGAAATTCAACAAGAGCAAGTACAAGGTCCTGCACCTGGAGAGGAACAACCCCATGCACCGGTACAGGCTGGGGGCTGACCTACTGGAAAGCAGCTCTGTTAAGAAGGACCTGGGTGTGCTGGTGGACAGCAAGTTGACCATGAGCCAGCAATGTGCCCTTGCGGCCAGGAAGGCCAACAATATTCTGGGCTGCATTAAAAGGAGTGCAGCCAGCAGGTCGAGAGAGGTTATCTTCCCCCTCTACTCTGCCCTAGTGAGACCACATTTGGAGTACTGTGTCCAGTTTTGGGCCCCCCAGTTTAAGAAGGATGTGGAACTGCTTGAGCAAGTCGAGCGGAGAGCTACCAAGAGGATCAGGGGACTGGAGCTTCTCCCTTATGAGGAAAGGCTGAGAGACTTGTGTTTGTTCAGCCTGAGGAAGAGAAGACTGAGGGGGGGATCTTATCAATGCCTATAAATATCTAAAGGGTGGGTGTCAGGATGATGGGACGAGGCTCTTTTCATTAGTGCCCAATGACAGGACAAGGGGCAATGGGCACAAGTTGGAACGCAGGGAGTTCCACCTGAATATGAGTCAAAACTTCTTTACTGTGAGGTGACAGAGCAGTGGAACAGGCTGCCCAGGGAGTCTGTGGAGTCTCCTTCCCTGGAGACATTCAAAACCTGCCTGGATGTGTTCCTGTGCCCCTTGCTCTAGGTGTGCCTCCTCAAGCAGGGGGGTTGGACAAGATGATCTCCAGAGGTCACTTCCAACCCCTACCATTCTGTGATTCTGTGATTCTGTTGTTGTAATGAAGGAGGAGGCATTATATAATATGGTAGCTAAGGTGCCATTCTGTATTTCTTCCATAAAAACCCTCTAAGAGGAGGAGGCATAATTGCTAATTGTCTCCATGAGGTGGTAGCCAAAGTACAGTAATGGCCTCCTTGCAAGACCCAAATAACCCATAATGCTCAAGGCCAGCGTTTTAGTAAATATTCTCCTAGGCAAAACATTTCTAATCACTGCAGAGCACAACAAACGACAAAAAACAACAGCAATTTTTGACGTGTACTACACAATCAGCATGGTATAGACTGGCCAAACTAATACTGAGAACAGATGAATCAATGCGGTGACCAGCAACTATTATTGTCTCAAACCCTTTGTGCCCCACATTGAGTGCCAAAAAGGACTGTCGTGGTTCAGCCTCAGTCGGCAACTGAACACCATGCAGACGCTCGCTCACTCCCCCCACCCTTCTGGGATGCAGGATAGAATTGGAAGAGAAAAAAAAAAAAAGAACTTGTGGGTTGAGATAAGAACAGTTTAATAATTAGAATAAAATAATAATTATAATAATTATGATTATTATAGTAATAACAATAATGATAATATAACAAAAAGGAAAAGGGAAAAAGGGAAAAACCAGAAACACAAACGCTACAACTGCTCACCACCTGATGATCAACGCTGCTGGTCCCTGACCCGCGATCCCTGCTTCCCTCCCCCTGGCCAACTCCTCCCAGTTAACATACTGGGCATGACATTACACGATATGGTGTTGAGGACCTCTGCCTTTTCAGCATTGTTGGTGACTGACTTGCCTTTTCTGTTTAACAGTGGGCCTAGTGGGCCTATGTTTTCCTTCTGTTTCTGCTTGTGGTTGACATACCTGAAGAAACCTTTCTTGTTATTTTTTATGTCTACAGCCAGTTTCAATTCGAGCTGGGCTTTTGCTTTTCTAACTGCATCTCTGCACGCTCTGGCAATGCCCTTGTAGCTCTCAATGGATAGGCCTCCACTTCTCCATCACTGGTATGCTTCTCTTTTGGATTTGAGTAGACCCAGGAGGTCATGGTTGAGCCAAGGGGGCCTCTTGCTCCACTTACTTCCCTTGCCTTTGTAGGGGATAAACTGGTTTTGTGCTTCCAATAGAGAGTTCTTGAAGAACTCCCAGCACTCACTAGGTCCTTTATTTTCCATGGAAGCATCCCATGTAATCCCTCCCAACTGAGCCCTGAGTGAACTGAAGTTTGCTCTCCTAAAATCCAGAACCCTTGTCTTAGTACTGACTTTCAGCATGCTCAGCAGGATCCTGAACTCCACAATATTGTGATCACTGCAGCCAAGGCTATCACTAACCGAGATATTACAAAGCAGGTTGGCACTTCTAGCATTTGTATGAGGAAACAGTCCTCTACGCATTCCAGGAACTTGGTGGATGACATGCGAGCTGCCGTATTGTTCTTCCAGCAGATGTCTGGGTAGTTGAAGTCCCCCATCAGGACCTTGTTCTGTTGGCCAGAAGCTTGCTTTAGTGCCCCAAGTATCGCTTCATCGGCTTTGTCATCGTGGTTAGGAGGTCAGTAGCAGATGCCCACTCTGAGGTCCTGCTTGGAGATGACCCCTTTGACTTTAACCCAGAGGCATTCGATAGCGCAGTCGCAATCACCATAGTTGACTTCGATACATTCAGGGTGTTCCTTGATGTAGAGTGCAACTCCTCCACCTCTTCTACCCTGCCTGTCTTTATGAGAGAGTCTATAACCATCCATCGCGATCCCCCAGTCATTTGAGTTGTCCCACCATGTTTCAGTTACTCCTATGATGTCATACCCCTCTGAGTGGGCATGGAGCGCCAGTTCCTCCTGTTTGTTTCCTAGACTGCGTGCATCCGTATACATACACTTGAGGTGATTACTCTTCTGTTTCACATCTTGGGAGACAGCTAAGGAACCTTTATCACCACACTGCTTGGTCTGACTTGCTCCCCCGTTGGACGTGCTGGTATGAGCATTTTCTCAATGGATCCCACCCCCCAAGTCCTTCATTTTAAAGCCCGCCTCACCAAGTCAGCCAACCTGCTGCTGAAGATTCCCTTACCCCTTTTGAACAGATGGATTCCATCCCTCCTTAACATGTCATAGTCATTGAAGAACACCCCATTGTTGTAAAAGCCAAACCCCTCCCGGTGGCACCAGCCACGTAGCCAGGAGTTGATATACATTATGCACCTGTTTCTGGCTTCTCCCTTCCCTCAAACTCGCAAAATGGAAGAGAGAGAGACTACATAGTGAAGGTTTGTGTAATAAAGGAAAAAAATCCTACAGCATGTGGTTATCATTCCAATTGTATGAAACATAAAAATTATAAATCTGCCATGGGTACACAAAAAAACTGGAACAAAGACTGACTCTTGAAATCCTTAATATCATCCCTCCAGGAAAGAATTAGAGTCAAGATAGGTTAAACATAATAATCTAAATTCTTTTCCTGATTACATGAATGTAAATCTGAAATAACATAACTTAAAGACTTATTTGGGACTTAAATTTGTGTCTTTATGAGCCTGAATTTTGGCCAGCTTTTATTTCAGCTGGGAAGAAGAAAACATGTTTATAAAATCTGAGCAGCCTACAGTTTATCTGCCTGTAGAAAGGCACACAGTTTTGTGCAAGCCAGTAACAAACTTCCAGTCGTACCAAGATGCTAAATTGTACTGAGTAACATATATTGGCAACAGCATATAGTCTGGTAGCTGGAGAACAGCTTATTATGTTCTCTCTCTGTATCAGTGACAATTCAAAGGCATCCAGGCAAGCCAATAATACATATAGATTGTGTTGAGCTTTATGAAAGGACATATTTGTGTCAGAAAACAGCTAGCAGAAGCAGCTAGATTAATGGTATGGAACTTAGGAAGGTGCACTATTTTCATGGCCTGCCTCGAGTGTCTTGTTCAATCATGGGCAAATCCCTGAGATTCACTTTTATTTTATCCAACTCATGGCATTTAACAGAGTGTTCCCTAGAGTCCATTTGCCCTATGTCCCTCAGAGGGGTAGAGAGACAGGCTGTCCTGGATGCTGATAAAACCCAGATACACCTCAAGCACCTTCTGGCAACGCCTGATTTCCCCTCCTAAGGCCATCCTCACAAGGACTGAGTTTCTGACTTAAGTGCTATAAATGGCATAAAAGCAGGGTAAATGTGCCCTGGGTTGCTGGCTGATTTTATTGCTAAGCTGTACAATGGAAATAGACTCTGACAAGGGAAATGTGAAGATACAACAGATACTGTGCTCAAATGTTATGATAAAAGATGTTTTACATAACCTTAAAGTATGAAAAAAAATGAAACAAATTATTCACATATCTTTCATTAGTCCATCACAGAACCATTCTGATTCCATCACAGCTGCAATGACCTACACTTTTTTTCAGCTGTTCCCTATCCTTTTTATCTTTTGTTTGTATTTAATGCATTTTCAGGTATAACTTTTAGCTAAAGTTATTTATTCAAGATGAATAAATAAAAATTGTAATAACCTTTTCTTTCCAATGAACCCCAGGAAATGTTCAGGTTTCCCTGTCCCCATTTTAAAAGCTCCACCTTAGGAGTATATACAGCACACGTGAAGAATGTCTGGATAATGAGTAATTCTGAGTCACGAATAAGGCTTCCAGATTTGCACTTTTGGCAGCTGGGAGTAGGGTTCTCTGTCTGTACTGTGTCCAGTCCTTTCTTTCAGCTTTTCCCCCTCAGAGGCCTTGAGTCTGTAGACATATTTAGCAAGCAGGTCCTTTCATCTCCATGAAGCTTTACTGATTTCAGAGGATCTCACCCAGGGAGCTAGGCAACCTGCTCATCACTGCAGGATAAGAAGCTTTTGCCGCCTTCTTCAATATTTCAGCTGCTAAAAAACAAAAAGATGCCTAAGTGCCTAATTCCTACTGAAACCAACAAGAGAGAGGTGCTTAGGCAAGTAGTTAGGTGCCCAAATGGTGTTAAAAAATAACCCTTTCATTCCCTGAGATGTGGCCCCCTGTACATTCCCATGCCCCACCAAGGATGTTACCTCTGTCTTATGCATGTCTTGGGGTGCTAACTGCTATCAAGCAGTTTGAAGTGGCCTGTACAGTGGTCCAAACGGCTGAGGGAAATGGTGGCTCAGCGGCTTGGCAGCAGCATTTTCATCAATGCTTTCACTCAGGCTTCTGCAGCTTTTGAATAATGAATATAAATCATTGCTGCTTTTTATGAAACAAATTGGCAGTCTCGGCCCACTTTACATATGACCATACCACAAAGCCATCCATAACATTTGCTAATATGGTGAGAATGCACCCTTTTCAGTCATGCAGTTACGATTCACATAGGCAGTTGTGACCTTGTTGGCAGTTTCAGTGGAGGGGTGTGCTGGTTTTGGCTGAGAAGGGGTTAATTCTCCTCACCGAGGGGGGTCGGCTACCTTTCCAGCTTCCCATGGCGGGGGCCTGGGAGGGGCAGGGTCATGGTGGGGGCGTCTGACCCCGATTGGCCAATGGTATGTTCATTCTGTACCATGTGACACCATGACCAGTATATTAAGGGGGGGCAGTGTGTGTCTTGGGGGAGGCATGGCGTCGGGTTGGCGGGCAGTGAGTGGCTACGTTTTGTATGGTGAGTGGCTGCACCGTGTGCGGTTTGTTTCAGCAGCTCATTCCCCTCCGCCTCCAGTCTTGCTTCTGGCTGCCTTCTGTGTAAGGACTAGTCCCATCTGTGTGCTCTGAACATAACTATCAGCTGGGCACTGCATAAAGAGAAGAAGGGAGAACATTTTTAATGCTGGGTTGAAGTAGGGTTCAGACAGCTCAGGGATAGCGGAAGTTTTATACTTGTGCATAGCCCCACTAGCATGTGATTAGGCACCTGCCCTGGGATTTTGAAGCGTCCTGTAATACCTGTGTATTTTACTTGAGTGCCTAACTTGGTGGGAAGGTATCAATTTTTTTTTTATTGATTCCTTAAAGTCAGATTTTCAAAAGTATTTTAGTGCCTGAAGAAACAAATACACCTTTCAGAAATGTCAGCTGGATTTAAATGATTTGAAAACTCCACAATTATAGGAATCATCTAAAATGGCTGGTGATCACAGAGTGTTTTTGTAGTGGTACAATATTTGTTAAATGGTGTTTCTGAATGCTGTTAATTTTGCAGAAGTGCATATATTATTCTGTTTACACAGGGCCTACAAATGGCTTTTCAACATTCTGTTTTTTTCCAGTTTTATATATTGCTACTACCTTCTTCTACTACCAGCATAACCTGTGAAGAGAACCTGAATGACCGTCTAAACTGACTATTAAATACCTATGGGCACGTTAATACAGAACACCCTTATAAATTCATGTTAACTCAGTACACTATAAAACACTGTCTGGTAACTTGCCGTTCTGGTAACAGAGAGTATAATAAACAAAGATGGAGGACAGCTTTATTTAGCATATTGGCAAGCTCACATTGCTTGCCAACGTAACGCCCATCTACAAAAAGGGTTGGAAGGAGGATCCAGGGAACTACATGCCTGTCAGCCTGACCTCGGTACCAGGGAAGGTTATGGAGCGGTTCATCTTGAGTGCACTCACCAGGCATGTGCAGGACAACCAGGGGATCAGGCCCAGCCAGCAGGGGTTCATGGAAGGCAGGTCCTGCCTGACCAACCTGATCTCCTTCTATGACCAGGTGACCCGCCTAGTGGATGAGGGAAAGGCTGTGGATGTTGTCTACCTGGACTCTAGCAAAGCCTTTGACACTGTCTCCCACAGCATCCTCCTAGAGAAGCTGGAGGCTCATGGCTTAGACAAGTGTCTTTGCTAGGTAAAAAACTGGCTGGATGGCCATGCCCAGAGAGTTGTGTGAACGGAGCTAAATCCAGTTGGTGGCTGGTCACGGGCAGTGTTCCCCAGGGCTCAGTGTTGGGGCCAGTCTTGTTTAATATCTTTATCAATGATCTGGATGAGGGGATCGAGTGCACCCTCAGTAAGTTTGCAGATGACACCAAGTTGGGCGGGAGTGTATATCTGCTCAAGGGTAGGAAGGATCTGCAGAGGGATCTGGACAGGCTGGATCAATGGGCCGAGATCAATTGTATGCGGTTTAACAAGGTCAAGTGAGGGGTCCTGCACTTGTGTCACAACAACCCCACGCAATGCTACAGGCTTGGGGAAGAGTGGCTGGAAAGCTGCCGGGCAGAAAAGGACCTGGGGATGGTGGTTGACAGCCGGCTGAACATGAGCCAGCAGTGTGCCCAGGTGGTCAAGAAGGCCAACAGCATCCTGGCTTGTATCAGGAATAGTGTGGCCAGCAGGAGTAGGGAAGTGATCGTGCCCCTGTACTTGGCACTGGTGAGGCCACACCTTGAATATTGTGTTCAGTTTTGGGCCCCTCAGTACAAGAAGGACATTGAGATGCTGGAGCATGTCCAGAAAAGGGCAATGAAGCTGGTGAAGGGTCTGGAGACCAAGTCTTATGAGGAGAGGCTGAGGGAACGGGGGTTGTTTAGCCTGGAGAAGAGGAGGCTGAGGGGAGACCTTATCGCTCTCTACAGCTACCTGAAAGGAGGTTGCAGTGAGGTGGGTGTTGGTCTTTTCTCCCAAGCTACTAGTGATCGGATAAGAGGAAACGGCTTCAAGCTACATCAGGGGAGGTTTAGATTGGATATTAGGAAAAATTTCTTTACTGAAAGAGTGGTCAGGCATTGGAACCGACTGCCCAGAGAGGTGGTTGGGTCATCATCCCTGGAGGTGTTCAAAAAACGTGTAGACGTGCCACTCCGGGACATGGTTTAGGAGGCATTGTGTTGTTGGGTTGACGGTTGGCCTTGATGATCTTAGAGGTCTTTTCCAACCTTAATGATTGCATGATTGTATATCATAAGTTGATTCCCATAAAAATGTGTGCAGAGAACCTAATATCTAGGTTGCCATAAAATATGTTCATACTTCAGTGTCATCTCATTTTCTATTCCACATATATCGATAGTATTTTTTCAGAGCTAACAGAAATGTATATATAGATGTCATGGTTTAGCCAGCAACTCAGCCCCACACAGACGCTCGCTCACTCCCCCACTGGTAGATAAGGGAGAGAATCAGAAGGGTAACGCTCGTGGCTTGAGATAAAACAGTTTAATAAATTTAAAAAAAAAAAAAAAAAAGCAATGGATAGGAAAACAGTAAGAGGCGTGTGTGCTGGTTTTGGCTGAGAAGGGGTTAATTCTCCTCGCCGTGGGGGGTCGGCTACCTTTCCAGCTTCCCCCACTCTGCCGCATCAGCAGGGGGCTGGGAGGGACAGGGCCATGGTGGGGGCGGCTGACCCTGACTGGCCAATGGCATGTTCATTCCATACCATGTGACACCATGACCAGTATATTAAGGGGGGCATTTTGCGGCTCGGGGGCGGTGCGGCGTCGGGTCGGCGGGCGGTGAGCGGCTGCTTCGCGTGCGGTTTGTTTCGGCGGTTCGTTCACCCTCTCCCCTCCCTTCCCCCCCCCGCCCCACAACGGGGTTTTGCGCCTCTCGTTGTTCTCCTTTACATTGCATTTCTGTTGTTGTTTCTTTTAATTTTAATTATTGAACTGTTCTTATCCCAACCCACGAGCGTTACCCTTCTGATTCTCTCCCCCATCTACCGGTGGGGGAGTGAGCGAACGACTGTGTGGGGCTGAGCTGCCGGCTAAACCATGACAGTCTTTTTGTTGCCCAACGTGGGGCTCAAGGGTTGGAGACAATAACAGCTGCTGGTCACAGCACCATGTTGGCCTTTTTGCAGTTGGTGTTAAAGATCGGTGTTGGTTGGTTTAGTCTGCTGTGTTCTGCTGTGATTAGTAACGTTTTGCCTACGAGATTTGTTATACAAACACTCGTTTTCAGCTTTATCTGGTATTTGGGGTTTTTGCTGAAACCGTTACTGTACTTTGGATACCCCCTTGTTGAGGCAATTAGCAATTATACCTCCTCCTCTGAGAGATTTTATATGGAAGAAATACAGAATAATACCTTTGCAACTTTGTTCTATGATGTCTCTGCCTCTATTACAACCACCTTTTTGTATCTTGAACATCCTTGGGTGGTTAAGGTGCACTTATTGTTAGTTTTTGGGCATGTTGTTTTGGTTTGACTAAGCAACTTCAGAATATCACCCAGAAATCTGCCCCAAGGCTTGATAGTTACGAGTGGCAGGGCATGTGGGACAGCATGGGCAAATACCTAGGGCAGTGAGCACCCCTAGTGTTTTGGAGTTTCACCCCCGAACAAGTGCAGAATCCTGAAAAACTAGTAGACTATTTGGAGAAAGTATGTTGTTACCCTGGGAACTCCAGAGAGACACAGGTAACTGCAACGTGCTGGGGCCTGGCCCATGCGTACCGAGCCCTGCTCAACAGTATTCAGGGCTCCCAAGGGGAAGGATTGAAAGGCAAAGTGACTGGCACTGTGGCCACTCAAACCCCCACGACAAGTACTGGAGCTGGCTCAGAGAATCAGCCTGTACCAGTATCAGTTGCCCCCATACACAAGAAGAAATACTGGAAGCGGACGTCAACTCGTTTAGAACGGGATGATGAAAAAGCAGGGCTGTCACAGGGAGAGGAGGAATAAGTCATAAATGAAATAGAGACCACCCGATCCCTGTCCTTGAGTGAGTTGCGAGATATGCGAAGAGATTATAACCGTCGTTCAGGTGAGCACATTGTCACCTAACTGCTCCGATACTGGGATAATGGGGCCAGTAGTCTGGAACTAGAGGGAAAGGAAGCCAAACAACTGGGATCCCTTTCTGGGGAAGGGGGCGTTGACAAAGCAATTGGGAAAAAGAACACAAGCCCTCAGCCTCTGGAGGCAACTCCTGTCCGGAGTGAAGAAAAGGTATTCCTTTAAAGATGATGTTACATATCACCCAGAAAAATGGATAACTATGGAGAAAGGTATCCAGTGTCTAAGGGAATTAGCTGTGCTTGAGGTGATTTATGGTGACCTGGACGATCAACGGTCATCCAAAGATCCAGATGAAGCCAAGTGCACACGACCCATGTGGCGGCAGTTTGTACAGAGCGCACCATCTTCGCATGCAAACTCATTGGCAATAATGTCCTGGAAAGATGACGAGACACCAACGGTGGCGGAGCTGATTGATAGACTCCAAGGTTATGAAACAAATATCTCTTCCTCGCTCGTCTCTGCTGTGGAGAACCTATCCCAAGAGGTCCAGCAACTCAAAGAAGATCTGTCCTACTCCCCACCTCGACAGAGTAGTGTCTCAGCTGTTAGGGATAAGCGTCCTTTGGCTCAAAGGAGAGGATACACACCACAGGCCACCCTATGGTTCTACCTGCGTGACCATGGAGAGGACATGATGAGGTGGGATGGCAAGCCTACCTCGGCCCTACAGGCACGAGTGCATGAACTGCAAGGAAGGACAGTCACTCAGGGAGGTTCTTCCAGGAAAGCTGCTGCTCCAATTTCCAGTGAGCAAGTCCCCAGACAGAGGAGTAGAAGCGCTGATTTTATTTCTAAGTGTAACAGAGAGACTCCTGATTCACATTTATGGGAAGTGAGTTGTGACTGCCATGATCAGGACTAGAGGGGCCCTGCCTCCAGCCGGGTGGAGGAAAGGGATAACCGGGCTTACTGGACTGTGTGGATCTGATGGCCTGGCACGTCCGACCCACAGGAATATAAAGCTTTAGTGGACACTGGTGCACAGTGCACCTTAATGCCATCAAACTATAAAGGGGCAGAACCCATTAGCATTGCTGGAGTGACAGGGGGATCCCAAGAGCTAACTGTATTGGAGGCTGAAGTGAGCCTAACTGGGAATGAGTGGCAAAAGCACCCCATTGTGACTGGCCCAGAGGCTCCATGCATCCTTGGCATAGACTACCTCAGGAGAGGGTATTTCAAGGACCCAAAAGGGTACAGGTGGGCTTTTGGTGTAGCTGCCTTGGAGACAGAGAGAATTCAACAGTTGTCTTCATTCTCCGGCCTCTCGAAGGACCCTTCTGTTGTGGGGTTGCTGAAGGTCAAAGAACAACTGGTGCCAATCGCCACCACTAAAGTGCAACGGTGGCAATATCGCACCAACAGAGACTCTCTGATCCCCATCCATAAACTCATTCACCAACTGAGGAGCCAAGGAGTCATCTGTAAGACCCACTCACCCTTTAACAGTCCCATACGGCCAGTGTGGAAGTCTAATGGAGAGTGGAGACTAACAGTAGACTATCGTGGCCTGAATGAAGTCACCCCACCATTGAGTGCTGCCCTGCCAGGCATGCTAGAACTTCAGTACGAACTGGAGTCAAAGGCGGCCAAGTGGTATGCCACAATTGATATCGCTAATGCATTCTTCTCAATCCCTCTGGCAGCAGAATACAGGCCACAGTTTGCCTTCACATGGAGGGGCGTCCAGTACACCTGGCATCCACTGCCCCACGGGTGGAAACACAGTCCTACCATTTGCCATGGACTGATTCAGACTGTACTGGAACAGGGAGAAGCTCCAGAACACCTTCAATACATTGATGACATCATCGTGTGGGGCAACACAGCGGAAGAAGTTTTTGAGAGAGGATAGAAAATAGTCCCAATCCTTCTGAAAGCTGGTTTTGCCATAAAACAAAGTAAGGTGAAGGGACCTGCATGAGAAATCCAGTTCTTAGGAATCAAATGGCAAGATGGTCGTCGTCAGATTCCAATGGATGTGATCAACAAAATAGCAGCCATGTCTCCACCAACTAGCAAAAAGGAAACACAAGCTTTCTTGGGCGTTGTGGGTTTTTGGAGAATGCATATTCCAGATTACAGTCTGATCGTAAGCCCTCTCTATCAAGTGACCCAGAAGAAGAATGATTTCAAATGGGGCCCTGAGCAACGACAAGCCTTTGAACAGATTAAACGAGAAATAGTCCATGCAGAAGCTCTTGGGCCAGTCCGGGCAGCACAAGATGTAAAAAATGTGCTCTACACTGCAGCCAGGGAGAATGGCCCTACCTGGAGCCTCTGGCAGAAAGCACATGGGGAGACCCGAGGTCGACCCCTAGGGTTTTGGAGTCGGGGACACAGAGGGTCCGAAGCCTGCTATACTCCAACTGCAAAAAAGATATTGGCAGCATATGAAGGGGTTCGAGCTGCTTCAGAAGTGGTTGGTACTGAAGCACAGCTGCTCCTGGCACCCTGACTGCCAGTGCTGGGCTGGATGTTCAAAGGAAACATCCCCTCCACACACCATGCAACTGATGCTACGTGGAGTAAATGGGTTGCACTGACCACCCAGCGGGCTCGAGTAGGAAACCCCAGTCGCCCAGGAATCTTGGAAGTGATCGTGGACTGGCCAGAAGGCCAAGATTTTGGCTTTTCACCAGAGGAGGAGGTGACACGCGCTGAAGAATCCCCACTGTATAACAAACTGCCAGAAGATGAAAAGCAGGATGCCCTGTTCCCTGATGGGTCCTGTCGCCTTGTGGGAAAGCACCAGAGATGGAAGGCTGCTGTATGGAGTCCTACACAACAAGTAGCAGAAACTGCTGAAGGAGAAGGTGAATCGAGCCAGTTTGCAGAGGTAAAGGCCATCCAGCTGGCCTTAGACATTGCTGAACGGGAAAAGTGGCCAGTGCTCTATCTCTATACTGACTCCTGGATGGTGGCAAATGCCCTGTGGGGCTGGCTGCAGCAGTGGAAGCAAAGCAACTGGCAGCATAGAGGTAAATCCATCTGGGCTGCCACATTGTGGCACGATATTGCTGCCCGGGTAGAGGACCTGGTTCTAAAGGTACGTCATGTGGATGCTCACGTCCCCAAGAGTCGGGCCACTGAAGAACATCGGAACAACCAGCAGGTAGATCAGGCTGCCAAGATTGCAGTGGCTGAGGTGGATCTGGACTGGCAACATAAGGGTGAACTATTTCTAGCTCGGTGGGCCCATGACACCTCAGGCCATCAAGGGAGAGATGCAACATCCAGGTGGGCTCGTGATCGAGGGGTGGACTTGACCATGGATGTTATTGCACAGGCTATCCACGAATGTGACACATGCGCTGCAGTCAAGCAAGCAAAGTGAGTAAAGCCTCTGTGGTATGGGGGACGATGGCTGAAACATAAATATGGGGAGGCCTGGCAAACTGACTATATCGCACTCCCACAAACCCGCCAAGTCAAGTGCCATGTGCTTATAATGGTAGAAACATCTACTGGATGGCTGGAAACATATCCTATCCCCTACGCCACTACCCGGAACACTATCCTGGGTCTCGAAAAACAAGTCCTGTGGCAACATGGCACCCCAGAGAGAATTGAGTCAGACAATGGGACTCATTTCCGAAATAACCTGATAGACACCTGTGCCAAAGAGCATGGCATTGAGTGGGTGTATCATATCCCCTATCACGCACCAGCGTCTGGGAAAATTGAACGGTACAATGGACTGTTAAAAACTACACTGAGAGCAATGGGGGGTGGAACATTCAAGCACTGGGATACACATTTAGCAAAAGCCACGTGGTTAGTCAACACGAGGGGATCTGCCAATCGAGCTGGCCCTGCCCAGTCAGAAATCCTACATACTGTGGAAGGGGATAGAGTCCCTGTAGTGCATGTAAAAAATATGCTGGGGAAAACAGTCTGGGTTCTTCCTGCCTCCAGCAAAGGCAAACCCATTCGTGGGATTGCTTTTGCTCGAGGACCTGGGTGCACTTGGTGGGTAATGCGGGAGGACGGAGATATCTGATGTGTGCCTCAAGGGGATTTGATTTTGGGCAAAAACAGTCAATGAACTGAATGGCACAATGCAAACTGCTATATAATATTGTGTGTCGTCTCTGTGTTGTATCAATGATATCAGAGTACGAGCCTCCCAACCCATGGAAGATAGACTGTGAAACAAGCAAAGTGCAGCAGTGATGGAATGATGACTGACTCGGTATGCAGCAACCCAACGCCACACACACCATCTCTCCCACCCTGACAGACTGATACGGCAGATGGAGCCCAGAGTCATGGACTGGGTGAACTCAATGGACATTTTAATGGACATTTTACAGGGAAGGTCCATAAACTAAGGGAATGATGTCTGTGTATTATGTTAAAGAATGCGAAGGGGAGGGGTGGTGGTTGGTAAGGTTGTATTGCATCATATGGGACCTGGTCATGGTGTTAATGGTATGGAATAAGGGGTGGAGAATGTGCTGGTTTTGGCTGAGTAGGTGTTAATTCTCCTCACTGTGGGGGTCGGTTACCTTTCCAGCTTCCTGCGCTCTGCCGCAGGAAGAGGCAGGGTCTGCGCTCTGCCGCAGTGGGGCTGAGAGGGGCAGGGCTTACCCTGACTGGCCAATGGCATGTTCGTTCTACACCATGTGACACCGTGACCCGTATATTAATGGGGGGCAGTTTGTGGCTCAGGAGTGGCGTGGTGTTGGTCGGTGAGTGCCTGTGTCGCCTGCGGTTTGTTTCAGCGGTTTGTTCCCCTCCCTCTGGGGTTTTGTGCCTCTCATTGTTCTCCTTTATGTTGCATTTCTGTTGCTGTTTTTTTTAATTTTAATTATTAAACTGCTCTTATCTCAACCCATGAGCGTTACCGTTCTGTTTCCCTCCCCTCTCTACCGGTGGGGGAGTGAGCGAGCGACTGTGTGGGGCTGAGCTGCCAGCTAAACCACGACAAGGGGACCCAGATTCAATGCCGATTCATAGCAGGCACGAGGGGAATGAAGTAACCCCTAAAGCCAGCTCCTTCAGATAAAGGCTCACACCTACCGGTGATAAAAGTATAGGAAGATTTGCAGTGCTACAGTTTACAAGTGTGCACAGAAAATGCATTTATCATCAGCTGTCCAGAGCAGCAGCCAGAAGCCCTTTGTCAGTTAGCTAAAGACTGCATAGACTCAAATATCAGAATTGTTTTTTGATGAGGTAGATCTTTACTCAGGGAAAGGCAGCTCCACTGCCTTTCAGGGTCATTGAGTATTTGACCTTTGCTAAAGCAAAGTTCATAATCTTTGAGGTGTGGGAAGTTCTTGCTCCAGGAGAAAAGTTATCTGCTATTCATTGATGGTAAGAGTATATGATCTCCATCATATGATATTGCGTAGTTATCTGACAAGGCCAGTTCCCCCCATTCCCATCCACGTGCTGCCTGGTGACGCAGGATGCTCTTACCTGCTACCTCAGCTCTCATGCCTGAAAAGCAATGTAGGCAACAGAGCAGGGACCTGATGTCCTCAGTTTCTCCATGCAATGTGCCTAATTCCAACAGGACAGAGACGACAAAAATCCGCATAACAAACCTAAAGAAAAACTGCAGCCAAGCAATGACTGTTCCTCTGGTTTCCATTTCAGTCAACAGTAGGGAAAAGCATATATCAGTTGCAAAAGAAGGATCACTCACTATTAATTTTAATAATATAATTGTGTTCTTCTGTTGAAGTAAAATACTTGATTGGTCCTAAGTACTGTAAATCTGGGCAAAATAATCCAGTAAGCAGATACTCTTTGTCTGTGTTTTAGTTATTCCTTAACTATGTCCTTCAGACTGATAAGTACAGGGTCAATGCAAGGTCAAGTTATAGCTGAGTCAGTCTGTTCATGTGACACAGCAGCCCATGTATCTGCTAAAGAAAGTAGCCAGGGAAAAGGGGCTCGGCCTTCATTCCTTACTGGGTACAGGCATTTAAAATATGCGATACCTATCTATCTATGTCAGTGAGAGCTGCATCATACAGAGCAGATACACAGGAATATTTTGCCCTAATTAAGAATTTTCAAAATCCAAATCTGGAGGTTGGATGATCACATCTGGGTGTTCTCCATAAGGGAGTTAATGTTCTAGGGTGGATCAAAGGCAGTAGATAGTATGACAATGTGACATATTACATACTGTACAGCACAGGAAAGGGCTCTCACCGTCAGACAAACAGTGATGTGCCCATCTCTCAGTCACCATCCTTATCTCCAAGAGAGCAGTTGGAAAAGCTGTCATTTGAAGCACTGTCACTGTAGCTTTTAAGCTTGTCAGCTCATAAAATGGCACTGCTGAACTCAGCTGAGGGATTTCCACTTCTGTTTTCTTCATTAAGAAAATAAAGCAATAAATAATTAAATAATTAATTTGGAAAATTGTCACAAACCAATACTAAATTGGAAAGAGGATTTTTGAAAAGTACCATTAAAAATTTGCCATTTGTGACTCAGTGTGTCACACCAAAATACCACAAAAGTAGTGTTTGCTCCCAGATCTATTAATGTTGTTAGCACTGGGTGGGATTCAGTGATAAGTGCCTGGCAAGACATCTTGTAAGAGATTCAGTCCAATTAAATTAGCTATGTCTCCACTGATTTTGTAGAGACCGTAAGCATGTGGTCTTGTGGGATCAGTTTCCAGACAGAGGAAGGGCCATCAGGAAGTTCCTGGGCCCCTGTCAGCCTGAGTGGTTTGAGTCACAGCTTCCATGGCTCAGGCAAGTCACCCAGCAGGTTCTCTCTCCACCTTTCAAAAAATACAAAAGAGGGCCAAAAGGAAAAATGGCTCTCCCCTCAGAGGGGACAGACTGGGGATGTACAAAAATAAAATAGAAGAATCCAGCTAGGAGTAAATATCAAAAGCCTTGGTCTCTTCTTAAGTTTGGATTAGAGCCTTATAGCCTGATCGTCTTCTGGCCCCATATCTGCATTTTCAATTTTGACAAAAGAGCATTGCACCCAAATTTCTACATATTCAAATGGTTCACATCTTGTCAGGATCAGGAGAGCATGAGAACAACTTCCTAAGCAAGAGGCCACCTTATGAAGATACTCTTTGAAATCAACCACAAGGCCATGACAAATTTTTTTACTTCTTCATTTACTTAGGAAAAACCTAGGCAGCCTCCCTACTGGAACCTATACAGCAGTGGAGTTAGAGCAAGACATGGGCACTTATGTCCTTAGTATATCTGTGAGCTGATGTGGACAACTGAAGTTAGGCACCTGGGAAACTTGCAGGCCAGTCAGGAAGAAGTTTAGTAGACTTGTCCTGGTTCAGCCTCAGTTGGCAACTAAACACCACGCAGCCGCTCGCTCACTCCCCCCCACCCTTGTGGGATGGGGAAGAGAATTGGAAGAGCAAAAGAACTTGTGGGTTGAGATAAGCACAGTTTAATAATTACAATAAAATAATAATTATAATAATAATTATTATAATAATGACAATAATGATAATATAATAAAATGGAAAAGGAAAAAAAACCCAGAAACTATACAACCGCTCACCACCTGCTGACCGACGCTGCCCATCCCTGAGCCGTGACTGCTGCCTCCCTACCCCGGCCAGCCCCTCCCAGGTAACATGCCCAGGTAACTGGGCATGACATTACATGATATGGATATCCCTTTTTCCAGTTTGAATCTGCTCTCTTAGCTGTTACCCCTCCCCTCCTGGCTTCTTGTGCACCCAGCAGAGCATGGGAAGCTAGAAAAGTCCTTGACTAGTACAAGCACTACCCAGCAACAACCAAAACATCGGTGTGTTATCTCAACATTTTTTTCATGCTAAGTTCAAAGCACAGCACTATACCAGCTGCAGTGACGAAAATTAACTCTATCCCAGCTAAAACCATGACGCTTGTGCACCTCAACAGTGATGGAATAACATGTTATCACAGAATCACAGAATGGTAGGGATTGGAAGGGACCTCTGGAGATCACCTTATCCAATCCCCCTGCTTGAGCAGGGACACCTAGAACAAGGGGCACAGGACTGCATCCAGGCAGGTTTTGAATGTTTCCACAGAAGGAGACTCAACAACCTCTCTGGGCAGCCTGTTCCAGTGCTATATTACCTGCAACATAGGCAGAGTTTATCTAAGCGCCATTTTGGATGCTATCTTCCTATTATTGTTTATGTATATGAAAATAACATTTAAATAATTTATATATTACTATTAATTAATTGAATTTCCAACCACATCAGAGAAGCAATTACTATCTTGGTAAACACTGCACAAATAGCACTACCTACTTTGGGGTAAAGTTTCTCGTTAATTTTAGGGTGAATTATTCTTAAATCCTTTTATTTTTGACATTTTATTTACTTCTCTTTCTACCGATAAGAACTTCAGCATGAGCTGCTTAACTGGGACACATTGGAAGTTTATAGTCTTTCATACTTCTTACTCTTTCTTGAATAAAATGCGGTTTTTTTCCTCCCCAATGGCATCTAATATTGTGTCCGTATATCTCTAGAGTTCCATTAATTAGGTCTGTGTCATATTACAGTTTTCAATGCTCAGGGCTGATTCTTTTGCCATTACTTATGTACCTTACTCCATGACCAATAGGAATGCTTTAGATGCTAAATACAAGAAATATCAAAATTTTACCCCCAAAATTTTTAAATTAACATGAAAACCAGTTACCGTGAAATGACCTGAAGACCATACAACAGCACAAAGTAAGGATAGATCAGACTATCAGTATTCAAAGACATTGACACCTCCTGGTGTAACTTAGATAGAAATTATATTTAAAATCATTCCACCCAATCAAGTTGTGAAGTTGTGATTTTCTTGTTAAAAACCACTGGATCTGTAAAATATTCACAAAACCTCCAGGCAGCAGTGATATGCTTTTCTGAACTACAAGCACACAGTTCAGAGGAGCTCTACCACAAAAATCAGAAAGTCTTTTAGATCTTTCCCCTGGTCACTGTTCTTGATTTTTACCTAGAATCTGTCTTAAAGTGAGTTGGTCATATGTATTTTAATTAAGAAATATTAATAAAATTCAACATTTATTTCACACTAGGGTTTTGCTTTAACTCAAAACTTGTATAATACAAGTAAGTAAAAATGTTTAGATCAATCCTTCAAGAAACTGAGAAACTGGCAGATTTATCACTGCTCTAACCACAGCTCTTGAAGACAGAAGAAATATCAGCTTATTTGTGTCTCATTATTAAAGTGGCTCTCTAAATTATCTGCCTCTAATTTGATTGTGTTTGTCTTACATACCGTGATGACTGAACCATATTATATCTAGATAGGTGTACTAAGTGGATAACCACAGCTATCCAATGATACTAGAATTTCTGATGGTCTGTTTGGTGTGTCTCAATTTTAGATAAAACTCTTTATTAGTGCTCAGAACACAAAAGGTGAGATGAGGGAAACAGAGTCAGGAAACAGCCTTAGCAACAACAAAAAGGATAGCATAACTGAACTGCTGTCCCATTCCTTACATTGTGTTAAGCTCTATAGAACTGGATTGGATTGGGTATGTTGCTTGGAGTTTATTAAGGTAGCACACAAATATTTTCCAAGCTGTTCTTTCATCTATTTTCAGATTTGCACCAAGCAAGAAAAAAGAAACAGGATAAAATCTGGATGAAGGAAGAACAAATAAAAGAAAAGGCTCTTATTATTATAGATTTCTCAAAGCAATTTGTTTATTTTTGTTTTCTTTGTATAGAGTGCTGGCTAGGTATTTTAAAGAGTGTTCTTTTAAATCCCTGAGATCTTCAGGAACTTTCTGTGTTTTGAGACACTGAGATCCATTTCCTGTATGGGAGGAATTAGGGTGAAGTTATAATAACAAACAGAGTTTTGAAAAAGCCTTTTCTGTTTTATTACAGGACCATCAGAAAATGAAACGAAAAAAAGGCCTAAATGGGGTTGTCTTTGGCTTTGGCCTGAACAAAAGCTCCAGAATTGTGAAGGCAAAAGTAAACAGATTTAATTAAAAAAATTACATAGGACAGTGTCCCAGCTCAAGAGATAAAGACATTCTCAGAACTATTCCATCTGCAGGGACAGTTCATTTAGGTTCCCACTGACCTTGTGCAATTGAATTCTTCATAGTGATAGCTAAGTTATATGGGGAATAGAGGTAAGCTTCACAAATAAACGTGTGTGTTAAGGAAGAGAAAGAAGGAAAGCAGTTTCAGTGAAGCTTCAAGGATGCTCTGCACAGATTCCTTGAAAAAGAATGTGCATATTTTCATAACTAACAGTTATTTATCCATTTTGAAATATACTTTAAGTCACAATAATCAATAAAACGCCATCTTATTGGGAAGGAGTTTTTGTTTAACATGATTGCTGATCAATATATAACATGAATTTTATTTTTAACTTTAGTCTTAACTTGAAGCATAGGTGTTAGATTCAGCCTATTCTATGTCATATCTAAACCTTTTGCATCTGACATTCTGACCTCTTTTTTACTGGTTATAGCTACAATATAAGTTAGAAACAGATAAATAGCTCTATAGATCTGTATTTCCACAGTCTGAAAGCACTAAGATCCTGGGTCCTAGCCAAGGCCCTCCTACAGAAACTATTTGTCTGCATGTACAGAAGTGAATTCGTTTTCTGCAGCTGCTGAAAAATTATGTCTCTGTAACATACATATAGGCAAAATTTAATTATCTTCTGTCTTTCACCAGGACAAATCAAAAGGAACTGCAGGAAGTACACCATGCAGAGCTATGACTGGAGACTCAGCTATTCTGGCTCTGCCTAAAAGCTTTTACCTTTTGTTTCCAATTGCGTAGCAGCAGATAGCTCACCCCTCAGCACCCCAACCATGCCTTATTATGCAGATGACTTCCTAGCCAGCAGGATGTCCCTAGTACAAGGATATAGGTGCAATTTGGTCTGATAAATTTAGGCCCAAGAACACAGCATTCCCTCTGCTGTTTCTCACTCTTTCTGCCAACACGTTGCCAGCTACAACCAATACAATACCTTACTGACATGGGAAGTGAGTCAGAGTGTTCAGAAACATAGGTGTATAACGTGCTTTGTAGTTTAAGATAACATAGTCCTGTAATTGTAATTTGATGTGACTTAGAAATGTGCCAGCAAGAGTAAGTGACGTATACAATGCCCACAAATGTGCTAAGGTTAAATAGGAATCAGAAACCTGGAACGATGAAGGAATCCCCTGGTGTGCACAAGAGATAAGAGGAAGTGAAAAGGAAAAACACGTTATGAGGCCAGCTGTGAAACCAGACGGAACCAGCTTTGCAGGTTAAGTCTACGAAAGGTGAAAAGAGCAAGGGGAGGAAGACTCGGAGCCTTCACCACCAGAGAGACCACCGGAAGATTCTGTGTGTGCGCAGGCAGAAGAATTAAGGGCAGAGAGAAATGTAAATTAATTCTGGGAAACCATTACCATAATGATGTAATCAGCAGCAGAAACAGTATAAGAGGATGAATATTGAAATAAGGGGTGTGCGTGCCTTTGGAGGAGTGATCCCCCATGCACCCAGCACCGAAATAAACATACCTGCTTTATAACTCTTTGAGTTGTAAAGTTTGTTCCGCAGCTCAGAAGTGATGAACTAAAACAGTAGTAAATTTGCATTTATTGCTAATCTCATGTCTCATTGACTCATCAAGCAATTGATTTAACAAGAAACAGTTGTGTCCATTAACCCATACTTTGCAGAACAAGTAAAAGGTGAACTTTAACTCAGAGGTAGTCTTTCCTTTTCACTTGATGCCACAGAATTTCTTTTCTGAGGACTGTTCCAAGAAAACCACTAGGATGAAAATGGATAGAAGCATAAACTAAACTGTGTTGCAGTTTTATGGCAGGCTATGCAGTTGTGAGCTATTGCAGGATAATCCAGTCCTCCTTAAGGACAGATTTAGTATTATGGTGAAGGTTGAGTGAAACATCACTGATGATGTTAACAGGCCTCCTCATATAGGGCAAACAGAAGAAGCAATTATAGTCCTTCTTAGAATAAGGCACATAAGACGGCTGAAAAAACCAAGTCACTACCCAAAACTCTGGCCATATACAAGTTGAATCAGAAGGTGAGCTAGATGGTAAAGGACTTTTGCTGGGAGATGTCTATAAATTCATCTGAACTCCATATTGTTTGGTAAAAGTGACCAGATGTCTATGGGCAGAAGCAGCCAGATGCAAGCAAAGAACCCATAAAGCCAACAAGACAAGTACTTAGGGGTTTAAAAGAAAGCCAACTCATGTAATTTGGGGGAATTTGCTGAAAAAATTGCTTGTATCCGTGAGCAAAGAAAATACTTTATCTTGTTTGACCTTTATTCAGTTCCAGGAATTTGAATGTTACCTTGTAAATAAACAGGATCACATCAGAAAATATATTTCTGATATATTATATATCTTCTGGGGGGGAGAGGTTAGAACCCAAAACTTCATAAGTATTAGGTTTGTGTAATCCTGCCTAGAAGAGCAGTATCAAGCATATAACCAGATCCCATTAGTCCTTTGAGTATTGCTGTGCTGGTTTTGGCTGATAAGGGGTTAATTCTCCTCACTGTGGGGGGTCGGCTACCTTTCCAGCTTCCCACAGCAGTGGGGGGCTGGGAGGGGCAGGGCCACGGTGGGGGTGGCTGACCCCGACTGGCCAATGGCATGTTCATTCCATACCATGTGACATCATGACCAGTAAATTAAGGAGGGGGGCAGTTTGCGGCTTGGGAACTGCACGGTGGCGGGCGGTGAGCGGCTGTGTTGTGTGTGGTTTGTTTCAGCAGTTCGTTCCCCTCCCCCTCCCTTCCCACTGACCCAACGCCCCCGGGGTTTTGCGCCTCTCGTTGTTCTCCTTTCCATTGCATTTCTGTTGTTGTTTCTTTTAATTTTAATTATTAAACTGCTCTCATTGTGACCAAAAAGCAATAAAATGTAACCAAATCAGCTAGAAATGTTGTTATATGAGAACATGGAGTGTACGAATCAGTGTAGCCATTGATCTGTGTTGTGACCAAAACAACTTGTGTTTTAATATCTAGGTGATCATTTATATAGACAATGTGTTTTGTCAGTAGAGGAATGCATTTCTGTCAAAGAGAATGATAAAGTGTGGTTTCGTGTAGTGGACTGAGAAAACTGGCCAGGATTGCCAAGACTGAGAGCCCAGTAGGTAAAAGGTAATTCCGGCAGGGGGAGATCGCGACCACTGACTCACGGGCCACCGACCCAAGTAATACCACCTACTCAAAAGAGAACAATGGAGGAGGACAACTGAGTCTGCGCAGTAATTTACATATGGAGCGAGCAAGTTTGTACCAATCAGCAAAAAGACAATAATGAATATGTAAATTTTTGATCTATAAATTGTGAGATGAGTGATGTAAGGTATGCACGTTAGGAGGAGCGATCCCCCGTGCATCCGGCACCGTGAATAAAGAATGCCTGCTCTTTAATACTAAATTGGTGTTAGAGTTGTTTCTGATTTTACCACATTTTTCGGTAGCATCATCTCAACCCACGAGCGTTACCCTGCTGATTCCCTCCCCCATATACCGGTGGGGGGGTGAGTGAGCGACTGTGTGGGGCTGAGCTGCCAGCTAAACCACGACAATTGCATATCCAGGCACTGCAATTGCTCAGAGGTCCATAGGCAAAGTGGGCACCAGAATCAAGAGGAGCTATTGGCAGCTGAGCAGGCACCATTGTAGATCTCAAACCACATTTTAACAATTCAGTTCAAGGACAGAATCTAACATTACTCTCATAACTGTCTGAGAAAGCAGCAAGGAGATAGTAATTCACCAGGACCACAATCTAACACCAGAGATTAATACAAGATGCAAAGTTCAGTGCTCTGTGTTTGCAATGTCTCAGGACAGACATATATACTAAATTTATCCATTAAAAAATAAGTTTGAGAGTACTGAAGAAACTAGAGGTTTTTTTAGAACTATTGAAAAATCACTGAAAGCAAACAGCCCAATTATCTTCATGTTTATCCTGCTAAAAGTCTTAAGCAGTGGTTACACAGGAGTAAAAAAAAAAAAAGAAAGACTGTGAGAGGGGCATCAAGTCCAGAAGGCACAACATTGACACATCGACATAACTTTCATTACAGGATTTCTTTAGTTTTGATACATTAAGTGGTTGAATAAAAGACATGGTAAATCAAAAACAAGCTCTCAATTCCTTTCTGCCAGCACTCACAGTGAAGCAGGATTTTGTTTTTCAGGACATTTGTTTAGTTGGGGTTTTTTAAGGCAAATTTCTTTCTAGGTTATGAAATACCTTATAAAATAGACCGTCTGTTTCCTGGAGTGTTCTAATGTTGTCCTTTTTATGTTCCCCTTTCTGATCAGCCCAAAGAAGTCTCTCTTTGAGGGCAATTTGCTGGAAGGGTCATTGTTTGGAAGTAGTTTTGGTAACATACTGTTCATGAAAATTGCGTAGGAGCATTGAACTACAATTGCCTTGCCATGATATTGTAACACGGTATTTGAAAAATACTGTATTTTTAAAGTATTCACAGTATTTTTACATTTAAAAAGTGAAATTGTTACACGTAAAAAGCTAAAATATAAATAAATTATGGATCACTTAAGTCTCCATAAATATTTACCTGCTTCATTCAATACAGTATTAAATACTGCAGCACATCAATAGGAAAGGATGCATGAAACAGAAACCTCGGAACAATGTTTCTTATGGGATGTGATTAATCTGCCTTATGTAAACCACTGCAAATAGAAAGGGAGAAAGGAAAAATTCATCTGAGAAGAGAAAAAAATCAAAACAGATTAGTATGTAAAAAATGCTAGTAAGATTAATTAAGGTGTGTTTGGTTTTTTTTTTTTAGACATTTAAAAGAGCAGACAAAGGCATGTTGGGCTTGTCAAAAGCATCAAGGCATGTAAGCCCAACTGGTATTTAGATATGGATACCACATAAGTCCTGGATATTATTGAAAGAATAGAATAGAGCACTAAAGTAAACATGGGCTTAATTTTTAGTACTTGCATCCAGTACTCACTGCCCTATACACTTGCCCAACATTATACCAAAACAATTGGGTGATTCTATAGTTCTGTACAAGGCACAGTCAAAGAAGAAAAGTGCTTTGCAGGTATTCTGAGCATGGATAAAATATGCACCTGGATCACCTAAAGACTTTAGGTGCAAGCAACTACATAACTCTAATTTTGTGAGCAGAAATAATACATATAAAAATGCAGATGAAGTCCTGGATCAGCATGAGCTCCCACTGATCAGGACTGTGGTCTTTCTTAGAGGAATTTTTTCCTATCTCACGTAATCAACATTTATTGCTTAAAAACAGTTAATTCCTTATGTCTGACTCCTCATAATTAAGCTGTTTGGCAGCACAAAATGAGAATGATGGCTGAGTTTCTAGATGGGCTGTGTTCACAGTCCTTTCAGGTTAGACAGTCTGCAAAGTCCAGACTTCCTGCACCTTTGAAATCCAGGACTAAAGGCAAAGAAGCTAACAAAACTAAACAAAGAAGCTTTCCTTTTCTCCTTTTCACTCTTTGATGAGCTGGATACATCCTTTTAAATGTAGCAAACCAGTCATTCCACCCCCTGGTAGTCTCCCCGCCACCCACCCTGCCTTCTACCACATAACCCAAATACATAGTTAGCAAAAGGTATCAGATACTTTGTAAACAAAGTTGTCCAATGTTTATTAATTTATTAAATTATTAAAATTCCCACCCACTTGCCTGCAGAAATAAGAAGCAGAACAACAATGGTAAATGTCTTCAAACAGCCAAAGGATGTAAACACCAAATATGCAGTAATTAGGCTTAATTATGAACTGACATTGTGATGCATTAGGTTTTGGAATAGTTCCCCTGGGGAACTGGTTAGATTCCTTGGAGAATTTCAAAACTGGAATGAATTAATCCTACTAAACCCTACTTACTTTAAAGTAGGAAACAATCTGACAAAGGCAGGAAGTTAGATAGCTTGAGATAAGAGGCTTTTCTCATTCCTAAATTGTACAATTTTGTGAAAATACATTTTTAGATGTTATTTCTATGCCAAAGTGGTACTGAAGTGGGTGGGAAAAACTGTAGGTGATATGACAATAGTATTTCAATCAGCAAACAAGTGGGTCACCAAAAATTTCAGTTACAGAGTTTGTGGGTTTTGAAGAGGAAGCCTGCCTTTTTTTTTTTTTTTAAAGAAATCTCCTTTCTACACATTGACTTTTAAAATATGGGCTACATCTGCATTAATGAGTGACAAGGAATTTGAGAAATCTGGTGCACATGTGGCTTGGCAGGTGCTTTATATTGAAAGGCACATGAGGTTTTGGCAAATTGTTTAGAGCTGCTCTAATCATAACCTCTGAGCATCAGTCATTGTTTACCTTAATTCTATCATAAACACATCTGGGCAACTCCTTAAAATAATGGTAAAGGTAATTAGTAATGAATTGAGTTGGAAATCTGATAAATTACTTATGACATCCATATTGGTACCAAATGAATTCATCATGGCTAGCACTGTTACAAAAACGTCAGAGGAACTAATAACAATTTGAGCCAGCATTTGAATGTGTTGCTAACATGAGACCAAGTATAATGACTGCTTTTTTAAAAACAAACCAAAGGTATTACAGAGGTATTTCAATAGCCCTGCAAAACTTTATGTCTGCATTTTGTTATTGATAAAGCACATAACTTTTTTTCATGTATTACCATCCTTGGGGGAAAAGGACAGGCAAGTTAATTTTGTGCATCTTGTCCCGTAAGTTTTCAGGATAACTCTTTGAGGCTGCATTACAAGAACTGAATGCTGTCTGTGCAGATCCACTTCACACTGCAAGAGCTCCTAGCTAGAAGCAGCATACACAATGCCCCACTACAGAAACCCATAAATGTTTAGTTACAGCAGACCTGATTCTTTCCTGTTTTGACTTCGCACAGATGTAGCTACAGTCAGTTGTCGTGGTTTAGCTGGCAGCTCAGCCCCACACAGTCGCTCGCTCACTCCCCCACCGGTAGATGGGGGAGAGAATCAGAAGAGTAACGCTCGTGGGTTGGGATAAGAACAGTTTAATAATTAAAATTAAAAGAAACAACAGTAGAAATGCAACATAAAGGAGAACAACGAGAGGCGCAAAGCCCTGGGGGAGGGGGGAAGGGAGGGGAGAGGGGGAACGAACCCCCGAAACAAACCGCACACAACGCAGCCGCCCGCCAACCCAACGCCGCGCCACTCCAGAGCCTCAAACTGCCCCCCCCCCCCCTTAATATACTGGTCATGGTGTCACATGGTATGGAATGAACATGCCATTAGCCAGTCGGGGTCAGCCACCCCCACCATGGCCCTGCCCCTCCCAGCTCCCCCCGCCACGCGGCAGAGCGCAGGAAGCTGGAAAGGTAGCCGACCCCCCACAGTGAGGAGAATTAACCCCTTATCAGCCAAAACCAGCACATTCTCCACCCCTTATTCCATACCATTTACACCATGCCCAGGTCCCATACCATCCAATACAAACTTACCAACCACCACCCCTCCCCTTCTCATCCTTTAACATAATACACAGACATCATTCCCTTACTTCAGGGACCTTCCCTGTGAAATGTCTGTTTAAATGTCCATCGAGTTCACCCAGTCCATGACTCTGGGCTCCATCTGCCGTATCAGTCTGTCAGGGTGGGAGAGATGGTGTGTGTGGCGTTGGGTTGCAGCATACCGAGTCAGTCATCGTTCCATCACTGCTGCACTTTGCTTGTTTCAGTCTGTCTTCCATGGATTGGGAGGCTTGTACTCTGATATAATTGATACAACACAGAGGCGACACACAATATTATATAGCAGTTCGCATTGTGCCATTCAGTTCATTGACTGTTTTTGCCCAAAATCAAATCCCCTTGAGGCACACATCAGATATCTCTATCCTCCCGCATTACCCACCAAGTGCACCCAGGTCCTCAAGCAAAAGCAGTCCCATGAATGGGTTTGCCTTTGCCTGAGACAGGAAGAACCCACACTCTTTTGCCCAGCATACTTTTTGTGTGCACTACAGGGACTCTATCCCCTTCCACAGTATGTAGGATTTCTGACTGGGCAGGGCCAGCTCGGTTGGCAGATCCCCTTGTGTTGACTAACCAGGTGGCCTTTGCTAAATGTGTATCCCAGTGCTTGAATGTTCCACCACCCATTGCTCTCAGTGTAGTTTTTAACAGTCCATTGTACCGTTCAATTTTCCCAGAGGCTGGTGCGTGATAGGGGATGTGATACACCCACTCAATGCCATGCTCTTTGGCCCAGGTGTCTATGAGGTTATTTCGGAAATGAGTCCCACTGTCTGACTCAATTCTCTCTGGGGTGCCATGTCGCCACAGGACTTGGTTATCGAGGCCCAGGATAGTGTTCCGGGCAGTGGCGTGGGGGACAGGATATGTTTCCAGCCATGCTGTCGTCGTTTCTACCATTGTAAGAACATGGCGCTTGCCTTGGCGGGTTTGTAGGAGTGTGATATAGTCAATTTGCCAGGCCTCCCCATTCCAGAGAGGCTTTACGAACTTCACTTGCTTGATTGCAGCGCATGTTTCACATTTGTGGATAGCCTGTGCAATAACATCCATGGTCAAGTCCACCCCTCGATCACGAGCCCACCTGTATGTTGCATCTCTCCCTTGATGGCCTGAGGTGTCATGGGCCCACCGAGCTAGAAATAGTTCACCCTTATGTTACCAGTCCAGATCCACCTCAGCCACTTCAATCTTGGCAGCCTGATCCACCTGCTGGTTGTTCCGATGTTCTTCAGTGGCCCGACTGCTGGGGACATGAGCATCCACATGCCGTACCTTTACAACCAGTTTCTCTACCCAGGCAGCAATATCGTGCCACAATGTGATGGCCCAGATGGGTTTGCCTCTGCGCTGCCAGTTGCTTTGCTTCCACTGCTGCAGCCAGCCCCACAGGGCATTTGCCACCATCCAGGAGTCAGTATAGAGATAGAGCACTGGCCACTTCTCCTGTTCAGCAATGTCTAAGGCCAGCTGGATGGCCTTTACCTCTGCAAACTGGCTTGATTCACCATCTCCTTCAGCAGTTTCTGCGACTTGTCGTGTAGGACTCCATACAGCAGCCTTCCATCTCCGGTGCTTTCCCACAAGGCAACAGGACCCATCAGTGAACAGGGCATGCTGCTTTTCATCTTCTGGCAGTTTGTTATACAGTGGGGCTTCTTCAGCATGTGTCACTTCCTCCTCTGGTGATAATCCAAAATCTTTGCCTTCTGGCCAGTCCATAATCACTTCCAAGATTCCTGGGTGACTGGGGTTTCCTACTTGACCCCGTTGGGTGATCAGTGCAACCCATTTACTCCATGTAGCATCAGTTGCATGGTGTGTAGAGGGGATGTTTCCTTTGAACTTCCAGCCCAGCACTGGCAGTCGGGGTGCCAGGAGCAACTGTGCCTCAGTACCAACCACTTCTGAAGCAGCTTGGACGCCTTCATATGCTGCCAATATATCTTTTTCAGTTGGAGTAGAGCAGGCTTCGGACCCTCTGTATCCCCGACTCCAAAACCCTAGGGGTCGACCCCGGGTCTCCCCATGTGCTTTCTGCCAGAGGCTCCAGGTAGGGCCATTCTCCCCGGCTGCAGTGTAGAGCACATTTTTTACATCTTGTCCTGCCCGGACTGGCCCAAGAGCTTCTGCATGGACTATTTCTCGTTTAATCTGTTCAAAGGCTTGTCGTTGCTCAGGGCCCCATTTGAAATCATTCTTCTTCTGGGTCACTTGATAGAGAGGGCTTATGATCAGACTGTAATTTGGAATATGCATTCTCCAAAAACCCACAATGCCCAAGAAAGCTTGTGTTTCCTTTTTGCTAGTTGGTGGAGACATGGCTGCTATTTTGTTGATCACATCCATTGGAATCTGACGACGACCATCTTGCCATTTCATTCCTAAGAACTGGATCTCTTGTGCGGGTCCCTTCCCCTTACTTTTTTTTATGGCAAAACCAGCTTTCAGAAGGATTTGGACTATTTTCTCTCCTTTCTCAAAAGCTTCTTCCGCTGTGTTGCCCCACACAATGATGTCATCAATGTATTGAAGGTGTTCTGGAGCTTCTCCCTGTTCCAGTACAGTCTGAATCAGTCCATGGCAAATGGTAGGACTGTGTTTCCACCCGTGGGGCAGTGGATGCCAGGTGTACTGGACGCCCCTCCATGTGAAGGCAAACTGTGGCCTGCATTCTGCTGCCAGAGGGATTGAGAAGAATGCATTAGCGATATCAATTGTGGCATACCACTTGGCTGCCTTTGACTCCAGTTCGTACTGAAGTTCTAGCATGCCTGGCAGGGCAGCACTCAACGGTGGGGTGACTTCATTCAGGCCACGATAGTCTACTGTTAGCCTCCACTCTCCATTAGACTTCCACAATGGCCATATGGGACTGTTAAAGGGTGAGTGGGTCTTACGGATGACTCCTTGGCTCCTCAGTTGGTGAATGAGCTCATGGATGGGAATCAGGGAGTCTCTGTTGGTGCGATATTGCCGCCGGTGCACTGTTGTGGTGGCGATTGGCACCTGTTGTTCTTTGACCTTCAGCAACCCCACCACAGAATGGTCCTTTGATAGACCGGGCAAGGTAGACAGCTGTTTAGTTTCCTCCGTCTCCAAGGCAGCTACATGAAAAGCCCACCTGTACCCTTTTGGGTCCTTGAAATACCCTCTCCTGAGGTAGTCTATGCCAAGGATGCACAGAGCCTCTGGGCCAGTCACAATGGTGTGCTTTTGCCACTCATTCCCAGTTAGGCTCACTTCGGCCTCCAATACAGTTAGCTCTTGGGATCCCCCTGTCACTCCAGCGATGCTGATGGGTTCTGCCCCTATATAGTTTGATGGCATTAAGGTGCACTGTGCACCAGTGTCCACTAAAGCTTTATACTCCTGTGGGTCGGGTGTGCCAGGCCATCAGATCCACACAGTCCAGTAAGACTGGTTATCCCTTTCCTCCACTTGGCTGGAGGCAGGGCCCCTCTAGTCCTGATCATGGCAGTCACAACTCACTTCCTGTAAACGTGAATCAGGAGTCCCTCTATTACACTTAGAAATAAAATCAGCACTTCTGCTCCTTTGTCTGGGGACTTGCTCACTGGAAATTGGAGCAGCAACTTTCCTGGAAGAGCCTCCCTGAGTGACTGTTCTTTCTTGCAGCTCACGTACCCATGCCTGTAGGGTCGAGGTAGGCTTGCCATCCCACCTCATCATGTCCTCTCCGTGGTCACGCAGGTAGAACCATAGGGTGGCCCGTGGTGTGTATCTTCTCCTTTGAGCCAAAGGACGCTTATTCCTTAACACCTGAGACACTACTCTGTCGAGGTGGGGAGCAGGACATATCTTCTTTGAGTTGCTGGACCTCGTGGGATAGGTTCTCCACAGCAGAGACGAGTGAGGAAGAGATATTTGTTTCATAACCTTGGAATCTATCAATCAGCTCTGCCACCGTTGGTGTCTCGTCATCTTTCCCGGACATTACTGCCAATGAGTTTGCATGCGAAGATGGTGTGC
The DNA here is from genome assembly GCF_963921805.1 of Phalacrocorax carbo. Classification (NCBI taxonomy): domain Eukaryota; kingdom Metazoa; phylum Chordata; class Aves; order Suliformes; family Phalacrocoracidae; genus Phalacrocorax; species Phalacrocorax carbo. The sequence continues at coordinate 1,390,125 of NW_026990253.1, read as the reverse complement.
TCCGTACAAACTGCCGCCACATGGGTCGTGTGCACTGGGCTTCATCTGGATCTTTGGATGACCATTGTAAATAAATCACCTCAAGCACAGCTAATTCCCTTAGATACTGGATGCCATTCTCCATGGTTGTCCATTTTCCTGGGCGATATGTAACATCATTGTAGCTGTACACTTCTACGGGAGAACTTATCTTGGGCCACATATCTCCGGGACACAGGGCTCTACCCACCCTGGGGACAGTGATGCACAGACATCAATATGATGGATACAAAATGTCCGTTTATTTAGCTGCGTCACACCCTTATATAGCTCTTGCGCTTCCTGTTCCTGCCACTCCTATGGGGAGGAGTCTATCTTTCCGTCACATCCCGTGATCTTCCGGTCGTCGACCCCTGTCTATTCCCCTACATCTCCCCCTCCCCATGCTACTAAAATTCTAGAAAGCTACTTGCGTAAGAGGATACATATTGAGGTCAGGTTTATATTCATTTAACTCTTGCAGGCGCTCTCAGATTTGTCTTATAACACAGCATAACAATGGCAGCCCACAAGTAACCATGATTACTACACACAACAAGATCCCCACAATTATTTCTATCCAATCCCAGTTCATATCTCTCTTTTGCCACCCTTTCCCAGTGTTGCTCTCATTGCAATATTGCTTGCGATCTTGTCAAGGAGCTCATTTCTTTTCCCAATGGTACGGCTAGCATGAGGATCCATGTCAGCAGACCCTGCAAAGAGACAACTCAGAAAGGGATTATTCATTGTACATCCTTGCACAGTTCTGCTTTCACACACTTTGCAGGCACCCATTCTATGCGCCCTTCATTCTCAACCGCGGCGTAGCCCCTCCCCAGGCATCTCAGTTTCCATCCTCTCTCCCATTGCTCACTGCCTGGGAACCTTACTCGTACCTGCGGATAGCGCTCGCCTGCTTGAGCTTTGCCAAAGTGCTTCTCCACTGCTGTAACTTGCTCCTGCCCGCGTATAAAATGATTAAGCGAATATAATGCACGCATTAAAATAGTTTGCTGAGCTGCTATGGGTATAGCTCCCTTATACCCCTCTCCCTCCCCAAGCTGTATTAATTTTGCTTTCAAGGTGCGATGAGCGCGTTCAACTATTGCCTGCCCTGTGCTATTGTAAGCAATGCTGTGTTTTAATACAATATTCCAAGCTTTACACCATTCTTGGGTACTTTGAGCCCGAAAGCATGGTCCATTATCTGTTTTTGTCTCGGTGGGCTTTCCAAGCCACGCCATTACCGTGGTCCAATGCGCAGTCAAGTGCGTTGCGGTCTGCTTCCGATGTTGAGTAGCCATGATGACTCCACTATATGTATCAATTGTAATTGCCAGGTGCCTTCCGGGGGCCAACTGTGGACATTCAGTAAAGTCAGTCTGCCAGATAGCATTTGCTTCCAGTCCTCGAGGGTTGACTCCTGCCTCCCACAATGGCGAGCGCTGACAGTAAGGACAGGTGGCTGCTACTTCTCTTGCTGCTCTTATTGAGATGCCACACTCCTTTGCCAAGGCTTTAGCACCCAGGTGCAGTTGTTCATGCAGTTTCTTTGCCTCTGCCAATGTCCAGACTCCCGTGGCTGCCTCATCAGCCATGCGATTCCCCTCAATCAGTGGTCCAGGCCCTGTCTGATGACTGCGAATGTGAATTACTATCACAGTTGCTCCTCGCTGCGATAAAGCAACCTCTGGCATCAAGGCAATTTCCGTGTGTGGTACACCCTCTCGTTTCATGGACATGACTAATTTATACACATATAAGGAGTCCGTGCACACATTTATATGCCGATCTATATCCTTTCGCAGGGCCATCTCTAGCGCTTTTGCCTCCAGCCACTGCACACTTTTACCCCGCTCCTCATACGTCTGGCGCATCCAACTATTCTCTTCTTTCCACACTACCGCCGCTCTGTTCATCTTTGAGGAAGCGTCTGTGAAATATGTTGGTCCTGGGTGAGGGGTATCCAAAACTCTACTATCCACACTTAAATCCACCACCCTGGCTGTCTCGGCCCACCTCTGTACCGTGCCTGTGACGATTTTCCCTGGGTATGAGTATACTGCCAATTGTATATCCTCTTCACTCTCTACCACCTTCCGCCATTTCTCCCCATTCCACGGCACTGTCAGCTTATCTGGCTCCTTCCCAAAGATTCCCTTGCTTTCCCTTCGCAGACGCCAAATCATTCCCCCAGCTACCTTGACTTTTGTGGAGAATGCATCCTTGGGAACCTTCTGATATACCCATCGCAGTGGTTTTTCTTCCCCCGCCCGTATTTGATATAGCAATCCTAATCCTCCACTGGCGGTTAGAATCCAACCTGCAATTAATTCCTCCTGGGGGTCCCACCGCCATACTCCTTCCTTTTGTATTCGACGTTCTATGATCTGCAACTGCTGGACTGCCTCAGGGTCTAAACTCCTGGGCTCCCATGGGTCGGTCCCTTTCAGCAACGCATAGAAAGGTTGCATCTCCTCACCGGTGACGCGCACAAACGTCTGCAACCACTGCAGTGCTCCTACCAGCTTCTGTACATCGTGTAAATTTTTAACCTGAGGTGTAAGTTTAATAGGCTGAGCTTGTATGGAATCCCCTTCTATTCTAGCTCCCAGAAATCCACACACTGGTCCTCACTGTACCTTTGCCTCAGCTCTCTTGAGGCCCTGTCCTGCAAGGCCCCTTTGGGTGTCTGAAAAGACTTGTTCACATAACACCTCGGTGGGTGCAGCTATGAGGACGTCATCCATGTAGTGGATCATGTAGATTCTCTCCTGATACTGTCGCCTGCCTTGCTGCAATGCAGAAGCCACATACCTCTGGCAGATCGCTGGAGAATTTTTCATCCCCTGCGAAAGTACTGTCCACTGCCATCTACTACCTGGTTCTGCGCGGTTCACCGCGGGCAGAGTAAAGGCAAATCTCTTTCTATCATCTGGATGTAGCGGAATACTGAAGAAGCAGTCTTTGATATCTAAAACAGTGACTTGCCATCCCTTTGGGACAGCACTCAGATCTGGTAGGCCAGGTTGGAGAGGCCCCATGTCCTCCATTTGCTGATTTACTGCTCTAAGGTCATGCAGCATCCTCCATTGGTTTTTATCTTTCTTTTTTATAGCAAATATAGGGGTGTTCCACAGGCTCATCGAGGGCTCTAGGTGCCCTGCTTCATGCTCTCATTTTACTATAGCTCTTACAGCCTCTGTTTTCTCTGTTGTCAGGGGCCACTGCTCCACCCAGACGGGCTGTTCGGTTTTCCACACCAACTTGTGGTGACGAAGCCCCTCTGAGGCAGTGGCCCTTATGCTAAATTTTTCAACCCGATCCCCATCTGGGCAAGGACGTCCCTCCCCAACAAGGGGCTTGCTACCCCATCTGCTACTAGTATGGTCACTACGGCCATGAGCAGCTTCCCTGCCTCCTCGTCCATGACTTCGAGTTTTACAGGGCAAGTACTAGTCCTCGTCTGTTGTCCTCCTCCTACCCTACGTTTTCCCATGGCGAGGGGCCAAGTTGGTGGCCGCCGTTCGAGTGGCATCACTGTGACATCTGCCCCGGTATCCACTAACATTCCCAGGCATATCCGTGCCAGGCAACTCGGCTCTTGCGGGGTAATCATCACCGCCGCCATGGGTCTCTCATTACAGCCTATGACCAAGGCCATGCGGGGGCTGTAACCTGCAAATCTTGCTGGTTCTGCTCCCCTGCCTGAAGTTTCACTCCCCCTTGGCCCTGGCACCATGATGGGGCGATTTGACTCACAGGAGCCACGAATCCCCCTGGCTTCGCCCTCCTTTGGCCATTTCCCGGCTTTGTGGCTGGACAATCTCTTGCCACGTGTCCTGGCTTCCCACACACCCAGCACCTCCCTACTGGGCGCGCTCCTCCTCCATTACATCCTCCCCTTTCCGCTAGCGGGCACCCAGCTTTAAAGTGCCCTCGCCGGCCACACAAGTGACATCTCGGCCCCGCCCCGGCCGCTTGCACCATCACCCTTTCTTTGCTTCCGCAGTCAGGGTTCTGGCAGGCGTGCGCTCCCGCACCGCCATGCTGATTCAACGCCTCCTGGCGCAAGACATGCCTGATGGTTTCACCCAATGATGCCCCCACCGCCAGGGTGCGGAAGACGTCTTGTGTTTGCAGATTTGCTTGATTTCGGAGGCAATCCATAAGGACTGCCTCCTTGGCTGCTGGTGGCAATTCTGATTCTATAATAGCCTTCTGCAACCTATCACAAAACGTTGTAAATGGCTCTGCTAGTCCTTGCTGTATCTTTTGCCAAGGTTCTGCTTTTTTCTCATACCTGCCCACTTCGCTATACGCTTTGCGGGAACTCTCCGTTACTGCTTGCAGCTCCCTGCCCCTTAATTCTGCTGCTTGCAACTGCGGGGTTTCCAGTCCTTGACTTCTGCCAGTGAGCCGGTCAAGGGTGGTCCCTCTCAGCGGGTGGCCTGGAACTGCCGCCGCTTGCTGTACGAGGGCATGGCAGGCACTGTGCATTGCCTCCTTCCAAAGTATGTACATTGGGGGAGCCAATATTGCTTTCGCCAACTGCTTAGCATCAGAGGGGGTCAACGGCGCTGCATGCGCAGCGTCCAGCAGCAATGCTACTCCTTCGTCTTTCAGCCCCTTTTCTCTAATTTCTCGCCATAAAGTTCGCACTAGCTTGGCATCTATCGGTGTCCACTCCACCCCTCCTCCTGGAGCTATTCGGACAGGGAAGATCCCGGGCATCTCTATCCTTACTCCATCGAGGCTACAATCTCTGGCTATCAGCCGCCAGTTAGGTAACTCGACTGACTGTCGCTGGGGCGCCCCCTTCGTTAAAAGTCCTGTCTGCCACCGAGTTACTTCCCCTAGTGCGCGCATAACCTGCTGCAGCTGCCGCAGCACTTCCTCCGCGGACCCCTCCGGAGCTGCAGCGCCCCGGACCTCCCCTTTTGGCGGTCCCTCTCCTCCCTCCTTCTGATTGGTCCTCCGAGTCCCTGCTGCCTTATGCCTCATTTTTGCGCGCTGAAGGCAATCGGCCCCATCTTCCCACATGTGGACATCGGTTTCTCCCCCAACTTTTGATTCGCTGCTACTCGAGGTTGTTCTATACCCACCCTGTCCTCCCCTCCAGGCACCCCAATCCTCCTCCTCGTCCGACTCCCATCTCAAGGGTTGCCCCGGGAGCCAGTCTCGAGGGTCGGGCAGAGGGCGGTGCCGCTGCCGGCGCTGCTTCCGGCGCTGATCATCTTTCTCTTTCCGCTCCGTCACTCCCGCTGCGTCCGCTGCCACGTCACCCTCCCCGCGCGCAGGTACCCGCGCCTGCGCCAAATCGTCCCAGGGGTATGCAGGGGGGCATTCCAAAGGTCCTGCTGGCTCAACAGGGAACACCGCCGCTTCCCGATCCACCTCCTTGGGAGCCTCAGACTGAGTAGCTAGCTAGACTACTCCGTCCGAACTCTCCGCTTCTTTCCCATCCCCCGCGATGCTTGCCCCTGTCTGCGTCCCCACTGCCCCTCCTGGGTCTCTTTCCGGGCTGCTGTCGCCTGTAGCACCGTGCAGGCACAGCCGCGCCTTCCGCCACGTCTCCTGATCATCCCGAGCTTTCAATAGTAATCGGTGTATCTTTCCCCAGAGCTGTATGTACTGGGGTTTTCCCATCATAGCCCTTTCGGCTAACTCCTCTTTAATTCTCACCCAATTATCTTTATTAAATATGTCTGTGGGACTCCGTATGAGCCCCTGCGTAATCATCCATTGGATCGTCTTTGAGGTAGGCGCCTTTGAAATCGAAGTTCCATATTCCTTCCCCAATTCCTTCAGTACCTTTACGACTGATTCCATGGCGTGCCCGCCGTCCTGCGGCTCCCCGTCCCACCCCTGCGTGCCCCAAGCTATCTTTTCCCCCCGGCGAACTTGCCATGCTGCCCCGCCGATCATGTCAGGGTCACCACTTGTTGCTGTACGCTTCTGTGGGAGAACTTATCTTGGGCCGCATATCTCCGGGACACAGGGCTCTACCCACCCTGGGGACAGTGATGCACAGACATCAATATGATACAAAAGGTCCGTTTATTTAAATGCGTCACACGCTTATATAGCTCTTGCGCTTCCTGTTCCTGCCACTCCTATGGGGAGGAGTCTATCTTTCTGTCACATCCCGTGATCTTCCAGTCGCCGATCCCTGTCTATTCCCCTACAGCCTGTGCCACATCAAGTATACCTCTGAGGGAATTGTGGCCCAAGGATAAATCCATCTTGGAGAAGGTTCACCTCAAAGTGTCTGTGGCTGTAGATAAGTCCGTGCTGCAGCAGATACACCTTGAAGCATCAGTGGCTGTGCATGAGGACATGCCAGAGCACCTCAAAGTGTGTGGCCATGGATAAGCCCACAACAGAGCAGGTTTACTTCTGGAGGGACTGCAGCTGTGGGTAAGGCCATGCTGGAGCAGGTATACCTCTGAAAGCATTGTGGCCCATGCAGAAGGCCACGCTGGAACAGGTGCACCTCAAAGTGACTGTAGCTCTGGATAAGTCTATGCTGCAGCAGGTGTACCCCTGGAGAGACTGTGGCTCCTGGGTAATGTTCCACTTGAAGCAGGTACAACCCTAAAGGACTACAGTCTGTGGATAAGCCCAAGCCAGAGCAGGGGCAAGGGGAGGAGTTCATTACAATGTTAAACCTGATGGTCTGGTCCAAATGGATCAGGGGTGGAGATTGTAATGGAAATACCTTTAAATTATTGTAACCTGGGATTTGAGTTACATATTACAGTAATTGCTGTAGCAGAAACCCCTTGTTGCTAGCCAGGCTTGGAGCAAGGGGAGGAGTTCATTGCAATGTTAAAACCTATAACCTGGCCCAAAGGGACAAAGGATGGAGATTGTAATGGATATACCTTTAAATTATTGCAACCTGGGATTTGAGTTGCATGTTACAGGAATTACTACAGCAGGAACCACCCGAACCCATGGAGGACAAGCCTTTCAAGAAGCAATGCAAGTGCAGCAGTGACCTGACCTGAGCTGGCTTTGGTGCCCAGTAACTCCACACAATACACCATCTCTCCCTTCCTGAGTGACCACCAGAATAGATGGAGCCCAAAGTCATGGACTAAATGATATCTGTGTATTTTATCAAAGGATGGGAAGGGGGCTGGAGGTTAATGAGGTTGTACTGGATAGTGTGGAACCTGAGCATGATGTAAATGGTATGGAATAAGGGGTGGATACTGTCCTGGTTTCAGTTGGGATAGAGTTACATTTCTTTGTAGTAGCTAGTATGGGGCTATGTTTTGGATTTTTGCTGGAAACAGCGGTGATAATGTGGAGATGTTATAGTTGTTGCTAAGTAGCACTTACACTGGTCAAGGACTCTTTCAGCTCCCCATGCTCTGCCAGGTGCACAAGAAGCTGGGAGGGGGACACAGCCAGGACAGCTGACCCAAACTGACCAATGGGATGTTCCATACCATATGATGTCATGCTCAGTATATGAAGCTGGAGGAAGAAGAAGGAGGAAGGGAGGGGACGTTCAGAGTGATGGCATTTGTCTTCCCAAGTAACCGTTAAGCATGCTGGAGCCCTGCTTTCCTGGGACGGCTGAACACCTGCCTGCCTATGGGAAGTAGCGAATGAATTCCTTGTTTTGCTTTGCTTCTGCACGCAGCTTTTGTTTTACCTATTGAACTGTCTTTATCTCAACCCAGGAGTTTCCCCACATTTACTCTTCCGATTCTCTCCCCCATCCCACCAGGGGGGAGTGAGCGAGTGGCTGCGTGGTGCTTGGTTGCTGACTGGGGCTAAACCACGACACTGCCGCTTTTGGGCAGAGTTCATATCAGAAGAGTCTGCTACTCTGCTGCTATATGTTCTCTCCCATAGCTATAGTAATGAACTGCTTCTGTTCTGACCTAATCAAAATTGCATTCTACTTATTCTGCAACAACCCTAAGCATTTTCTTAGTGTAATGTTTTTCTGAAGCTGCAAAGAAAGCAGCTATATTGGTGAATAATTGCTACACCATACAAGCAACAACTGACACCTTGCTTCTTTAACTTTTAATGTATGAATGTTTAGAGGGATTGTCATGGTTTAACCCTGGTGGCAGCTAAGCACCACACAGCCACTTGCTCACTCCCCCCACAAATGGGATGGGGGAGAGAATCGGAAGGGTAAATGTCAGAAAACTCATGGGTTGAGATAAAGACAGTTTAACAGGTAAAGCAAAGCAGTATGCACAAGCAAAGCAAAACAAGGCATTCGTTCACTGCTTCCCATTGGCAGGCAGGTGTTCAGCCATCTCCAGGAAAACGCAGCTTCATCATGTATAACAGTTACTTGGGAAGACAAACGCCATCACTCCAAATGTTCCCCCTTCCTCTTTTTTCCCTGCAGCTTTTATGCGGAGACACATAAGAGAGATGAGCACGATGCCATATGGTATGGAATATCCCTTTGGTCAGTTGGGGTCAGCTGTCCCCACTGTGTCCTCTCCCAGCTTCTTGTGCACCCCCATCCTAATCGCTGGCAGGGCAGTGTGCGAAGTAACAAAAGGCTTAAACACTGCGTAAGCACGTCAGTCAACTAGGCAAGCTGCTCCAGAGCAGGCCTGGTCCACAGTGGAGCAGCAGATCTTGGCGTACAGGAGGGTTTCCTGAGGCAGGGAAATTCCAAGGCAGTGGAGAGACCCACCAGGAGCCAACAGCTCTTGTGGCATTTCCGGAGCAACCACAGCCACCCCCACACCTATAAAAAAGCACCCTAGGGAGTTTTAGTGACTAGGAGTGCTAGCAAACAGAGTGGGCAAACAGGGCGTGGCATGGCAGTTTGCGCAGAAGGGCACACAGAAAGGGTGTTGTCCCCCTACTAGCTCCAAAGGTGAGTTCAATTAGTGGTCATCACCCTCCCAGAAGGAGCTTAGCTATGGCATCCACCCAGCAGAAATCTATGTCCTCTGCACTCACCAGAACAGGTGTGGCAAACCAGAAAGAGCTCCCACAAAATCATGCAGCCATCCAGGTCTCAGGCTGCAGGGTATGCCAGAGCCTTTCACTAGTACGTGATGGCAGTAACCAGAACAGCTGTGTGACATATGACCAAGTAGATGATCTGCTCAGCTTGGTGGCAGCGCTTTGAGAGGAAGTGGACAGGTTAAGGAGCATCAGGGTGTCTGAGAAAGAGACTGGTGGAACCATGCTCTGCCCTCCCAGAAACAGGAACAGCCACCAGAAAAAAAAAACCACCACAAGATCAAGGGGATCCTGTATCCTTCCTCCCACCAGGCAGAAGGCAGTAACTTAAAGGAAAGGAGTGAATGGAGGCAAGTCCACACTCGAGGCAGCAGGCGAACTCCCTCCTTGCCCACCTCGCCTTACCAGGTGCCTCTATGCAACAGGTATGAGGCTCTGGATGTGGAAGGTCAGTCAATTGATGGTGTGGATGATGGTCCATCTACACCAGAGGTGTGGCCAAGGTCAGAAAGGCCTACCCCCAGTATCATGACCACCTCCACGAGGAAGAAAAGACAGGTTATAGTTGCACATGACTCCCTTCTGAGGGGAACAGAGGGTCTAATATGCTAGACAGACCCTCCTCTTAGGAAAGTAGGCTGCCTCCCTGGGGCCTGGGTTAAGGACATCACTAGGAAACTTCCTAGCCTGGTATGGCCCTTGGACTATTACCCATTACTGCTCTTCTATGTGGGTGGCAATGAAGCTGCAATGCATAGTCCAAGGGTGATCAAAAGACACTTCAGGGCCTTGGGATGGTTGGTAAGGGAATCCAGAGCACAGGTAATTTTTCCTCTATCCTTCCAGTTGCAGGCAGTGACACTGGAGGAATCAGACAGACCCAGTCTATTAATACATGGCTCCGTGGCTGGTATCACCACCACAATTTTGGTGTTTTTGATAATGGGATGGTCTACACAGCACCAGGCTTGCTGGCGTCAGATGGGATTCACCTTTCTCAAAGGGGGAAGAGGATCTTTGCTCACAAGCTAGCAGGGTTCACTGTCAGAGATTTAACCTAGACTTGAAGGGGGAGGGGGATAATATCAGGCTTGCCCATGACAAGTCATGGGATGACATGCCAAGGTTTGAGGGATGGGGCGCTAGTGAGGGCTCTCAGCCTGTTGCTCTGAGATGTGCTGGCTATGCTGCAGCATGCTTGAAGTCTGATGGAGATGAGCTAGGGCCTCCCGAGGTAATAGGAGCCAACAGGGAAACACCAGTGAAATTGTGCTGGTTTTGGCTGGGATAGAGTTTATGTTCTTCACTGTAGCTGGTATAGTGTTGATGGCATACTGACATTTTAGTCGTTGTTAAGTAGTGGCTAAGTGTTGCTAAGTAAAGCCTATACTAGTCAGGGACTTTTCCAGCTTCCCATGCTCTGCCAGGTGCACAAGAAGCCAGGAGGGGAGGGGCCACGGCCAAGTCAGCTGACCCAAACCACATGGGTTTCCCATGGGATCACATAGAATCATTAAGGTTGGAAAAGACCTCTAGGATCATCAAATCCAACTGTCATCCCAACACTACCATGTCTCCTAAACCATGCCCTGAAATGTTTACGTTAATTGAAAGGAAATTACATAATCTCATTTCCTGAGAAATAAAGAAAATGTGGGCATAGCTTTTTTTTTTTTTGAGACCATGTCCTATAAAGTTGTAATCTTGGGTCTTCTGATATATTATGCCTTTTTTAAGAACTTCTAAATTTCTACTTTACTAATCTGATTTCTCAGATACACAGTATACCATGCTGAGTCTGTTAAAATTCTCGAAAATCTTAATATAGATTGAAATTTTAATTCCATTTTAAGGGGGAAGTAGATACTCCTATTTCACAGAGAGTGTAAATAGAGTGATGTTCTGATTTGATTCCATGCCTTCCTTCCCATTAGATCGTACTTCCTCTTTAAAGGGTCACTTTTTTAAAAAATAGATATATTTGTAATAAGAATTGTGCAGGCATTTTAAAAATCTAAACATCAACACAAATACAGAGAAATGAAAATTCCTTTACAAAATGTAAAGGAATCTAGCTAATGATATTGTGGAAACAACATTCAGCTTTTACTAACTGAAAGATGAAAATCCACTTTGACAGAAGTTAAAGCTCAATGTTAAAACATACATAGAATGTCTGTATTCTGAAAGAACCCCTACAGATACTGTATACTTGTCGTGGTTTAGCGGCAGCTCAGCCCCACACAGTCGCTCGCTCACTCCCCACCGGTAGATGGGGGAGAGAATCAGGAGGGTAACGCTCGTGGGTTGGGATAAGAACAGTTTAATAATTAAAATTAAAAGAAAAAACAGTAGAAATGCAAAGGAGAAGAACGAGAGGCGCAAAGCCCCGGGGGAGGGGGAAGGGAGGGGAGAGGGGGAACGAACCGCCGAAACAAACCGCACGGGACACAGCCGCTCGCCGCCCGCTGACCCGACGCCGCGCCACCTCCGCGCTGCTAATGCCCCCCCTCAATATATTGGTCATGGTGTCACATGGTATGGAATGAACATGCCATTGGCCAGTCGGGGTCAGCCGTCCCCACCATGGCCCTGCCCCTCCCAGCTCCCCCCGCCACGCGGCAGAGCGCAGGAAGCTGGAAAGGTAGCCGACCCCCACAGTGAGGAGAATTAACCCCTTATCAGCCAAAACCAGCACATTCTCCACCCCTTATTCCATACCATTTACACTATGCCCAGGTCCCATATGATGCAATACAACCATACCAACCACCACCCCTCCCCTTCCCATCCTTTAACATAATACACAGACATCATTCCCTTAGTTCATGGACCTTCCCTGTAAAATGTCCATTAAAATGTCCATTGAGTTCACCCAGTCCATGACTCTGGGCTCCATCTGTTGTATCAGTCTTTCCGGGTGGGAGAGATGGTGTGTGGCGTTGGGTTGCTGCATACCGAGTCAGTCATTGTTCCATCACTGCTGCACTTTGCTTGTTTCACAGTTGATCTTCCATGGGTTGGGAGGCGCATACTCTGATATCATTGATACAACACAGAGGTGACACACAGTATTATATAGCAGTTCGCATTGTGCCATTCAGTTCATTGACTGTTTTCACCCAAAATCAAATCCCCTTGAGGCACACATCGGATTTCTCCATCCTCCCGCATCACCCACCAAGTGCACCCAGGTCCTCGAGCAAAAGCAATCCCACGAATGGGTTTGCCTTTGCTGGAGGCAGGAAGAACCCAGACTGTTTTCCCCAGCATATTTTTTACATGCACTACAGGGACTCTATCCCCTTCCACAGTATGTAGGATTTCTGACTGGGCAGGGCCAGCTCGATTGGCAGATCCCCTCGTGTTGACTAACCACGTGGCTTTTGCTAAATGTGTATCCCAGTGCTTGAATGTTCCACCCCCCATTGCTCTCAGTGTAGTTTTTAACAGTCCATTGTACCGTTCAATTTTCCCAGAGGCTGGTGCGTGATAGGGGATGTGATACACCCACTCAATGCCATGCTCTTTGGCCCAGGTGTCTATGAGGCTATTTCAGAAATGAGTCCCGTTGTCTGACTCAATTCTCTCTGGGGTGCCATGTCGCCACAGGACTTGTTTTTCAAGACCCAGGATAGTGTTCTGGGCAGTGGCGTGGGGGACAGGATATGTTTCCAGCCAGCCAGTCGTTGTTTCTACCATTGTAAGAACATGGCGCTTGCCTTGATGGGTTTCTGGGAGTGTGATATAGTCAATTTGCCAGGCCTCCCCATATTTATATTTCAGCCATCGTCCCCCATACCACAGGGGCTTTACCCGCTTCGCTTGCTTGATTGCAGCGCATGTGTCACATTCGTGGATAGCCTGTGCAATAATATCCATGGTCAAGTCAACCCCTCGATCACGAGCCCACCTGTTTGCCTCTGCGCTGCCAGTTGCTTTGCTTCCACTGCTGCAGCCAGCCCCACAGGGCATTTGCCACCATCCAGGAGTCAGCATAGAGATAGAGCACTGGCCACTTTTCCTGTTCAGCAATGTCTAAGGCCAGCTGGATGGCCTATACATCTGCCAACTGCCTCGATTCACCTTCTCCTTCAGCAGTTTCTGCGACTTGTTGTGTAGGACTCCATACAGCAGCCTTCCATCTCCAATGCTTTCCCACAAGGCGACAGGACCCATCAGGGAACAGGGCATACTGCTTCTCATTTTTGGCAGTTTGTTATACAGTGGGGCTTCTTCAGCACGTGTCACCTCCTCCTCTGGTGATAATCCAAAATCTTTGCCTTCTGGCCAGTCCATGATCACTTCCAAGATTCCTGGGCGACTGGGGTTTCCTACTCGAGCCCGCTGGGTGATCAGTGCAACCCATTTACTCCACGTAGCATCAGTTGCATGGTGTGTAGAGGGGATGTTTCCTTTGAACATCCAGCCCAGCACTGGCAGTCGGGGTGCCAGGAGCAGCTGTGCTTCAGTACCAACCACTTCTGAAGCAGCTCGAACCCCTTCATATGCTGCCAATATCTCTTTTTCAGTTGGAGTATAGCGGGCTTCGGACCCTCTGTATCCCTGACTCCAAAACCCTAGGGGTCGGCCTTGGGTCTCCCCTAGTGCTTTCTGCCAGAGGCTCCAGGTAGGGCCATTCTCCCCGGCTGCATTGTAGAGCACATTTTTTACATCTTGTCCTGCCCGGACTGGCCCAAGAGCTACTGCATGGACTATTTCTCGTTTAATCTGTTCAAAGGCTTGTTGTTGCTCAGGGCCCCATTTGAAATCATTCTTCTTCTGGGTCACTTGATAGAGAGGGCTTACGATCAGACTGTAATCTGGAATATGCATTCTCCAAAAACCCACAATGCCCAATAAAGCTTGTGTTTCCTTTTTGCTAGTTGGTGGAGACATGGCTGCTATTTTGTTGATCACATCCATTGGAATCTGACGACGACCATCTTGCCATTTGATTCTTAAGAACTGGATTTCTCATGCAGGTCCCTACACCTTACTTTGTTTTATGGCAAAACCAGCTTTCAGAAGGATTGGGACTATTTTCTCTCCTTTCTCAAAAACTTCTTCTGCTGTGTTCCCCACACAATGATGTCATCAATGTATTGAAGGTGTTCTGGAGCTTCTCCCTGTTCCAGTACAGTCTGAATCAGTCCATGGCAAATGGTAGAACTGTGTTTCCACCCCTGGGGCAGTCGATTCCAGGTGTACTGCACCCCCCTCCATGTGAAAGCAAACTGTGGCCTGCATTCTGCTGCCAGAGGGATTGAGAAGAATGCATTAGCGATATTAATTGTGGCATACCACTTGGCTGCCTTTGACTCCAGTTCATACTGAAGTTCTAGCATGCCTGGCACAGCAGCACTCAAAGGTGGATTGACTTCATTCAGGTCACGATTGCCTACTGTTAGTCTCCACTCTCCATTAGACTTCCGCACTGGCCATATGGGACTGTTAAAGGGTGAGTGGGTCTTACTGATGACTCCTTGGCTCCTCAGTTGGTGAATGAGCTCATGGATGGGAATCAGGGAGTCTCTGTTGGTGCGATATTGCCGCCGGTGCACTGTTGTGGTGGCAATTGGCACCTGTTTTTCTTTGACCTTCAGCAACCCCACCACAGAATGGTCCTTTGATAGACCGGGCAAGGTAGACAGCTGTTTAGTTTCCTCCGTCTCCAAGGCAGCTACACCAAAAACCCACTTGTAACCTTTTGGGTCCTTGAAATACCCTCTCCTGAGGTAGTCTATGCCAAGGATGCACAGAGCCTCTGGGCCAGTCACAATGGGGTGCTTCTGCCACTCATTCCCAGTTAGGCTCACTTCAGCCTCCAATACAGTTAGCTCTTGGGATCCCCCTGTCACTCCAGCAATGCTGATGGGTTCTGCCCCTATATAGTTTGATGGCATTAAGGTCCACTGTGCGCCGGTGTCCACTAAAGCTTTATACTCCTGTGGGTCGGACGTGCCAAGCCATCGGATCCACACAGTCCAGTAAGCCCGGTTATCCCTTTCCTCCACCCGGCTGGAGGCAGGGCCCCTCTAGTCCTGATCATGGCAGTCACAACTCACTTCCTCTAAATGTGAATCAGGAGTCCCTCTATTATACTTAGAAATAAAATCGGCGCTTCTCTTCCTCTGTCTGGGGACTTGCTCGCTGGAAACTGGAGCAGCAGCTTTCCTGCAAGAGCCTCCCTGAGTGACTGTTCTTCCTTGCAGTTCATGTACTCGTGCCTGTAGGGTCGAGGTAGGCTTGCCATCCCACCTCATCATGTCCTCTCCATGGTCACGCAGGTAGAACCATAGGGTAGCCCGTGGTGTGTATCCCCTCCTTTGAGCCAAAGGACGCTTATTCCTAACAGCTGAGACACTACTCTGTCGAGGTGGGGAGTAGGACAGATCTTCTTTGAGTTGCTGGACCTCTTGGGATAGTTTCTCAACAGCAGAGACGAGCGAGGAAGAGATATTTGTGTCGTAATCCCGGAGTCTATCTATCACCTCTGCCACCTTTGGTGTCTCGTCACCTTTCCAGGACATCACTGCCAATGAGTTTGCATGCAAAGATGGTGCGCTCCGTACAAACTGCCGCCACATGGGTCGTGTGCACTCGGCTTCATCTGGATCTTTGGATGACCGTTGATCGTCCAGGTCACCATAAATCACCTCAAGCACAGCTAATTCCCTTAGATACTGGATGCCTTTCTCCATAGTTGTCCATTTTCCTGGGCGATATGTAACATCTTCTTTAAAGGAATACCTTTCCTTCACTCCGGACAGGAGTCGCCTCCAGAGGCTGAGGGCTTGTGGTTTTTTTCCAATTGCTTTGTCAACGCCCCCTTCCCCAGAAAGGGATCCCAATTGTTTGGCTTCTTTTCCCTCTAGTTCCAGGCTGAAGGACGGCTATAATCTCTTCGCATATCTCGCAACTCGCTCAAGGACAGGGATCGGGTGGTCTCTATTTCATTTATTACTTCTCCCTCCTCTCCCCGCGATGGCCCTGGTTCTTCATCATCCCGTTCTAAACGAGTTGATGTCCACTTCCAATATTTCGTCTTGTGTATGGGGGCAACTGATACTGGTATGGGTTTATTCTCTGGGCCAGTTCCAGTACTTGTTGTGGGGGTTTGAGTGTCTGCAGTGCCTGTTGTCAAGGCTGGATTGTCTACAGTGCCAGTCACTTTGCATTTCAATCCAGAGACATTCTCTTCCCCCTGGGGGCACTGAATACTGTTGAGCAGGGCTAGGTATGCATGGGCCAGACCCCAGCATGTTGCAGTTATCTGTGTCTCTCTGGAGTTCCCAGCGTAACAACATACTTTCTCCAAATAGTCTACTAGTTTTTCAGGATTCTGCACTTGTTCGGGGGTGAAACTCCAAAACACTGGGGGTGCCCACTGCCCTAGGTATTTGCCCATGCTGTCCCACATGCCCTGCCACTCATAACTATCAAGCCTCGGGGCAGATTTCTGGGTGATATTCTAAAGTTGCTTAGTCAAAACCAAAACAACCTGCCCAAAAACTAACAATAAGTGCACCTTAACCACCCAAGGATGTTCAAGATACAAAAAGGTGGTTGTACTAGAGGCAGAGACATCATAGAACAAAGTTGCAAAGATACCATTCTGTATTTCCTCCATATAAAATCTCTCCGAGGAGGAGGTATAATTGCTAATTGCCTCAACAAGGTGGTATCCGAAGTACAGTAACGGTTTCAGCAAAAACCCCAAATACCAGATAAAGCTGAAAACGAGTGTTTGTATAACAAATCTTGTAGGCAAAACATTACTAATCACAGCAGAACACAGCAGACTCAACAAACCAACACCGATTTTTAACACCAACTGCAAAAAGGCCAACATGGTGCTGTGACCAGCAGCTGTTGTTATCTCCAACCCTTGAGCCCCACGTTGGGCGCCGAAAAGACTGTTGTGGTTTAGCGGCAGCTCAGCCCCACACAGTCGCTCGCTCACTCCCCACCGGTAGATGGGGGAGAGAATCAGGAGGGTAACGCTCATGGGTTGAGATAAGAACAGTTTAATAATTAAAATTAAAAGAAACAACAGTAGAAATGCAATGTAAAGGAGAACAACGAGAGGCGCAAAGCCCCGGGGGAGGGGGAAGGGAGGGGAGAGGGGGAACGAACCGCCGAAACAAACCGCGCGTGCCGCAGCCGCCCGCCGCCCACCAACCCAACGCTGCGCCGCCTCTGCGCTGTCACTGCCCCCCCTCAATATATTGGTCATGGTGTCACATGGTATGGAATGAACCTGCCATTAGCCAGTCGGGGTCAGCCACCCCCACCATGGCCCTGCCCCTCCCAGCCCCCCCCCCCCCGCCACGCGGCAGAGCGCAGGAAGCTGGAAAGGTAGCCGACCCCCACAGTGAGGAGAATTAACCCCTTCTCAGCCAAAACCAGCACAATACTGATTTTATATTGTAGTGGCATAAAGCCAGCATATAGTCCTTTATGAATTTTAAGATTTTTGATCTTTGCTGCTTGGAACAAAAGATAATTCATTCATAAATGATCTTGAAATGTGTACTGCTTCTTTGTGGATTTTATCTCAGTTTCAGGAATTATTAAATCCCCCTACCAAGAAAAAACATCCACTGCTGTTTAATATATGTGCATATTATATTGTAATAGAATTGAGCCTAAGATACTTAAGATAAATGAACAATTGGATGTATGAAGACATACAATAAAGACAAGAAAATAGTTTCTAACTATCACAGGAATGAATTAGAAGGATTAATACAGTTCACCAGCTCTACTTTTAAAATAATCTTCAACTGACACACTGTAGGTCAAAAAATGGAAGAAATCAGCTTTCCATATGACTGTGGCTTCTGTTTTACTTGAAATAAAAGGTCTTCTAAAAATCCATTGTTAGCCTTAATGGCACCAAAAAAATACTATATTAAAATCTAACCAGCAATGGAACACGTGAAATGAGGACCACTCAAGATTAAATAGCTATGTAACTGTCTCTGTTATGTATCCATAGACACATAAGCCTCTTGAGGTATTTGTTTGGTTACATCCATCATTTCCTTACCTTAGGCCATGTGTGCATTCTGTGCAGATTTGGAATTCAACACAGTTTTCACTGCATTTTTGGCAAACAATCTTATCTACAAAGAAAAAAAAGAAAACAGCCCAGAAAGTACTGCTCAGTTACAAAAACTCATGCTTTGAGGTTGATAAAAACCCTTCATAATTTTATTTAATGTAGATTAACTATTTATAATACAGAATTAAATTGTCTTTTCATATAGCAGCGATATACAGTGATGAATGCAAATGTGTTCCAGTGACCCTCCTGCAATTTACCTCTTATGCCTTCCATACAAGCAACTTGTCCTGTCTTACCAGATTTGGTGTTCAAGGACACACCTGCATGAACACTTTTGCTCTTAACAAAATGAAGACATATATTACTTAAGACCTGCCTTTTAATCTCAAAACCTCCCTACTTGAAGAGATCCCTCTCCCTTTCTGTCTTCAGACCTCCTACCCTTTGAAATACTGTGGTGAGTTAGCCTTGGTTAACAGACAAACTCTCGCCCAGCTGATCACTCACACCACACACCCTCCAAGCATGACAGGAGGAAGAAAAGAGGAAGAACAGGAATGAAAATGCTCATGGGCTGAGATAAAGACAGGGAGATCACCTACCAGTTAACATTGCAGGCAAAACAGACTTGACTTGAGGAAAATTAATTTATTGCCAATGAAAATTAAAAAATGATTACTAATTCAGATAGTGGGAAACAAAAAGACAAATATTAAAACAACACCTTTCCACCCCCTTTTCCCAGACTCAACTTCACTCCTGACTCCTCTACTCTCCCAAGCAGTGTGGGGAGCCTAGCCCGGGAATGGCTAGCAGAAAGAGGGCATTGAAGTAGAAAAGCAGGCTCAGAGTTAGAGCAACCTTGGGCCCAGCTGTTGGTCGACAGAGGAGTGTGAGGTCAGCTGGTGTTTTACAAGGGAGTGTGAGCCCAGCTGCTGTTGACCGGTAAAGGAGTGTGAGAAACAAGTAACTGCTAATTGCAAGGCTGAACACAAGAGATAAGCATGGGAGGAGTTGGCATCTACCTCCCAGCCAAGGATGAGCTATGCTTTTGCAAATAGGTATGAGCTAATTTACGAACGGTATAAAAGATATTTGCTAATTGCCAATAAACGAGACTTGCTGATCATCATCGGATGGTGCTTGTCTTCCGCTGGTTTTCCGTCAAATGGTGACCCCGACGTGATACCACGGACGGTCCAGCGTAGGGTTCGGGTCCTGCAAGCAGAGGGACGGCAAAACAGACAGCGCAGCTGGTCTGCGTACCCTGGGCGACCACATAGGTGGGCTCAGTCTGCGTGCCCTGGGCGACCACATAGGTGGGCTCAGCTGATACGTGCTGCCGAGACCTTGGGAGCTGCAACGGCGCCGACGAGCACAATGGAGAGGCAAGCAGCATATGATTTCTTTACATCTCTTTTAGAGAGGCGTAACATTAAGGGTATAGATTTACGTAAAGAACTACCGTTGTTGATAAGCTGGGGATGCGAGAAGGGACACTTTGTAAACCCGCATACGGTGCATGAACTGGCAGAGTGGAGAAAGGTGGGGGATAGTTTGTGGGAGGCGGTGTTGGAGGATGATAAAGATAAAACTGCCAAGAAAATGAGTAAGCTATGGAAAGTAGTACATAATGAGTTATTGCAGATACAAGCAGAAAAGCGAGCTGTGCAGCAAGCTGTCTCAGCTCAAGAGCGAAATCGGAGCTACGGCTCAGACTGGGGACTTAGCACCCCGGGCCCGCCTGCGGTTTCAACTGTCTACCTGCCCCCTGGGCCGGCAGACCCCTCAAGCTTGCCCTCGCCACCCGCAACTCCCGCTACTGCGAATAACCAGCCCGCAGCGGTACCGGCTCCCGGCTTAGACCAGGAGCCGACTCTTGGAGCGGAATCTGACTTAGCGGAAGCTGTTGTACGGGAGCGGCGAGAGGCATGGGCAGCATTAGCGCGGGAGGGGGCAGAAAAGGGTGATCCTGAATTAGTTGAAGCCGGTGGTACTCTCGCTTTTCCGGTAATTTATAGACCGAATCCCGGGGGAGGACTGCAGGCGGAGATTACTGCGTTAGACTGGAAATTGTTGTCCCAATTACGGTCTACTGTTAGTCAGTTCGGAGTATCGAGTGAGCCTGTAAGACAAATGCTGGACTATCTGTTCACTGCACATGTCTTGTTGCCTGCCGATATCAAAGGGCTCGCCAAGTTGATTTTTTCGCCACACCAAAGATTGCTGTGGGAGGCTCACTGGCAAGCTGAGGCACAGGCGTCAGCTGCAACCCAGAGGGCACTGGGAGACCCCCTTCAGGGCGTCACCTTGGATGAGCTGCTAGGGCTGGGAGCGTTCTTTAGAACGGAGGCACAGGTTTTATTGGGACCAGAGAAGTGTAGAGAAGCGATGAGGGTTGCTCGAGCAGCTATGACTAAGGTTAAGGATACCGGAGGGATCCCCTTTTATATGGGAATAAAACAAGGGAGAGAGGAACTGCTTGGAGGGTTTGTTGATAAAATAGCAGGGGCTATAGAGAAGGCTGGGGTGCAAGATTGGATGAAAGGGGTACTACTAAAACAGTGTCTGTTACAAAATGGTAACTCACGGACGAAAAATTTGATCAGTTCATTAGGAGTAGATTGGGGAGTAGCTGATTTGTTAGAAAAGGCAGCCAACACCCCCACCGGAGACCAGGTATTCTTAGTCGATGCTATTCAGCAGCTAGGGCTAGGGCTACAAAAACAAGCTGAAGCCTCTCGTGCTCAAGTGATGGCCGCCCTTGCACCTCTCCAATCGGCTGCCGTTAGTAACCCTTATTCCAATCCGCGGATCAAGTGTTTTCGCTGCGGAAGGGAAGGGCATGTGCGCCGACAGTGTACCGCGACTGGCATTTGGTGTACGAAATGCCGCTCCGATAATCACAACGCCTCCGCATGTCGTCGAAGGCCGGGAAACTCGGGACCCAGCGCGAGCCGCAGCAGCCGCGCGACGACACAAGTAGCTGCTGCAGCCCAGCCAGTTCGCTCCAACCTGCCACACGAGGAAGCCTCGGGTTGGACTTGGCAGCCTCAATAGACGTGATGCTTATGTCTACTGCGCCGACGAAAGTACCTACTGGAGTGAAAGGACCCCTCGTCATTAACGGCGGCGCAGTAGGTGGTCTTTTGTTGGGGCGATCATCTGCCTCTATGATGGGACTTTTTGTACTGCCGGGAGTTATTGATGCGGACTTTTCTGGCGAGCTAATGGCAATGGTATACACCCCGTTTCCACCCGTAAAAATATCTAAGGGACAACGCATCGCACAAGTGGTCCCCCTTCCGCAGATCGCCAGGGACATTGTTCCAGTTAACCCCGAGGAAAGAGGACAGAAAGGGTTTGGGTCAACCGGGGGACTGATGCTGTTAACAGTTGACCTTTCCAAGCGACCGAGAAAGACCATTCGTCTCTCCTATAAGAACCAAAAGGTTACCCTTGCCGGTCTGTTAGACACCGGAGCTGACACCAGCGTAATTGCCCCGGAGCAATGGCCCTCGAATTGGCCATTGTATGCTGCTACTAACGCAATCACTGGGGTTGGGGGCATGACATTAGCAAGCCGCTCGCCGACAGTCACCGTCGAGATTGATGATCGAATAATGACTGCCGTGTTTTCAATAATTTCACTGCCGCCAGCCGTACAATGTCTCATTGGCCGCGATATCCTCGCACAGATGGGGGTTGTGCTCACTAACGAGTCCCCTTTGGCGTGAGGGCCGTTGCTTGGACTTTCCCCCTCTCCCTCAACTGGAGATCATCGGAACCAGTGTGGGTTAAGCAATGGCCATTAAAAGGGGAAAGCTTGCAACAAGCCCACCATCTCGTTAATGAGCAGCTCCAGCAAGGGCACTTGAAGTTGTCTACAAGCCCTTGGAATACCCCTATATTTGTGATCAAAAAAAAATCTGGAAAATTTCGCCTTTTACACGACCTCCGTGCTGTTAACAAGCAAATGGAGCCCATGGGCGCGTTGCAACCCGGACTGCCAAATCCTGCAATGTTGCCCCAGCATTGGCCTTTGCTCATAATCGACTTAAAGGATTGCTTTTTTACCATTAAATTGCACCCGCAAGACATGCAACGATTTGCGTTTACGCTACCTGCTTTGAACCGAGAAGGCCCCGATAAGCGGTTTGAATGGACTGTTTTGCCGCAAGGTATGAAAAATAGCCCCACCTTGTGTCAACTCTTTGTCGATGTGGCCTTGCAACCTCTGAGAAAGGCATGGCCCCACACAGTGATTTATCACTATATGGACGACATTCTGTTTGCACAAGACCGTCCATTTAGTGCGCGCCAGATACAAATGATTGAGCGGACGCTAAAACACCACGCTCTCGTCATCGCCCCAGAAAAAATTCAACGTACTGCGCCATGGAAGTATTTAGGATGGACAATCACTGAACAGTTG
Source organism: Phalacrocorax carbo (assembly GCF_963921805.1). Lineage (NCBI taxonomy): Eukaryota > Metazoa > Chordata > Aves > Suliformes > Phalacrocoracidae > Phalacrocorax > Phalacrocorax carbo. The sequence continues at coordinate 1,367,635 of NW_026990253.1, read as the reverse complement.
ATCACGCCGCAAAAGCTGTGTTTAGACATGAAGATATGCACCCTCTATGATGCCCAGCGTCTTTTAGGGGACCTACAATGGCTGCGCCCCATCGTCGGTTTTCCCAATGAGTTGCTAACTCCCCTGCGGCCCCTCCTTCGGGGCACCGACCCCGCGCAGACAGTATCTCTCACGGAGGAGCAACGCTCGGCCCTGTCCCAGCTCCTTGACTGCATCACGAACGGACACGTCCGCTGACGACATCCCGACCTCCCTATCCACCTCACGATCTGGTTTGGGTCAGAGCATCTACTCGGCGCCCTCACTCAGTCTACAACAGAAACAGGGGAGGAATGGGTGCTAGAGTGGATAGCCCCGCCTATGCACCAGCGAAAAACACTAGTGCAGAAAATTGAAGCTCTGAGCGCGCTGGTCAAAAAGGGGCGGGAGCGCGTGATTCAGGTTACTGGGGCCGAACCAGCAGTGATTCATCTCCCCATCCAAAAAGAAGCGTTACAATGGTATATTAGTAATAGCCCAGAGTTACAGGAAGCATTGTTAGAATCCGACAGTGACATCGCCACAACTAAATCCCTGTCTCCAGTGATGAGATGGTTCGACACCCAGAACTGGATCGTCAAGCCATTGCGGGAGGACTCGCCCATAGCAGGGGCGATAACGGCGTATACGGACGCCGGAAAGAAGTCTAGAACAGCGGCAGTTACGTGGCATCAACACGGCTCTTGGCAGCATCAAATCCTGCAGGCTGCTGCGACAGACAGCCTCCAGACCTTAGAGCTTTTGGCTGTGAGCTGGGCCCTGGGACATTTCGACGCCCCCCTGAACATTGTAACCAATTCATTATATGTAACGGGAGTTGATCAGCGAATAGAAGATGCAGCTATCAAACAGCTACAGAATCAGAGACTGTTTGAACTGTTCACGAAGCTACAGCGCACGATCAAAACAAGGAGGCATCCGTATTCCATCATCCACATCAGAAGCCACAAATGGGACGTGGGTCTTGGAGAAGGAAACGCTAGAGCTGACAAGCTAGTGTCAGCGATGCAGACCGCCCCGGTGCCCCAACTTGTGCTGGCCAGAGAGTCGCATGCGATCTTTCACCAGAATGCTAAGGGCCTTCAAAGAGACTTTCGTATATCGCATATCGAAGCCACCAACCTAGTGAGGATGTGCCCTGTTTGCAGTCATCATAATGGGGGTCTAGGCATAGGTGTGGGGGTGAATGCCAGGGGGTTGGAGAGCAACGAGGTGTGGCAAATGGATGTTACTCATATAAGCAGCTTTGGGCGTCTCAGATATGTACATGTTACCGTTGATACGTATAGCAAATATATTTGGGCCACGCTGCAGACAGGAGAAAGGGCCTCTCATGTAGTCAGACACTTAACGACGTGTTTCGTGGTGATGGGAGTGTGTAAGCGCTTAAAGACAGATCGGGGACCAGCCTATGTCAGCAAACGAGTACAGTCCTTCTTGGGACAGTGGTCAGTACAACACATTGCAGGTATCCCTCACAACCCAACGGGTCAAGCAATAGTGGAACGAGCTAATGGGTTGCTGAAAACCTATGTTCAAAAGTATGCAGATATAAAAGACCCGCAAGAGCGGCTGGTAAAAGCACTGTTTGTGCTAAATTATTTGTGTGTATTTGGCTCTGAGGGAGTGCCTGCTGTCATCGTTCACTATAGACAGAAAAAGGACAAGCGGGAGTTACCCCGCGTTTGGGTCAAATACAAAGACCCGCGTACGGGTCTATGGTCAGGGCCTGTGGAGGTTTTATATTGGGGGAGGGGGTATCTCTGTGTTTCTACCCCTACAGAGCCGCAATGGATTCCAGCTAGATGTGCCAGACCCGCCGCCTCCCCCACACAGTGCGACACAAAACAGCTGCCCACCGCGGCACCAGGCGAAGCGGCACCCGAACGGCTGGGATCAGCGGAAGGAACCCCAGAGGAGCGCTGTGCAGCACTCACCACTGAATAACCACGGTCCAGGAGGAACAAAGGTCCCAGAGGGTGCATAGCGCCCGAGATCTGGTCTGTTTTCTGCTGAGACTTCAAGGCGGACTGATAATGAACTCTGCCGAACAGAAATTATGGGCATTAGCCCTTTTAAGTGTATGTAGCACTGCCTTTGTACCTAACGTTTTTGACCCACGAGAAAATATCTGGGTCACGCTAGCTAGATCATTGAATACGACTAGCTTTTGTGCCAGCCTAGCAACGCCCGACTCCCCATTTATCACATGTCTTATTGGGGTGCCTTTAAGTAATGCAACCTTTCTGACCTTTACCCAGTCCGTAGCAGAGCTGCGACAGCAGCATAATATAACTCGGAAGCGTCCCTTTAAGTGGCGTGACGCCCCTTCGGTGTTTGCTGAGTATGATATCTGGGATGATGTACTCCCCGTGGGCCCAGAACCACAGGAGCTTGCCCTTGTGGGCTCTCTTAATGCTACTAGCTGTGTTTACATCGGCCTGTCCAATTGGACCGGGGATCAGAGGGAGGGGCGCCACGTCAATATCTCACCCCCCACTAACGTTACCCCATTAGGGGACCTCAGTCTCTGGGAAACGGTTTGGTGCCAGCGACTGGCCCGCAACAAGACCCACTCGGCCCCGGGCACGATGTGGCCCAGGCGCCTTCCCAAGGGGTTCTTCTTAATTTGTGGCAACCGTGCCTGGGCAGGCATTCCCTCCTACCCTCGAGGGGGGCCATGCACGGTAGGCCAACTTAGTTTCGGTGCACCGCGCCACCACCCCAACGCAACCCATAGGTATCGGTTTAAAAGAGGTACGTCTCAGTCGCTAACGTCAGAGTGCAGTGACGGAGTCAGCCTATGGAATAGATGGGAAGTCTTTTTCGCATCCCTCTTTACACCAGGGGTCTCCGCGGCTCGAGCTCATAAAAATCTTGAGAGTCTCGCATGCTGGGTGCTGAAACAAGCCAATGGCACAAGTAGAGTCCTCTCAGAGGTATCTGAGGATCTATCCACAGTGCAGCATGCCGTGTTACAAAATAGAGCCGCAATAGATTTCCTTTTACTGGCCCACGGGCATGGCTGTGAAGATTTTGAGGGAATGTGTTGTATGGATCTGGCTGACCACTCTCGATCTATTCATAAGGAAATCCAGGACCTCATAGAACACACCCAGAAGGGGCAACAAGATACTGGCCTCTTTGGTCTGGAGGCCTTGGGGGGCTGGTTGGGGGTGCGTGGATGGCTAAAAAGTGTGTTACAGTCGGGGTTGTTGTTGCTCATCATAATAGTTGTAGTACTGCTTTGCTTGAGCTGTGTGTTTTCTTGTATTAGAACCCTTTTAATGAAAATTGTTAACCAAGCTTATGTCGTGCAAAGTAAAAACGGGGGAAGTGTGGGGAGCCTAGCCTGGGAATGGCTAGCAGAAAGAGGGCATTGAAGTAGAAAAGCAGGCTCAGAGTTAGAGCAACCTTGGGCCCAGCTGTTGGTCGACAGAGGAGTGTGAGGTCAGCTGGTGTTTTACAAGGGAGTGTGAGCCCAGCTGTTGTTGACCGGTAAAGGAGTGTGAGAAACAAGTAACTGCTAATTGCAAGGCTGAACACAAGAGATAAGCATGGGAGGAGTTGGCATCTACCTCCCAGCCAAGGATGAGCTATGCTTTTGCAAATAGGTATGAGCTAATTTACGAACGGTATAAAAGATATTTGCTAATTGCCAATAAACGAGACTTGCTGATCATCATCGGATGGTGCTTGTCTTCCGCTGGTTTTCCGTCAAAGCAGCATGGAGGGGGAGGGTATGGTCAGTACGTAGCAGTCTCTCTGATGTTCCTTCTTTCCCACACTTTTATTCTGCTCCAGCATGAGTTCTCCATGGGCCTCAGTCCAGTCAGGAAAATCTGCTCTGGTATGGGTTCTCCATGGGTGGTAGTTCCTTCAGGAATATCCATCTGCTCCGGCATAGGTCCTCCACAGGCTGCACAAAATATCTGCTCCACCATGGAGCACCTCCTCCTCTTTCTCTGACCTTGGTGTTCCCTCTGTTGTTTCTCACTCTTTTTGTTCCCTCTTCCTCTTATGATCCAGCATTTTCTACCCTTTCTTAAATATGTTTTCACAGAGGTGCCATAAACTTTGCTGATTGGCTCAACTTTGGCCTGCGGTGGGGTCATTGATCAGCCAGTTGGAACCAGCTGTGTCTGGCACAGGGCAGCCCCTTACCTCTTCCCACAGAAGCCACTATGGTAGCCCCCCCACTACCAAAACCTTGCCATATACATCCAATACAGTTGCCGTGCCATGTACCTGACGGAAAACCAGCGGGAGACAGGCACCATCCAATGATGATCATCAAGTCTCGTTTATTGGCAATTAGCAAATATCTTTTATACCGTTCGTTAATTAGCTCATACATATTGCAAAAGCACAGCTCATCATTGGCTGGGAGGTAGATGCCAACTCCTCCCATGCTTATCTCTTGTGTTCAGCCTTGCAATTAGCAGTTACTTCTCACACTCCTTTACCAGTCAACAACAGCTGGGCCCAAGGTCGCTCCGACCCTGAGCCTGTCCTTCTACTTCAATGCCCGCTTTCTGCTAGCCGTTCCCGGGCTAGAGTTTCCCACATCTCCCCCTTTTTCTTTTTTTCCTTGAGAAAGGAACACGGCACTCATACTTCTTTCCATCATTTGTTGCATACATTGCGATATACAAGGGACACACATTAATATAATAATAAACAGTATAAATATTATTAATCCCATCTGCAAAATACTCTTGATCCAATTGCCAATGCCCCATCCATTAAACAAGCTGTTAAACCAATACCATGGATCATCCTGTCTTACAGAGTCTACATCTAGTAATAAGTCAGATAATGCCTTTGATGTGGCATTTGTTTGCTTAGCTAGCCAACATCCTAGCTTGTTTAATGTCGTGAGGCTTTGAGCAACACCAACTCCAGGAGCCAAGAAGGAAACAGCTATGATCTTTGTAGGATTCCAAAATTCAGCTGTAGAGTCACAGTTATCCTCAAACTTATGAGTGCTCCTTTTGCTTCTCATCTTACTATGATGTTGATAAATCATTGAAGTGTTAGGGGTAAGAAACGTTAGGCGACCTATAGAGCAAGGCCCTCCCTTTATATGTGACGGGATGCCAGGCCAAGCCCGATCTCCACAAATTAAAAACAAACCTGCAGGTAGCGCAATAGGCATATTGTTAGAGCGTGATATATTTACAGAGGTATAGTTACACCAAGCAGTAGCATTAAGAGAGCCCACAAGGGCAAGCTCTTGTGGTTCTGGGCCTACGGGGAGTACATCATCCCAGATATCATACTCAACAAACACCGAAGGGGCGTCACGCCACTTAAAGGGATGCTTCCGAGTTATATTATGCTGCTGTCGCAGCTCTGCTACGGACTGGGCAAAGGTCATAAAGGTTGCATTACTTAAAGGCACCCCAATAAGACATGTGACAAATGGGGAGTCGGGCGTTGCTAGGCTGGCACAAAAGCTAGTTGTATTCAATGATCTAGCTAGCGTGACCCAGATATTTTCTCGTGGGTCAAACACGTTAGGCACAAGGGTAGTGCTACATACACTTAAAAGGGCTAATACCCATAATTTCTGTTCAGCAGAGCTCATTATCAGTCCGCCTTGTATTCTCAGTCGAAACCAGACCAAACCTCGGGCGCTATGCACCCTCTGGGACCTTTGTTCCTCCTGGACCGTGGTTATTCAGTGGTGAGTGCTGCACAGCGCTCCTCTGGGTTCCTTCCGCTGATCCCAACCGTTCAGGTGCCGCTTCGGCTGGTGCCGCGGTGGGCAACTGTTCTGCGTCGCGCTGTGTGGGGGAGGCGGCGGGTCTGGCACATCTAGCTGGAATCCATTGCGGCCCTGTAGGGGTAGAAACACAGAGATACCCCCTCCCCCAATATAAAACCTCCACAGGCCCTGACCATACACCCGTACGCGGGTCTTTGTATTTGACCCAAACTCGGGGTAGCTCCCGTTCGTCTTTTTTCTGTCTATAGTGAACGATGACAGCAGGCACTCCCTCAGAGCCAAATACACACAAATAGTTTAGCACAAACAGTGCTTTTACCAGCCGCTCTTGCGGGTCTTTTATATCTGCATACTTTTGAACATAGGTTTTCAGCAACCCATTAGCTCGTTCCACTACTGCTTGACCCGTTGGGTTGTGAGGGATACCTGCAATGTGTTGTACTGACGCACCCACGCAGGAGGGTTATCGTGTTCTGCAAATAGGCATAAGTGATTTAATACAAACAAAACTTTTGCACAAACAAAACTTTTGCCATTCCAACACCCTTATCTTCTCCCCCTTTTTCTTTTTGCACTGAGTAAGTGCACCCAAAATGTGAGTAGAACCATGGAGTATGGTGAGATCGATGGGGAGATCAGGGTCCAGCCGGTCTACTGCTCTCTGGACGATCTCGGAGCTAAGACGTTGTATCATAGTGTGTTGTTCAGCAGTCGGTCGGACCGGCGCGGCAGGGTCAGTGCCCTTTAACATTGGGCGAAGAATTGAGAGTCACTGATGCGCCACCCAAGGTATTTCCATACTGGTGAACGTTGAACCTTCTCTGCTGCTATTACTAGGTCGTGTAGCTGGAGCTGTTGCTGTAAATATAATTCTTGCTGTGCTGAGAAAGGTTGTACTTGCGCAAACAAGATGTCATCCATGTAATGGTAAATTATAGTGTCCGGCCATTGCTGCCTCACTTCTTTCAATGCAGCATCTACGAAGAGTTGACACAGAGTAGGGCTATTCTGCATGCCTTGTGGCAATACTGTCCACTCGAAGCGTAAGTCAGGACCCTCTCTGTTGATTGCCGGTAACGTAAATGCAAACCGCTGGGTATCCTGAGGATGCAGCTTTGTAGTAAAAAAGCAGTCCTTTAAGTTGATAATTAGTAAATGCCAGTCAGTTGGTAGCATGGCTGGATTTGGAAGGCTAGGCTGTAAAGCCCCCATCGCTTGCATCTGCTGATTCACTGCCCGTAGATCATGTAACAGCCTGTATTTCCCTGACTTTTTCTTGATAACAAAAATAGGGGTGTTGCAGGGGCTTGTTGAAGGTCGGAGATGTCCTTGATCTAATTGTTCTTTTATTAATATACAGGCTTGTTGTAGACTTTCCCGTTTGAGCGGTCACTGCCCGACCCGTACTGGCTCTGCTGTGAGCCATGTCAGTGGGATTGGGAAAGTCCATGTGGCAGTGACCGTCTTTGGTTACTGTTGAGAGTTTTTGGCTGGAACCAATGGGGCGAGAGCGGCACAAACTTGTTGCTGAACGTGTACCATTCCCTGCCCAACTTCCCTCAATGCTTCAACTAACATAGCTCGGGGGCCGGGAGGTACCCGACTCATGCGTTCAAGCATCACCTCAATGCCTGCGTCTAGGGGAAGTGTAATTAAAATGCTTTTAGTAGCATGGTTGGAGTTTTCCATAACACATTGACGCAGCAATGGGCCCTTCATAAAAATTTTCCAATCAAGAGGATTATGGTGTGCTAATAAATTTTGATTGTTAGCAGGGTCCGGTTGATAGATGACAGGGAAAGCCTGAGCTAACAAATCAGCGGTCTCTAGGTCCCCGTTCTGTAATGCCTCTAACCCGATTTTTCGCCAGTCAACCTGGCTACGCACAGCAGGCACAGAACGGTGACTAGACGGCGTGCTCGGCTTATTTTCCTCCACCGGAGAGACTACATCACATAAATTTTCAATATCTTCACCTCCCTTTCCCAAGCTTATTCCTCCTCCGCTAGTTTCTACAGATGTAGATTTATCAGGGACGGGAGGGGGGGGAATAAGGGGTTTTCGAGGTACGACAACTGGGATCCCCGAGAAGGGAGGAGAGAGATTGTCTAAGCCAATTCCAATCTTTCCAGCATTGGGGTCACAGCTGTCTAGCCGATCAGAGGCGGCTGTTGCTAATCTTTTTTCAGTTTTATATTTTTTCATACAGTTAATCACTTCCCGCCAAGGTTTCATTAACTTTTCCGCTGTCTTATCGTCATCTATCACCAAATCCCACAAACAATCATCATAGGCTCTCCCTTGTTTTATTCCCATATAAAAGGGGATCCCTCCGGTATCCTTAACCTTAGTCATAGCTGCTCGAGCAACTCTCATCGCTTCTCTACACTTCTCTGGTCCCAATAAAACCTGTGCCTCCGTTCTAAAGAACGCTCCCAGTCCTAACAGTTCATCCATGGTAACGCCTTGAAGGGGGTCTCCCGGTGCCCTCTGGGTTGCAGCTGACGCCTGTGCCTCAGCTTGCCAGTGAGCCTCCCACAGCAATCTTTGGTGTGGCGAAAAAATCAACTCGGCGAGCCCTTTAATATCGGCAGGCAACAAGACATGTGCAGTGAACAGATAGTCCAGCATTTGTCTTACAGGCTCACTCGATACTCCGAACTGACTAACAGTGAACCGTAACTGGGACAATAATTTCCAGTCTAACGCAGTAATCTCCGCCTGCAGTCCTCCCCCAGGATTCGGTCTATAAATTACCGGAAAAGCGAGAGTACCACCGGCTTCAACTAGTTTAGGATCACCCTTTTCTGCCCCCTCCCGCGCTAATGCCGCCCATGCCCCTCGCTGCTCCCGTGCAATGGCTTCTACCAAGTCAGATTCCGCTCCAAGAATCGGCTCCTGGTCTAGGCCGGGAGCCGGTACCGTTGCGGGCTGGTTATTCGCAGTAGCGGGAGTTGCGGGTGATGAGGGCAAGTTTGAGGGGTCTGCCGGCCCAGGGGGCAGGTAGACAGTTGAAACCGCAGGCGGGCCCGGGGTGCTAAGTCCCCAGTCTGAACCGTAGCTCCGATTTCGCTCTTGAGCTGAGACAGCTTGCTGCACAGCTCGCTTTTCTGCTTGTATCTGCAATAACTCGTTATGTACTACTTTCCATAGCTTACTCATTTTCTTGGCAGTTTTATCATCCTCTAACACCGCCTCCCACAAACTGTCCCTCACCTTTCTCCACTCTGCCAGTTCATGCACCGTATGTGGGTTTACAAAGTGTCCCTTCTCGCATCCCCAGCTTATCAACAACGGTAGTTCTTTACGTAAATCTATACCCTTAATGTTACGCCTCTCTAAAAGAGATGTAAAGAAATCATATGCTGCTTGCCTCTCCATTGTGCTCATCGGCGCCGTTGCAGCTCCCAAGGTCTCGGCAGCACGTATCGGCTGAGCCCACCTATGTGGTCGCCCAGGGCACGCAGACTGAGCCCACCTATGTGGTCGCCCAGGGCACGCAGACCAGCTGCGCTGTCTGTTTTGCCGTCCCTCTGCTTGCAGGACCCGAACCCTACGCTGGACCATCCGTGGTATCACGTCGGGGTCACCATTTGACGGAAAACCAGCGGGAGACAGGCACCATCCGATGATGATCATCAAGTCTCGTTTATTGGCAATTAGCAAATATCTTTTATACCGTTCGTTAATTAGCTCATACATATTGCAAAAGCACAGCTCATCATTGGCTGGGAGGTAGATGCCAACTCCTCCCATGCTTATCTCTTGTGTTCAGCCTTGCAATTAGCAGTTACTTGTTTCTCACACTCCTTTACCAGTCAACAACAGCTGGGCCCAAGGTTGCTCCGACCCTGAGCCTGTCCTTCTACTTCAATGCCCGCTTTCTGCTAGCCGTTCCCGGGCTAGAGTTTCCCACAGTACCTCTCTGAGAAGAAAAACTCAACATTCCTATTCAATCCTAAATTTTCATCTATCCATCTTGACTGAGTGGAAGGGAATTTACCTTCACTGTAGTTTTCCACACTGAAAATGGAAAAAAACACCTAGTATCTGCTCTTGCTAATCCTTGAAAGTGAACACACAGTTTCATGATACAGAAAGCAAAAAGTTAGGTATCCAGTTGAACAAAGCTCTCAAGCACTTATTTATCTTTTAAGCATGTGTCTAAAGCTAACTAAAATCAGTGGATTTTAAGCACATGATTGAATATATGTCTAAGTATTTTTGCTTGCCAAAGCTGGAAATTAAACATGGGCACTTTACTTGGCAATCACAGGAGGAAACTGAAGCCAGATGTCTCACATGGTAGACAATTACTGCTCTTGGGTAATCACATCACTGCAGGTACTTAAATCTGCCAGAAATACTTTTACAAGTACTTTTTACATGAGGACTTTTTTTTTTTTAGAGCACCAGTTCAGTGGCCATGCAGGATTTTTCATCTGTCTCTTCTATGTGCACAAGGTCTTGATGATGCCACAGCATTTAAGTTTGGGGGAATGGGGAATGCCTCATGTACAGAGTTTGGGTGCTGTCCATCCCTTTCTGGAGTAGTGATAACCCATTCTGTCCTACAGCTGACTTGTTCTTGAACTGCCCTTGTTCTGCTACTGTTACTCCCAGCCACAAGCAGAAAAGATATCCTACCAAAAAGCATGATTTTTAAAATCAAGGCAGATCCCCAGGTTAATTTTTGAGGAGGTTATTGATCACACTTGGCATCTAACAACTTATTAAGAGAAGTAGGATAAGAGATAAATACATCAAATAAGCCTTCCTTGTTTGCAAGTATTCCAGCAACCTTCCCAGAACAAATTTTGTAGCCCACAATAAAGAAACAATAAGAAATACTAACTCTTATCCAGGTAAAACCCATCAGGGCACTTGGTAATACAGCTATTGGTTACTTCATTCATGTAGTAGCCCGATTTACAGGTCACTGGTCACTATGGTTTCCAACACAGGCTTCACAATTGGGTGAGCATTTCTTAGTGTTTCTTGTCTGCATTGTATTGACCAGGTGGGCAGGTCAAAACACAGATCCTGCAGACAGCAGGAAAGAGAAGGTAGAGTTGTTAATGAAATAGCCTGCCACCAAATTCCTGGACCATGACTGCAAAACAGAAGTATTTCTCAGCATTCCTGCTTTTCTAATGACCACGTTTACTAAAATGTAATCTTCCCAAGCATTGCAACAATCTGCCTCTTCTCTTATAGGCTGTTTTGTTTTCCTACAGTATATGCTATCTCACTGGCAAATGCCTTGTCAGACAGTCATATGGTATAATTTTTAACCATCTACATCTCTTCCTATTTTGTACAAACTCAGTCACAGAAGCTGTAGTAGCTATCAGTTATATATATAGTCACCTTATGGAAAATAATCAAGAGATAAGGAAATAATCAGGGAAGGGTGTTTGAAAGCTGTACTTCAAATTCTGCTTAGCTATTTTTTTCCAACTCCTAAGAAAAATTGTCAAATTCAGAGGAAAATAAATTATCCATGACTTAAGCAAAGAGAAGAGGAAAGGAATTTATGATATACACCAAGGAATCTACAAAGTAAAGATTTTCTCTTGGTCCTACCGTGTGTTGTTCTTAGATTTGTAGTAGTAGTGCGGACAGTCAGTACAGTGATCTGGTCCTGGCCCATCACACCCTCCTTTACTGAATTCTGCATTGCAGGGACCTATAATAAAACCAAAAATCCAGGGGGTATGTGTGGGGATGGCGAGGACACACAGGACACACTTCTCATTCAGTACTTAGTACCCTTTAAAACACAGTATTTTAATGCAGAATGCAATTACTCTGTTTTCCTATGTGATCTGAAGTCCAAATAGTAATTTGGCTCCACTGAAAAGAGAAAGGTTTTAGTATCTGAAGACTTTTGCAGATCTAGGCCTCAGTAACTACCCACAGTGATTTCTAATATTTTAGAAAGCATGGCATCCACTATAGAATCTATCAGAAACTATTTCTGGATTGAAACATATGCTTTCCTAATGAGTAATAAATAATTATTATTTTTATTTAGAGATGTTCAAAGACTTCTGGAATTCATAATAAGGAATGATTAGCAACATCAGTCACAAGCAAGTCAACATAATGACAAATAACATGATTAACGGCTACTTTGGTTACTGAGTGGGTGACAATTGGTCCAGGCAGCTACCACAACCAAAGTGAAACAGCCCCTGGGGTCCTGACTAGCTTCCCTCTGTGCTGCTACATCCCTTAACTAACTAATCTTCCATCTCACCTGAACCTCATGTTTACAGTCTTCAAATAGGTCCTTCCAGCTAAGGGAGGAGAGGACTGTTGGGTCCCACCTTTATATATGGGGAACAGGTCATGCAGGTAAACTGATAACTATTTTAGGATCATTGCTCTCTGGTGAATGAAATGCTTTGAGTTTGCCAGCCTCCTCAGGATTCCTCTTAATATGAGGCAAACTTGAAGTGAGTTTGTTTCATACAACAAAAGCATAAGAAGTTAGCAACCTTTACATTAGAGATACAAGTTACACGTTGTTGGCATTATAGCACATGTACAAGCTGAGGTAACTGTCTTTAGGTGATTCACATAGTTCCTTAAAACTCTTTTACATTAAACTTCAAACCTTGCTCTTTACTTTCTCTGAAATAAACGGCCAGGGCTCTGAATCTCACAACTCTGTAATTTCTGATAACCTATTTTCTCCTCCATCTTCCCCTTCTACAGTATGGTGGTGATGACTGAAATGGACACCAGAGAGACATCTATCCAGTCCATGCCTGAATAGCTTTCTTCCTTCAAAATGCTTTCTTTTCCTTCTAAAAGCTTTCTATAGAAAACAGCAGATGTATAAGATAATGTTATTCGTATATGTGTGTGTTTGTGTGCATGTATATATATCTATATATACATATATAAAATGCAATGCATTCTTCATAGTTTGTTAACTGTACTGTAAAATTCTATAACTCTATGCTTAAAAACTCATAAGGGTAAAATATATATAACTTTAAATAATGAAACAAATAATTCTGATCTTAAATTAAGAAACAATTTCCCTTAACTCCCACTACTCCCATGCCCATGCCCCTATGAGAAAATCCCAATGTAACTTTTTTTAGTAGAAATTCTGTCAGCACCATGTTTTAGCCTCAGAATAATATTTTTTCTATATGTAATTACTATAAATCCTGCATAATTATTATCAGTTGTGCCACTGCAATTCTAACTAATTAAATGAAATATAAATATAAATGTTCTAGCCATAGAAAATCCATTAAAAGTTCATTATATTGTTTATTTATATTGTTTCAGTTTGACTAATATTAGTTATTTAATTTAAAATAAATTAATTGGTTTATTTTAGTATTTCAGCACCATGTAATTGCTTCCCAGACAAGAAAGACCACAGACCCTGCTGTGGGATCAGAATCCTAGTCTTGAATTAATGCAAAAAGACCAAGAGGCACAAAATGTAGGAGAGGGAACATATCAAGTAAGCAAGCCAGGAGTCTCGACAATATAAAGACCTATGACAGAAACATTCTATATATGCACAGTCTCAAGTTACTCCTTCAATCCATTATGCATTCAATAAACGCACAATTAGAGTAAATGAATGATACTTCAAAGAACATACCTGAATAATCATCTGTTCCATAATCTTCTGTAGGGCCTTCAAGCAGACTAGAGGGTACTCTTTCCACATTTGGAAAATCAGTTCTTGGTGAGTAAGGCTGGATGGATGTTCCATACAATACTAAGGACCGTTCTTTCAATTTGCCTAGAAGTTAAATATTTAAAATCTAGTTTTAGAAACCATTCATATGGTGTTCAGTGTGCTGGTTTTGGCTGAGAAGGGGTTAATTCTCCTCGCCGTGGGGTTCGGCTACCTTTCCAGCTTCCTGCGCTCTGCCGCGTGGCGGGAGGGGGCTGGGAGGGGCAGGGCCATGATGGGGGCGGCTGACCCCGACTGGCCAATGGCAGTTTCATTCCATACCATGTGACACCATGACCAATATATTGAGGGGGGGCAGTGGCAGCGCAGAGGCGGCGCGGTATCGGGTCGGTGGGCGGTGAGCGGCTGCGGCGCGTGCAGTTTGTTTCGGCGGTTCGTTCCCCCTCTCCCCTCCCTTCCCCCCTCCCCCGGGGCTTTGCGCCTCTCGTTGTTCTCCTTTACATTGCATTTCTACTGTTGTTTCTTTTAATTTTCATTATTAAACTGTTCTTATCCCAACCCATGAGCGTTACCCTCCTGATTCTCTCCCCCATCTACCGGTGGGGGAGTGAGCGAGCGACTGTGTGGGGCTGAGCTGCCGCTAAACCACAACATTCAGCAAGGTGAGTTTTTGCTCCAGATTTCACTTTTCTTCATAACATTAATTATCTAGTTATTATTATTTGAGATCTTTTAGCTAACTAGCTATATATTCAAAATTTTGACTAAAGGAAGGGGTTACAATTTGTTTAATACTCAGGAGTATTTTTCATTGACTAACAGGATATATCTTGATGGATATGAAACAATTTCATATTCATTTGGGTTTTTCCAACCTGTGCAAGAAAATTACTTTGCCTTTTCTTAGGATCAAGTTATTTTTCTGTATTTTCCCAATGTCATCTGATATCCTTCAATAGCATGATGAAAAAAAAACATTATCTATTTTATGCTTGTAGTCATCCTCCAAGCATTAAGCAACAGTAAGCAAAGCCAGAAATTTCACTGAGGAATGACAGATACATGACAGTAACCCAATTCTTTTGTTTGTTGTGGTTTAGCCCCAGCTGGCAACTCAGCCCCACACAGCCGCTTGCTCACTAGTTATGTAAACAGTTTTCCTTATGGGTAGGTGTTGCCGTACGCTTCTGTTGGAGAACTTGTCTTGGGCCGCACACCTCCAGGACACAGGGCTCTACCCACCCTGGGGACAGTGATGCACAGACATCAGTATGATGGATGCAAAATATCCATTTATTTAGCTGCGTCACACACTTATATAGCTCTTGCGCTTCCTGTTCCTGCCACTCCTATGGGGAGGAGTCTATCTTTCTGTCACATCCTGTGATCTTCCGGTCGCCGATCCCTGTCTATTTCCCTATATCTCCCCCTCCCCATGCTGTTAAAACTTCTACAAAGCTACTCGCATAAGCTCATATATATTGCGGTCAGGCCTATGTTCATGTAACTCTTGCAGGCGCTCTCTGATTTATCTTATAACACAGCATAACAATGGCAGCCCACAAGTAACCATGATTACTACACACAACGAAATCCCCCCGATTATTACTATCCAATCCCAGTTAAGCCACTTCGTTAGCCATTCCCACACAGAATCTATCCAGCCAAAAATTGTCCCACCCTTTTCCAGTGTCGCTCTCGTTGCAATATTGCTTGCAATCTTGTCAAGGAGCTCATTTCTTTTCCCAATGGTCATATAGTCGTCAGTCATTAAACAGCAGAAGGACAGGTTCCGGGCGTGTACATTGTCACAATCCCCTTGCACTGCTATATCTAATAACCAATCTATTGCCTGGGCGCGGGCTTTCAGAATACTTTCTACTTTCTCAAATCTAGTCTGGATATCGTCCTTCAACAACTTTGTGATGTTCACCAATTTTAATAGACTGCAGGTTATACCTTCC
This sequence comes from Phalacrocorax carbo, assembly GCF_963921805.1. Classification (NCBI taxonomy): domain Eukaryota; kingdom Metazoa; phylum Chordata; class Aves; order Suliformes; family Phalacrocoracidae; genus Phalacrocorax; species Phalacrocorax carbo. Next base: position 1,352,226 of record NW_026990253.1, on the reverse strand, counting down.
AAGGCCATGGAGTTCCTCTGAACCCCCACCCCTGGCGTTAGGGCTAACGTAAATAGCCCACTTGCTCCTTGCCACACAGGTAGTCGTATTTGGGTGAAGCAATTCTCATATAAATCTTCTGACCCCATCATATCTCTCTTTTGCTGCCCCTTTACATTCTGCCACATTAACGGCTCAAGAACTCCTAATAGACAGAGCCTGTACATGGTGTCTTCCTCAATGCAAAAATGCACTGTTGCATTGCACATTAACACAAAAGGAGAACGTAGACAGGTATTTTGCCCAGTTCCGCCAGTATCCTCCTTTTACTGCGGGTGTGACGGCTAGCATGAGGATCCATGTCAGCAGACCCTGCAAAGAGACAACTCAGAAAGGGATTATTCATTATACATCCTTGCACAGTTCTGCTTTCACACACTTTGCAGGCACCCATTCTATGTGCCCTTCATTCTCAACTGCGGCGTAGCCCCTCCCCAGGCATCTCAGTTTCCATCCTCTCTCCCGTTGCTCACTGCCTGGGAACCTTACTCGTACCTGCAGATAGCGCTCGCCAGCTTGAGCTTTGCCAAAGTGCTTCTCCACTGCTGTAACTTGCTCCTGCCCGCGTATAAAATGATTAAGCGAATATAATGCACGCATTAAAATAGTTTGCTGAGCTGCTACGGGTATAGCTCCCTTATACCCCTCCCCCTCCCCAGGCTGTATTATCTTTGCTTTCAAGGTGCGATGAGCGTGTTCAACAATTGCCTGCCCCGTGCTATTGTAAGCAATGCCATGTTTTAATACGTTCCAAGCTTTGCACCATTCCTCGGTACTTCGAGCTTGAAAGCATGGTCCATTTTCTGTTTTTATTTTGGTGGGCTTTCCAAGCCACGCCATCACCGTGGTCCAATGCGCAGCCAACTGCGTTGCGGTCTGCTTCCGATGTTGAGTAGCCATGATGACGCCACTATATGTATCAATTGTAATTGCCAGGTGCCGTCCGGGGGCCAACTGTGGCCATTCAGTAAAGTCAGTCTGCCAGATAGCATTTGCTTCCAGTCCTCGAGGGTTGACTCCTGCCTCCCACAATGGCGAGTGCTCACAGTAAGGACAGGTGGCTACTACTTCTCTTGCTGCTCTTATTGAGATGCCACACTCCTTTGCCAAGGCTTTAGCACCCAGGTGCAGGTGTTCGTGCATTTTGTTTGCCTCCGTCAATGTCCAGACACCCGCGGCTGCCTCATCAGCCATGCGATTCCCCTCAATCAGTGGTCCAGGCCCCGTCTGATGACTGCGAATGTGAATTACTGTCACAGTTGCTCCTCTCTGCGATAAAGCAACGTCTAGCATCAAGGCAATTTCCGTGTGTGGTACACCTTCTCGATTCATGGATGTGACTAATTTATACACATATAAAGAGTCCATGCTCACATTTATATGCTGATCTCTATACTTTCACAGGGCCATCTCTAGCACTTTTGCCTCCAGCCACTGCACACTTTTACCCTGCTCCTCATACGTCTGGCGCATCCAACTATCCTCTTCTTTCCACACTACCGCCGCTCTGTTCGTCTTTGAGGAAGCGTCTGTGAAATATGTTGGTCCTGGGTGAGGGGTATCCAAAACTCTACTATCCACACTTAAATCCACCACCCTGGCTGTCTCCGCCCACCTCTATACCGTGCCTGTGACGATTTTTCCTGGGTACGAGTATACCGCCAATTGTATATCCTCTTCACTCTCTACCACCTTCCACCATTTCTCCCCATTCCATGGCACTGTCAGCTTATCTGGCTCCTTCCCAAAGATTCCCTTGCTTTCCCTTCGCAGATGCCAAATCATTCCCCCGGCTACCTTGACTTTTGTGGAGAATGCATCCTTGGGAACCTTCTGATATACCCATCGCAGTGGTTTTTCTTCCCTAGCCTGTATTTGATATAGCAATCCTAATCTTCCACCGGCGGTCAGAATCCAACCTGCGATTAATTCCTCCTGAGGGTCCCACCTCCATACCCCTTCCTTCTGCATTCGACGTTCTATCGTCTACAACTGCTGGACTGCCTCGGCGTCTAAACTCCTGGGCTCCCATGGGTCGGTCCCTTTCAGCAATGCATAGAAAGGTTGCATCTCCTCACTGGTGACGCGCACAAACGTCCGCAACCACTGCAGTGCTCCTACCAGCTTCTGTACATCGTGTAAATTTTTAATATTAGGTGTAAGTTTAATGGGCTGAGCTTATATGCAATCCCCTTCTATTCTAGCTCCCAGAAATCCACACACTGGTCCTCGTTGTACCTTTGCCTCAGCTCTCTTGAGGCCTTGTCCCTCAAGGCCCCTTTGGGTGTCTGAAAAGACTTGTTCACATAACACCTCGGTGGGTGCAGCTATGAGGACGTCATCCATGTAGTGGATCATGTAGATTCTCTCCTGATACTGTCACCTACCTTGCTGCAATGTGGAAGCCACATACCTCTGGCAGATCGCTGGAGAGTTTTTCATCCCCTGCGGAAGTACTGTCCACTGCCATCTACTCTTTGTTTCTGTGCGGTTCACTGCGGGCAGAGTAAAGGCAAATCTCTTTCTATCATCTGGATGTAGTGGAATACTGAAGAAGCAGTCTTTGATATCTAAAACAGTGACTTGCCACCCTTTTGGGACAGCACTCAGATCTGGTAGGCTGGGTTGGAGAGGCCCCATGTCCTCCATTTGCTGATTCACTGCTCTAAGGTCATGCAGCATCCTCCATTGGTTTTTATCTTTCTTTTTTATAGCAAATATAGGGGTGTTCCACGGGCTCATCGAGGGCTCTAGGTGCCCTGCTTCATGCTCTCGTTTTACAATATCTCTTACAGCCTCTGTTTTCTCTGTTGTCAGGGGCCACTGCTCCACCCAGACGGGCTGTTCGGTTTTCCACACCAACTTGTGGTGACGAAGCCCCTCTGAGGCAGTGGCCCTTATGCTAAATTTTTCAACCCGATCCCCATCTGGGCAAGGGCGTCCCTCCCCAACAAGGGGCTTGCTACCCCATCTGCTACTAGTATGGTCACTACGGCCGTGAGCAGCTTCCCTGCCTCCTCGTCCATGACTTCGAGTTTTACAGGGCAAGTACTAGTCCTCGTCTGTTGTTCTCCTCCTACCCCTATTATACGTTTTCCCATGGCGAGGGGCCAAGTTGGTGTCCACCATTCGAGTGGCATCACTGTGACATCTGCCCCGGTATCCACTAACATTCCCACACATATCCATGCCTTAAAACTTGGCTCTCGTGGGGTAATCATCACCACCACCATGGGTCTCTCGTTACAGCCTATGACCAAGACCACGCGGGGGCCGTAACCTGCAAGTCTTGCTGGTCCTGCTCCTCTGCCTGAAGGTTCACTCCCCCTTGGCCCTCTACGGTGGGCCAAGCTCCTGGCACTGGCACCATGATTGGGGCCATTTGACTCACAGGAGGCGTGAATCCCCCTGGCTTCGCCCTCCTTTGGCCATTTCCTGGCTTTGTGGCTGGACAATCTCTTGCCAGTGTCCTGGCTTCCCACACACCCAGCACCTCCCTACTGGGCGCGCTCCTTCTCCATTACATCCTCCCCTTTCCCCTAGCAGGCACCTAGCTTTAAAGTGCCCTAGCTGTCCACACAAATGACATCTCGGCCCCGCCCTGCGCCGCTTGAGCCAGCATCCTTTCTTTGCTTCCACAGTCAGGGTCCTGGCATATGTGCGCTCCCACAGTGCCATTCTGATTCAACGCCTCCTGGCGCAAGACATGCCTGATGGTTTGACACAATGATGCCCCCGCCGCCAGGGTGCGGAGGAAGTCTTACGTCTGCAGATTTGCTTGACTTGGGAGGCAATCCATAAGGACTGCATCCTTGGCCAGTGGCGGCAATTCTGATTTTATTATAGCCTTCTGCAACCTGTCACAAAACGTTGCAGAAATTATGTTGTTATGCTGGGAACTCCAGAGAGACACAGATAACTGCAACATGCTGGGGTCTGGCCCATGCATACCTAGTCCTGCTCAACAGTATTCAGTGCCCCCAGGGGGAAGAGAATGTCTCTGGATTGAAATGCAAAGTGATTGGCACTGTAGTCACTCCAGCACTGACCACAGGCACTGCAGACACTCAAACCCCCACAACAAGTACTGGAACTGGCCCAGAGAATAAACCCATACCAGTATCAGTTCCCCCATACACAAGAAGAAAAATTGGAAATGGACGTCAACTCGTTTAGAACAAGATGATGAAAAAGCAGGGCCATCACGAGGAGAGGACGAAGAAGTAATAAATGAAATAGAGACCACCCGAACCCTGTCCTTAAGCGAGTTGCGAGATATGCGAAGAGATTATAACCGTCGTTCAGGTGAGCACATTGTCACCTGGCTGCTCCAATGCTGGGATAATGGGGCCAGTAGCCTGGAACTAGAGGGAAAAGAAGCCAAACAATTGGGATCCCTTTCTGGGGAAGGGGGCATTGACAAAGCAATTGGAAAAAAACCACAAGCCCTCAGCCTCTGGAGGCAACTCCTGTCCGGAGTGAAGGAAAGGTATCCCTTTAAAGAAGATGTTACATATCGCCCAGGAAAATGGACAACTATGGAGAAAGGCATCCAGTATCTAAGGGAATTAGCTGTGCTTGAGGTGATTTATGGTGACCTGGACGATCAACGGTCATCCAAAGATCCAGATGAAGCCGAGTGCACATGACCCATGTGGCAGAAGTTTGTACGGAGCACACCATCTTCGCATGCAAACTCATTGGCAGTAATGTCCTGGAAAGATGACGAGACACCAACGGTGGCAGAGGTGATAGATAGACTCCGGGATTACGAAGCAAATATCTCTTCCTCGCTCGTCTCTGCTGTGGAGAAACTATCCCAAGAGGTCCAGCAACTCAAAGAAGATCTGTCCTACTCCCCACCTCGACAGAGTAGTGTCTCAGCTGTTAGGAATAAGCGTCCTTTGGCTCAAAGGAGAGGATACACACCACGGGCCACCCTATGGTTCTACCTGCGTGACCACGGAGAGGACATGATGAGGTGGGATGGCAAGCCTACTTCGACCCTACAGGCACGAGTACATGAACTGCAAGGAAGAACTGTCACTCAGGGAGGCTCTTGCAGGAAAGCTGCTGTTCCAGTTTCCAGCGAGTAAGTCCCCAGACAGAGGAAGAGAAGCGCCGATTTTATTTCTAAGTATAATAGAGGGACTCCTGATTCACATTTAGAGGAAGTGAGTTGTGACTGCCATGATCAGGACTAGAGGGGCCCTGCCTCCAGCCGGGTGGAGGAAAGGGATGACTGGGTTTATTCGACTGTGTGGATCCGATGGCCTGGCATGTCCGACCCACAGGAGTATAAAGTTTTAGTGGACACCGGCGCACAGTGCACCCTAATGCCATCAAACTATATAGGGACAGAACCCATCAGCATTGCTGGAGTGACAGGGGGATCCCAAGAGCTGACTGTATTGGAGGCCGAAGTGAGCCTAACTGGGAATGAGTGGCAAAAGCACCCCATTGTGACTGGCCCAGAGGCTCTGTGCATCCTTGGCATAGACTACCTCAGGAGAGGGTATTTCAAGGACCCAAAAGGGTACAGGTGGGCTTTTGGTGTAGCTGCCTTGGAGACGGAGGAAACTAAACAGCTGTCTACCTTGCCAGGCCTCTCGAAGGACCCTTCTGTTGTGGGGTTGCTGAAGGTCAAAGAACAACTGGTGCTAATTGCCACCACAACAGTGCACCGGCGGCATTATCGCACCAACAGAGACTCTCTGATCCCCATCCATGGGCTCATTTGTCGACTGGAGAGCTAAGGAGTCATCAGTAAGACCCACTCACCCTTTAACAGTCCCATATGGCCAGTGTGGAAGTCTAATGGAGAGTGGAGACTCACAGTAGACTGCTGTGGCCTGAAAAAAGTCAATCCTCCTGCCAAGTGCTGCTGTGCCAGACATGCTAGGACTTCAATACAAACTGGAGTCAAAGGCAACTAAGTGGTACGCCACAACCGATATTGCTAATGCATTCTTCTCAATCCCTCTGGCAGCAGAATACAGGACACAGTTTGCCTTCACATGGAGGGGCGTCCAGTACACCTGGAATCGACTGCCCCAGGGGTGGAAACACAGTCCTACCATTTGCCATGGACTGATTCTGACTGTACTGGAACAGGGAGAAGCTCCAGAACACCTATAATACATTGAAGACATCATTGTGTGGGGCAATACAGCAGAAGAAGTTTTTGAGAGAGGAGAGAAAATAGTCCAAATCCTTCTGAAAGCTGGTTTTGCCATAAAACAAAGTAAGGTGAAGGGACCCGCAAAGAGAAATCCAGTTCTTAGGAGTCAATTTCAAGATGGTGGTCATCAGATCCCAATGGATGCGATCAACAAAAGAGCAGCCATGTCTCCATCAACTAGCAAAAAGGAAACACAAGCTTTCTTGGGTGTTGTGGGTTTCTGGAGAATGCATATTCCAAATTACAGTCTGATCGTAAGCCCTCTCTAACAAGTGACCCGGAAGAAGAATGTTTTCAAATGGGGCCCTGAGCAATGACAATCCTTTGAACAAATTAAACAATAGATAGTACATGCAATAGCCCTTGGGCCAGTCCGGGCAGGACAAGAAGAATAAATCTACTCTACACTGCAGCCGGGGAGAATGGCCCTACCTGGTGCCTCTGGCAGAAAGCACCAGGGGAGACCCAAGGTCGACCCCTAGGGTTTTGGAGTCGGGGATACAGAGGGTCCGAAGCCCGCTATACTCCAACGGAAAAAGAGACATTGGCAGCATATGAAGGGGTCCGAGCTGCTTCAGAAGTGGTTGGTACTGAGGCACAGTTGCTCCTGGCACCCCGACTGCCAGTGCTGGGCTGGATGTTCAAAGGAAACATCCCCTCTACACACCATGCAACTGATGCTACGTGGAGTAAATGGGTTGCACTGATCACCCAGCGGGATCAGGTAGGAAACCCCAGTCGCCCAGGAATCTTGGAAGTGATTATGGACTGGACAGAAGGCAAAGATTTTGGATTATCACCAGAGGAGGAGGTGACATGTGCTGAAGTATCCCCATTGTATAACAAACTGCCAGAAGATGAGAAGCAATATGCCCTGTTCACCGATGGGTCCTGTTGCCTTGTGGGAAAGCACCGGAGATGGAAGGCTGCTGTATGGAGTCCTACACGACAAGTAGCAGAAACTGTTGAAGGAGAAGGTGAATCGAGCCAGTTTGCAGAGGTAAAGGCCATCCAGCTGGCCTTAGACATTGCTGAATGGGAAAAGTGGCCAGTGCTCTATCTCTATACTGACACCTGGATGGTGGCAAATGCCCTGTGGGGCTGGCTGCAGCAGTGGAAGCAAAGCAACTGGCAGTGCAGAGGCAAACCCATCTGGGCTGCCACATTGTGGCAAGATATTGCTGCCTGGGTAGAGAAACTGGTTGTAAAGGTACGGCATGTGGATGCTCATGTCCCCAGGAGTCGGGCCACTGAAGAACATCGGAACAACCAGCAGGTGGATCAGGCTGCCAAGATTGCAGTGGCTGAGGTGGATCTGGACTGGCAACATAAGGGTGAACTATTTCTAGCTCGGTGGGCCCATGACACCTCAGGCCATCAAGGGAGGGATGCAACATCCAGGTGGGCTCGTGATCGAGGGGTGGACTTGACCATGGATGTTATTGCACAGATTATCCACAAATGTGAAACATGCGCTGCAATCAAGCAAGCGAAGCGGGTAAAGCCTCTGTGGTATGGGGGACGACGGCTGAAATATAAATATGGGGAGGCCTGGCAAATTGACTATATCATACTCCCACAAACCCACCAAGGCAAGCGCCATGCGCTTACAATGGTAGAAACAATGACTGGCTGGCTGGAAACATATCCTGTCCCCCCGGCTCTGCCCGGAACACTGTCCTGGGTCTCGAAAAACAAGTCCTGTGGCGACATGGCACCCCAGAGAGAATTGAGTCAGACAACGGGACTTATTTCTGAAATAGCCTCATAGACACCTGTGCCAAAGAGCATGGCATTGAGTGCGTGTATCACATCCCCTATCATGCACCAGCCTCTGAGAAAATTGAACGGTACAATGGACTGTTAAAAACTACACTGAGAGCAACGGGGGGTGGAACATTCAAGCACTGGGATACACATTTAGCAAAAGCCACGTGGTTAGTCAACACGAGGGGATCTGCCAATTGAGTTGGCCCTGCCCAGTCAGAAATCCTACATACTGTAGAAGGGTATAGAGTCCCTGTAGTGCACGCCAAAAGTATGCTGGGCAAAACAGTCTGGGTTCTTCCTGCCTCCAGCAAAGGCAAACCCATTCGTGGGATTGCTTTTGCTCGAGGACCTGGGTGCACTTGGTGGGTGATGTGGGAGGATGGAGAAATCCGTTATGTCCCTCAAGGGGATTTGATTTTCGGCGAAAATAGTCAGTGAACTGAATGGCACAATGTGAACTGCTATATAATATTGTGTGTCGTCTCTGTCTTGTATCAATGATATCAGAGTACGAGCCTCCCAACCCATGGAAGATAGACTGTGAAACAAGTCGTGTAGCAGTGATGGAACGATGACTGACTCAGTATGCAGCAACCCAACACCACACACCACCTCTCCCATCCTGAAAGACTGATACAACAGATGGAGCCTGGAGTCATGGACTGGGTGAACTCAATGGACATTTTAATGGACATTTTACAGGGAAGGTCCATGAACTAAGGGAATGATGTCTGTGTATTATGTCAAAGGATGGGAAGGGGAGGGGTGGTGGTTGGTACGGTTTTATTGCATCGTATGGGACCTGGGCATGGTGTAAATGGTATGGAATAAGGGGTGGAGAATGTGCTGGTTTTGGCTGATAACGGGTTAATTCTCCTCACTGTGGGGGTCGGCTACCTTTCCAGCTTCCCGTGCTCTGCCGCGTGGCGGGGGGGGCTGGGAGGGGCAGGGCCTTGGTGGGGGCAGCTGACCCTGACTGGCCAATGGCATATTCATTCCATACCATGTGACACCATGACCAGTATATTGAGGAGGGGCAGGTGGCAGCGCGGGAGCGGCGTGGCTTCGGGTCGGCGGGCAGCGAGCGGCTGCGTCGCATGCGGTTCGTTTCGGCGGTTCGTTCCCCCTCTCCCCTCCCTTGCCCCCTCCCACGTGGCTTTGTGCCTCTCGTTGTTCTCCTTCCCATTGCATTTCTTTTGTGGTTTCTGTTAATTTTCATTATTAAACTGTTCTTATCCCAACCCACGAGCGTTACCCTTCTGAATCTCTCCCCATCTACCAGTGGGGGAGTGGGCGAGCGGCTGTGTGGGGCTGAGCTGCCGGCTAAACCACGACACTCCCGCATCACCCACCAAGTACACCCAGGTCCTTGAGCAAAAGCGATCCCACGAATGGGTTTGCCTTTGCTGGAGGCAGGAAGAACCCAGACTGTTTTGCCCAGCATATTTTGGCGTGCACTACAGGGACTCTATACCCTTCTACAGTATGTAGGATTTCTGACTGGGCAGGGCCAACTCAATTGGCAGATCCCCTCGTGTTGACTAACCACGTGGCTTTTGCTAAATGTGTATCCCAGTGCTTGAATGTTCCACCCCCCCATTGCTCTCAGTGTAGTTTTTAACAGTCCATTGTACCGTTCAATTTTCTCAGAGGCTGGTGCGTGATAGGGGATGTGATACACCCACTCAATGCCATGCTCTTTGGCACAGGTGCCTATCAGGTTATTTCGAAAATCAGTCCCGTTGTCTGACTCAATTCTCTCTGGGCTGCCATGTCGCCACAGGACTTGTTTCTCAAGACCCAGGATATTGTTCTGGGCAGTGGCGTGGGCGACAGGATATGTTTCCAGCCAGCCAGTCATTGTTTCTACCATTGTAAGTACATGGCGCTTGCCTTGGTGGGTTTGTGGGAGTATGATATAGTCAATTTGCCAGGCCTCCCCATATTTATATTTCAGCCATCGTCCCCCATACGACAGGGGCTTTACCCGCTTCGCTTGCTTGATTGCAGCGCATGTGTAACATTCGTGGATAGCCTGTGCAATAACATCCATGGTCAAGTCCACCCCTCGATCACGAGCCCACCTGGATGTTGCATCTCTCCCTTGACGACCTGAGGTGTCATGGGCCCACCGAGCTAGAAATAGTTCACCCTTATGTTGCCAGTCCAGATCCACCTCAGCCACTCCCATCTTGGCAGCCTGATCCACCTGCTGGTTGTTCCGATGTTCTTCAGTGGCCCGACTGCTGGGGACATGAGCATCCACATGCCGTACCTTTAGAACCAGTTTCTCTACCCGGGCAGCAATATCTTGCCACAATGTGACAGCCCAGATAGGTTTGCCTCTACGCTGCCAGTTGCTTTGCTTCCACTGCTGCAGCCAGCCCCACAGGGCATTTGCCACCATCCAGGAGTCAGTATAGAGATAGAGCACTGGCCACTTTTCCCGTTCAGCAATGTCTAAGGCCAGCTGGATGGCCTTTACCTCTGCAAACTGGCTAGATTCACCTTCTCCTTCAACAGTTTCTGCTACTTGTCATGTAGGACTCCATACAGCAGCCTTCCATCTCCGGTGCTTTCCCACAAGGCGACAGGACCCATCAGTGAACAGGGCATATTGCTTCTCATCTTCTGGCATTTTGTTATACAGTGGGGATTCTTCAACACGTGTCACCTCCTCCTCTGGTGATAATCCAAAATCTTTGCCTTCTGTCCAGTCCATAATCACTTCCAAGATTCCTGGGCGACTGGGGTTTCCTACCTGATCCCGCTGGGTGGTCAGTGCAACCCATTTACTCCACATAGCATCAGTTGCATGGTGTGTAGAGGGGATGTTTCCTTTGAACATCCAGCCCAGCACTGGCAGTCGGGGTGCCAGGAGCAACTGTGCCTCAGTACCAACCACTTCTGAAGCAGCTCGGACCCCTTCATATGCTGCCAATATCTCTTTTTCAGTTGGAGTATAGCGGGCTTCGGACCCTCTGTATCCCCGACTCCAAAACCCTAGGGGTCGACCCCGGGTCTCCCCATGTGCTTTCTGCCAGAGGCTCCAGGTAGGACCATTCTCCCCGGCTGCAGTGTAGAGCACATTTTTTACATCTTGTCCTGCCCGGACTGGCCCAAGAGCTTCTGCATGGACTATTTCTCGTTTAATCTGTTCAAAGACTTGTCATTGCTCAGGGCCCCATTTGAAATCATTCTTTTTCCGGGTCACTTGGTAGAGAGGTCTTACGATCATACTGTAATTTGGAATATGCATTCTCCAGAAACCCACAACGCCCAAGAAAGCTTGTGTTTCCTTTTTGCTAGTTGGTGGAGACATGGCTGCTATTTTGTTGATCACATCCATTGGAATCTGACGACGACCATCTTGCCATTTGATTCCTAAGAACTGGATTTCTCGTGCAGGTCCCTTCACCTTACTTTGTTTTATGGCAAAACCAGCTTTCAGAAGGATTTGGACTATTTTCTCTCCTTTCTCAAAAACTTCTTCTGCTGTGTTGCCCCACACAATGATGTCATCAATGTATTGAAGGCGTTCTGGAGCTTCTCCCTGTTCCAGTACAGTCTGAATCAGTCCATGGCAAATGGTAGGACTGTGTTTCCACCCCTGGGGCAGTCGATTCCAGGTGTACTGGACGCCCCTCCATGTGAAAGCAAGCTGTGGCCTGCACTCTGCTGTCACAGGGGTTGAGAAGAATGCATTAGCGATATCAGTTGTGGCATACCACTTAGCTGCCTTTGACTCCAGTTTGTATTGAAGTCCTAGCATGTCTGGCACAGCAGCACTTGGCAGGAGGATTGACTTTTTTCAGGCCACGATAGTCTACTGTTAGTCTCCACTCTCCATTAGACTTCCACACTGGCCATATGGGACTGTTAAAGGGTGAGTGGGTCTTACAGATGACTCCTTGGCTCCTCAGTTGGTGAATGAGTTTATGGATGGGGATCAGAGAGTCTCTGTTGGTGCGATATTGCCACCGTTGCACTTTAGTGGTGGCGATTGGCACCAGTTGTTCTTTGACCTTCAGCAACCCCACAACAGAAGGGTCCTTCGAGAGGCCGGAGAATGAAGACAACTGTTGAATTCTCTCTGTCTCCAAGGCAGCTACACCAAAAGCCCACCTGTACCCTTTTGGGTCCTTGAAATACCCTCTCCTGAGGTAGTCTATGCCAAGGATGCACAGAGCCTCTGGGCCAGTCACAATGGGGTGCTTCTGCCACTCATTCCCAGTTAGGCTCACTTCGGCCTCCAATACAGTTAGCTCTTGGGATCCCCCTGTCACTCCAGCAATGCTAATGGGTTCTGCCCCTATATAGTTTGATGGCATTAAGGTGCACTGTGCACCAGTGTCCACTAAAGCTTTATACTCCTGTGGGTCGGGTGTGCCAGGCCATCAGATCCACACAGTCGAATAAACCCAGTCATCCCTTTCCTCCACCCGGCTGGAGGCAGGGCCCCTCTAGTCCTGATCATGGCAGTCACAACTCACTTCCTCTAAATGTGAATCAGGAGTCCCTCTATTACACTTAGAAATAAAATCAGCGCTTCTCTTCCTTTGTCTGGGGACTTGCTCACTGGAAACTGGAACAGCAGCTTTCCTGCAAGAGCCTCCCTGAGTGACAGTTCTTCCTTGCAGTTCATGTACTCGTGCCTGTAGGGTCGAGGTAGGCTTGCCATCCCACCTCATCATGTCCTCTCCGTGGTCACGCAGGTAGAACCATAGGGTGGCCCGTGGTGTGTATCCTCTCCTTTGAGCCAAAGGACGCTTATTCCTAACAGCTGAGACACTACTCTGTCGAGGTGGGGAGTAGGACAGATCTTCTTTGAGTTGCTGGACCTCTTGGGATAGTTTCTCCACAGCAGAGATGAGCGAGGAAGAGATATTTGCTTCGTAATCCCGGAGTCTATCTATCACCTCTGCCACCGTTGGTGTCTCGTCATCTTTCCAGGACATTACTGCCAATGAGTTTGCATGCGAAGATGGTGTGCTCCGTACAAACTTCTGCCACATGGGTCATGTGCACTCGGCTTCATCTGGATCTTTGGATGACCGTTGATCATCCAGGTCACCATAAATCACCTCAAGCACAGCTAATTCCCTTAGATACTGGATGCCTTTCTCCATAGTTGTCCATTTTCCTGGGCGATATGTAACATCTTCTTTAAAGGGATACCTTTCCTTCACTCCGGACAGGAGTCGCCTCCAGAGGCTGAGGGCTTGTGGTTTTTTTCCAATTGCTTTGTCAACGCCCCCTTCCCCAGAAAGGGATCCCAGTTGTTTGGCTTCCTTTCCCTCTAGTTCCAGACTACTGGCCCCATTATCCCAGTATCGGAGCAGCCAGGTGACAATGTGCTCACCTGAACGACGGTTATAATCTCTTCGCATATCTCCCAACTCGCTTAAGGACAGGGTTCGGGTGGTCTCTATTTCATTTATGACTTCTTCGTCCTCTCCTCGTGATGGCCCTGCTTTTTCATCATCCCGTTCTAAACGAGTTGATGTCCGCTTCCAATATTCGTCTTGTGTATGGGGGCAACTGATACTGGTATGGGTTTATTCTCTGGGCCAGTTCCAGTACTTGTTGTGGGGGTTTGAGTGTCTGCAGTGCCTGTTGTCAAGGCTGGATTGTCTACAGTGCCAGTCACTTTGCATTTCAATCCAGAGACATTCTCTTCCCCCTGGGGGCACTGAATGCTGTTGAGCAGGGATCGGTATGCATGGGCCAGACCCCAGCATGTTGCAGTTATCTGTGTCTCTCTGGAGTTCCCAGCGTAACAACATACTTTCTCCAAATATTCTACTAGTTTTTTAGGATTCTGCACTTGTTCGGGGGTGAAACTCCAAAACACTGGGGGTGCCCACTGCCCAAGGTATTTGCCCATGCTATCCCACATGCCCTGCCACTCGTAACTATCAAGCCTCGGGGCAGATTTCTGGGTGATATTCTTAAGTTGCTTAGTCAAAACCAAAACAACATGCCCAAAAACTAACAATAAGTGCACATTAACCACCCAAGGATGTTCAAGATACAAAAACGTTGTTGTAACAAAGGCACAGACATCATAGAACAAAGTTGCAACGGTAGTATTCTGGATTTCCTCCATATAAAACCTCTCAGAGGAGGAGGTATAATTGCTAATTGCCTCAACAAGGTGGTATCCGAAGTACAGTAATGGTTTCAGCAAAAACCCCAAATACCAGATAAAGCTGAAAACGAGTGTTTGTATAACAAATCTCGTAGGCAAAACATTACTAATCACAGCAGAACACAGCAGACTCAACAAACCAACACCGATTTTTAACACCAACTGCAAAAAGGACAACATGGTGCTGTGACCAGCAGCTGTTGTTATCTCCAACCCTTGAGCCCCACGTTGGGCGCCGAAAAGACTGCTGTGGTTTAGCGGCAGCTCAGCCCCACACAGTCGCTCGCTCACTCCCCACCGGTAGATGGGGGAGAGAATCAGAAGGGTAACGCTCGTGGGTTGGGATAAGAACAGTTTAATAATGAAAATTAAAAGAAACAACAATAGAAATGCAATGTAAAGGAGAACAACGAGAGGTGCAAAGCCCCGGGAGAGGGGGGAAGGGAGGGGAGAGGGGGAACGAACCGCCGAAATGAACCGCATGGGACGCAACTGCTCGCTGCCCGCCGACCCGATGCCGCGCCGCTCCCGCGCTGCCACCTGCCCCCCCCCCCCAATATACTGGTCATGGTGTCACATGGTATGGAATGAACATGCCATTGGCCGGTTGGGGTCAGCCGCCCCCACCATGGCCCTGCCCCTCCCACCCCCCACCCCCCCGCCACGAGGCAGATTGCGGGAAGCTGGAAAGGTAGCCGATGTCCCACAGTGAGGAGAATTAACCCCTTCTCAGCCAAAACCAGCACAGGAAGGACGGAGATGTCCAATGTGTGCCTCAACGGGATTTGATTTTGGGCAAAAACAGCCAATGAACTGAATGGCGCAATGCGAACTGCTGTATAATATTGTGTGTCACCTCTGTGTTGTATCAATGATATCAGAGTACGAGCCTCCCAACCCGTGGAAGATCAACTCTGAAACAAGCGAAGTGCAGCAGTGATGGAATGATGACTGTCTCGGTATGCAGCAACCCAACGCCACACACACCACCTCTCCCATCCTGAAATAGTGATACAACAGATGGAGCCTGGAGTCATGGACTGGGTGAACTCAATGGACATTTTAATGGACATTTTACAGGGAAGGTCCATAGACTAAGGGAGTGATGTCTGTGTATTATGTTAAAGGATGGGAAGGGGATGGGTGGTGGTTGGTAAAGTTGTATTGCATCGTATGGGACCTGGGCATGGTGTAAATGGTATGGAATAAGGGGTGGAGAATGTGCTGGTTTTGGCTGATAAGGGGTTAATTCTCCTCACTGTGGGGGGTCGGCTACCTTTCCAGCTTCCCGCACTCTGCCACGTGGCGGTGTGGGGTGGGAGGGGCAGGGCCATGGCGGGGGCGGCTGACCCCAACCGGCCAATGGCATGTTCATCCCATACCATGTGACACCATGACCAGTATATTAAGGGGGGGCAGTTTGTGGCTTGGGAGCTGCCTGCGTTGGGTCGGCAGGCGGTGAGCGGCTGCATCGTGTGCGGTTTGTTTTGGCGGCTAATTCCCTTCCCCCTCCCCGGGGCTTTGCGCCTCTCTTTATTCTCCTTTCCATTGCATTTCTGTTGTTGTTTCTTTTAATTTTAATTATTAAACTGTTCTTATCTCAACCCACGAGCATTACCCTTCTGATTCTCTCTCCCATCTACCGGTGGGGGAGTGAGTGAGCGACTGTGTGGGGCTGAGCTGCTGGCTAAACCACGACATGCAGTCTCACAGTTCCTCCAAGAACATACTGTAGAGGTGACAAGATGAAAAAAAAGGATGGATCTTTCTTAGTGGCTAATGTTAGAGGGTCCGACATTCAACAGCAGTTATCCATCAGAAATCTATGGGATGAAGGAAATTGCTGACTTTTAAAAAAATTTAGCAGGCTGTTTATAGATTTTAAAGTGCTAGTGCAACTTCTCAGCATTCTCCTACCAAGAGCCTTTCATGGCTTGACCATATTATGTACTATTACGAAAGGGGAAGAAAAAGATATGCAAATTGGTAACATCAGGAGTCATAACCATATTCTGAAAACTTAAAGAAAATACTAAGAGAGACTTACTATTCTGAGTGATTTTTATTACTAGTAGATAAAGGCATAAGTAAAGAGGAGAATGAAAAGCGCCAATATTATGTAGAAACACATTTCCATTCAGCTTCAGTTTCCTTCTGTAACACTCAGCCTGTTTTCTTTGCACTTCCCAGCCATCTAATAATTGGTGAGCCACAAAAAACTATCAAAATTGACTAATTTTAGTTTTAACAATGATGATCTTCAACAGCTTTACAGCCTATTCTACTGATAAAGACAGAGATTACCATCTTTCAGTTCATTTGTTCTTATTTTTCCCCATCTCTCTCAGAAAAAATAATCAAGAACTTTGTGTCTTTCAGCAAAATCTACTGTAATGACTTGACTACTCTTTGATGATGCTGCAATCTCAGTGCAGGCTCTGTGTGCTGACTGGGTTACAAAGTTGTGTTGTCATACTATACCTGTTGGCCAAGAGCTGTGACCTAGTTCCAGAAGGAGAGGTTAGGTATATTGACAAGTCTCCGCGTTGAGGGTGAGTAATAGTGATGCATACAACCACATGCTCCAAGTAGATCACATGGTGGTTGGGATTATCTGAACAGCCAGTGGCTTTGTAAATTGAATGGACAACACTGTCAGGCCATATAGTTCTATAATATAAGCATATAAAAACAACATCAATGTTTCTTGCTTGTTCCTGACAACTAAATCATTTCTTAGTAGTGACTGTCAGTGTTGGACAATCATTTCTGAGAAATCAGTAGCCTATAACCCTTAGTTATTTCCTAGCTGAAACTATCACCATAGTGTAATTACTTTAATGCAGTCACTGGCAATTACTGGGCTTTCTATTAAGGGATATACTGACATGTACGCATGCTAAAAGAGGACAGTGAAGACCTGTAACAGGAATAAATCTTTGGGACAGAGCACTTTTTGTGGATTAGTGGCCAGTTGGGATTGTCATAGGATGACAGCTGGTCATTAACTACCAGGAAATGCCTGACATAGCCATAGTCCTTGCTTATGTGATAGCAAGTGTTACATATTAACTGTAGCAAACAGTGGGCAAACAGTATTGGACTCAGATGGTTTAAATTGGCATGGCTTCCTTGCAGACTATACCAGTTATGGACCTAGACTGACAATTATATCTACCAAATAAAAACTTTCTTCAATGATTTTAAGGCTTTGGAAATGTGCCTTATGACTGATGTGCTCTCCGTATCCACAGAGTGCATGTACAGAATACTACTCTTAAGCCTGATTCTATAGAGACCCTATCCTAGCAAGCAAAAATCGGTTTAGTCTTAGCCTCTGAGACAGAGACTCTCCTGAGACTGTTTCAGAGTGATAATATGATATAAGATTTTAATGAAAAGAATATTTGTCTCCTAGACACTGGACTATTGAGTTTGTACTCATCTTACAAAGATGACTGCAGTGCACTCAACTAGACATTCTTGTTCTTCAGAGCATCATCTATGCCAGTATCAATTAACATCCAGCCTGACTTCTTTTATACCTTCAGGTTTTGGGACATTCTTTAAATTCCATTCCAAGAATTGCAAGGAACAAATTTTACAGGCAAATGATCTCACATATCTGACAGTGAGAGGGATCCTGAGTGTAGATTTCAAAATAACTCATTAAACACAATGCAAGGGAGGGGTATATTAGACCCAACTTCTTTCCATAAGTTTATGCCAGCAAGAGTTTTGGCAGCAGCTATTACTTGATTTGCCGATCCGTGTTCTACACACACACATGCTGTGGAGGGGCTGCTGTCCACTTCTCTGCTTCTATCACCATTGCTTCAGCATCCATCAGTCCAAATCCATAGAGGTGGCTCACTGCAAAATACAAGCAGAATGCAATTATAGTATGAAACCTTGTAGAAAAACTTTTTACCTTGATAAAAAATTTCATCATAGAATAATTCCAGAGATTCATATGCTAACAGAAACTGCTTTTTTCCTACACCTTGTTTGCTTTGGCTCAAAGCTCAAAAATCTCTTTGCCAGGAACATATATAATTTGTTCACTGAATCTGTTCACTACTTTATTACAGGAGCAGCTAATGACCAGCATGAATAACATCACCTTCCCATGAGGAGGGTGGACCAGAACTGCCGAATGCCAGGGAGTACAATTGCCTCAGATTGCCCTTTGTCCAGATTCAGCCTGGTCCTCTTATATGACATAATGTTAAAAGGTGTAAAGAACCAGAGAAGAGTAATTTCTGTCACTCAAAAACCAAATACACACACATATGTAGATATTGAAGGCAACTGAGACACTGGATTTATGAAGGAACAGACTGTCTTTTATAACTTCTGTATGTTCTTTACTTTCCTGAGTGTAGCATGTAGATGTTCTATTAAATGCAGCACATTCCCGACTAGCCACTTGGCCAGCTAGACCCAACATATCCCTAGAGTTGTCTGCATGACAGTTATGGTATATGAAGTCCAGGGACATAAAGGTAATCTGGTTTTCATGCAGAACATGTGTCTGAAAGGCTCCTTTCTCTACCTCCTTTGCACTTCTGCAGATGCAGGTCAGTGAAGTTATTGCTGGAGAGAGCTGTAATGTGGCTGAGGACCTCTGATATTGCCTACTGCATGCATTACACATACAATAAGAGAATAATAAAATTGTGTAGGTTGGAAAAGGGCTTTAAGATCATCGCATCCAACCATAAACCTAGCACTGCCAAGTTTACCACTAAAACATGTCCCTAAGCACTATGTCTACACATCATTTAAATACCTCCAGGGATGGTGACTGAACTGAAGACAGTAGATTATCGGGGACTGAACAAAGTCATTCCACCACTGAGTGCTGTTGTGCCGGACATGCTAGAACTTCAATATGAACTGGACTTAAAGGCAGCCAAGTGGTATGCCACAACTGATATCGCTAATGCGATTTTTTATAACCTTTTGGCAGCAGAGTGCAGGCCACAGTTTGCTTTCACATGGAGGGATGTCCAATACACCTGGAATCGACTGCCCCAGGGGTGGAAACACAGCCCTACCATTTGCCATGGACTGATTCAGACTCCACTGGAACAGGGTGGAGCTCCCGAACACCTACAATACATTGATGATATGATCGTGTGGGGAAACACAGCAGAAGATGTTTTTGAGAAAGGAGAGAAAATAGTCCAAATCCTTCTGAAGGCAAGTTACACCATAAAGCAGAGTAATGTTAAGGGACTTGCAGAAGAGATCCAGTTCTTAGGAATCAAATGGCAAGATGGTCGTCGTCATATTCCAATGGATGTGATCAACAAAATAGCAGCCATGTCTCCACCAACTAGCAAAAAGGAAACACAAGCTTTCTTGGGCGTTGTGGGTTTTTGGAGAATGCATATTCCAAATTACAGTCTGATCGTAAGCCCTCTCTATCAAGTGACCCGGAAAAAGAATGATTTCAAATGGGGCCCTGAGCAACGACAAGCCTTTGAACAGATTACACGAAAAATAGTTCATGCAGTAGCTCTTGGGCCAGTCCGGGCAGGACAAGATGTAAAAAATGTGCTCTACACTGCAGCCGGGGAGAATGGCCCTACCTGGAGCCTCTGGCAGAAAGCACATGGGGAGACCTGGGGTCGACCCCTAGGGTTTTGGAGTCAGGGATACAGAGGGTCCGAAGCCCGCTATACTCCAACTGAAAAAGAGATATTGGCAGCATATGAAGGGGTTTGAGCTGCTTCAGAAGTGGTTGGTACTGAAGCACAGTTGCTCCTGGCACTCCAACTGCCAGTGCTGGGCTGGATGTTCAAAGGGAGGGACTCCTATATACATCATGCAACTGATGCTACATGGAATAAATGGGTCACACTGATCACCCAGCGGGCTCAAGTAGGAAACCCCAGTCACCCAGGAATCCTGGAAGTATACTACCAGAAAATGAGAAGCAATATGCCCTGTTCACTGATGGGTCCTGTCGCCTTGTGGGGAAGCACCGGAGATGGAAGGCTGCTGTATGCAGTCCTACACAACAAGTAGCAGAAACTGTTGAAGGAGAAGGTGAATCTAGCCAGTTTGCAGAGGTAAAGGCCATCCAGCTGGCCTTAGACATTGCTGAATGGGAAAAGTGGCCAGTGCTCTATCTCTATGCTGACTCCTGGATGGTGGCAAATGCCCTGTGGGGCTGGCTGCAGCAGTGGAAGTAAAGCAACTGGCAGCATAGAGGTAAACCCATCTGGGCTGTCACATTGTTGCAAGATATTGCTGCCTGGGTAGAGAACCTGGTTCTAAAGGTACGTCATGTGGATGCTCACGTCCCCAGGAGTCGGGCCACTGAAGAACATCGGAACAACCAGCAGGTGCATCAGTCTGCCAAGATTGCAGTGGCTGAGGTGGATCTGGACTGGCAGCCTAAGGGTGAATTATTTCTAGCTCGATGGGCCCATGACACCTCAGGCCATCAAGGAAGAGATGCAACATACAGATGGGCTCATGATCGAGGGGTTCACTTGACCATGGATGGTATTTCACAGGTTATCTGTGAATGTGAAACATGTGCTGCAATAAAGCAAGCCAAGCAGTTAAAGCCTCTATGGTATGGGGGACGATGGCGGAAATATAAATATGGGGAGGCCTGGCAAATTGACTATATCACACTCCCACAAACCTGCCAAGGCAAACATCATGCGCTTACAATGGTGGAAGCACCCACCAGATGGCTGGAAACATATCCAGTGCCTCATTTAATACATGGTAATTTAACTTAATTCCCGAATGCCTTTTACTCAAAGATGCAGAAGTCTTTAAAACATCATCTTTCCTTAGATGCATGTGAAAGAAGGATTGAACTTTCACATGTAAAACTCCCTGATAAGATGAGGTATTTCCAACAGATTTTCTCCGGTCCCATAATCTTTAACTTCTTGATAATTTTGAATACGTGATGTAACTGTCTCAGGCATTCCAGCAGCTCACAAAGGGTAAAAAGATAACTGCTTTGAATTTCTGTTTAAGGATCAAGTTCAGTAAAAATGTCTAGTTTGTAAAGGGATTAGTAAGAAACAGCCTTACAAAACAGACTCAAAGTTTCACTTGCTGTTCTTCAAATCAGATATGTGTTTTTGGTTGCTGCTTCAATTAAAACAGAAGCTTGCAAATGATTTTTGATAAATTAGAAAGAGCTGCCGTGGTTTTATTGTGACACACCTGTGCCCTTGGTAAAATCCTGAGGGGAGGAGGTGAAAGAAAAAAGCTTCTGGAGGGTGGAGTTTAGATCCCAAATAACACTGTATTAATAAATCAGTCTATCTTGCTACCACAGACAGTGTTACCAGAAAGTCCTCAGAAAAACATAAATGTTATTTTAATACTTAATGTGACAAGGCATGGTGTAAGCCTTTCCAACTGCACCTTGCAGAGGGTTTTATGAAAGCAACCTCTGTTCATTGCAAAACCAGAATCCAGAGGACTCCATCAAAAAAAATCCCACCTTGTCTAACAAATAACAAAGCATAAAAATAATTGGTACTTAAGGATTCAATTTTCCAAATATGGCAATATCTAATGTTGTCTGAAACTGCCAACTGAAAAGGGTTATTTAAAGGAAATTCCTGCAAGGCATAACAACCGTGTAATGAAATTGTTCTCTTTCCATCTCCTTCCCCTTCAGCCCCAAACTGAAGTGCACATAGCATGGAAATATTCATTTAGAGAGAACTAAACACAGCACCTCTGCCAAATAAGGCAGTTATTGTTTTCAGAAATGAAACAAATGAACTAAAGTATATGAAGATAATGAAATTTAACCCTCCTTTGGACTTCTGAATTCTCTTTAATGTATTCCATTAACAAATGGATGGGGAAAGAGACTTTCTATTTTTACATGTGGGTGAGAGCAGGCAGAAGAAGGGCAAGGAAAGCTTAAATGGAGAAAAATGTCCAGTTTGTCTACCCCATCCCACTGGGGTCGTAGGAGTAAGCGAGCGGATATGTGGTGCTTAGTTGCTGACTGGGGCTAAACCACGACAGTGTCTAATGTGTAAACTGCAATAAAGATGTAAGATGGACTGGTCCAGAAATTAAAATGATGTCCTATAAAGAAAAGGTTTCCTCTACTTCTGGTCACCAAGAATTTTATGAAGTGATCTTGCAAGTTAGATCAGATGAGAATATCTCAGTTTTGGTCTAAGAGTTTTCTACAGAGGAGGGTATTATTAAAATTTACTGATTACTGAAGGTTTCATTATAGGAAAAAGATGGTATTGAAAATATTTCCTTTTGTGGCTGAACAAAGGTATTATTAATGTCAGTGCCATATAAGTATAGGAACCTAGTGGCCTGGAAACTTGCCACCCCATGTTTAAAGAAAAATCAGTTATGCAGTTTGAATGGCAGCAGCTGATTTAAACTTAAAAAGCAAGATTTAAACAAGCTGTGACTTCGGTGGGAGACAAACCAGCCTGAAGTTTGTGACTTCTATCCTCTTTCTATTTAGCTATTCCTCCATGGCCTCCTTTATTGAGTGTGTTTTAGAACAGATCTTGGTATGTCTCAGAAATACTCAGAAACATATGCTGCCAAATTCAGTGGCCAATTGTTTTTTAAAAGGGGATACTGTTCCCCTTTGGACTTAACTGTAATCATTTGAACAATTAATCCTCATCCTCACACCACCCAGCACTTTCCAAGCCTGTATTTTCTTCTGTTGCAGTATATACAATGTAATGATGTTTAGTACTTTCCAAACAACAAATCATATGTTCCCTGTAATACAGTTTTTAAAGAACACATGAGGCTCAAGGCAGTGACAATGTAATCCACCAAATGGCTGCAAAGGAATCCACATCACCTACAATTAACAAGTTTTCTTACTGAAGTAATTTTAGGGGATGCCAACATTAAGAACATAATATGCAGAAAAAGGCCAGGTATTGCCTGAAGAAACTACTGTCAATGCACCAGAAACTACACAGTGACTCTTCTTTCCAGAATTAGTAGAAAAGTGCACATGTGTAAAATATACCTTTTGCACTTTAAGACATTTTACCAGCAAACTGTTTCAAATTAAACCCAGATGAGTAATGATAAAGCAATGAGGTTTTCCCTAGTTTCAGTAAAAACAGCTGGTATTGCTGCTATTAATCATGTACATGTGCCTTAAAAGCTCTTGTATGTCTGAGAAAAGCATCTCAGTCAGGTAGTAGCAATGTACAGCAGCCTCTGGAACCTTTGGCTATAGAAAAAACCCAGACCATTTGCTGCCAAGGCATCCCTGCATGCTACTTGCACTTGAATGACTTTATTCTGATGCCCTCATGATTAATACTTTAAAAATCAAATGCCTCAAAACTAAAGAAATTTTCATGTTAGTGAATAACAATACTCATACTCCAGTTTTCATAACATGATGATAAAGCATGCACACCCAACAACACTCAGTATACTAATTGTAAGACAACTAAACCTTAAGAAACAGAAAATCAAAAAAACCCCACCCAACTCTTGAAATATCATTTTGAAAAGTTAATAATTCTAGTTAATAATAATTCTGTCTGCTTCTCGGGGGTTGTAGTGCTGTCCTGTAAGAAAATATTTGCCTTTCATAGATGGAAGGGGAATGTGAGTTTGGTATAACATAAATTGGTGGTTAAGGGATGATCTTTTGCTCTCATTGAGCTCAAGAGCTGCAAACTTTGATCTTCTCATGCTGACAGTGTCCATGAGCAGAACTGTCCTTGAATCCTCCCTCCACTCATGCAGCAATGCAAACTGACCCATTCCTATTTCTGCAAAATCACATGCATACACAGCTTTACAGATACAGTAAAACTTTCAGAGAAAAACTTGCCTCCTGGAACACAAAGTAAATACCAATTTTTTGCTGATCTCTTTACTCTTCCTATCATTAAAGAAAATAACATTTCTAGGGGCTAAAATCCACTTATTTATACCTAGAGCAGTACCTCTATTAGCTCAGCATGAAATCAAGGACTCCTCAGCTGCTAGATAGACTTCCCCAGCTTTTTCATAATCCCTTTGTTTTTGTCTCAAACTGCTATTGAAAATTCAATAGCTTCCTTATTTATATACAAAGAGGATGTAAAGCAACAAATCTAAAGACAGAATATATAATCCACTTAACTAAGAGAAATATGAATTTCTGGTATTGATAAATCATAACACAAAATCATGCAGACTCCAGGAAAACTGTGCCCAAACACTGAAAACACAGCATTTCTAGTGCCTCAGTGCAGCTAAATTTGTTATGCTGCGGTTTTCATTTCCTATCATCAATATGTCTCATCAACAGTTTAGATGCTAAGCTTCCCTTGATATTCTGCTCATTTGACAAAAAGCACTGCAGGATATTTTCTCTCTGCTATAATTTTGGCCTTTAATTAAATAAAAGCAGCATTGGAAATACAAATATTTCCTGGTATCTGTGATAACTGATAACAGATATCAAATACTAAATCAGTAGGAAAGACAAACTGCAATACCTTTAGTTTTTCAAAACTGGAATACGCAGCTGTGCTATCAGCTGTTTGATATGTAAATTATTATGACTTGTCAATTTACACTACCTTAGGATATTGATACAGTCTCATCTAGAATGAGAAATACAAAATAAGAGTTGGAAATGCCCCTTATGCTTTGGTTCTATTAAATATTTCTTAGCAAGGTGGGAAGACATGGGACTACAAAATTTTTCTTTGGGTTTTTTGCATTTGTTTTCTGTTATTCTATTCTGTAATTCAGTTGTGTGTCTGTGTGTGCATGTGTATGCGTGTAGAGAAAGAAAGGTTCTTCTGGTAAGTTTTGAATGGTTACATAGTCATCTGCACCAAAGCACTTAAGTGAGTCTGAGCTTGTACTAGTGCACACATTCACCAAAGAGAGGTCATGTGCAAGTGTATCTAGCACTATAGTCAGAGCAAACAGGACCATTTTTTTACACCTGATTAGGAAATGTATATATGTAGTCATCTGATGCCAGGTACTGTGCTGGCATCTGTGTACTTGACAACAGAGACTCCAAAATATCCACATTTTAACAGCAATGTAAAGCTTCCCCTTTCTATTCTTTTATTTACTTCCTTTTCCTTATCAAAAGGAATTTCAGTATTTCATAGGACCATAGTCAATATTTGTTTCAGATATTAAAACGAAAAATTCTTGACTCTCCAGTTACTCTCATTCTGTAACTACTTCAACCCAGCCTACACCAATATTTATTTCACATTTGATAGTTTATTTGCAAATATAGATTACTAATTGTATATTACTTTAAGTTTCTGTCATTTGCTTGGTATATCAAAATACTTCTAATTACAAATAGGAAAGCCAGGTGTTTGAAGAAAATTAAGGGACCAAAAAAAAGGAGAAATGCTACAATGACATACTGCTTAAACTGTTTTCATTTTGTTTAGCCATGTCTTAACTGAGAGCACATTGATCTTGAATGAGAATTCATCTTGTTTCAGCCATAGCCTTAACTGCAAATTACCCTGTTTTGTGCCAACCTATGACCAGTAATCTATGATAACAGGATGTGATTTCTGAAACGCATAACTGCTTTAAAAGCCAATAACACAACTGTGCAAGAATGTTCTTTTTTCTCTTGGTTGTAAAACCAACTCCCTCATGCTTTTTAAATTAAGTACAATATTTGCATTTTCATATTTTATACAGAAACAAATCCCAAATATTTAATTTTTTTAACAACAAACCCAGTCCTTCCTCCCCACATAATTCCCCTCAATCCAAGTTATTAAAAATTATTAAAAATTAATCCAGGCTATTAAAATTATTTTATTAATCTTACCATCACACCAGAGAAGGCTTTATAGGACAGAAAATTGCGCAATAAATTTGTTATAAAAGTGGCTGTTACAAAGGTGTGCAATGAGAAATCAAGGGGTTTCTATAACTAGAAAAGTGCAAACAGAATACTTAAAAATAGTCTTTATTAAGCTTCCAGTTGTGTTCATATCAATTACTGATTCTTGTATCAGTACAAACAATTTCTCTACTAATATAGTAACTGTGGATTTACCTGACAATATATTTGATAAAAAAATCAACCCTCTGTATTTTATAGCTTTCTGTCTGACTGGAAGCTTTTATTCATTGATAAAATAAAATATAGGTCTTCTAGGACCACTGGTGGGACAGCTAATAGAAGCTAAACTTTGTGAAAACTTTTGTGAATAGTTTCTATATGCAGTTCTGACACTATATCACCTTCTTTGAGCCTTTGCATCCACTTAACCCCTAAAAACCATCACCTTAAGACATAAATTCAAGATCACTATTGTATTCACATCCTGTCAGTAATTATCTACTTCAGGTATTTAAAATGTGTATTAAGCAGGTAGACATTGGTTGACTAAAAGGACTAAAAGCAAATGACAGGTTTGGGTCATCAGAATCAGACTCTACTAATAGTGGCAGCAAGCACCACCCAAATACCTTCCTCTCTCACAATCATTAGCAGCCTAAAGGCACAGGTCAGTGGAATTCAGCCACCCCACGGTCAGTGGTCAGCACTGAGAACCTGTGTGTGTTCAGTATGGCCATGACAAGTTCTTCACTTCCTGCAGCAAGACCCAAATCAGTATCTGATTTACTTTTCAGAGCTTGTTTAGGTATGAGTAAACCATAGTAGTCTTCAGAGCACACAATATTCTGTTGTGCTTGGCATATAGGGATATTTTCTTCAGTGTCACAGAAAGTACCAGTGCACTTCAGCAGAGTGACCAGGAAGACTAGTTTACCTCTCTGCCTCTGAAGGAGCAGGGTTGCTATAAAAGCAGAAAACCTGACTGCTACTAGCTGATGATTGCTAAGACAAGCTGCTGCTTCTTTTGGGTTTCTGCAGCAGGATTTTGATGTAAATCATAAAGCCTCTACTACAGATATAACAATTTTATAACAAAACCATTTATTTATATTGCTTAAAATGAGGCAATTTATGTGAATGGAATAAATCTAAGGATTATGTGCATTTAAAAGGGGAAACAATGTTTGCTGAAATAAAGTTGACTAAGGTTCACCTATGGTAATGGAAGCTATAATTGTGAAACTCCGTGATAGTCATTTTATGTTGCATTTTCCCAAAAAGCACAAAGATCCATTGCAAAAAAATGACAGCTTGCAAATTTTCTCTAATCAAAACAAGCCATTTTGTGACTGCATCATGGAATACTTTAAAAAACAAAAAGAAAACATTTCCTTTACCCTCAGAGGTACATTTAGGATTCCCCAATAATTTAAAAGCAGCCAAATGTACTTGTCATTTCATCCCATCAAATAATAAAACCACCTTTTGGTGAGAACCTATATGCTAGGCTTCATCTCAGAACAGATGATGACAGATGGGTTAAAGGAAGTATAAGTGGAAATGCTGACAGATTGTTAGAAGGAGACACAAATATACCATTTCTGTGCTGTCAGATGTATCACACATGGTGCAAAACTTCTGTCTTGCACAATATCTGTGTTTGTTCAGAGGTGTTGGTGCTCCAGAGGAATATTTACACTCAAATTCCTGACTAAGCTCCATAGAGGTTGAGGCACTTTGTCTTCCTCTTTTTCAATTCCACCATGGAGTCTACAGTGGAGTTCTGCAAAGTCAAATTGCATTTCTTGACTCCCAGTCCCCCAGTTGATCTTATCTGTGTTTATTATTTTGCACAAGTGGAGGAAAAACCTTTTTCACCCCTTTTCTTCTATATATATCTGCTACAACAAATAGAAAAATGTGTGGCTCCAAGGATTCAGATTAAGCTAGCTAGTGGTGTAACAGAGTCTGTCCTGCTGCCAGTGCTGTTAATGATAGTGTGTTAGTGTGACTTCTCTTTTGCTAATGAATGACAGCTGTTGTGAAGTGAATCATAGACTGTTTGCTTCTCTCAGGAAACAAGTGGAAAAAACACAAAATGATAGAATTTTGAAAGTGAGATAGGGGAAAAAAACCCCAACTCTATTTTATGCTACTTGAGAACTATTGTTTGAATTTCAGATAGCTCCAACAAAATGATAATGCAGTCATGATTTCCTGCAAAAACTTCTGAAATCCTGGGTTATGTTTCACAATAACAAATACTGTAATGTTACTGTAATTAAGATATTATTTCTCACTCTATATGTTTTTGTGTGTGGGTGTGTGCTTGTTGTAAATGGGACAAAAGCAGGTCAAAACCTTCACATGGTGAAGGGGTTGGAGTCAAATACCCATTTCTAAATCTATCCTTTGTAGTTAGGGTCTGGTTTGGATCCGAAAATGAAAGTTGTTTTGTTTGGTTTCTATTGAGTTGCAGCAGAAATGTCATAGGTCAGAATGATATACTAAAGATGCTCTATGGTAGCAGTGCCTTGATCTAGAATAGATTAACACTAGTATAAAGATTTGATGGTTCTTATGTATTATATTCTGGTCTCAAGAGAACCTAGCACAAAACAGTTCAAATCTCAAGACATGCTCATCTTAAAAGAAGTTCTGCAGTCTTGGGCAGATTTCTCATGAAAGGAGAACCTGAAAGGACATCCTGGTTTGTTTTTTTTTTAAAATACAATCCAGACTGAAAGCAGTTAAGAGTTTTGTGAATGGGAGTCAGAAGACAACCCATGTTGAAATGCAACACTGTATGGATTCAAAATCCAGTTTTAACCAATTTTGAAAATGCATGTTTTATTTAGTGGTACAATCGTGTACTTCTGCTCACATTATAGAAGATACAGCCTAAAGAGGTAATTTTAATATTAAAATATAAGACATTACAAAATTTTAGAAACCTACATTAGAGCTGATTGAAGAGTATGATTGCTCTCCTGTTAAAAATCTTGATAACTCAACATTTGTTTTTGTCCTAAATCTTAAATATGGAAAAATGTAGGGTGATTAATATAATTCTTAAATTTGAGAACACTGTTTTGTCATTTTTTAATCAAAATTGCCAGCAACCCTAAATGAGAATGTGGTCTGAATCCAGCAACTACTACAACTCCAACTCTAGGCTATTTTACGAGTATACTAGCTATACAAGGATAAATTTTAAAACACCAGATTTACTTTGTTTTCTGCCAGCATTGCACAAATTAGGACCAAAAGGGACTACCAGAATCTGGCCAATGCCTTTTGTAGCTGCATAGCTGCATTTTTTTGTTTTAGCCATGTTTAGAGCATTTCTTTATAAAAGAGAAGATAGGCCCCTTTTGTTAATGGAAAGACTCAAAGCTATGCACAACACAGGGTCAACCAAACTATCTGAGATTACTTCCTCTTAAAAAACGTCAGAAATTATGTTGCCTCTGATGACAAAGAAGAAAGGAAGCTCTCACCCTTATAACCAGCTGCATTGGTTTTCCAGTCATTAGCATTCAGATGTCCTGTACGTGAAGTCCTGACAATAATATGCTGTATGTCTCTCCAGGTCAGAAATGGACTATAAAAAGGGGAAAGACAAAGTAAAAAATCTGACATTTTACCAGAATGGGGAGATAAAATATCCAAAAAATATATGGCAATTTCTCTTCCCTGTTCTCCTTTGTTCTATTCAAAATAGCATGTCCTAATTTTACAGAATTACTATATAAAATTGTTTATTCAGCTAGGAGCTTTGCATTAAGCACACCATAAAGATATATGAGCAGTATTCTATTGTATAAAACTTCTAATGCTGTGCTGAGCAAGGGGACAAAAAGGAGTACATATTGAAGGGATGAATGTCACAGACTCCTAACAGATGTTCTGCAGAAGACCTTTATTGGCAGCTTTTCACTGCTTATATATCTTTCTGACACATTCTCCACGCGATCACGCGCACAAACAATTTCTGTTATTCGTCAGCTAGCTCTAAGCATGCGCCTTATGCTACATTCTAATGGGCTGTTCTATTATCTCTATCTCATTTGTTTTGGCTTACTTATATCTTTCTTGGCATTCCCACGCTCCTGTCTCTGTTTTTTACTGCCGCTTTGCTTCAGTTCAAGGACATGTCAAACAGTGCTAAGTTACTTGCAAATTCATCCCCCACATCTCCCCTGTTTTTATTTTCTATTAGCCAGACATTTTTTACTCTTCTCTCTATTAATCGCTGCAAGCACTGACAAAAGAATGGCAAAATTAAAAGCAAAATTAGGAATATTATTCACTACTTCCCATTGGCAGGCAGGTGTTCAGCCATCTCCAGGAAAGCAGGGCTCTATCATGCGTAACAATTACTTGGGAAGACAAATGCCATCACTCCAAACATCCTCCCTTTCCTTCTCCTTCCCCCAGCTTTATATACTGATCATGACGTCATATGGTATGGAATATCCCGTTGGTCAGTTTGGGTCAGCTGTCCTGGCTGTGTCTTTCCTTCATCATTTATACCTAAACAAGGAATAGTTCTGTAGCAATCATGCTCTTTCAGTCTGAAGTGATCCTCCTGCAACAGCTTGTGCAGCTTTATAAACTGCTTCACATTCCTCCCTAAACTCACTAGTTCTGGCCATGTAAATATTTTGAAGACTTTCAGAAGTTTATTCTGTAACAATTCTATTTCAGAAGTAAACTCAAGGTGCACTTCAAAGGGGCACACAAGATATTCATTAGAACTTGTGAAATATTACCATGAAATCACAACGATAAAATTTGACTCTGTCCACCAGCAGTTCTCAACCATCTACATAGACAAGATATTTTTTTTTCAAATCAAGGTCTCACATGATTTCAATCCCTGAAACAAAAGCTGCCTTATGGCATGCATAGTATAGACATCACTAGTGCTACATGGAAGAGCTCTATCTCCTCTCTTCCTCCCTTCCAGAAGGGTATCAATATAAAACCCAGTTATCTTTGTATTTTAAATTTACCCTTTGCTGCATAGTCAGCTGTGTATAAAGTAATTCTCTGCTCAAAACCTCAGAGTAGTCTAGGAGTAAAAACCTGCTAACTCACCACCAACAGAAGATTAAGAAAGAAGTGGAATTTAGTTTCTATCAAAAACAAAAGCATGCCTCACTTCTGGGGTGTTTTATTATTTTGCCAAAGACATGTAAATAGAGTTATTCTAGTATTCAGGTCTAGTATTAGATCACAGCCAGAAATATCAGCTTTAAGGAAAAGCCCTAATTTTACACCTATTTGAACTGCCAGTAGCTTTAAGCACCCAAATAATTTTAATTTTTCCATTTAATGAATGTTCTGCAGTTCTAGGAAGATGAGTTATGCATTGCTGTTCACATACAAAAAGACAGTCTAACAGATGTAATCTATTTATTGAATATTTGCCACCAATATTGTTAAATACATAATCTCATACTAGCTACTACGAAGAAATTTAACCCTATCCCAGCTGAAACCAGCACATTCTCCACCCCTTATTCCATACCATTTACATCATGCTCAGGTTCCACACTATCCAATACAACCTCATTAACTTCCACCCCCCTTCCCATCCTTTGATAAAATACACAGATATCATTTAGTCCACGGGTTTGGTCGCCATCTGTTCTTGTGGTCACGCAGGACAGGAGAGGTGGTGTGTTGCGTGGAGTTACTGGGCACCAAAGCCAGCTCAGGTCGGGTCACTGCTGCACTTGCACTGCTTCTTGAAAGACTTGTCCTCCATGGGTTCGGGTGGTTCCTGCTGTGGTAATTCCTATAACATGCAACTCAAATCACAGGTTACAACATTTTAAAGGTAGATCCATTACAATCTCCACCCCGGTCCCTTTGGGCCAGGTTATAGGTTTTAACATTGCAATGAACTCCTCCCCTTGCCCATGGCTGGCTGCAGTCCCTCCAGAAGCAAACCTGTTCCAACACGGCTTTGCCCATGGCTTTATAGTGTTTTACTATAGGTGGGGTATCATCGTTTTGGAATGGTAGTGACAAATGGTTCATCACGTATAATATTTTTGCTAATCAGTTGTGCGGGGTTTCTTGGCTATCATCTCCCCCTTTTTGTTTTTGGAGTAGTTGTTTGTTCGGTGTGTTTGTTTGTTGGAAAACACTTAATCTTCTTTTATTTTCTTTAACTTGGAACTGCCATTTCCCCCTTTCCGGCTGTAGGTTTTTCCAAATCGGGATGTCATTTTGGCTCCTGTTTCATACTCTCTCGGCAGCGGTGCTGGCGGCAGGGTCAGGCAGGGGCAGGTGCGGGTCCCGGGTCGGCACCGCCATGGATGTGCGGCTCCGGCTTGTCATTCCCATGCTCCTGTCTCTGTTTTTTACTGCCACATTGCTTCAGTTCAAGGATGTGTCAAACAGTGCTAAGTTACTTGCAAATTCATCCCCCCCAACATTTCACCCAGAGGTAATTTGTACGACCACCAAGGATTACCTACCATGACCAGTACAAAGCTGCAGAAAAGCAAAATGATGGCTCACTGAATAGCTTTACTAATTTTACTTTCCAGTAGGTCAACCCCCAACATGTACCAGTGCATGGGGTTGTTCCTCCCCAGGTGCAGGACCTTACACTTGCTTTTTCTGAATTTCATCAGTTTCCCCTCAGCTCAGCTCTCCAGCTTGTCCAGGTCTCATTGGATGGCAGCACAGCTTTCTGGCATATCAGCCACTCCTTCCAGTTTGGTGTCATTGAACTTGCTGAGGTTACACTCGTTCCCTTTGTCCAGGTCATTGATTAATATGTTGAACAGGACTGGACCCAGTACAGACCCCTGGGAACATCGCTAGTGACAGGCCTCCAACCAGACTCTGCTGTGTTGATCATGACCCTCTGAGTTCTGTCATTCAGCTAGTTCTCAATCCACCTCACTCTCCTCTCATTTAACCCACACTTCCTAAGTTTGTCCATGAGGATGTTATGGCAGTGTCGAACGCCTTGCTGAACTCAAGGTAAACAACATCCACTGCTCTCCCTTCATCTACCCAGCCAGTCACACCATCATAGAAGGCTATCAGGAATGCTGTGTCAGTTGGCTTCTGCCCACCCCCCTACACCCATAGTGCTTCACATCTTCCAGAACTTGTTTTCTCAAAAGTATATATATGTTTTGAAATACTTGAATAATTAGTGCTGTATTGAACTTAACTATGGAAGTAGAATCTTGCTTATCCTGTGAGCTGAAATCAAGCTAATAAAAAACAAATACATGTTCAGGAGAAGGCAGTAGTGACACAGAAGTTACTGCAAACCTGCAATTGACCTGTTTATAGAAAAACATGCCCCTATCTTATCCTCAGTGCACATATAGATGTATATTGATGGGTATTAAGGAAAAGGGAGTTCACCTGTCTGGGTGGAAATACAGAAAATGAAAACCAGTTATGTTTCAGAACC
The DNA here is from genome assembly GCF_963921805.1 of Phalacrocorax carbo. Lineage (NCBI taxonomy): Eukaryota > Metazoa > Chordata > Aves > Suliformes > Phalacrocoracidae > Phalacrocorax > Phalacrocorax carbo. Next base: position 1,318,793 of record NW_026990253.1, on the reverse strand, counting down.
ATGGCCTATAATTCTATATAATGGGGAAAAACTTGGGATGTAAAGGACATTCACTCACATATGGCTTTCACAAATTTTACTTTCCAACAGCCTTATAATCTATATGCTTCAAGTCAAGTAGGAGTGGCCAAGAAAAAATCAGGCTTCTTTTATGCAACTACGTTGCAAGGGACAGCCCAAAGAAGGGTACTGAAACATTTAACTATACACATTTTTCTTGCTTCCTTGCAGAAATACCATTTTATTTCTGAGTGTATCTTTTCCATTACAGAACATTTCCCAGTGGGTATGTGGGGCCCATGGGTATGCCGATGCAACCGAGCACCTTTCTAGCTACAGTTGGGACATGACAGGAAGTGGTGTATATTTTTTCTGGCATCAACACAAAAAGTCCTGTTTATAGAATAATAGAATCATAGAATCATTAAGGTTGGAAAAGACCTCTAGAATCAAGTCCAACCATCAACCCAACACTACCATGGCTCCTAAACAATGTCCTAAAGTGCCATGTCTACACGTTATTTGAACACCTCCAGGGATGGTGACTCCACCACCTCTCTCGGCAGCCTGTTCCAATGCCTGACCACTCTTTCAGTGAATACATTCTTCCTAATATCCAATCTCCCCTGATATAGCTTGAGGCCATTTCCTTTCGTTCTATCGCTAGTGACCTGGGAGAAGAGACCAACACCGACCTCGCTAAAACCTCCTTTCAGGTAGTTGTAGAGAACCATAAGGTCTCCCCTCAGCCTCCTCTTCTCCAGACTAAACAACCCCAATTCCCTCACACTTTCCTCATAAGACCTGCTCTCCAGACCCTTCCCCAGCTTCATTGGCCTTCTTTGGACACGCTCCAGCAACTCAATGTCCCTCATAATGAGGGGCCCAAAACTGAACACAATATTCAAGGTGCTGCCTGACCAGTGCCGAGTACAGGGGCACAATCACTTCCCTACTCCTGCTGGCCATACTATTCCTGATACAAGCCAGGATGCCATTGGCCTTCTTGGCCACCTGGGCATGCTGCTGGCTCATGTTCAGCTGGCTGTCAACCAGCACCTCCAGGTCCTTCTCCACCAGGCAGCTTTCCAGCCACTCTTCCCCAAGCTTGCAGCGCTGCATAGGGTTGTTGTGACCAAAGTGCAGGACTCGGCACTTGGCCTTGTTAAACCTCATACAATTGGCCTCGGCCCATCGATCCAGCCTTTCCAGGTCCCTCTGCAGAGCCTTCCTACCCTCGAGCAGATCGACACTCCCGCCCAACTTGGTGTCATCTGCAAACTTACTGAGGGTGCACTCGATCCCCTCATCCAGATCATTGGTAAAGATATTAAACAAGACTGGCTCCGAAACCGAGACCTGAGGAACCCCGCTTGTGACCAGCCACCGACTAGATTTAGTTCCGTTCACCACAACTCTCTGGGCTTGGCCATCCAGCCAGTTTTTTACCCATCGAAGAGTACATCCATCCAAGCCATGAGCCGCCAGCTTCTCTAGGAGGATACTGTGGGAGACAGTATCAAAGGCTTTACTAAAGTCCAGGTAGACAACATCCACAGCCTGTCCCTCATACACTAAGTGGGTCACCTGGTCATAGAAGGAGATCAGGTTGGTCAGGCAGGACCTGACTTTCATGAAACCATGCTGTCTGGGCCTGATCCCCTGGTTGTCCTGCACTTGCCTGGTGAGCGCATTCAAATGAACCACTCCATAACCTTCCCCAGTACTGAGGTCAGGCTGACAGGCATGTAGTTCCCTGGATCCTCCTTCCAGCCCTTCTTGTAGATGGGCGTCACATCGGCAAGCCTCCAGTCATCTGAGACCTCCCCTGTTAATCAGGACTGTTGATAAATGATGGAGAGTGGCTTGGTGAGCTCCTCTGCCAGCTCCCTCAGTACTCTCAGGTGGATCCCATCTGGCCCCATAGACTTGTGAGTGTCTAGGTGGTGCAGCAGGTCATAAACTGCTTCCTGCTGGATTATGGTGGGTTTATTCCACTCCCCATCCCTGCCTTCCAGCTCTAGAGGCTGAATACCCCAGGGATAACTGGTCTGACTGTTAAAAGACTGAGGCAAAGACATTTAGTACCTCAGCCTTTTCCTCATCCTTAGCTGTAATACTCCCCTCTGCACCCAATAGAGGATGGAGATTCTCTTTGATCCCCCTTTTTTTGTTGATATATTTCTAAAAACATTTTTTGCTATCCCTTACAGCAGTGGCCAGACTGAGTTCTAGCTGGGCTTTTGCTTGCCTAATTTTCTCCCTGCAAGACCTAACGAGGTCTCTGTATGCTTCTTGAGTTGTCTGCCCCTTCTTCCAAAAGTGGTAGACTCTCCTTTTTTTCCTGAGTGTCAGCAGAAGCTCCCTGTTCAGCCATGCCAGTTATCTTCCCCGCCGGTTCATCTTGTGGCACTTGGGGACAGTCTGCTCCTGTGCCTGCAAGACTTCCTTCTTAAAGCCCAGCCTTCCTGGACTCCTTTCCCCTTCAGGACTTCTGCCCAAGGGACTCTCCCAACCAGTGCCCTGAACAGGCCAAAGTCTGCCCTCTGGAAGTCCACGGTAGTGCTTTTGCTGACCCCATTCCTTATGTCGCAAAGAATCGGGAACTCAATCATATCATGGTCACTAAGCCCAAGACGGCCTCTGACTGCCACATCTCCCAGCAGTCCTTCTGTTTGTGAACAGGAGGTCAAGTGAGGCAACTCCCCTGGTAGGTTCACATACCAGCTGTCATGGATTTAGATGGGATAGAGTTAATTTTCTTCACTGCAGCTGGCATAGTGCTGCGCTTTGGACTTAGTACGAAAACAATGTTGATAACACACAGATGTTTTAGTTGTTGCTGGGTAGTGCTTGTACTAGTCAAGGACTTCTCTAGCTTCCCATGCTCTGCAAGGTGCACAAGAAGCTGGGAGGGGAGGGGGCACAGCTAAGAGAGCAGACTCAAACTGGCCAAAGGGATATTCCATATCATGTAACGTCATGCCCAGTATGTTAACTGGGAGGAGCTGGTCGGGGGAGGAAGGGAGCAATCGCGGCTCAGGGATGGGCAGCGTCAGTCAGTGGGTGGCGAGCAGTTGTATCGTTTGTGTTTCTGGGTTTTTTCCTCTTTTTTTTCCTTTTCCATTTTATTATATTATCGTTATTGTTATAATAATAATAATAATTATTATAATTATTATTTTTAGTGTAATTATTAAACTGTGCTTATCTCAACCCACAAGTTCTTTTGCTCGTCCGATTCTCTTCCCCATCCCACAGGGGTGGGGGAAGTAAGCGAGCGGCTGCGTGGTATTTACTTGCTGACTGGGGCTGGACCATGTCAGTCCTTTTTGGTACCCTACGTGGGGCTTGAAGGGTTTGAGATAATAACAGTTTTAACCTAGTTGCTGGTCACAGCACTGATTCATCTGTTCGCAATATTAGTTTATTAGATCTACACCATGCTGATTCGGAAGTAGACGTTAACGGTTGGTGTTGGTTTTGTAGTTTGCTGTGCTCTGCATTGGTTAGAGATGTTGTGCCTTGGATATTTGTTATTAAAACACTAGCCTTGACCATTATCATTTATTTAGGTCTTGCATGGAAGCCGTTACTGTACATCGGGTACCACCTCATGGATACAATTAGCAGTTATACCTTCTCCTCTGAGAGGTTTTTTTATGGAAGAAATACAGAATGGCTCATGCCTATTGAGCCCTATTAAACACTATTCAGTACCCCCAAGGGGAAGAGAAGGCCTCAGACAAACATGACAGACACTGCAGCTACTCCAACCCCAGTGAAAAGCACTGTGGCCACTCAAGCCCCAAAGTCAGACACTGCAGCTACTCAAACCCCCGTGACAAGTGTTGCAGCTAAACCAGAGGACCAACCCGTGCCAGTATCAGTCGCCCCAATACTCAAGAAGAAATCTTGGAAGAGAAAGTCAACTCATTTAGAAAGAGATTATGAAGAACCAGGGCCATCGTGAAGAGAGGAGGAGGAAGTGGAAGAATGTGTACAGGAAACGGAAACTACCCAATCCCTATGCTTGAGTGAGTTGCGGGATATACAGAAAGATTTCAGGCATTGTTTAGGTGAGCACATTATCACCTGGTTGATCCAATGCTGGGATAATGGGGCCAGCAGTCTGGAATTACAGGGGAAGGAAGCCAAACAACTGGGATCCCTCTCTAGGGAAGGGGGCATTGAAAAAGCAATTGGAAAAGGGAAAAAAGCCCTCAGCCTCTGGAGGCAACTCCTGTCTGCAGCAAGAGAGAGGTATCCCTTCAAAGAAGATATTGTATTTCACCTAGGAAAAAGAATGACCATGGAGAAAAGTATCCAGTACCTGAGGGAATTAGCCGTGCTTGAGGTGATTTATACTGACTTAGACGATCAACGGTCATCCAAAGGTCCAGATGAAGCTGAGTGCACACGACCCATGTGGCAGAAGTTTGTACGGAGCACACCATCGACACATGGGAACTCATTGGCAGTAATGTCCTGGAAAGATGACAAGGCACCAACAGTAGCTGAGGTGATTGATAGACTCCGGGAGTCTGAAGCAAATCTCTTCCTCCATCATCTCGGCTGTTGAGAAACTATCCCGGAAGTTCCAGCAACTCAAAGAAGATAGGTCCTACTGCCCACCAGTACGGACCAGTATCTCAGCCGTTAAAAGTAAAGTGTACCGTTGCTCAAGAGAAAGGATACACAGAACAGGGCACCCTATGGATTTACCTGTGTGACCACAGAGAGGACATGAGGAAGTGGGATGGAAAACCCACATCGACCATAGAGGCACGGGTACGTGAGCTGCAAGGAAAAAAATTCACTCTGGGGAGTTTCTCCAGGAAAGATGCTGCTCCAGTTTCCAGTAAGCAAGTCCCCAGACAGAGGAGCAGAAACGCTGATTTAATTTCTGATCCTAATAGAGACACTTGTGATTCGTGTTTACAGGAAGTGAGTGACAAATACTATGATCGGGACTAGAGGTTCACTAGAAGGTGAATCGAGCCTGTTTGCAGAGGTAAAGGCCATCCAGCTGGCCTTAGACATTGCTGAACGGGAAAAGTGGCCAGTGCTCTATCTCTATACTGACACCTGGATGGTGGCAAATGCCCTGTGGGGCTGGCTGCAGCAGTGGAAGCAAAGCAACTGGCAGCGCAGAGGCAAACCCATCTGGGCTGCCACATTGTGGCAAGATATTGCTGCCCGGGTAGAGAACCTGGTTCTAAAGGTACGTCATGTGGATGCTCACGTCCCCAAGAGTCGGGCCACTGAAGAACATCGGAACAACCAGCAGGTAGATCAGGCTGCCAAGATTGCAGTGGCTGAGGTGGATCTGGACTGGCAACATAAGGGTGAACTATTTCTAGCTCGGTGGGCCCATGACACCTCAGGCCATCAAGGGAGAGATGCAACATACAGGTGGGCTCGTGATCGAGGGGTGGACTTGAATTTGGCTGTTATTGCACAGGCTCTCCATGAATGTAAAACATGCTCTGCAATCAAGCAAGCAAAGTGGGTAAATCTTCTGTGGTATGGGGGACAATGGCTGAAATATAAATATGGGGAGCCCTGGCAAATTGCCTATATGACACTCCCACAAACCCGCCAAGGCAAGCGCCATTTGCTGACAATGGTAGAAAATATGACTGGCTGGCTGGAAACATATCCTGTCCCCCATGCTACTGCCCGGAACACTATCCTGGGTCTCGAAAAACTGTTGTCTGTGGCAACATGGCACCCCAGAGAGAATTGAGTCAGACAACGGGACTGATTTCCAAAATAACCTGATAGACACCTGTGCCAAAGAGCATGGCATTGAGTGGGTATATCACATCCCCTATCATGCACCAGCCTCTGGGAAAATTGAATGGTACAATGGACTGTTAAAAACTACACTGAGAGCAACGGGGGGTGGAACATTCAAGCACTGGGATACACATTTAGCAAAAGCCACGTGGTTAGTCAACACGAGGGGATCTGCCAATTGGTCTGGCCCTGCCCAATCAGAATCCTTACGTACTGTGGAAGAGGATAGAGTCCCTGTAGTGCACACAAAAAGTATGCTGGCAAAACAGTCTGGGTTCTTCTTGCCTCAGGCAAAGGCAAACCCATTCGTGGGATTGCTTTTGCTCGCGGACCTGGGTGCACTTGGTGGGTGATGTGGGAGGACGGAGAAATGCGATGTGTGCCTCAAAGGGATTTGATTTTGGGCGAAAACAGCCAATGTACTGAATGGCACAATGTGAACTGCTATATAATACTGTGTGTCACCTCTGTGTTGTATCAATGATATCAGAGTACGAGCCTCCCAACCCGTGGAAGATTAAATGTGAAACAAGCAAAGTGCAGCAGTGATGGAACGATGACTGACTTGGTATGCAGCAACCCAACTGCAAACGCCATCACTCCGAACATACCCTCCCTTCCTTCTTCTTCTTCCCCCAGATTCATATGCTGAGCATGACGTCATATGGTATGGAATATCCCATTGGTCAGTTTGTGTCAGCTGTCCTGGCTGTGTCCCCTCCCAGCTTCTTGTGCACCCGGCAGAGCAAGGGGAGCTGAAAAAGTCCTTGACCAGTGTAAGTGCTACTTAGCAACAACTAAAACATTTCCACATTATCACCACTGTTTTCAGGAAAAACCCAAAACATAGCCCCATACTAGCTACTATGAAGAAATTTAACTCTATCCCACCTAAAACAATGACAGTGGGTTTTACTGATCACTCCTTGGCTCTCTAGTCGACGAATAAGCTCATGGATGGGACTCAGGGAGTCCCGTTTGGTGCGATATTGCCGCCGGTGCACTGTTGTGGTGGCGATCGGCACCTGTTGTTCTTTGACCTTCAGCAACCCCACAACAGAAGGGTCCTTCGAAAGGCAAGGCAAGGTAGACAGCTGTTTAATTCTCTCTGTCTCCAAGGCAGCTACTCCAATAGCCCACCTGTACCCTTTTGGGTCCTTGAAATACCCTCTCCTGAGGTAGTCTATGCCAAGGATGCACGGCGCCTCTGGGCCAGTCACAATGGGGTGCTTTTGCCACTCATTCCCAGTTAGGCTCACTTCGGCCTCCAATACAGTTAGCTCTTGGGATCCCCCTGTCACTCCAGCAATGCTAATGGGTTCTGTCCCTATATAGTTTGATGGCATTAGGGTGCACTGTGCACCAGTGTCCACTAAAGCTTTATATTCCTGTGGGTCGGACATGCCAGGCCATCGGATCCACACAGTCAAATAAAACCGGTTATCCCTTTCCTCCTCCTGGCTGGAGACAGAGCCCCTCTATTCCTGATCATAGTATTTGTCACTCACTTCCTGTAAACACGAATCACAAGTGTCTCTATTAGGATCAGAAATTAAATCAGCGTTTCTGCTCCTCTGTCTGGGGACTTGCTTACTGGAAACTGGAGCAGCATCTTTCCTGGAAGAACCTCCCTGAGTCATTCTTTTTCCTTGCAGCTCATGTACCCTTGCCTCTGGGGTCGAAGTAGAATTTCCATCCCACTTCCTCATGTCATTTTTGTGGTCACGCAGGTGAAACCATAGTGTGCCCTATGGCGTGTATTGTCTCTCTTGAGCAAAGGGAAGCTTACTCCTAATGGCTGAGATACTGGTCCGTGCTGGTGGGGAGTACAACATTTACTCTTTGAGTTGTTGAACCTTCTGGGACAGTTTCTCAACAGCCAAGATGAGGGAGGAAGAGAGATTTGCTTCAGACTCCTGGAGCCTATCAATCACCTCTGCCACCATTGGTGCCTCATCATCTTTCCAGGACATAACTGCCAATGAGTTCCCATGCGTTGGTGGTGTGATCCGTACAAACTTCTGCCATATGGGTCATGTGCACTGGGCTTCATCTGGACCTTTGGATGTCTGTTGATCGTCTAGGTCACTATAAATCACCTCAAGCATAGCTAGTTCCCTCAGGTACTGGATACCTTTCTCCATGGTCATCCATTTTCCTAGGCGATATACAATATCTTCCTTGAAGGGGTACCTTTCTCTCACACCGGACAGGAGTCGCCTCCAGAGGCTGAGGGCTTTTTTCCCTTTTCCAATTGCTTTATCAATGCCCCCTTCCCTAGAGAGGGATCCCAGTTGTTTGGCTTCCTTCCCCTCTAATTCCAGACTGCTGGCCCCTTTGGGTTGCGGGTGCTGAATAGTGTTAAACAGGGCTCGATAGGCATGGGCCAGGCCCCAGCACATTGCAGTGATTTGTATCTCTCTGGAATTGCCAGGGTGACAACATACTTCCTCCAAATATTCTACTCATTTTTCATGATTCTGCACTTGTTCAGGGGTGAAGTCCCACAACACTGGGGGTGCCCACCGTCTTAGGCATTTGCCCATACTGTCCCACATACCCTGCCACGCATAGCTATCAAGCCTTGGGGCAGATCTCTGGATGATATTCTTAACTTGCTTATTAACCTTAGACAGAACTGAAATGGTCTGCCAAAGCAATACCAACAGATGTATCTTAACTATGCAAGGATGTTCAAGATACTGGAAAGTTGTTGTAATGAAGGAGGGGACATTATAGAAGATGGTAGCTAAGGTGCCGTTCTGTATTTCCTCCATAAGAAAACTCTCAGAGGAGGAGGTACGATTGGTAATTGTATCCATGAGGTGGTACCCGATGTACAGTAATGGCTTCAATATAAACTTCAAATACCAAATAAAACTCAAGGCCAATTTTTTAAAAACCACCCTCCCAGGCAAAACATCACTAATCACTGCAGAGCACAGCAGACCACAAAAACTAACACCAATCTTTAACGGACACAGCAAATGCAAGATCATGGTTCAGATCGGATAAACTGATATTGAGAACAGAGTCTATGCTGTGACCAGCAACTGTTATTACCTCAACACTTCGTGCCACACGTTGGGCACCAAAAAGGACTGTCATGGTTCAGCCTTAGTCAGCAACTAAACACCACGCAGCCGCTCACTCGCACACACACGCCCCCTGTGGGATGGGAGAGAGAATCAGAAGAGCAAAAGCAAAAAAAGAAAACTTGTGGGTTGAGATAAGAACAGTTTAATAATTAGAATAAAATAATAATGATAATAATAACAATAATGACTGGGGCTGAACCACGACACCTAGGCTTCACCATAAGCCAGACCAGGAAAATTCATCCAATTATTACTGCATCAATCTCCCTTTTTTCTTAATTCATCTGTTATTTTCTGTTTACTCTACATCTCTTGGGAAGAGCCAGTCTTGACTGAAATACTCAGAGAGAACCTGTCTACAACTTTGCAACTACCGTCATTATTAAAAATATATACCTTATTGCTCATTTGAATTTGTTAGATTCCTTTTCATTGTAAAATTCTTTTTCTGCTAAATTTATGGTGAATCTTATGGTGTTAGAAATCTCCACATGTAAGTAAACAGAGATTTTTGCCAAGTCTTCTTTTGGGTAAATTAAATTGGAACATAGGACCATAAGACACTGTCCTGGTTTCAGCTAGGATAGATTTAATTTTCTTCCTAGTAGCTAATATGGGGCTATGTTTTGGTTTTGTGCTGGAAACAGTGCTGATAATGTGGAGCTGTTTTAGTTGTTGCTAAGTAGTGCTTACTACTTACAGTGCTTATATGACTGGAGCTGAACCACGACACCTCTCACACAGCTGTTGTGCAGCATTTTTGGTTTTTTTTTAACCCTTTCTAAAATATGTTATCACAGAGCCCTACCAATGTCACTGATTGGCTCAGCTTTGGGCAACAGTGGGTCCATTTTGGAGCCGGCTGATACTGGCTGTGTCTGACATGGGGGCAGCTCCTTATCTCTTCTAACAGAATCTACCCCTGCAGCCCACCTTCCCCACTACCAAAACCTTGCCACGTAAACCCAATACAGTAATACATCCTGCTCAAAACAATGTAGAGATATGATGACAGGAGAGGCCATTAATATTTTAAAATAAATTTAAGAGCAGTTGATCTGTGGCACAACATAGGTGAAAAACCTTTTTCCTTGGTATTTTCAATTTGTGAGCAACCACTTCTACTTTTGGAGTAGAGGCATATAATAAAAAAAAAATTACGTGAAATCCTTTTCTTCTTCCTCTCCTCTCCTCTCCTCTCCTCTCCTCTCCTCTCCTCTCCTCTCCTCTCCTCTCCTCTCCTCTCCTCTCCTCTCCTCTCCTCTCCTCTCCTCTCCTTTTCTTGCATTCAGGTTGCAAGCTTGTTTAGTGATTGTGAGAGTCTTCTGCTCCTAGCAAACACCTTGAAAACACACTCTGTAGCCAAAGTTGGTGAAATGAGACAGATGAGAAGGGACAATGATGATGGGAGGGGAAGGCACCAAGCTGAGTTCTCACATGAGGTTCAGCCACACAACATCTCATCATTAATGTCCATCAAACATTTTGGCTTGTGTTCAGCTTGCTAAACATAATAATGTTGTGGCAATAAGATGAAGGCCCCTGCACTGATGCAGTCAGAAAGCCATGTAAATTTCACTGCCTGTCCACCTTCCTACATTATATTAGGGATGACCTGCCCTGCCACTAGTTTGGACTACCTTATGGATACCGCAAAACGAATAGAAAGCATATAGTCCATGACACATTGTGAGAGGTGAAATAACTCCCACTCAAAACCCTGCTATGTAAAACATCAGTAGGGTTACAATTCTCCAGAAACTTGACTGTTAGATCTTTGTCAAACAGCAGTAAAAGAAGAAGTCGGAATATCTGAAATATACTGCTACCCAAATTATGTTGAGACTAACCCTCAGAATAATAGGCTTATGTGTATGAATAGAAATAAGTTTCAACCCTGTATCACAGAGCCATGTTTCAGAGAGCACGAGTATTTAAAACAGTGTGGTGGGTTGACCTTGGCTGGATGCCAGGTACTCACCAAGCCGTTCTATCACTCCCCCTCTTCAGCTGGACAGGGGAGGAAAAATATAACAAAAGGCTCATGGGTCTAGATAAGGACAGGGAATCACTCAACAATTACAGTCACAGGCAAAACAGACTTGACTTGGGGAAATTAATTAAATTTATTGCCAATCAAAAGTCAAAATAGGGCAATGAATAATAAAAACAAATATAAAAACACCTTCTCCCCCGCCCCTCCCTTCTTCCTGGGCTCAATTTCACTCCTGATTTTCTCTACCTTCTCCCCTTGAGCATCACAGCGGGACAGGGAATGGGGGTTGCAGTCAGTTCATTACACATTGTCTCTGCCGCTCCTTCATTCTCACGTTCTTCTCCTGCTCCATTGTGGGATCCCACCCACGGGAGACAGTCCTTTATGAACTTCTCCAATGTGGGTCCTTGCCACGGGCTACAGTTCTTCATGAACTGCTCCAGTGTGGGTCCTTTCCATGGGAGACAGTCCTTCAGGAACAGACTGCTCCAGCGTGGGTCCTTCATGGGGTCACAGGTCCTGCCAGGAGTCTGCTCTCCACAAGGTCAGAGCCTCTTTTGGGCACATCCACCTGCTCCAGTGTGGGATCCACCACAGGCTGCAGAGCGGATATCTGCTCCACCATGGAACTCTATGGGCTGCAAGGGGACAACCTGTATGTCACCATGGTCTTCACCACAGGTTGCAGGGTGCTCTGGCACCTGGAGCACCACCTCCCACTCCCTCTTCACTGACCTTGGTGTCTGCATAGTTGTTTTTTTCAATATTCTTACTCCACATTGTTTTTTACCTTTTCTAAAATATGTTATCATAGAAGTGCCATCAGTTTTGCTGATTGGCTCAGCTTTGGGTGGCAGCAGGTCCATCTTGGAGCCAGCTGGCACTGGCTCTGTTGGACATAGGAGAGGCTTCTAGCACCTTCTCACAGAAGCCACCCCTGTAGCCTGCCCCCCAAAATTTGCCATGTAAACCCAATACAAATGGTTATAGCATGTAAAATGTGAGGCAGTCATCTTAAAATCTAATGGTGCCTTTGTTTTATCTTTTTGAATCAAGGAAAGGCTTTTGTGTTCTTCTGTTTGTCCCAGATTCAGCAAAGTTTTATTACACAGTTTGGTCACAATCATATGTTGCAATGCTAAGCCTATTTATTCTTGAAAACAGGGTGCTACCTGACATCATATATCCAATCTTATGTTGAATATGTTACTTTTGGACATACTGCCCTTTGATTTTTTCAAGCATGCTCTGTGTGATTATAATGGAATTGTTCTTGAGGTCATTAGGTCTACAACTTATATTTATATTTAAAACACAGGCTTCCAGAATTTTTCATCCATATAACAACACCATTAAAAAAAAATAGGAGTTTGTCAACTGGAAGTGTGACATAAAGGGAGCTTTGCTCTTTGCATAGAAATTGTTTACTAGTAGAAGTCACCAAGTATATAAATTTAATAGAATCAAACAAAATACCCTAAAGATGACAGAAAATCATTGTACTTGAAACAGGTTTAAATTCCTTTTGTCTTACTTTGACCTGATCCTGGGTAGAATTTTAAAGCATATTTAATTTATGGTGTAAATTTTCATTTCATAAATTCAGTTATTATTCAGCATTCTTTCTTGAAATAGATTTGTGTATTTCAACTTATGGCATGTTCTGTCTCTGTGGGACTCTATGGAAAAAAGGTATAGTCATTTATCTTTGCTATTTTGTGCTGGATTTGGAAGGAGAAATCATATTAGCTCAGGAGATTTTAAAATAATAATAGTTCTAAAATACTCTGCATGAGCTGTTAATTGGAATAGTAAGAGCTAAAGTTAAACTAGGCATTTTTCCCAAGGATCCCAGTCTCACATCACACTGAATAAGAAACTGTGGCTCTTGCATACATTTCATTTTTACTTCATCAATTTAATTAAAAATTTCATTTAGTTTAAGCATACTTTAATTAATTATTATTCAGCACCACCTCTAATTTTCCAAAATAAAAAAACAAGCATACTTTCCTTTTCAGATCCATTTAAAAAATCTTGACTGTACTCTTTTCTGTCCTGTTTCTTTAAAAATCAATATCCAGTTGTGCCTGCATATGCAGAATAAATGAGGAATATCAATCTTGAAGCTTTGTACAGATCTGAAAGAAGGTCTTATCAAACTTTTCTGTACCAACGTTGTTTCAATTCACAGGTACTAGATGTAATAGTTATTGTTCCATTCAATATTTCTAAAAAAGTAAGGTCAAGGTCTGTACACAGCATAATATGCATTTTTGTCCACCTATTTTTATTTGTGCAATTACTGTGACTGCTTGGGGAAATCAGTGTTTGGCAGGGTATTTATCCAGTCTTTGCCTTGGACAATGATCTGATTTTTGGAAGAGAGACAATTTGCCTTTTCTTCTCCTGTTTGCTTCATCTTTTAAAATTCAACATCTTATGACAGTGTAAAGAAAAATGGAAAGGATACCTTTATCTGAAAACTGAAAGGCATGCTTTATTAAAGAGACCATGGAAACCAGATTCATCTTAAAATTATTTTTGGACTGCAAACTAAGCCTCTAAGTAAGGTGATAACTGAGACATAAAGTCTTTCAGTATATATTACATTTTAAAGAACAAATATTAGAGAAGTATTAAACTTAACTGTTTTCTTTTTCTTATCAGTATGATTTTCAAAACTATCACAGTTTTATATAAGTTTTCAAAAGAACTTTTATTTCCTTAGCAGAAATGAAAAAGCTCTCACAGTCAGAGCTAGACAATGTTTCCAAATACATGGAAATATTTAAATCTGTTTAACTCTGCATGGGCCACTTTGGGCAGAACAAAAGAGACTGATAAAATGTAATTAAAGTTCAACCATTAAAAAAATTGACTTGTGTCAAGAAATATAGCAAGCTATTTTTTCTGCCATGTTCTCAGAAAAAAGACCTGCTCAGAAGTGTAAAATAAGATACTATGCTTCCATTATATACTGGCACCTATGAAAACATAGGACAATGTAGTAGTACAATGAAGTTTATTTGTGGCCTGTAGGGTATTCTCTCAGGGATAATAATAATGGAATAATAATGCTTGTAGGTAGATCCTTGCTCATGGAAAATTAATCTATATTCTTGCTATATATCCAGAGTTTGAAATTTTGATGAGAAAATGGCTGAGTCCTTCAGATACAGAAAAATGGACTAAACTTTTCGTGATTGCCTAATCCACATGAAATACAATATTAAAACTAAAACATACATATGTTTAAATATAAAACGTATTTTGTTCAACCTCCCCTGTGTCCTGCAGTTCCAGTAGTGTCTCTACAATGTTTTATTGGTTTTTCTTCTGTGTGGTGATTGTCAAAGAGTAGAACAGTTCCCATTGGAAGGGACCTACAGTGATCACCTAGTCCAACTGCCTGACCACTTCAGGGCTGACCAAAGGTTAAAGCATATTATTAAGGGCATTGTCCAAATGCCTATTAAACACTAAGCATGGGGCACTGACCACCTCTCTAGGAAGCCTGTTCCAGTGTTTGACCACCCTCTCGGTAAGCAAATGTTTCCTAATATCAAATCTGAACCTCCCCTGGTGCAGCTTTGAACAATTCCCATGTGTTCTGTCACTGGATACCAAGGAGAAGAGATCAGCACCTCCCTCTCCACTTCCCCTCTCCAGGAAGATGTAGAGAGCAATGAGGTCACCCCTCAGCCTCTTCCTATCCAAACTAGACAAACCCGGTGTCCTCAGCCACTTCTCATAGGACATGCCTTCCAGCCCTTTCACCAGCTTTGTTGTCCTCCTCTGGATGCATTCAAGGACCTTAATATCTTTTTTAAATTGAGTAGTACGCTGTAGTGGAGTGCTGGGGGGCACTGATATTCCAGCTGAAAGGAGAAGTGACAATGCATGAGAAGCAATAATGGAGATGCATTCAGCCTTCTCACAGACTAGTTTTATTGCTCTATGAACAACTATTCTAATAACAATTATTAAATACAGCAGAGGTATCTGGGGGCAGAATCACATTCCTTAAATCTGTTTAACTGCTAAGCCCCTGGAATTTCTCACAGGATAAAGTATATGCTTGAGTATTTTGTTATGCTAGGTGTAACGTTACATACTGTACAGCAAGCAAAAGTGTAAGTCTGCAGCTCTACACTGAATGGTCATCATATGACCAAATGAAAGGAAGGCAGTGGTCCACTGTTGCATGGTTGGTAATGCATTCACAATATTGAATTATGTGAGACGTTTTTAACATTATATAGCATAGGATGCACAGTCCTTGTCATTAGTTTAACATTTCAATAATTGCTCTTCATAACACACCTGTCAGATAGGTAAACACATATTATTATCCACATTGTGGGGGGGCAGGGGAAGAGTAAGCAATTTACGCAACTTTACCAAGGAAGTGAAAACAAACCAGTGACACAGCTGTGACTAGAAATGAAGAATTCACAGCTCCTAGGCTTGTGCTGCAATACAATGGTTACGGTGATAGTGGGTATTAATTTTATGTATTTATTTACAACTTATAGTCAAGTACACTGAACTGTACATACAGACTGTCAGCTTGACCAGATGCTCTTGTAACTTTTTCTATTATCCCTCTATACCCTGTTTTCTGTTGCGACCACTTTTTACGGTATATCTTAAATTAATATAATTTCTCAATGGCAGACACTGTCTCTTACACAAGACACAAGTCTTACAGGCTGAATGTTAGTTACAGTTTGCTAAAATCAGTCTTGACACAGCAGGTTAAAATTCCTATTGACTTAAATAATAACTGCACTTTATGATTTTGCTGCAGTGTTACTATGTTCCAGTCCAACAGTCTCAGCCTCTTCAAATAAATGTTTTGTACTAATCTCCTCTTTTCTGATCTTAGAGCCACTCACCATTGAACTAGGAAGTCTTCTGCTGCATTCAAAAGAATGCTCAAACCTTTAAGTGCAGAGCTTTAAAATGCTTTCCATCCAATCCTATATACTGGAAAAAGGTGTGAGCACTGGAAGACCAGGAATTCCCTGATCTATTTAACATGCAAGAGGGTGAAAGGAAGAACTAAAAATTGGCCTCTGACATAAAGCTTCTTCTAACTGCTCATTTCCTTCTGCGGTCTTATTTGTTTGACAGCTATTTATTAAAGAAAACTGAAAAGGTCTTATATTTTTTCATATAGGGCTGTTTGGGATTTTGTGTATTGTGCTATTGAAGCTCTCTGGGCTATATTACACAGACACTGTAGTTGTACAAACTGTTATAGAAATGCAGATGTAAGTTATAAAAAGGGTGAATGTTCTCTGAGATTAGACATACACTCTAAAAGAAACATGAGTGCAGAATTTTTTTTAGCTCCCAGTTTCCTATTAAATCCATTAAATTTCCATTAAGAAAATAAGTAAAACATAAAAACACAAAAGGAAGGAAGGGTGAAGGAAAAAGTCAAAGGCTTTTGTTTTATAATTTCATAGCAATTTAAAATTGATGATTTGGCACTGCTGTGCAAAGTATCATTTTTCAGTCTTAGCTTTTCTTGCAGAATTACATTATTAGCTCAGGGCAGTTTTAAAGGACACCGAGGATTATATATTCCAATCGACAATGAAGAAAGTTAGCTGATACTTCAGGAAGGATTGAACATCTAGTTACGATAGAATGGAAATCTGTTTTTCATTTTAAACAAATGAATCCTTTCTTCTTTCCTTAAGAATATGACTCTTCCCCATGCAGTGCACTTGTACATACTGGGCACATGTACCCTTACACCCACACACAAGAGCAGAGCCAGGATATTCACTTTTATGCCAACCTACTATGCTGATACTATTCTCAAAGGCCTGACATGCTAGAGAAGCAGGTCCATCCACAGTCTTACCATCATCATCAGGCCCCCAGCTGGCAATGTAGATGTGGATGTGTTGGGGATTAAGGCTCAGAGACTTTGCTTCTACCATGTCTGTCACATCTCCATCCAGCATCCATACACCTTCAGAACAAAAGATACAATGAATAGGACAACCAAACTCAAAGGGCTTTTTTTTTTCCCCCAGAGAAAATTGTTGTGTAGGACATCGGACTGAATGATCATAAAAATCTCTGTTCTAAAAACAAAATCAGTCTGTTCAGATATGCATTTCCCTGATGAAAAAATGCTTCTACATGAAAAAATAAAAATAGGAATAATAGGAATATTTTTGTCTGTCTTCAATTTTTAAGAATTATCTACAAGTCATTTTATCCACTGTATAGCCTTTGAACTTTAACAAGAAAACTTAAAAAAAGACTTGAACCTTGAAATGTTTACATTTCTCACTTGAAGATATTACCTGCTTTGCTTTTTTCCTTTGTCCTGGTTTCAGCTGGGGTAGAGTTAAATTTCTTCATAGTAGCTAGTATGGGGCTATGTTTTGGATTTTTGCTGGAAACAGTGGTGATAATGTGGAGATGTTTTAGTTGTTGCTAAGTAGCAGTTACACTGGTCAAGGACTTTTTCAGCTCCCCTTGCTCTGCCGGGTGCACAAGAAGCTGGGAGGGGACACAGCCAGGACAGCTGACCCAAACTGACCAATGGGATATTCCATACCATATGACGTCATGCTCAGTATATGAAGCTGGGGGAAGAAGAAGGAAGGGAGGGGACATTTGGAGTGATGGCGTTTGTCTTCCCAAGTAACTGTTACGCACGATGGAGCTCTGCTTTCCTGGAGGTGGCTGAACACCTGCTTGCCCCTTGGAAGTAGTGAATGAATTCCTTGTTTTGCTTTGCTTCTGCACGCAGCTTTTGTTTTACCTATTGAACTGTCTTTATCTCAAACCATTAGTTACCTCACTTTTACTCTTCTGATTCTCTCCCCCATCCTACCAGGGGGGAGTGAGCGAGCAGCTGCATGGTGCTTGGTTGCTAACTGGGGTTAAACCACAACATCCTTTTATACCGCAGCATTTAAATTGAGACATTCATAGCCCTGAGTATGTTCACAGACATAAACACAGGATCTCTGTTGACAGATAAGCACATCATTTTTCCTTTGTTATATGAGGTTGCAAAGAAGAAATGGGAGAAAGCTCTTGTGTACAGATGGATTATGCAGTATAAGCATACACAGTAGCAAGGCGATTACAGAAAGTTACTAACAAATACCCTATGTGTAACATTATCCAATCTGAAGAACCTGCAGAAGAGGCTTTTTAAATGTACAGTCTGAAATTCTTGTGTTTAAAAAAATCCATTAATGTGGGTTTTGACAAGTCAATGTGCCAGCCCTTGCACTAGAATAAATACGGTAGTCTTAAAGCTGAAAACTGTGCGTATCTTAAAGTTGCTTTTTAACTAACTGTAACATTTTGATTGAATTTAATTCTGACTGAGAAAACCCTTGATGCCAGTTCTAACCTAAATAAGAAAGAGGACCTTCATAGTTAGTGTAACATTAGATCAAAGGAATATAAGCTATTAAATAATAATTAACATGTAACAGTATGATAGTAGGGAATAATCATCATTTTCACAGTTAACAAGTTTGAAGCTTTTTAAAGGCCACTGCTATTTATAAACCAAATATACATATTTTACTTATAGACACATTCTGCTTTACTTGTGAGTTCAGACTGAATTAACTTGAGTGTTTACCAAGAACTTAACTTCCAGTTAACAAAAAGGTATAGGGGTTGCTTTGTTGATAGAGGGTCTATTTTATTTTCCTTACTCTGACTTGAAAAGGAAAAGTGATCATATTTCTAAGTTCACACAAAAGCTACTCATGTTTTATGAGATAAACTTGTCCAGTGATCTCAGTATGAACTTTATATAAAAAAACCCAAACATTAAAACAACTTTGGGAATCTCAGGTTTTAGTTTTCTTCCTCAGCATAATCTCAGAAAATTAATGATGGGTGTAATAATAACTCCAAATTCTGTCATTGGCGCCTGAGGTAATTTACATGAGGTTTTTTTGTTAATGATGATCAAATCTAAAGCAACACAGACAAAACTGTGACTTCGGTGTTGCTCTGTCCTGCCAATAATTGACAGACATGCTTCAAGTGTAACTTTGATCAGTGGATGTCTCATTGGCTATTAAAAAAAATTCCCTCTCCTCTCCTCATCCTCTCCTCTCTTTGAAAAGGCTGGAGTAGTTAATTTTGCCAATCACAAAATCTCCAAACTGCCTTCAGCATGTGGTGATAGTGCAACAAAAGCCAGAAGGAAATTAACAGCCTGTGTTTCTAGACTGTTTCACTTAAGACTTTAGAGTTCTGTAAACTTTTTCCAGTATTTGCAATAAGTGCCAAAATGTAAGTGGCATTTTATTTGGGAAAAAAACTTTCAACAAATCATAGGAAACATGCAAAACTGTGCTCACAGCAAATTTTATTTAAAAATGTTTTTTTTAATCAGCATCTGACTTAAGCTTAAAGAAACAGCTAAACTAATTCCTTGTCAACTGCAGACAATCTGCATCTGTTCTGCCATAATTTCATGTAACTCTTTTCCCATCAGGGCTCAAGCCCAGCCAAGTGACTAAGCACACAAATCCCCACAGATGCTTTGCAACTTCCACAATAAGTCTGTAAACAATAACAACATGCTAACCATCCCTTCCTATAAAAAGTCTCATAAACTCTGTAGGTGGTAATTTGCTATGTGTGATTACTGCAGAGTCACACATTAAAAAAGAAAAAAATCTACCCCTTTGGTGTATTGCTTTGTTTTTTAATGAGAGGGCCTATAGCTGAGATAAGCATGAACTACAGGCATAATTTTTTCTAATAAACATCCCACAACCTGTACAAGAACTGAATGTTCAGATTGCAATTTCACTCACAGTTTCTGTAATTTGCAGATTAACTCCCCACTCACGCTGTTTTAAGACTCAGAATTTCTAAGAATCTGTTTTCCGATTTATTTTATTGTCAGAAGATCTTAAATGTGTTAAAATGAGACAAAAAGTGCAAACACACTTTTTAAAAAAAGTGAGCATTACTGGTGGATATCTTGTCAATGACTTTCCATCACAAAGATCATTAATCAGATTTGTTCAGCTGCCACTATTTGGTGAAATATCAATGGAAAGGACTTATTTCCCCCTTTGTTCTCTTCACTATCCCTTATGTGTCCAGAGATTCAGCAACTCACATTTTGGTTTGAAGTAAAGGCCCATCTTGGTGGAACAAATTCAACATCACCATCGGCAGGTGCTCCTCTGTGTAAGAAGAATGTAATCGCTATACCTCAACTCTACTTTCTTCTAAAATGAGGGTCTTTAAATACCTGGGAAATAAGCGAGCTGAACACTAGGTCTGTATAATATGATTCAACATTTTTACACTCTATCTGGCCCGTAGAGAGGGAACACAACTCCTGCATGTATAATTCATGGCTTTTATGAGAGAAGGGAGGGAGGCATAAAAGGATAGAGATCAGCAAAAGTGATACTCTTAAACATACACACATAGTAGAAGGGGAAGCTTAACCTCCCTCTTGCTTCTGATTTTCAGCAGATTATCTGCTGGGTCTCCTGAGGACATTGCTGGATTGGGCTGAGAAGGGGTTAATTCTCCTAACCGTGGGGGGCGCTCTGCCGCGTGGTGGGGGGGCTGGGAGGGGCAGGGCCGTGATGGGGGCGGCTGACCCCGACTGGCCAATGGCAGGTTCATTCCATGCCATGTGACACCATGACCAGTATATTAAGGGGAGGCAGTTTGCAGCTCGGGAGCGGCGCAGTGTTGGGTTGGTGGGCGGTTGTGTCATGTGCGGTTCGTTTTGGCGGTTCGTTCCGCTCCCCACCCCCACCCCCCTCCCTCGGGGCTTTGCGCCTCTCGTTGTTCTCCTTTCCATTGCATTTCTGTTGTTGTTTCTTTTAATTTTAATTATTAAACAGCTTTTATCCCAACCCATGAGCGTTACCCTTCTGATTCTCTCCCCCATCTACCGGTGGGGGAGTGAGCGAGCGACTGTGTGGGGCTGAGCTGCTGGCTAAACCACGACAGTCTTTTTGGCACCCAACGTGGGGCTCAAGGGTTAGAGATGATAACAGCTGCTGGTCACAGCACCATGTTGGCCTTTTTGCAGTTGAAGATCGGTGTTGGTTTGTTGAGTCTGCTGTGTTGTACTGTGATTAGTAACATTTTGCCTACGAGATTTGTTATACAAACACTCGTTTTCAGCTTTATCTGGTATTTGGGGTTTTTGCTGAAACCCTTACTGTACTGTGGATACCACCTTGTTGAGGCAATTAGCAATTATACCTCCTCCTCTGAGAGATTTTATATGGAGGAAATCCAGAATAGTACCTTTGCAACTTTGTTCTATGATGTCTCTGCCTCTATTACAACAACGTTTTTGTATCTTGAACATCCTTGGGTGGTTAAGGTGCACTTATTGTTAGTTTTTGGGCATGTTGTTTTGGTTTTGACTAAGCAACTTAAGAACATTACCCAGAAATCTGCCCCGAGGCTTGATAGTCATGAGTGGCAGGGCATGTGGGACAGCATGGGCAAATACCTAGGGCAGTGGGCACCCCCAGTGTTTTGGAGTTTCATCCCCGAACAAGTGCAGAATCCTAAAAAACTAGTAGACTATTTGGAGAAAGTATGTTGTTACGCTGGGAACTCCAGAGAGACACAGATAACTGCAACATGCTGGCGCCTGGCCCATGCATACCTAGCCCTGCTCAACAGTATTCAGTGCCCCCAAGGGGAAGAGAATGTCTCTAGATTGAAATCCAAAATGACTGGCACAGCAGACACTCCAGGCCTGAGGACAGGCACTGCAGACACTCAAACCCCCATGACAAGTACTGGAATTGGTTCAAAAAATATACCTGTACCAGTATCAGTTGCCCCCATAAACAAGATGAAATATTGGAAGCGGACATCAACTCGTTTAGAATGGGATGATGAAAAAGCAGGGCCATCACAGGGAGAGGATGAAGAAGTAATAAATGAAATAGAGACCACCCGATCCCTGTCCTTGAGCGAGTTGCGAGATATGCGAAAAGATTTCAGCCATCCTTCAGGTGAACACACTGCCACCTGGCTGCTCCGATGCTGGGATAATGGGGCCAGTAGCCTGGAATTAGAGGGAAAAGAAGCCAAACAACTGGGATCCCTCTCTAGGGAAGGGGGCATTGATAAAGCAATTGGAAAAGGAACACAAGCCCTCAGCCACTGGAGGCGAGTCCTGTCAGGTGTGAAGGAAAGGTATTCCTTTAAAGGAGATGTTACATATCGCCCAGGAAAATGGACAACTATGGAGAAAGGCATCCAGTATCTGAGGGTATTAGCTGTGCTTGAGGTGATTTATGGTGACCTGGACGATCAACGGTCATCCAAAGATCCAGATGAAGCCGAGTGCACACGAAACCGTGTGGCGGAAGTTTGTACGAAGCGCACCATCTTTGCATGCAAACTCATTGGCAGTAATGTCCTGGAAAGATGACGAGACACCAACGGTGGCAGAGGTGATAGATAGACTCCGGGATCACGACACAAATATCTCTTCCTCGCTCGTCTCTGCTGTGGAGAACCTAACCCAAGAGGTCCAGCAACTCAAAGAAGATCTGTCCTAATCCCTACCTCGACAGAGTAGTGTCTCAGCTGTTAGGAATAAGCGTCCTTTGGCTCAAAGGAGGGGATACACACCACGGGCCACCCTATGGTTCTACCTGCGTGACCACAGAGAGGACATGATGAGGTGGGATGGCAGGCCTACCTCGACCCTACAGGCACGAGTACATGAACTGCAAGGAAGAACAGTCACTCAGGGAGGCTCTTGCAGGAAAGCTGCTGTTCCAGTTTCCAGTGAGCAAGTCCCCAGACAGAGGAGTAGAAGTGCAGATTTTATTTCTAAGTGTAATAGAGGGACTCCTGATTCACATTTACAGGAAGTAAGTTGTGACTGCCATGATCAGGACTAGAGGGGCCCTGCCTCCAGCCGGGTGGAGGAAAGGGATGACTGGGTTTATTTGACTGTGTGGATCCGATGGCCTGGCTTGTCCGACCCACAGGAGTATAAAGTTTTAGTGGACACCGGTGCACAGTGCACCCTAATGCCATTAAACTATATAGGGGCAGAACCCATTAGCATTGCTGGAGTGACAGGGGGATCCCAAGAGCTAACTCTATTGGAGGCTGAAGTGAGCCTAACTGAGAATGAGTGGCAAAAGCACCCCATTGTGACTGGCCCAGAGGCTCCATGCATCCTTGGCATAGACTACCTCAGGAGAGGGTATTTCAAGGACCCAAAAGGGTACAGGTGTAGCTACCTTGGAGATGGAGAGAATTAAACAGTTGTCTACCTTGCCTGGCCTCTCGAAGGACCCTTCTGTTGTGGGGTTGCTGAAGGTCAAAGAACAACAGGTGCCGATCACCACCACAACAGTGCATCCGCAGGATTATCGCACAAACTGAGACTCTCTGATCCCCATCCATGGGCTCTTTCACCAACTGAGGAGCCAAGGAGTCATCAGTAAGACCCACTCACCCTTTAACAGTCCCATATGGCCAGTGTGAAAGTCTAATGGAGAGTGGAGGCTAACAGTAGACTATCGTGGCGTGAACGAAGTCACGCCGCCACTGAGTGCTGCTGTGCCAGACATGCTAGAACTTCAATATGAACTGGAGTCAAAGGCAGCCAAGTGGTATGCCACAATTGATATCACTAATGCATTCTTCTCAATCCCTCTGGCAGCAGAGTGCAGGCCACAGTTTGCTTTTACGTGGAGGGGGGTCCAGTACACCTGGAATCGACTGCCCCAGGGGTGGAAACACAGCCCTACCATTTGCCATGGACTGATTCAGACTGTACTGGAAAAGGGAGAAGCTCCAGAACGCCTTCAATACATTGATGACATCATCGTGTGGGGCAATACAGCAGAAGAAGTTTTTGAGAAAGGAGAGAAAATAGTCCAAATCCTTCTGAAAGGTGGTTTTGCCATAAAACAAAGTAAGGTGAAGGGACCCGCACAAGAAATCCAGTTCTTAGGAATCGAATGGCAAGATGGACGTCGTCAGATTCCAATGGATGTGATCAACAAAATAGCAGCCATGTCTCCACCAACTAGCAAAAAGGAAACACAAGCTTTCTTGGGCGTTGTGGGTTTTTGGAGAATGCATATTCCAGATTACAGTATGAACATAAGCCCTCTCTACCAAGTGACCCGGAAAAAGAATGATTTCAAATGGGGCCCTGAGCAACGACAAGCCTTTGAACAGATTAAACAAAAAATAGTTCATGCAATAGCCCTTGGGCCAGTCCGGGCAGGACAAGATGTAAAAAATGTGCTCTACACTGCAGCCGGGGAGAATGGCCCTACCTGGAGCCTCTGGCAGAAAGCACATGGGGAGACCCGGGGTCGACCCCTAGGGTTTTGGAGTCGGGGATACAGAGGGTCCGAAGCCCGCTATACTCCAACTGAAAAAGAGATATTGGCAGCATATGAAGGGGTTTGAGCTGCTTCAGAAGTGGTTGGTACTGAAGCACAGCTGCCCCTGGCACCCCGACTGCCAGTGCTGGGCTGGATGTTCACAGGAAACGTCCCCTCTACACACCATGCAACTGATGCTACATGGAGTAAATGGGTTGCACTGATCACCCAGTGGGGTCAAGTAGGAAACCGCAGTCGCCCAGGAATCTTGGAAGTGATTATGGACTGGCCAGAAGGCAAAGACTTTGGAATATCACCAGAGGAGGAGGTGACACGTGCTGAAGAAGCCCCACTTTATAACAAACTGCCAGAAATGAGAAGCAATACGCCCTGTTCACTGATGGGTCCTGTCGCCTTGTGGAATGCATCGGAGATGGAAGGCTGCTGTATGGAGTCCTACACGACAAATCGCAGAAACTGCTGAAGGAGAAGGTGAATCGAGCCAGTTTGCAGAGGTAAAGGCCATCCAGCTGGCCTTAGACATTGCTGAACGGGAAAAGTGGCCAGTGCTCTATCTCTATACTGACTCCTGGATGGTGGCAAATGCCCTGTGGGGCTGGCTGCAGCAGTGGAAGCAAAGCAACTGGCAGCGCAGAGGCAAACCCATCTGGGCTGTCACATTGTGGCAAGATATTGCTGCCCGGGTAGAGAACCTGGTTCTAAAGGTACGTCATGTGGATGCTCACGTCCCCAGGAGTCGGGCCACTGAAGAACATCGGAACAACCAGCAGGTGGATCAGGCTGCCAAGATTGCAGTGGCTGAGGTGGATCTGGACTGGCAACATAAGGGTGAACTATTTCTAGCTCGGTGGGCCCATGACACCTCAGGCCATCAAGGGAGAGATGCAACATACAGGTGGGCTCGTGATCGAGGGGTGCACTTGACCATGGATATTATTGCACAGGTTATCCACGAATGTGACACATGCGCTGCAATCAAGCAAGCGAAGCAGGTAAAGCCTCTGTGGTATGGGGGATGATGGCTGAAATATAAATATGGGGAGACCTGGCAAATTGCCTGTATCACACTCCCACAAACCCACCAAGGCAAGCTCCATGTGCTTACAATGGTAGAAACAACGACTGGCTGGCTGGAAACATATTCTGTCCCCCCGGCTCTGCCCGGAGCACTGTCCTGGGTCTTGAAAAACAAGTCCTGTGGTGACATGGCACTCCAGAGAGAATTGAGTCAGACAACGGGACTGATTTCCGAAATAACCTGATAGACACCTGTGCCAACGAGCATGGCATTGAGTGGGTGTACCACATCCCCTATCATGCGCCAGCCTCTGAGAAAATTGAACGGTACAATGGACTGTTAAAAACTACACTGAGAGCAACGGGGGGTGGAACATTCAAGCACTGGGATACACATTTAGCAAAAGCCACGTGGTTAGTCAACACGAGGGGATCTGCCAACCGAGCTGGCCCTGCCCAGTCAGAAATCCTACATGCTGTGGGAGGGGATAGATTCCCTGTAGTGCATGCATAAAGTATGCTGGGCAAAACAGTCTGGGTTCTTCTTGCCTCAGGCAAAGGCAAACCCATTCGTGGGATTGCTTATGCTCAAGGACCTGGGTGCACTTGGTGGGTGATGCCGGAGGATGGAGGAGTCTAATGTGTGTTTCATGGGGATTTGATTTTGGGCAAAAACCGTCAATGAACTGAATGGCACAATGCAAACTGCTATATAATATTGTGTGTCACCTCTGTGTTGTATCAATGATATCAGAGTACGAGCCTCCCAACCCATGGTAGATAAACTGTGAAACAAGCCCTGCAGCAGTGATGGAACGATGCCTGACTCGGTATGCAGCAACCCAATGCCACACACACCATCTCTCCCACCCTGAAAGACTGATACGACAGATGGAGCCCAGAGTCATGGACTGGGTGAACTCAATGGACATTTTAATGGACATTTTACAGGGAAGGTCCACGAACTAAGGGAATGATGCCTGTGTATTATGTTAAAGGATGGAAGGGGAGGGGTGGTGGTTGGTACGGTTGTATTGCATCGTATGGGACCTGGTCATGGTGTAAATGGTATGAAATAAGGGGTGGAGAATGTGCTGGTTTTGGCTAAGAAGGGGTTAATTCTCCTCACTGTGGGGGTCGGCTACCTTTCCAGTTTTCTGCGCTCTGCTGCGTGGCGGGGGGCTGGGAGGGGCTGGGACATGGCGGGGGCGGCTGACCCCAACTGGCCAATGGCATGTTCATTCCATACCATGTGACACCATGACCAGTATATTAAGGGGGGGCCTTTCTGGCTCGGGAGCGACGTGGCGTCATCGTCGCGTGCGCTTTGTTTCAGCGGTTCATTCCCCCACCCACACCCCCTTCCCCCCTCCCCTGGGGCTTTGCACCTCTCGTTTTTCTCCTTTACATTGCATTTCTGTTGTTGTTTCTTTTAAATTTAACTATTAAACTGTTCTTATCCCAACCCACGAGCGTCACCCTTCTGATTCTCTCCCCCATCTACCGGTGGGGGAGTGAGCGAGCGACTGTATGGGGCTGATCTGCCAGCTAAACCACGACAGGACTTATGTTTGAGATACTTTATATCCAGTTATATCCTTTAGGATAGTCTTTCAGCTCAGTATGAACCTTTGGGGTGATGGTACTGGCAGATATACAAGATGCTTTCATTTTGGGGCAGCCATCTCCAAGGCTGGGCAGCTCCCTGTATCAGTGTCACAATCTTGGCAGTGTTTGGAACTGCAGCAGTTAAAGGTGCAGTATTAGCATTTAACTGTCAGTAATCCACTGTGAAATGCCATTGCGCAGTTGGTTTCTTTACTGGCCACGCTGGTGAATTATAAGGTGAATGAGTCCTTTTGATGAATCGTCTTTCCTCTAATTCTGTTACCACCCTGTCAGTCCCCGTAATTGCTGCTGCTGGTAACGGGTATTGCTGGACATTGGTGGTACGAGAGGCGGGTAAGGGTACAGATGTTTCTAACAGACTCAGTTTCACTATGCCTGATTCCTTTTTATTTCTTCTGAAACTCCACACAGTTGTATCTGGGAGTTTCCACATCCACCCACGCAGTATATCAAATCCTAGAACATTAGTGAGTGCTGCACCGACTAATATCTCTACCTTGATTAGTCTTTGTTCTCCTGGCAGCCAGAGTGAAACTTTCCCAGTAGCTAATTCCTTTTCCACACCATCGATTCCAGCGAATTTAACCCTGTGCTGGCCAGTTTGTATGCGATCTTAGGTGTTTGCTGCAAATAGTTTGAGACTATCAGGAAGACTGTGAATAAGAGGGGTTAATCGTGCCAGGTCGACGGGAGCTAGCATCAGGGATTTCCTGAACTTGTCTCTTTCGTACATTGCCTGTATGCAGGCTGCTTTCTGTACTGATGCAGCCAGATCGGAGAAGCCAGTAGTTTTAATCTCCAGCAGTTCTCTCTCCTGAGGTTTTATACCACCTGCCCAATATGCAACCCGTGCAGTTAAGGAATAGCTATGATTTCCTGGCATGGAGGTTAAGAATACTCCTGGCCTCCCAATAGCCTCCTGCTTCTTCCACATCTAACATAATTCATTCTCCCCCTGTCAGAGAAACTCACCACCTATACTCAACTTCAGATTCGCCTGCCCACCTTGAATATTTCTCCTGGATGTTTGCCAATTCTGCAGGAGACAGGGAACTGTGTGCACAGTAGTGCGGACCTCCTCAATATCATTGACAGCTGTCTCAGTTTTAATCAAGGGTCATAAAGGAACTGGTTCTGGTTTGGGATTGCAATCTCATCATCTCTATCAAGCCAAATATCCCTGTCCCAGGTCTCAGGGTCTGTACACAGATTCACAATCTGTGAATCTGCTTAATTGGGGTGGAAGGCTGCACTTCATTTATCAGCCAATTCAACCTTTTCAACTGTGGTTTAAGATCATTATTTTCGCTCGCAGGTTGATTATTTTCATTCACAGGTATATCAATTCGGGTTCCTAGCTTTTTACCTGTCTCCCTCTCAAAGGCCAATGATGATTTTAATACTTCATTTTCTGATTTTAAAGCTGTATATTCCACATTTGAAATTTGTTGGGGAGCAGGAGATTCCTTCGCTTCTTGCTGAGCGCAAGACAAACAGGCTCCTAACACCACACAAATTACACCTTTACCATTTGCTCCAAGCCTTTGCGCAGCCTGACACTGCTCAATGCGTTCTACCACTTTCTTTTCATCCTTCCAAAATTTTTGAGCCCACTCCTTCCCAGCCTGGGAAGGGGCACATTTGTGTTTTTGCAGCAATTTATCCATGGTAATCCTGCTGACTACGCCAATTTTCTGTTGCGTTAATAGTAGGAGTCTGAGGAGTGACGAGGGAGACACCCTACCGTTGAGTCACAAGGTTCAGACAGGACCCCCTTGCTTTCTAAATTCCTTCTCAGAGAGGAGTCTAGGTGCGGCTAAGTCCAGTCTTAGTCTCAGCCTTGGTCAATGGTTTATTTTCTAAGGGTTGTAGAAGTAACCACACATCAGAGTATTTGTTGTTAGTAACTAATTTGGCAGATGCCCAGGCCGGTCGCGTTCAATGAGAATGATCATGGCTAGATTAATGTATAGTACAATTTATTAAAGCAACAGATACACAGGTTCTTTGGATTACCAGTGATAAAATTGCTGGTTACAAGACATACATACCAAAGATATGAGTACACAGCTAGGCTACAAGTATGCTAAACGAATATGAGGCAACTCTGTACATTGGAGATTTACAAGGTGACTCCAATGCCTTAGAGATTTACGTGAAACAAATATGAGGTGACTCTATACATTGGAGATTTAAAGTGACTCTATATAGAGGTTTCTAATCTTACCCAAAGGCATCCCAATGGGGGGGGGGGAAGAGAGGCTGTCGACTGGTCCCAGAAGTCAGAGTTGTACGCGATGGTATCTTCCCTAACACCCTATTTCTCTTCACACATTTTATACTACTTTTTATCTGTCAGGTGGAGCTTGAGTGACTCTAGTCATACATACCTTTATTATGATTGGTGTAAAATTTCCTCACTTTGCTTTTAAAGGTGTAGACTAGAAAAAGTCAAAGCACATGCCCAGTGAGGGGTGGTCGCACCTTAGAGGCAGGTAGCTTTTGGGATGGAGGTGTGTTTTGGTATTATAATGATATTATAATGAGCAAAGTTCACCAAAAGTACAGCATTTTGTCAAAAGCATGACAGACTGTTGGCCCAGGGTAGCAAATGTGCAGCGTACCAGCTCCATGGTACCTCGAGTTCCCATTTATCACAGAGCCTGGCCACGATGCCTCCACACCGCTCCACCCTCCGGACAACTCCTCTTAGAGTCAGTATGCCAAGTTCTCCTGGCACTGTCGACATCTAAGGTCACTAGGGAACTTCGGTGGAATGGATTCCTCACATATCAGCTGCACTCCACCCTGAAAGCTTCTTCAATGCTGTACCTTTTCTCAAAACATAAGTTTAATTTCTAAGTCACCTCCAGCGATTATTCCACAAAGGATGGTACATTATGTCAAGTGAGGCTTATACAGCTGCCACTATAGTATTTTCCAGCTGTCTTTAAACAGTGTTACTGATGGCTCTGCAGAAGCACTGTGTTAAGCAGAGCAGATATAATTTTTATTTCATTTAGACCAATAAAGTATCTTGAAGACTGTTAGATTATTGTGGTGGGTTGACCTTGGCTAGCTGCCAGGTGTGCACCAAGCTGCTCTATCACTCCCTCTTCATCAACAGGGCAGGGGGAGAAAAATGCGATGAAAAAGCTCATGGGTCAAGATAAGGACAGGGAGATCATTCACTATTTACCATCATGGGCAAAACAGGCTCAGCTTGGGGAAGATCAATTTAATTTATTGCCAATTAAAAAAATATTAGAACAGTGAGAAATTAAAAAAGCAAACCTAAAAACACCTTCCCCTCATCCCCCACTCCTTCCCAGGCTCAACGTCACTCCTGACTCTTCTAACTCCTCTCCCCACCTGAGCAGAGCAGGGGGAGTGGGGAATGGGGGTTAAGGTCAGTTCATAACACTGTCTCAGCTGCTCCTTCCTCCTCATACTGTTCCCCTACTCCAGCCTCCTTTGGGCACATCCACCTGCTCCAGCATGGGGTCCTCCATGGGCTGCAGAGTGGATATCTGCTCCACTGTGGACCTCCATGGGCTGCAGGGGACAGCCTGCCTCACCATGGTCTTCACCATAGGCTGCAGGGGAATCTCTTCTCCAGTGCCTGAAGCACCACCTCCTCCCCTCCTTCACTGACCTTGGTGTCTGTAGGGTTGCTTCTCTTACATTTTTTTCTCACTCCTCTTTCTCCCAGCTGCTGTTGTACAGTGTTTTTTTACCCTTTCTAAAATATGTTATCATAGAGGCACTACCAATGTTGCTGATTGGCTCGGCTTTGGACAGCAACTGTAACTAGCTCTGTCCGGCATGGGGGCAGCTCCTGATCAGATACAGTACTATTAATTGAGGAAATGTGGCCTCAAGTATGCCTGCTCATATTTTTTAACTGTTGTCTATAGTATCTGTAGGTAAAAATGTTTCCTTTTTTACAGATGACATCTATTTTGGGGCAGAAAATCAACAGTTAATGAGTTTGACCTATAGGTGTTTTTCATTGAAAGCCAATATACCAATCCCATGATTTCATTAAAAATACAGAGTAAAACTTCACTTGAAGTGTTAAAAACTGGCACAGGCAGACTACAGCCTAGGAGGTATTTACATGACATTTTGACAGTCATTTCAAGAACCAAGCTAAAGGCCTTAACTGAGCAGCCATTGCCTAAGTACTGATAGAAATCACTTGGAATCTCTGGGCTGAACAGAACAAAAAACTGCAATCAAATCTCATATTTCAGGTAGCAATCTGATCACACAGAGGGATCAAAAGAAGATACTCTCCAACCACAGACAAACAACATGAAAATATTTTTAGCTTTACAACTAAGTCAGTGTTTTGTTTGGGATCAATATGCAAACGAGTATTTGTGATGTGTACATTTACTTCTGATTTGTCAAAGCTCAGTTAAAGCTTTGAATTTCTGGGAAAACCCAGATGTCCTAATTCTGGGTTTTGTGTTTTCATTAAAGGCCTTACTTTCTATTTTTCTGTGTGTACTGAGATGTGGTCTCCCAGGGAACACTGGAAAAGCATCACTGCAGACAAATTCCTTTAGTACTGGTACAATTCTTATCTATATTCTTATCTATACAAAACTTCCTCTTGTTTAGAAAGCTCTGAATGTACCATTTGGTACAAATGACTCTTCAGTTACTTTTTTTTTTTGTGGGAGCGTGTTTCACATACCTCCAATCTTGGCATTAAAGGCAATTCCTACTGTGCAGTTTGAGTTGTTTGCAGTGGCTGCCACTTCTCCAGCACAATGGGTTCCATGCCTGCAGTCAGACAAACATTTTTTTTCAAGTAAGCAAGATAATCCACCAGCTCAGTTTGGTTTTAAAGGCATTGACTTTGCTCATACTCAAGTGCTAAAATCACAATTACCCATGATATCTTGCACTATGTACCTCTCCATAGCAAATTAATCCCCTTGTTAAACATTTTAACATTATTGTAATAACCATCTTCTTAAACTCTTCATGACAGCCTTTCTAGCCATTGGAAACATACAGAGTATGTAACAAAGATATACTAAGATGGTACATAATCCACAGCAGCAGAAAGAAGTCTGGGACACCAATTCTTGATTTTGAAACAATATTTACATTATGGAAATAATTTTTGTCCTCCATTCTCCCACAAGCACTCACTGACAAATATGTTGCTAGCATGTGCCTCTCTGTACAACCTCCAGTGAGCATTCTCATTAGGTAGAGCATGTGCCCCATTCTTCTGTGAGGAAGCTGAGACTCTGCCTATGCCCACATAGCTATTCATAGGCATACCTAAGAGTGGATATAAGCCAGATAGGCTCAAAACTGTTTTCTAAGTATATCCCAGTCATGCCTTGGGCCAAACTTGCAAGCCTTCTGCCTTTCCAGGGTGTCCTGGTTTCACCTGGGATAGAGTTAGCTTTCTTTCTAGTAGCTGGTATAGTGCAGTGTTTTCGATTTAGTATGAGAATAATGTTGATAACAGACTAATGTTTTAGTTGTTGCCAAGTACTGCTTATGCTAGGTCGAGGACTTTTCAGCTTCCCATGCTCTGCCAGGTGCACAAGAAGCTGAGAAGGGAGGGGGCACAGCCAAGACAGCTGACCCAAACTGACCAAAGGGATATTCCATACCATATGATGTCATGACCAGTATATTAACTGAGGGGAGTTGCCCCACACAATGATGTCATCAATGTATTGAAGGTGTTCTGGAGCTCCGACTTATTCCAAAGCATTATGGATCAGTCCATGGAAAATGGTAGGGCTGTGTTTCCACCCCTGGGGCAGTCGATTCCAGGTGTACTGGACACCCCTCCATGTGAAAGCAAACTGTGGCCTGCACTCTGCTGCCAGAGGGATTGAGAAGAATGCATTAGCGATATCAATTGTGGCATACCACTTGGCTGCCTTTGACTCCAGTTCGTACTGAAGTTCCAGCATGTCTGACACAGCAGCACTCAACGGTGGAGTGACTTCGTTCACGCCATGATAGTCTACTGCTAGCCTCCACTCTCCGTTCGGTTTCCACACTAGCCATATGGGACTGTTAAAGGGTGAGTGGGTTTTACTGATGACTCCTTGGCTCTCCAGTCAAAGAAAGAGCCCATGGATGGGGATCAGAGAGTCTCAGTTTGGTGCGATATTGCCACCAGTGCGCTGTTGTGGTGGCAATCGGCACCTGTTGTTCTTTGACCTTCAGCAACCCCACAACAGAAGGGTCCTTCGAGAGGCAAGGCAAGGTAGACAACTGTTTAATTCTCTCCGTCTCCAAGGCAGATACTCCAAAAACCCACCTGTACCCTTTTGGGTCCTTGAAACACCTTCTCCTCAGGTAGTCTACGCCAAGGATGCATGGAGCCTCTGGGCCAGTCACAATGGGGTGCTTTTGCCACTCATTCTCAGTTAGGCTCACTTCGGCCTCCAATACAGTTAGTTCTTGGGATCCCCCTGTCTCTCTAGCAATGCTAATGGGTTCTGCCCCTGTCATGGTTTTAGCTGGGATAGAGTTAATTTTCTTCACTCTAGCTGGTATAGTGCTGTGCTTTGAAATTAGCATGGAAAAAAAAACAACTGTTGAGATAACACACAGATGTTTTGGCTGTTGCTGGGTAGCGTTTGTACTAGTCAAGGACATGTCTAGCCTCCCATGCTCTGCTGGGTGCACAAGAAGCTGGGAGGGGAGGGGGCACAGCTAAGAGAGCGGATTCAAACTGACCAAAGGGATATTCCATATCATGTAACGTCATGCCCAGTATGCTACCTGGGAGGGGCTGGCCGGGGGAGGGGGCGCAATTGCGGCTCGGGGACGGGCAGCGTCGGTCGGCAGGTGGTGAGCGGTTGTATCGTTTATGTTTCCGTGTTTTTTTTTTCCTGTTTTCCCTTTCCCTTCCTTTTCCCTTTTATTATATTAACATTATTGTCATTATTATCATAATCATTTATCATTATCATTTTATTGTAATCATTAAACTGTGCTTATCTCAACCCACAAGTTCTTTTGCTCCTCTGATTCTCTTCCCCATCCCACAGGGGTGGGGGGGGTGAGCGAGTGGCTGCGTGGTGTTCAGTTGCCAGCTGAGGCTGAACCACGACAGCCCCGTCACAATTTGATGGCATTAAGGTGCACTGTAGTCAGGGCCCCCCTAGTCCTGATCATAGTATTCATCACTCACTTCCTGTAAATATGAATCACAAGTTTATTAAGATCATACAGAAAATCTCCTACTCCTCTGTCTGGGGACTTGCTCACTGGAAACTGGAGCAGCAGCTCTCCTAGAGAAACTCCCCTGAGTGATTGTTCTCTCTTGCAGCTCACGTACCCGTGCCTCTAGGGCTGAGGTAGGTTTTCCATCCCACTTCTTCATGTCCTCTCCGTGATCATGCAGGTAAAACCATAGGGTGCCCCGTCGTGTGTATCCCTTCTCTTGAGCAAAGGGACACTTACTCCTAATGTCTGAGATACTTTTCCATACTGGTGGGGAGTAGGACATATCTTCTTTGAGTTGCTGGGGCTCTCGGGATAGTTTCTCAACAGCAGAGACGAGCGAGGAAGAGAGCTTCGCTTCATATTCCCAGAGTTTATCAATCAACTCCACCACCATTGGTGTCTCGTCATCTTTCCAGGACATTACTGCCAATGAGTTTGCATATGAGGATGGTGCGCTCCGTACAAACTTCCGCCACATGGGTCGTGTGCACTCGGCTTCATCTGGATCTTTGGAGGACCGTTGATCGCCCAGGACACCATAGATCATCTCAAGCATGGCTAATTCCCATAGATGCTGAATGCCTTTCTCCATGGTCATTCCATTTTCCTAGGCGAAATACAATATCTTCTTTGAAGGGATACCTCTCTCTCACTGCAGACAGGAGCCGCCTCCAGAGGCTGAGGGCTTGTGTTCCTTTTCCAATTGCTTTATCAATGCCCCCTTCCCTAGAGAGGGATCCCAGTTGTTTGGCTTCCTTCCCCTGTAATTCCAGGCTACTGGCCCCATTATCCCAGCATTGGAGCAGCCAGGTGACAATGTGCTCACCTGAACGACGCCTGAAATCTTTCCGTATATTCCATAACTCACTCAAGGATAGGGATCGGGTAGTTTCTGTTTCTTGTACAAGTTCTTCCTCTTCCTCCTCCCCTTCTTGTGATGGCCCTGGTTCCTCATAATCTCTTTCTAAATGAGTTGACCTTCTCTTCCATGATTTCTTCTTTCATATAGGGGCAACTGATACTGGCACAGGTTGGTGCTCTAGTTTAGCTGCACCGCTTGTCACTGGGGTTTGAGTAGCTGCAGTGCCTGTCGTGGGGGTTTGGGTGGCCGCAGTGCTTGTCACTGGGGTTTGAGTATCTGCAGTGTCTGTCGTGGGCGTTTGGGTGGCCGCAGTCCTCGTCACTGGGGTTGGAGTAGCTGCAGTATCTGTCATGGGGGTTTGAGTGGCCGCAGTACTTGTTGCTTTCCTTGTCTTTGTCTTTTTAAATCCAGCGACCTTCTCTTCCCCTTGGGGGTACTGAATAGTGTTAATAGGGCTCGATAGGCATGAGCCAGGTCCCAGCACGGTGCAGTGATTTGTATCTCTCTGGAATTGCCAGGGTGACAACATACTTCCTCCAAATATTCTACTCATTTTTCACGATTCTGCACTTGTTCAGGGGTGAAGTCCCACATCACAGGGGGTGCCCACCGTCTTGGGCATTTGCACATACTATCCCACATACCCTGCCACGCATAGCTATCGAGCCTTGGGGCAGATCTCTGGATTACATTCTTAACTTGCTTATTAACCTTAGACAGAACTGAAATGGTCTGCCAAAGCAATATCAACAGATGTATCTTCCCAAGGATGTTCAAGATACTGACATTATATAAGATGGTAGCTAAGGCGCCATTCTGTATTTCCTCCATAAAAAACCTCTCAGAGGAGGAGGTATAATTGCTAATTGTCTCCATGAGGTGGTACCTGAAGAACAGTAATGGCTTCCATGCAAGACCTAAATAACCTATAACAGTCAAGGCCAGTGTTTTAATAACAAGTCTCCTAGGCAAAACATCTCTAATCACTGCAGAGCACAGCAAACTGAAAAAACCAACAGCAAGCTTTAACATGTACTTTACAATTGGCATGGTAAAGACTGGACAAACTAATACGGAGAGCAGATGAATCAATGCTGTGAACAGCAACTGGTATTATCTCAAACCCTTCGCGCCCCACATTGGGCGCCAAAAATGGACTGTCGTGGTTCAGCCTCAGACAGCAACTCAACACCACGCAACCGCTCGCTCACTCCCCCCCACCCCTCTGGGATGGGAAGGAGAATTGGACGAGCAAGAGAACTTGTGGGTTGAGATAAGCACAATTTAATGATTACAATAAAATAATAACAATAATGATTATGATAATAATGACTATAATGTTAATATAATAAAATGGAAAAGGAAGGGAAAGGGAAAAAAAAGGGAAAAAAACCACAGAAACACGAACGATACAACTGCTCACCACCCGCCGACCGACGCTGCCCGGCCCCAAGCCGCGAATGCTTCCTCCCTCCCCCAGCCAGGTCCTCCCAGTTAACATACTGGGCATGACGTTACATGATATGGAATATCCCTTTGGTCAGTTTGAATCCGCTCTCTTAGCTCCCGGCTTCTTGTGCACCCAGCAGAGCATGGGACGCTAGAAATGTCCTTGACTAGTACAAACGCTACCCAGCAACAGCCAAAACATCTGTGTGTTATCTCAACATTTTTTTCCATGCTAAGTTCAAAGCACAGCACTATACCAGCTAGAGTGAAGAAAATTAACTCTATCCCAGCTAAAACTATGACATTATTAAACTGGTCTTATCTCAACCCATGAGTTTTCTTACTTTTGCCCTTCTGATTCTCTCACCCATCCCACTGGGATGGGGGGTGTGAGTGATTGGCTTTGTGGTGCTTAGTTGCAGACTGGAGCTAAACTATAACACAGGGGCAGAAAAACTAGTTGAAGTACCCTCCTCATGGGATCTACGCTGCACCTGGAAGCAGATCTGGGCTGTAAGGGTATAATCTTCCGAAGGAGCTGAAAGAGAACACCAAATCTCTGGGGTTTGCTCACCCCCTTGCCCACTGTGTAATGCTCTTCATGATTTTTGCTTGTCAATATAGGTTTCATGGAGAGTTCTCCACCAGTACGTTTTGTCCTCATCATTATGCAGTTAACCAAGGCCATCACAGAAATGTGATAAAATTAATTTGGAGTGAATGGGGAACTTCAGAGTGTGTGTGCAGAGAGATATGGAGTTTCAGACCAGACAATTAAAGACATGGGGAGTTGATGAGATCGAGATAGAAAGATAATGTAGGGCTTAGGTAGCCACAGATAAAGAAGTTTAAAAAGTCAGGGCAAAAAATAGAAAATAACATGGTGTTATGATTAATTTAGCCTTCAAAGGAATTTTAATCAAAGTATACAATTTATTGAATAGAGACAAGCAAGCAGCGCTGGATGCACGGGGGATCCTTCCGCCTAACGTGCATACCGTCATACGATACTACAGGGTTTATATTCAGTTACTTAATTAATAACAATTAGTAAAAACACGCCTAAGTTTACACTCTTTGGTCAGTGATAAGCATTCCACTTGCCGTTGGTCAGCCGTATTTAAATTAGCCACGCTTGCCATGTAGATGAGCACGCATGCTCTTTACAGGTGTGGGGGGGCAAGTCTTTTTGGTCCTGAATTGGGTCGGTGGTCGCAATCTCCCCCTGCCGGAATTACCTTTCCCCCAGTTTTCATGCTTCAGCGCCTCCTGAGCCAAGAAGTTCCCTGTTATCACTGCTGGCTGATTTGTGGCCTTCCCTTATCTTCTTTCTCTCCTTTGTAGCAAGATGTTTCCACTGTTAGTCCTTGAAGTTACTGAGTTGTATCCTTTTAGGAGGCCTCTTGACAGTGAAGCATTCATTGCTAATGCCGTCTTGTCTGGCCTAAGCATTATTTATTATCTTGTTAAAATTCTCAGATGTTAGTTTCTACTCCTAACTAAAATTCTTTCTTAACAATTAACTACACAAATTGTCAATCAACATCCCAACCATTAAGACAGTTAACAATTCAATTGAACACTGAACGGCCTCTCCGTTATACAAGCACAAACAGAACGGTCAAATGCTAGAGGGTCACACTTCACCGTGTGACTCTAGCATTGTTCCATATTGACACGAATCAGACGAACACATTTTACAATCCCTCATCTTTTCTTTTTATGGCATTGATTCGTGTTTTTGTTTCCAATCTAGTCAATACTTGCTGAATTGGTATCAATTTTGGGTCTTCTTTTGTCTTTATTATCATCAAGGAATGAGTTTTCTTTTTCCTTGTTTCTGGATCAACAGGTATTGCAGTTATCTGCATTCCTTGTATAACCGAGTGTATTAGTCTAGTAAAACAGGGTATTAAACATGGAATTACTAACAGTCCTCCACATATCCCCAGTACAGCTATTCCAATTTTAGTAAGCCAATTACCATCCATAAAGTTCCACCCTAATTCTCCTAGATTGATTCCATTCCAAGTTTGAACTGGGACGTGTGCGATTTTCTTAATTTCTTTTACAAGTTCATTTACAGCTTTTCCTTCATCATCTATTTCTAGACAACAGTTACTAAGGTTAAATTTTCCACACACTCCTCCTTCTTGTGCTAGCAAATGATCCAAAGCTAAGCGGTTTTGATACAAAGCAGTTCTCATTTTGGTGTTCTGTTTTGCAATTAATCCAAGTGCATCTCCAGTCTTATTTACAACTATTTCTACCACAGCCTGTAATCTAATTATTCTATTTAACATATATATATTGGGGTCCTGTAGCCCCAAGATCCATCTTCTGCCCATGTAGCTGGATCATAATAAGCAATAATCCTCTCCGGAGGCCATTCATTATCTTTCCAATTTCCAATTTGTGTTACATTCAGTGACTTCGCAATGTTTTCAGCAAGATTTACAAATAGATTTTTAGCAACTGTGGGAATTTCATATTTTACCCCTGTTTCTATTTCATGATAAAATGCTATAACCTTACTTGTTCCAATTAGTCTTCCTACTTCCGAATTTGTTTTCATTTCTACCCAATATTGGTAAGGGAGTTCTTTTGGATCATAGCATACGGTCCTGTTACCTTCTCTGCATAAAGCATACTGGGTCAGATTATGAATGCAGCTTCCTATTTCCTGGCCTTTACAGTCGTAGACAGTATGATATACCAAAGCTTGGGAACTTATCCGTCCCCTTCTAGTGGTTATCACACATTGACTGCAGTTGTTTGTCACAGCCAGGGTTAAGGAACTCACCCCAAGCAGGACTAGAAGAGGTCCGGTAAGGGCCATAGTGATTGGCGGTCACGGCCCAAAGGGGTTGCAGCCCTTGGCAGACCTTTTCAAACCACAGCACCAGTTCCCTATCCGGTCTTGCCCTCTTCCATAATCTTAAGGGGTGTCCTTTCCTGAGTTACCTCAATGTATTTAAGGATTCGTATGCTATGTCTGAAAGAAATCCAGGGTATACCATGGATAGCCTATTGCTATTCCCAGGAACCAATATTTAACTGATCCTTGTTATTGACATATTGTCTCCCCTAATGGGTATTCATTTAGGAGCTTCTCCGTTTACCAATTCTACAGGAGTAGTCACAATAAAATTCCCACAGCAACTTAGCTTATGTTCCTTGACGATGTCCTCATCAGGTTCTTCTGATGGTTAGCTTAGTTTCTCCGGGTTCAGATGTGACTGTCCACTCCTTCACTGGACCTTTCACTCGCGACACATGTGTCCACCCTTTTTCAGCAGTTCTCACAGCCGTTTCTGTAGTTAATAAAACAAGGAAAGGTCCTTCCCAAAGGGGAGATAAGTTTCTTTCTTTCCATGTTTTTATTAGAACCTTATCTCCTGGTTCTAACTGATGAATTGCAAATCCTAAAGGTGGTGTCTGGGCCACCATCCCAATCTCCCTTAACTCTTTTAATCTTTTTCCAATGGTAATTATATATTTTTGGATACTATGGTCTTCAATTATATTATTCCCCAAAGGCATCCCTTGAAAGTAGGGCATGCCATATAACATCTCATATGGTGATAATCCAGTCTCACTGTATGGTTTAGTTCTTATATTTAACAGTGCCAATGGTAAGCATTTCGTCCAAGGCAATTGTGTCTCAATCATTAATTTAGCCAATTGTTGTTTTATTGTTTGATTCATTCTTTCTACTTTCCCCGAACTTTGTGGGTGCCATGGAGTGTGGTATTCCCACTGAATGCCTAAAGATTGACATAATAGTTTTATTATTCTGGAAGTAAAGTGTGTGCCCTGGTCAGAATCAATGTACTGGATTATCCCATATCTAGGTATCAAATGTTCCAATAAAATTTTTACCACCATCTGTGCTGTAGCCCGTGCTACAGGGTAAGCCTCTACCCATTGTGTCAAATGATCTACTATTACCAATAAATATTTTATTCTCCCTACTTTAGGTAGTTCAGTAAAATCTATTTGTACTTTCTCGAAAGGTCTGTAAGCTGTTTTTCTCCCTCCTATTGCTACTTGTCGAAACACTTTCTTATTTACCTTTTGACAAGTTAAGCATCCTTGTGTAATCTGCTTTGCTATTTCAAAAATCCCAATACAGCCAAATTGTTTAAGGAAATGATCACTTAACGCCTTTGTACCCCAATGTGTTTGCGCATGCAAACGTTCCAATATTTGTCTGGCATAGGCTTTCGGCAGAATTTCTCTCCGGTCAGGCAATATCCATTTTCCTTGTTCTAACTTAGCCCCTATTTTTTCCATTTTTATCTTTTCTTCAGGGGTAAACTTCTTCTCTTTCTCCTCCTGTGTTTTTTTGCTGATGTCCTCCTGTGTTTGTACTACATTAATTTTAGCGGCCCTAGTTCTCAGGGCTGCTTCCTGGGCCTCTTTATCCGCTAAATTATTCCCTCGAGTTCGGTAATCTAATCCTTTTTGGTGTCCTCTCACATGTACCACTGCTATTTCCTTTGGTTCTCTTAATGCTTTTAAAATTTTTACTATTAATTCTTGATGTATTAGATTTCTCCCGTGAGTATTAATTAAACCTCTTTCTTCCCAAATTTTCCCAAAAGTATGGACTACCCCATATGCGTATTTAGAATCTGTAAATATAGTCCCGCTTTTGCCTTTTAATAATTCCAGGGCCTTACAGAGGGCATACAGCTCACAAGCTTGAGCTGACCATGATGGACTCAGGGGTCCTGACTCCACAAGTTCTAGGTCCTTATTAATTATTGCATATCCTGATTTTCTTTTCCCTTCCACCACTCGGGAGGAACCATCTATAAATAGTACCTCCCCATCTTCCAACTCAGTATCCCTTAAATCTGGCCTCACCTTAGTCTGGGTCTCAATTACCTCTAAACAATTATGTTGTAATTCCTTCTCTGATGACTCTCCAAACAAAAATTGTGCTGGATTCTGGGCAGAAGTCACCCTCAATTCTAAATCAGGGGAGTCTACTAGTATTGCTTCATACTTTAGGATCCGGCTGTCTGTTAACCATTTTTCTGCCTTCTGCTGTAAAATATTTCTGACATTGTGTGGGGTATACACCTTTAAAGGAGCACTAAAAGTAATTTTTCGAACTTCCTCTATTAATAAGGCTGTGGCAACCAGAGCTTGGAGGCAAGCAGGCCATCCTCTGCT
Organism: Phalacrocorax carbo; assembly: GCF_963921805.1. Taxonomy (NCBI): domain Eukaryota; kingdom Metazoa; phylum Chordata; class Aves; order Suliformes; family Phalacrocoracidae; genus Phalacrocorax; species Phalacrocorax carbo. The sequence continues at coordinate 1,277,141 of NW_026990253.1, read as the reverse complement.
TACTGGATCAAGCAACTTAGAGCAATACCCCACAGGTTTTTTGATTCCTGCCCAGTCCTGAGTAAGAACTCCATATGCTGTCTGGTTTGATGTATTTACAAAAAGATAGAAAGGTTTTTCTAAATCTGGGAGGCTCAATACAGGTGCTTGTATTAATGTCTTTTTTATTTCCTCAAATCTCTGGTCATCTTCTATGTACCACTTGAGTTGGTTATTAGTTAATTTCTCATATAGGAATTTTACCTTTTCACTATAATTTTCAAGCCACGGTCTACAGTATCCTAATAATCCCAATATTTGTCGAATTTCCTTTTTAGTTTGTGGGGGTCTCAAGGATAGAATCCCAGATATCCTATCAGGATCTAGCTTCTTCCTTCCTTTACTCAGCCAATGTCCTAAGTATTTTACTTCCTGTTCCACAAACTGTAGCTTTGATCGGGACACCTTCAATCCCTTCTCCCCCAGAAAATTTAACAATTTAATGGTGGCCTCTCGGGTCCCCTCTTCAGTTTCTCCTGCTACTAATAAATCATCCACATATTGTAATAATTTTACCTCCTTGGGTAATGTAAAATCTTGTAAGATTTTCTCTAAAGTTTGTCCAAATAGATTTGGTGACTCTGTAAACCCCTGTGGTAGCACAGTCCATCTTAATTGTTGTTTTCGTCCTGTTTCGGGGTCCTCCCACTCAAAGGCAAAATAATTTCTGGATTCCTCATCCAGAGGACAGGCCCAAAAAGCATCCTTTAAATCTATTACACTATACCAAGTATATCTAGGAGAAATATGACTCAGTAAAGTGTAAGGATTTGCCACCACAGGGAACTTAGTGATCGTTCGCTGATTTACAGCTCTTAAATCCTGTACCATTCTGTATGAGCCATCCGGCTTCTTTACAGGGAGGATGGGTGTATTATGGGGTGACATACATGGTTCCAAAGTTCCTTTTTCCAGAAGTCTGTCAACTACAGGTTTTAATCCTTTTCGGCCCTCCCTGGGTATAGGATATTGCTTGATTCTAATTGGGCGATAAGGATCTATAATTTGAACACTTATGGGGTCCATTTCTATCTTTCCAATTTCCCCTTCTTTATACCACACTGAGGGGTTAACAGCTTCTTCGTCTTTTTGTGTTAAAGTGTATAATTTAATCTGCAATTTATCTCCTTTACTCTGAATGCCCAAATTTAACTTCAAAATCAAATCCCTTCCTAATAAATTGTACTCTGCTTCAGGGAGCAAAAGTAAATCATTAAGGCAAATTTTCTTTTCTGTCTCTATTTCTACATCTTTCAAAATTGGTACTTTAAAAGGTTCTCCTTTTGCCCCAACTACAGACATATAGCTCTTCCCTTTTTCTATTCCTTTTGGAAGTTTTTGAATGGTTGATTTCTCAGCTCCTGTATCTACTAAAAATAAAACTTCCTCTTTATGGGGACCAATTAATAATTTTATCAAGGGCTCTGTTGATGTTGGAGTCCCCAGAAGATATAGCCCCTGACACCCCTATTCTTCTTTAAACATTCTCTCATCTTGTTCCCGTTTTCGGCAGTTCTTCTGAACGTGTCCTCTCTTGTTACAGTAGTAACAGACGGGAGTTGTAAATCTCTCTCGGTAAGGTTGTCGCGGGGGTGTCTGCTCTATTTTTTTTTCCCTTTTCTCTCCAGACGGAGTCTTATTTTTCTGACTTTCTCTTACTGCTGCTACAAAAATTTTTGCTTTTGCTTTCTGTTTTTCTTCATCCCTTCTAACATAAACTTTTTGGGCTTCTCTAAGTAACTCCTCTAATCCTCTTTCTTGCCAGTCTTCCAGCTTTTCTAATTTCCTTCTTATATCCCCCCAAGATTTAGCTACGAATTGTGTTCTAAGGATTGCGGTCCCAGCCACTGTATTCGGATCAATTCCAGAATACATTTGTAAGCTTTTCCTCAACCTCTCCAACCATTCTGTTGGAGATTCTTCTTTTCCTTGTTGTTCATTAAATGCTTTATTAATGTTTTGCCCTCGGGGAACCGCTTCCCTTATTCCCTGTATGATTAACGTTCTCAAATCCCTCATATTCTGTCTTCCTTGAGGTTGTTGATGATCCCATTGGGGATCCACATTTGGCCATTTCTGATCTCCCGGGAGCCCTGCTTGATTCTGTCTTTCCCAAATCCTTATTCCAACTTGTCTAATCATTCCCCTTTCTTCAGCAGTAAATAGGATTCCTAAAATGGACTGTATTTCTTCCCAGGTATAAGTATTGGGGCCTAGGAATTGATCTAGTTTTTCAGATACTCCGAGGGGATCATCTAATAGGGTCCCCATTTCTTTCTTAAAGTTTCTTACATCTGTGGTATTTAATGGGACTGCCACAAACCCGATGCCTCCCTGATTGCCTCCGAGGGGTACCTCTCGTAAGGGATATAGACAAGCCCCCTCAGATACGGCAGTCCTACTTCTCGTACATGCAGCCGGTGGTTTATCTAATTCCGGTGCTGTTGGTGGGGGAGGCAGGGATAACGGTGGGACTGGTGGAGATACTACGGCCACTGGAGGGGAAGCCGCTGCCAGAGGTGAATTATTAGGATATGGGGGCGGCAGGTTATCCAGTGGTTCCCATTTATCATCTTTTTCCCTTCCTTTTTCATTTTTATCTCCTTCTTCTTCCTCAAAGTTTTCATCTCTTTTCTTTAATGTAAGTATTGAGGCTGGAAAAGGACGTGAAGTCCTGATCCATAATTCTGCATATTCACTTTCCTCCTGACTAAAAGGTTCCTTTGAATTAACATATATATTCAAGGCCTGGCAAATCCAGTCTTCAAAAGATCCAAAAACAGGCCAAAAGACAAGTGGTCTTAAAGGTTTCTTCGGCCATTCAACCATACAATATTGAACCAATTTTAATTTACTTTTTCCTTTTCTGGGGCCCCTTTCATTCCAATTTCTAATCATTATTCCCAATGGACTTTCTGATGGTATGTCTGGTAATTTGCTCCCTTTCTTCTGGTCCTGGGTCCTCGAATTTGTCTGACCCATCTAGGAATTTTACTGTGGCAATTCCTACAGCCCTTGGTTACCGGTAAGAGTGTCTTGCAGGGGGTTTAGGACCTATCACCCACCCACGAATCCTATAGGAATCGCTTCGGTCCTTCACCGGCCAAGTCCCTCGCGGGAGATTGGAACCGCGGTTAGAAGACCTCCACAATCACTTCAGAACTAGGTTCTGTCTCAGTCACACTCTTACACACACAGGCAACCGAATCCCACCCAACCAAACGGTATACAACCTAAATCCTTACGACTCCGTCGTCTTCGTTTGGATCTTCGCGCGCAGAATTACGGGCAAAACAAACTGCTGCAGCCGGCAAGGGAGCTTATAAAAATTAAATTCCTTGCTTGTCCCTGTTCGGGTTCAGGATGGCGTTAGCCCTGACCCAACCTGACCAGGAGCCACCAAATGGTGGGGCGCCCCTCCTAGATCAAGTCAGAATTCAGGAACAAAGACCATCCCGGACGAGCCCCCAATTGTTATGATTAATTTAGCCTTCAAAGGAATTTTAATCAAAGTATACAATTTATTGAATAGAGACAAGCAAGCAGCGCTGGATGCACGGGGGATCCTTCCGCCTAACGTGCATACCGTCATACGATACTACAGGGTTTATATTCAGTTACTTAATTAATAACAATTAGTAAAAACACGCCTAAGTTTACACTCTTTGGTCAGTGATAAGCATTCCACTTGCCGTTGGTCAGCCGTATTTAAATTAGCCACGCTTGCCATGTAGATGAGCACGCATGCTCTTTACAGGTGTGGGGGGGCAAGTCTTTTTGGTCCTGAATTGGGTCGGTGGTCGCAATCTCCCCCTGCCGGAATTACCTTTCCCCCAGTTTTCATGCTTCAGCGCCTCCTGAGCCAAGAAGTTCCCTGTTATCACTGCTGGCTGATTTGTGGCCTTCCCTTATCTTCTTTCTCTCCTTTGTAGCAAGATGTTTCCACTGTTAGTCCTTGAAGTTACTGAGTTGTATCCTTTTAGGAGGCCTCTTGACAGTGAAGCATTCATTGCTAATGCCGTCTTGTCTGGCCTAAGCATTATTTATTATCTTGTTAAAATTCTCAGATGTTAGTTTCTACTCCTAACTAAAATTCTTTCTTAACAATTAACTACACAAATTGTCAATCAACATCCCAACCATTAAGACAGTTAACAATTCAATTGAACACTGAACGGCCTCTCCGTTATACAAGCACAAACAGAACGGTCAAATGCTAGAGGGTCACACTTCACCGTGTGACTCTAGCATTGTTCCATATTGACACGAATCAGACGAACACATTTTACAATGGCAAGCACTTCAGAGGAGGCTAAGTGAGGTCAGTTGTGTATTCAGGCACAACTTGGTGGTTGAAAGACTTCTTACTTGGACATCTGGAAAACAGGGGTGTTTCTGAATTAAGGTTGAAGCCTATGTTACAACCAAGAATCACAGTTGCTTTCTCTTGCTACAGCCTGCTTTGAGAAGAGTCACTCCTTAGTTCCATATCATAAGAGAGTTTTTTCCCTGGAATCTTTTGAGACATTTAGCTGAAAAACACTAAGACAGCTAGTTTGCAATGGATTAATATAAAACAGCAACTAGATAAGACTAGGAAACATAAAAGATCAAAGAAAGATAAAAAGCATTAAAAGCGATTGATTAATGCTAACTTGCTATAATTTCAAAGGATGTCTTTCAATTTATAAGGTAAATTAGAAATATATTCTATGAAAAAAGTGTAATTTTTACTCACAAGACCAGCTGATTAAACCTAAAGCTGGATCATGGTATCACAATTATGTGTATATCTTCTCAAATTGTTTCTTATTAACCTGTTCATAATTAATCAAGTGCTTACCAGACTTGATCAGAGAATTTTTCAAGACTTAATTTGAAGGGTTTTTTTCATATAAAGCCTATTTTTCAAGTCTAATTTTCTTCACTTGAAGAAAGCCAATCTAACAGAAATTCATCAGGTGACATCTTATCTTATTATAGAATTATTTTGAAAAGCCTGGAATAAATCATTCAGGAATCAGAGATGAAAAAGAGTTTTAAAAAGATCCCTGTTTGTTTTCAAGCTTTTTCAAATAATCTTCTTGTTCCCTGTTTGCTTGAAACAGTGCCTTTAAAAATTTAGTTATATATATAGGAAAATGCCTCTTTAGAATTATTTAGAAGACAGAAACATAGAATCACTGAGGTTAAAAGGGAACTTTTGAGATCATCTAGTCCACCCCTCCTGTTCAAACAGGGTCAGCTAGAGCAGCTTGCACAGGACTGGGTCCAGACGGCCTTTGAATATCTCCACAGATGGAGACTTCACAAGCCCTCTGGGCAACCTGCCCTAGTGTTGGACCAGCCTCACAGTAAAAAAGTTTTTTCTTGTGTTCAGATGGAATTTTGTGGGTTTTATTTTGTGCCCATTGCCTCTTGTCCTGGGAGTGGGCACTATGAGAAGAGTCTGGCTCCCTCATGTTTGTTCCCTCCCATCAGGTATTTATACACATTGATAAAATCCCCCTGAGCCTTGTCTTCTCCAGGCTGAAGAGTCCCAACTCTCCCAACCTCTCCTCATATGAAAGATTCTCCTTAATCATCTTTGCAGCTCTGACACATGGTTCCCAAACTTCCCTTTTTCTCATTATGATTTTGTTAGGTCTCACATATAAGTTTATAGGTGTTATCTCTCAAACCACAGATGACTATACTCTTAAAAATATATATATGTAATATATCCACACACATCATATTGGTGCATATATTTTATTAAGAAATCACCACCTGCTTTGTGAAATGCATGTGGCCAGACACAGCTTCCCAGAGAGAGGCTGTGTTGGGATGAAACCTTTCCTGGGAACCAAGTTTGGAAAGAGCAGCAGAGGGAAGTGACTGGGAATGAATGAAGCTTTTTTCGGTAGAGAATGGGGAAAGATAAGAAATACGCGTAGAGAAAGAAGGCTGCCTGAAAAGGAGCAGAAACCACTTGAGTTTGTCTGTGGTTTACAGAGGAGTATATGAATGCCTGCCACTTTAACTACTCCACTGAGCACCATCAGAAGGGTTAATTTCCACTGGGTCACCAAACAGACCCCATTTGCAAAAGGTCCATGTAGCATTTGTACATAAGAAACAAAATGGCTGTGTGGTTGGCACAAGAGGGAGAGAGAAAGTGTAACTGCCCCTCTTGGCAGCAACCCATAGTAAAATGGGATTACATGTAACATGAAACTGCACCACAAATTCCAGCTGAAGTGGAAGTGACCAGTTAGAAGTAGCTGGGGCTTTAAAAGGCTGACATGGAGGTATTATTACATCTATTTATTGAATGAAAACACAGTGTGAAATTGCAGGTAAAATTCTGAAAGACAAAACCATATTCCAAGGAAAATTAGATTTCTGGACAGTTTTACATGTGTGTTAAATTAACATTTCTGAATATCTCACTAGTCTTCACATATTAAAAAATTATTTTAAATCACATTTTGAGTCCATTAATGGTATACATTTTTTTGTAAACAGATTTTTATCTTAGAGTCTTGCTTCTCTGCCAAGATTATTTTTAATTGCATTCCACATTTATAAGGGAAATGACAAAATTAAAAGTTGCTTTATTCATTTCAAGATCATATGTATAAAAATGCATTCTTTATAAGCAGCTTCCTCAATGCATGAATTAATCATATATGCAGCTCAATTTCTTTTAATGATCTGGGTCCATTAAGTAATACTTCAATTATGTTATAATAGGGGGTACAGCCAAGATAGCTGATCCAAAGTGACCAAAGGGATATTCCATATCATATGAAGTCATGCCCAGTATATTAACAAGGGGGAGTTGGCCAGGGGAGGCAGCAATTGTGGCTCGGGGACTGGAATCGTCAGTTGGTGGGTGGTGAGTGGTTGCATCACTTGTTGTTTTGGTTTCTTTTTCCTCCTCCCGAGGTTTCACCTCTCCCTCTCTCTCTCTCACGTGCTATTTTCCTTTTCACAACATTATTATTACTACTACTGTTTCGTTTTATTTATTAAACTGTTCTTATCTCAACCCACGAGTTTTCTTACTTTGGCCCTTCCGATTCTCTACCCCATCCCACTGGTGTGGGGGGAGTGAGCGAGTGGCTGTGTGGTGCTTAGTTGCTGACCGGGGCTAAACCATGACAGTGGGAAAGAGGGTGGGAGGGGACATAGCCAGGACAGCTGACCCAAAGTGACTTGTAGGGGAATAGACAGGGATCGTCGACCGGAAGATCATGGGATGTGACAGAAAGATAGACTCCTCCCCATAGGAGTGGCAGGAACAGGAAGCGCAAGAGCTATATAAGCGTGTGACGCAGCTAAATAAACGGACATTTTGTATCCATCATATTGATGTCTGTGCATCACTGTCCCCAGGGTGGGTAGAGCCCTGTGTCCCGGAGATATGCGGCCCAAGATAAGTTCTCCCGTAGAAGCGTACAGCAACAGTGACTAAAGGGATATTCCATTCCACATGACATCTGCTCAGCAATAAATGGTAAGAGAAAGGAGGAGGCGGGGGGCATTCGTTATTACAGCATTTGTCTTCTGGAGCAACCACCCGCCAACCGACGCTGCCGGTCCCCAAGCCATGATTGCTGCTTCCCTCCACCGGCCAGCTACTCCCAGTTAACATACTGAGCATGACGTTACATGATATGGAACATCCCTTTGGCCAGTTTGAATCTACTCTCTTAGCTGTGCCCCCTCCCCTCCCAGCTTCTTGTGCACCTGGCTGAGCATGGGAAGCTAGAAAAGTCCTTGACTAGTATAAGCACTACCTAGCAACAACTAAAACATTGGTGTGTTATCAACATTGTTTTCATACTAAGTCCAAAGCACGGCACTATGCCAGCTACAGTGAAGAAAATTAACTCTATCCCAGCTAAAAACCATGAAAGTATCCACCCCTTATTCCATATCATTTACATCATGCTCAGGTCCCATACTATCCAATGCAATTTCAATAACCCCTACCCACCTTCTCATCCTTAAATAGAACATAGAGATTTCATTTATCATTCCCCTAGTCTATGGACCACACCTGTAAAATGTCTGTGAAATGTCCATTGAGTTCATTTAGTCCATGACTATTGGGTTCCATCTATTGTATGATTCCTTCAGAGAGGTGGGGTGTGTGGTGTTGGATTGTTGCACGCTGAACTCAGTCCTTGTTCCATCACCGCTGCGCTTTGCTTGGTTCAATGAAAGTTCATTTTTTTATTAATTTGGGAGATTCCCACCATGATACTATTAATATGGCATATAGCAACCATAGTAGTGATGACATACAACATTATACAGCAATTAACAGCATACCATTCAGTTCATTGGCTGTTTTCACCCAAAATCAAATCCCCCTGAAGCACACATCAGGCTCCTCCATCCTCCTGCAACAGCCACCAAGTGCACCCAGGTCCTTGAGCAAAAGCAATCCCACAAATGGGTTTGCCTTTGCCTGAGGCAGGAAGAACCCAGACTGATTTCCAAATAATATTTCGTACATGCACTACAGGGACTCTATCCCCTTCCACAGTATGTAGGATTTCTGACTGGGCAGGGCCAACTCAATTGGCAGATCCCCTCGTGTTGACTAACCACGTGGCTTTTGCTAAATGTGTATCCCAGTGCTTGAATGTCCCACCCCACATTGCTCTCAGTGTAGTTTTTAACAGTCCATTGTGCCGTTCGATTTTCCAGAGGCTGGTGCGTGATAGGGGATGTGATACACCCACTCAATGCCATGCTCTTTGGCCCAGGTGTCTATGAGGTTATTTTGGAAATGAGTCCTGTTGTCTGACTCAATTCTCTCTGGGGTGCCATGTCACCAGAGGACTTGTTTTTCCAGGCCCAGGATAGGGTTCCGGGCAGTGGCATGGGGCACGGGATATGTTTCCAGCCAGCTGGTGGTTGCTTCCACGATTGTAAGCACATGGCGCTTGCCTTGGCAGGTTTGTGGGAGTGAGATATAGTCAACCTGCCAGGCCTCCCCATATTCATATTTCAGCCATCGTCCCCCATACCAGAGGCTTTACCCACTGCGCTTGCTTGTTTGCAGCGCATGTTTCACATTCGTGGAAGACCTGCACAATAACATCCATGGTCAAGTCCACCCCTCGATCACAAGCCCACCTGTATGTTACCCAAGGCCTACTGTGTGGACTCTCTCCTGTTTATTTATTCAAATGCCTGTTGTTGCTCAGGGCCCAATTTGAATTCATTCTTCTTCCGAGTCACTTAATATAGAGGGCTGACGATCAGACTGTAATTTGGAATATGCGTTCTCCAAAAATCCTTGTGTTTCCTTTTTGCTAGTTGGTGGAGACATGGCTGTTATTTTGTTGATCACATAAATTGGAATCTGACCATATCCATCTTGCCATTTGATTCCTAAGAACTGGATCTCTTCTGCAAGTCCCTTAGTATTACTTTGCTTTATGGCAAAACCGGCCTTCAGAAGGATTTGGACTATTTTCTTCCCTTTCTCAGAAACTTCTTCTGCTGTGTTGCCCCACACGATTATGTCATCAATGTGTTTGGGAGCTCCACCTTGTTCCAAAGCATTATGGATTAGTCCATGGCAAATGGTAGGGCTGTGTTTCCACCCCTGGGGCCATCAGTTCCAGGTGTACTGGACACCCCTCCCTGTGAAAGCAAACTGTGGCCTGCATTCTGCTGCCAGAGGGATTGAGAAGAATGGATTACCGATATCAGTTGTGGCATACCACTTGGCTGCCTTTGACTGCTGTTCGTATAGAACTGGTTATTCCATATCAGGTGACGTCATGCCCAGTATGGGAAGAGCTGGCCTGGGGAGGGAAGCAGTGTTGTGGTTTAGCCGGCAGCTCAGCCCCACACAGTCGCTCACTCACTCCCCCACCGGTAGATGGGGGAGAGAATCAGAAGGGTAACGCTCGTGGGTTGGGAAAAGAACAGTTTAATAATGAAAATTAAAAGAGACAACAACAGAAATGCAATGGAAAGGAGAACAACGAGGGGGGGAAGGGAGGGGGGAAGGGAGAGGGGAAGGGGAAGGGAGAGGGGAAGGGGAAGGGGAATGAACCACACGCGACGCAGCCGCCTGCCGACCCAACACCGCACAGCCCCCAAGCAGCAAACTGCCCCCCCTTAATATACTGGTCATGGTGTCACATGGTATGGAATGAACATGCCATTAGCCAGTCGGGGTCAGCCGCCCCCACCATGGCCCTGCCCCTCCCAGTCCCCTGTCATGCGGCAGAGCACAGGAAGCCGGAAAGGTAGCCGACCCCCCCATGGTGAGGAGAATTAACCCCTTCTCAGCCAAAACCAGCACAAGCAGTAATGGTGGCTTGGGGACTGGCAGCATCAGTTGGCAGGTGGTGAGCGGTTGTATCATTTGTGGTTTTATTTTTTTCCCTTTTATCCTTTTCCTTTTTATTATATTATCGTTATTGTTATTACTATAATAATAATAATCATTATTATTTTATTTTAATTATTAAACTGTTCTTATCTCAACCCACAAGTTGGAGGTTTTTTTGCTTTTGCTGTTCCGATTCTTTCCCCTGTCCCACAGGGGTGGGGGGAGTGAGCAAGCAGCTGCGTGGTGTTTAGTTGCAGACTGGCGCTGAACCACGACACATACTAAGTCCAAAGCACAGCACTATGCCACCTACAGTGAAGAAAATTAACTCTATCCCAGCTAAAACCATGAGAGCTTCTACAAAAATATTTTAGATTACAGCAGCGAATAATAACTGCATTTTAAATTATGACAGATTATGGTGGGATTTCTGTCTTTGCACAGGCCTTCTAGCTAGAGATTGTAATTAATTTCCACATGAGGAATATCTCAAATAACACTATCAGACCATTAAATTGTTGTCTTAAACTGAAAGCATTTCTTTTGTTCTGCCAAGTTATACCCACTGCTTTTACAAACCCCACTCTGTACAATCTGGCTACCTGAGAGGGATGGCAAGCCAAAAGATTCTTCATTTTTTGCATGCTCTATTGGCCTTTGGACAGTTGTAGATATTAATCTTGTTCCATAGCATCAATTCAGCTACTATGATCTATTTCAGGACCAGAATCATGAGTGTAGGTCATCAGCCTTTTAAAGTACTGGAAAAAATGAAGGTGTACATTGTTCTTGCTGACTTTTTATTACAGAAACAGATGTTGGAGTTTTACTGGCTGAAAAAATCAGCCAGTAAAAAGATAAAGATAGTAGGTCATCAGTCCTACTTTCCCCATCAAGTGCCACAATTGTAAAACAAAATGTACGTTCCAGAAATTACATATTTAATTGAATATGCCAAAACCAGTATCTAGAGAATGTGTGGAATAGGTGATGTGGAAGCAAAGTAGTTAAGGTCTCATAGGCCTTTGTAGGCCTCATTAGTTAAGAAACATTTGCAGCTAATGGTCTTGCAAGACCATGATAACGAGTAAATTATTTGTGAAGGGTTGTACTCCTAAGGCTTCCTTATCTGACTGTCTAGACCCTCCTTATCTGAGGAATTACATTTCTTGAATGAAATTTGTTATTTACCATATCCTGCTTGCCTGACACAGTTTGAAGAAGAAGGAGTAGAATCATAGAATCATTTAGGTTGGAAAAGACCTTTAAGATCAAGTCCAACCATTAACCTAGCACTGCCAAGTCCACCACTAAACCATGTCCCTAAGTACATCATCTACAGTCTTTTAAATACCTTCAGGGATGGTGACTCAACCACTTCCCTGGGAAGCCTGTTCCAGTGCTTGACAACACTTTCAGTGAAGAATTTTTTCCTAATATCCCATCTAAACCTTCCCTGATGCAACTTGAGGCCATTTCCTACCATCCTATCGCTTGTTACTTGGAATTACTTACCTCCTTTCAGGTAGTTGTAGAGAGCTATACGGTCTCCCCTGAGCCTCCTCTTCTCCAGACTAAACAACCCCAATTCACTCAGCTGCTCCTCATAAGACTTCTGCTCTAGACCCTTCACCAGCTTCACTGACCTTCTTTCAATGTGCTCCAGCACCTTAGTTTCTTTCTTGTACCGAGGGGCCCATAACTGAACACATATGCTGCTTTTTGCTGGGACAGAACTAATTTTCTTCACTGTAGCTGGTATAGTGCTGATGGCTCACTGATGTTTTAACTGTTGTTAAGTAGCGGCTAAGTGTCGCTAAGTAGCACCTATAGTAGTTAGGGACCTTTCCAGCTTCCCAGGGTCTACCGTGCAAGAAGCAGGGAGGGGAGGGGCCACATCCAGGACAGCTGATCCAGACTGACCAATGGGATATTCCATATCATATGACATCATGACCAGTATTAAATGAGGGAGTTGGTGCGGGGCGGAGGGGTTGTGGCTCAGGAACTGGTGGCATCAGGTCAGCGGGTGGTGAGCGGTTGCAGCACTTGTTGTTTATTTTGGTTGTTTATTCCCCCTTCCCCCCCCCCAGGTTTCACCTCTCTCTGCTTATTTTCCTTTTCATTATATTTTTCTTGTTGTTATCATTATTCTTTTATTTTATTTATTAAAGTCTTCTTATCTCAACCCATGAGTTTTCTCACTTTTACCCTTCCAATTCTCTCCTCCATCCCGCTGGTGGGGGAGTGAGCAAGCGGCTGTGTGGGGCTTAGTTGCTGGCTGAGGCTAAACCGCAACAACACAGTATTCAAGGTGTGGCCTCACCAGTGCCAGGTACAGGGGCACAATCACTTCCCTACTCCTGCTGGCCACACTATTCCTGATACAAGCCAGGATGCCATTGGCCTTCTCGGCCACCTGGGCACACTGCCAGCTCATTTTCAGCCAGCTATTAACCAACACCCCCAGGTCCTTTCCTGCTGGACAGCTTTCCAGCCACTCTTCCCCAAGCCTGTAGCATTGCATAGGGTTGTTGTGACCCAAGTGCAGGACCCAACACTTAGCCTTGTTGAAACTCATACAGTTGACCTTGGCCCATCAATCCAGCCTGTCCAGATCCCTCTGCAGACCCTTTCTACCCTCAAGCAGATCAACACTCCTGCCCAACTTGGTGTTTCCCCCTGCATCCAATAAAGGATGGAGATTATCATTAGTGCTCCTTTTATGGTTAATGTATTTATAGGAACATTTTTATTGTCTTTTACGGCAGTAGCCATATTAAGTTCTATTTGGGCTTTGGCCCTTCTAATTTTCTCCCTCACGACATCCTAGTAGTCCTCCTGAGTTGCCTGTCCCTTCTTCCAAAGGTGATAAACTCTCCTTTTTTTCCTGAGTTCCAGCCATAGCTCTCTGTTCAGCCAGGCCAGTCTTCTTCCCCACCGGCTCGTCTTTCAGCACATGGGGATGGTCTACTCCTGTACCTTTACGCCTCCTTCTTGATGAATGTCCAGCCTTCCTGGACTTCTTTGCCCTTCAGGACTGCCTCCCAAGGGACTCTGTCAACCAGGCCCCTAAACAGGACAAAGTCTGCCCTCCAGAAGTCCAAGGTAGCAGTTCTGCTAACCACATTCCTTACCTCTCCAAGAATCGAAAACTATCATTTCAAGATCACTATGCCCAAGACAGCCTACAACTGTCACATAACCCACAAGTCCTTATCTGTTTGCAAACAACAAGTCCAGCAGGGCGCCTTCCCTAGTTGGCTCACTCACCAGCTGTGTGAGGAAGTTATCTTCAGTTCCTGGAAGTTATCTCCAGGAACCTCCTAGACTGTTTCCTCTCTGCTGTGCTGTATTTCCAGCAGACATCTGGTAAGTTGAAGTCCTCCATGAAAACAAGGGTTTTCAATCGTGAGACTTCTCACAGCTGCTTATAGAATATTTCATCTGCCTCTTCATCCTGGTTGGGTGGTCTATAACAGACTCCCACCATGTTATCTGCCTTGTTGGCCTTCCCCTGATCCTTACCCATTAACGCTTGACCCTTTCATCACCATCTTCAAGCTCTAGACAATCAAAACACTCCCTAACATACAGGGTTACCCCACCGCCTCTCCTTCCTTGCCTATCCCTTCTGAAAAGTTTATAGCCATCCATTGCAGCACTCCAGTTGTGCGAGTCATTCCACCATGTTTCTGTGATGGCAACTATATCACATTTTTCCTGCTGCACAGTGGCTTCCAACTCCTGTTTGTTGCACCTGCTGCATGCATTGGTCTAGATGCACTTAAGTTGGGCCATTGATCCTTCCACCTTTTTGGGTGGAGAAGCCCTAATTCCTATGTGACCATTCTCAGCCGCTTCCATGGTTTCTAACACATCAACAGCCCTTGCATCTTTGCTTGCCACATGGATCTCCATCCCCTACCTCCACTGAGATGGCAGACTGAAGGACCTTGCTAGCACACCGTCCCTCGGACATTAGCGTGTCACCCCCAGGCTTATCTCTAGTCAGCCTGGTTTTATCCCTTTCCCCCTTCAAAGCTAGTTTGAAGCTCTTTCAGTGAGCCATGCTAATTCCTGCACAGAGATCCTTTTCCCCCTTTGAGACAGGTGTACTGCATCTGTCACCAGCAGGCCTGGTGTAGTGTAGACCAACCCATTATCAAAAACCCCAAAATTCTGCCAGTGACACCAGGAAAGTAGTATAACCCAAAGGTATATAAACTCTGTTACTGCCTCATTTGGGCAGAGTCCTTATCAGCAGTCTGTCCCTCTGCTGCTCTGTGTTCTCTCCTGCAGTTATAGTAATAAACTGCTTCTGTTCTGACTGGATCAAAATTGCATTCTGGTTATTCTGCACCAATGGGAGGAGTAGAAAAAAATGTGTGATAGCTTTGCATGATGTTGCTTAGAACACTACCATGTATTTTATAAATCTACTGTCTCTTCATCCCAAACAGAGAGACTATTTTGCCTTTGGGAGGGAAGATGGGAAAGGGATGTCATTGCACTGTCATTGTCACTCTTGACTATCTGTACTGTGTTCCCTATTCCAAGAAAGATGTGGACTTACTGGAGGAAGTCCAGCACAGGGCCACAAAGATGATTAAGGGACTGGAGCATCTTTCATACAGGGAAAGGCTGAGAGAGTTGGGACTCTTCAGCCTGGAGAAGACAAGGTTCAGGGGGATTTTATCAATGTGTATAAATACCTGATGGGAGGGAACAAACATGAGGGAGCCAGACTCTTCTCATAGTGCCCACTCCCAGGACAAGAGGCAATGGGCACAAATTAAAAACCACAAAATTCCATCTGAACACACAAAAAAAACTTTTTTACTGTGAGGCTGGTCCAACACTAGGACAGGTTGCCCAGAGGGCTTGTGAAGTCTCCATCTGTGGAGACATTCAAAGGCTGTCTGGACATGGTCCTGAGCAATGTGCGCTAGCTGACTCTGCTTGAGTGGGGGTGTGTGTGTGGACGGTGGACTAGATGATCTCATGAGGTCCCTTCCAACCTAAATAATTCTGTGTTTATTTCAGGCAAGGCTTTAGCATTTTTACTCAACTGTTTAAGAAGCTCCCATATAGTATTTTGTGTTATGCATTTGTTTCTGTGTTGATTCCTGCTTCAGTAGGATCTGGGTGTCAATCAAAAACATAATGTGAAAGTTGTATAGGATATTTCGGTGCACCACATTAGCATCTATTTGATGCAATTTGGACTGGGTTTTTCTCTCTCTCTTTCTGAAAGAACTTTGAGCTCATTTCCAGCAGATCCTGTAAGGGGAAAAGGGATTATTATGGCAATGTGGTACATGCAGGTGAGGCCTCTGCTCTGATGGAGCGCCTTAAAGCTTACAGGGAGAGAAGGGGACTGTAAAAAATGAGTGGGAAAGAGGGTTTGCTTGACAAAGGTATCTGTAATGTAAGTTGCATGTTAATGGCAATTTGTAATAACTCAGCGGAACTTAGAAAGCCTACTAAGTGAAAGGTCTCCTTTATTTGCTTTTCTGGGAGGGGGCATAGCTGGGACAGCTGACCCAAACTGACCAAAGGGATCTTCCATACCATATGATGTCACACTCAGCAATAAAATTGTTTTTCTTTATTAAACTGCCTTTCTCTTGGCACACAAGGTTTTAATATTATTTTCTCCCCCTGTTCCACTGAGGAAGGGGAGTGATAGAGCAGCTTGGTGGGCACCTGACAGCCAGCCAAGGGTAACCCACCACACAGTTCATGTTCCCATAGTACAGCCAATGAATGCACTGTCCTCTAAAGTCTTAGTAATGCTGTATTCCAGTTTAAGCCTGGAAAATGATGCTTCCCCACTCCAAAGAAATGCTGGCTGGATGTTTAAAGGTTCTGGCTGACTAGAAAATAACCTCAACAGATGCTTCAGAGACAGCCTCTCTTTCTCCTTCCGCATCTTATTTCTGTGAAAGAGGTTTTTGGCTCCTTGCAAAAAGAAAAAATCAGTTGTGATTCAAAGACAATCTTGTAATTTTAATAGTCATTGCACTAGACAGATTTGGATTAAAAATACACACACCCCCAAACAATCAAACAAACCCCAAACCTGAAAACATCCATATGTCTTCATAAAGAGAGACTGGAAAGAAATACATATCTCAACAGGAAACATGGGAAAATTGCTAGTCATTATGTTTGTAGATGCTGTTAGCAGATGTTCTGCTTCATCAGTATCTATTTTGCTCACAAATTCCACTGATTTAACTAGAATAAAATAAAATTAAATGTATGTAAATGGTCCAGCAAAACTTCTTGCATCCAGATTCTTATATCATTTTAAAACTGTTTTAATGACCTTAGTTTCTCCATTGTAGGGGAATAGACAGGGATCGGCGACCGGAAGAGTACGGGATGTCACGGAAAGATAGACTCCTCCCCATAGGAGTGGCAGGAACAGGAACCGCAAGAGCTATATAAGCGTGTGACGCAGCCAAATAAACGGACATTTTGTATCCATCATGTTGATGTCTGTGCATCACTGTCCCCAGGGCGGGCAGAGCCCTGTGTCCCGGAGGTATGCGGCCCAAGATAAGTTCTCCCGTAGAAGCGTACAGCTACACTCCATGTTATTTACCAAAGTGAAGTATTTTAATCTGACATGTTATATTTAATAGATGAAACTTTGAGAACAAGTCCTTGTATTAATACTTCTCATGTAACTATATGTATAATAAGCATAGTATAAAGTTTTGTTCATGTTTTTGAAGTCTAAAATTAATCCTAATTTGGAAATAAGACCTTAGATTGCAAGGGAAATGTGTCACCCCCAATATTTCTTTACACAGGTCAGAAACCCTTGATATGCTTTATGAATGCTTCCTATTAACTGAAGCTGCAGGTTTATTTATTAAGTTTCATTAATGAACTGTTATCAGTGTTTCTGAGAACATAGCTATATGAAGTTGATTATCAATTTTTCCAATATTTAATAAGCTTCAGAGTAAGAACTGGAATCCTGACCGAAGGAATATATTTGGCCAAGCAGTACCCTTGCTATTCCTAGGAAAATTCATCCATATTAGACTCATAAAACACAGGTTTGGACACATTGAGTAAAGCTTGTTGGAAATTTGCTGCTGAAACTTCCAAACATATTACCTGCAGTGAACATGCTTGTACTTAAGAGAGTTCACTGTATGCCAGCTACACCATGCTATCTATATAGTAGGCATAAAGCAGAGCTTTGGATGAGATGGATACAGGGGCAGTAGCCTGTCATCTATTTTTTGAGCCTAGGAAAAAAGTGATTAACTAGAAACTGCAAATTTGCTTTCCCAGCTGCTTGCATTCTGCCAACTTTTTAATAAAAGTCTATAACCTTACCATTTTAAAAGTCATACTGTTGCATAAGAAAATACAACTATTCCAATTTTAAAGAAGTACAAAGAGGTTTAAAAGATTATTTCTTGCAAAATTAACAATTGAATGAATACCTCTACTATAATAGCCACAGCTTAATAACGATAACTTTCAGAATAAACATGTAAATTTTGTATCCTTTTCTTTGCTGCCTGTAAACAAAGCATCATATTCCCCTTCAAAGCCAGGAATAAAACTTCAGATTCTGAATTCTGAACGTTCCTCAGTAATCTAGCAAACTGTGTATAAGCCACTGAGAGGCATGAATGTTTTGTTCTACATTAGTGTTGGCCCACAGCTGCTGCTACTGCATCCATCATTTCAAAGAGAGGGTGAGGAGAGGTCTGCTCTGTGAATTAAATGACCTTACATTGCAACCTGATGGTACATAAAGAAATAAGATGATTTCAAATTATGGAATTTATTAGGTTCATGCTCTTCATTGATTTGATCTTATAGGTAGCAACCTGATTTCTAAGATTTTTCAGAGGATCTTCACCTGTTTTGGTGATAGGCATCGTACATATCAGAGGTGTCCTTTATCTGCCATCTGCAGTTATCACAAATTCCTCTGATGAGTGTATCTGCCATTGCTATATTCAATACCTGAAATGCTATGAGCCAAGGAAGTGAAGAAATACAGATAATTTTCTATTTTTCTTCATTTGTTTTCCACTTGCTTTGGCCCACACTTCATCCAGTCACTTCCACCACTACAGGTGTCAGTTAAGCATTGCCTTCAGGGACAAATGGACAAGCACAGGATTTGTGTAATTGGCAGATCTGGAACAGCTCCACATATGGATACTTTTCTGGAGTAAAAGTCCCTTATACTGGAACATACCCACAGGAACTTATTACAGACCTTGTGGTCAACTTCACCATAAAGTCAGACCCATGGGGCTGATACTTAACATATCTGTGACTGTAAAGAATCCTTCTAAAGCTATTAAAATTACTCATGGGTACTAGCATATAATTAAAGGGTTGAGGTATAAACAGTCATCTGATAAAAAGACCACCATGAACATCATTAGCGTGACACAAAACTTTCACATTTTTAATATATCAGAACACATATATAACATATGCACAAGTACATGTGGAAGGAAATGAAAGTCCATGTCCAAAGAAATTGCTATAGCAGAGAGATGCAGAAGGACTTGTGAGGAAACCTCCCTGTTCTTTAAGCAGCTTAGTTGTTACTTTTGAAGCAGAACGTTCTGTGATTCCCCAAGTCTTACCTTAAATTTTGCATTATCTTTCTGCATGTCTTCCAGCTTGCTTTGTGATAGGGACTGGGTGGTTTCCGACTTGTTTATGATTTCTGTCTCCTCCCTCTCCTGCTCTTATGGCTGCCCTGCTGCAGAAAAGGCCGCCTCTTCTGACTCTTCTTTCTTCTCCCTCTTAGGAGGAGCTTTTTCCTCCCTTACTAACCTAGTTGACCTCTGCTGCCATTGCTTCTTCTTGACTACAGGAGCAACTGTTATAGTCGAGGGTTGGGTCTCTGGCTTAGCCACAGTGTCCATTTGTATGTCCTCAGATCCAGAGACCCTCTCACTCCCTTGAGGGTGCTGAACAGAGAGGCTCAGTAGGCATAGGCCAGGCCCCAGCATAGTGCAGGAAGTATCTCTTTGGCATAGACAAGGCATCCCTTCTTCAAGTGTTCTGTCACTGCAACTGGATTCTGTGCCTGTTCGGGTGTGAAATCCCAAACCATCAGAGGTGAAAAGCTCTCTAGGTACCTGCCCAAATTCTCCCACACACCTTGCCTCCCATAACTCGACTGCCTTAGTGCACATCCCCACGTGGCATTCCCAAGCAGTTGGTTAAGCTTAGGAAAAGCTGAAATCAGATTTATGACACACACCAGTATGAGCATTCTGGTTACACAGAGATGTTTAAGAAACAGAAGAGCCATTGTAACAAGGCAGAAATTATCTATCCCGGAGGAGAAGGGGAGGTGCCTTTCTTCATTTCCCCTTCTATGTGGGTCTCAGAGGAGAAGAGGAGAAAGGTGTAATAACTAATTGTCTCCACAAAAGAGGTGGTTCATGGAGTACTGGGATGGCAGTAATGCAGAGCCCAAATACCAGATTAGGCTCAAAGCCAGTGCTTTTATCATAGCTCTCCCAGGCAAAGCAAAACAAAGTGATAAACAACACGGCAAATAGGAAAACCAAAAGCAGGCATTAACAAGCCCTGGAGTTTGATGTACAGCAAGAGAGGGAGCATGCCATGGAGCAGGTGAGGGAACAAATAAAACAGTATCGAGAACAAACAAGTCAACATCATGATCAGCAACAGAAAGTAACAAATTGCCAAATAACAACTAAACAGGTATAACAACTGTAAATTCAGTCTAACACACTCTGATCAAATCTGTCCTTATCTTGAACCCCTTGGGCCTCATGTTAGGCTCCAAAAAGGACTGTGGTGGGTTGACCCCAGACAGCAACTAAGCACCCACCAGCTGCTTGATCATTCACACCCAATGGGATGGGGGAGAGAATCAGAAGAGCAAAAGTGAAAAAAACTCATGAGTCAAGATAAAGACAGTTTAACAAGTGAAGGAAAAAGAAACAAGTGATGCAAAGACAGTCACTCACCACTTCCCACTAGCAGCCCAATGGCCGTCTAGTCCCTGAACAACATCCACCTTGGAAAAAACTCCCCCCCCCAATTTTATTGCTGAGCATGACATTATATGGTATGGAATATCCCTTTGGTCAGTTGGGGTCAGCTGGCCTGGCTGTGTCCCATCCCAATCTCTTGCCCAGCCCTAGCCAATACCTGGAGGGGCAGAGTAAGAAACAGAGAAGGCCTTGACCCTGTGTAAGCACTGTTCAGGTAGAGCCAAAACACTGGTGTATTTTCAATGCTGTTTTGGACACAAATTTGAAACACAGCATCATATGGGCTGCTATGAAGAAAATTAACTCCATCCCAGCCAGACCCAGTACATCACCTTAAATTCATGGCCACAAGCCTCCCCTGTTATGAATACATTCTGTACTTAGACATTTTATCTTACTCATCTTCCATTTCACAAGCTTTTGCATGACAGTATATTGTTGGTCACTATTTATTGTGATTCATGTTTATCATTTAGATGCAATATGACTTTGCTGAAAGTGTCAAACTTAAGAGATTTGACTATGTATCTTTAAGAAAAATTACGAAATCAGTCATGTAAAACAAAGCTAGAAACTGTAAGAAAATAATTAATATAGAAACAAGCCTGCCTACAGCAATAAACCTACACAGATGCATATTTTTTCATTTGCAGGGAAAAGTGATGTCTGAAAAATTTTAGCCTGAAAATCTCTATTAATTCCATTGACATGTTTATAGCATAACCTTGCAGAACTCAACTATTAAAAGTATGTTATTTAGAAAAAAGCTTCAGTTAACAGCTTTTGACTGTGGATTCACAACTGATTTTTCAAATGTGTAGTTAGAGGTTTGTTTATAGTGCCACAAGGAGTAAAGGGTGAATCAATACTATACTTTGTGCATGTATGTGCTGGCTGACAATTCTCAATGAGCCACATTTTGCACTGCATTCAAGTGGGCTGACAACAGTGAAGTCAACTGGTGAAACCAATCACCAAACACACACTATGGATTCACTCTAACATTCTCCAATATCTGCAATGTCTGAAAAGAGGACAAAACAAAGAAATGTATTTTCTCACTCAAATTCTACTCAGACGTAGACCTTAAATGTGTAAAACCTGAAATTAACCTACCATTTTGGTGAGTCAAAAGTAGTCTACTGTAGTTGTAGACTTCTTGCATGTATCTCCTCCTAAGCACAAAACCTCAAAATACAGACAGATGAAAAACCAACTCTGGGGAAAAAAAAAATTACTTTCTGAAAAACAAGCTTTTATTTCTGACTTTTCAGGGGGGAAAAATATATTTCAGAAATGTGAACATCACAAATGCAGTAACTCAAATTTTATATCCCTTCTATTGTTGACTTTGAATTGAAGGGGAAGATCTGACTCTGTTATCAGTTATTTACATAAAAGAACTAGAAGCAGTTGCATAACACTTCAGAATGTCATTTTATTTGTGAGCTCACTGTGTGGTACTTGAATAATTAGAAACAGGGAAAAAGCTTTCCTGTAGTGTCGTGGTTAAACATTTGAGAACATGAGAGTTTTATACATTCTAAAAAGGAAGAGTGCAGCTCCTCAAACACCAAGTATTCAGTGAGATACACTGCTCCACAAACAATATAAGGTAATGAAAGAGGACATTCTTTTTTCTTCTGTGAACAAATTGAATTCTGGCTAAGCTTTGGTTTTGTTTATTCCTCTGTTGTTTGACTTCTTTTGATTTCAATGACTACTCAGAGAAATGTCTTTGGCTCTCAGAAAGATATAACTCAAACCGCTTGTGCACTTTGGAGGGGATTATGTAATGCAGTGCAATAATATAATGAGCAGACTAGAAGAGTTTACTAAAAAGACAATTTTTGGCAGTTTGACAAAGCTTTCATTAGGATGATTTCTGCTGTTGAAGTTGGAACCTGGATCAAAAGGCTACTGAATCCAAGCCCTGTAGTCCAGTGAATTTTTCATTGTCTTCTCAAAATGAAAAGCTCTCACAAGGGACTGACTACAGAAACCAGTGATGAGGGTGCTTGTTGGGGATCAGTGAATCAGCCTGACAAAGACTGCACCTCCTCTATGCCAGCTCATTGTCCTCAGTTACCTTCAATTCTGGGGTCCCACTTACAATTTCTCAAGAAGGTTCAAATGAACACTTTTTTAGTTTGAGGCAAAAGCATGAAAATTCAAAAACATCAAAATGTTGCTTGTTTTGTGTCATGTTTTATTGCAAACCGTTTTATCTCTTTCCATAGGTTAAATACCTATTTTAGGGTAAAAGTAAAATATAATCAAATGCACTATGTGGTGGGACTTCATGCACAATGTTTCAACATTTTTCTTTCAAGGAAATAAAGTTCTTCTCTCAAAAAAAGTTTATAGACATGAATAGAGTCTCTCAGTCCTTACCTGAGAGAAACAAAGGGTATATGAAGATTACCCCTGAGGTACAGCCATCTGAAGGAGAGGCATGTTCATTGGGTAACAGTGTACAGGGACAGAAGATGGTACAGCAGTGCTTCTCAACCCAGCTTATCTTCCCTTCAGTGTTTCCTTCAATACATGATACAGCCAATTTCAAAGGAATATCAACAGCTGCATACTGGCAATCAAAATGCATAAACTGTATAGACAGATATCCCCAGTTGTCAGTGCTCCTTTCTATCACACTAATACAAGGGGAACCTTTATTGACATGATCTTTCAAGCCAGCAATGAGAGACTTCAGGCTCCCTGGCTGTTACTGGCTCTCTTCTTCAGATATCCACTATGAGTAGTGACATGGCAAAGTCAAAGGAGCTTTTTACTTTATTGACCATCCAGGAATCAGCAGAAGCTGATCTGCCTGTCAAATATTTAATGACTGTTCTGATTAAATGACTTAGGACATATTAGAGGTCTTCAAGATAAGCAGCTTGTGTAAACTAGCAGCTTGCCACTGTTGGAAGAAAATTAAGCCTTTGGCATTTTATTGAGCAACTACATTGATATGACTGACAAAGGACGGTAATAACGAATCACAGTGGATGTATTGGTCTGCCACTGAAAAGAATGTCATTACGTTGGACCTGTGACTAATAATGCAGCTGTTTCAACATAGTTGTTTACAGGTAACAGTGAAATAACAGAAAAAGAATTAAGCAGCAACACTCATCAGTAAACCAAAACAAGATGATTTGCATAGCAGGAATTACTTCATCCACAGCTGACTGTTGTCTTTAGCCTCTGAGCAAAAGAAAGCTCTAGAATAGGCTTGTACCATTTACAAGCTTCAAGATTTGCTGCCAATTTATACAAAACAAAGTAAACTTCTGGCAGGACTCTTACATACCACAGCAGTTAAAGATATTATTATCCCACTCTGGTTTTGACTACAAGACTTGAAAGATTAACCTAATGTTTCTGTCTGACCTCCTATTCACTTTAGCTAATAGAAGATTTAATTTAAAACTTTAAAAAGATATTTTCAGAAAGTGTGACGCTGGTTATCTACAGTCTCTTCACAAACCCACAGTTAATTCTTTCTCATTCCTTTTTTCCTCACTAATAAGCCTCAGCAATGGAAAGCCTTCACTATTGGGTCTGGTTGGGATAGACTTAACTTTACCCATAGCAGCCCTCATAGTGCTGTGCTTTGTATTTGCAGCTAGAAAGGTGTTGATAACACACCAGCGTTTTGGCTACTGCTGAGCAGTGCTCCCACAGCATCAAGGCTGTCTATCCAACATCACCCCTCACCACGCAAAGGCCACTAGGCTGGAGATGGGCAAGACCTTGGGAGGGCACATAGCCTGGACAGCTGACCCAAACTGACCAAAGGGATATTCCATACCATATGACATCCGCTCAGCAATAAAAGCTAAGAGAAAGGAGGTGGGGCATTCGTTATTACAGCATTTGTCTTCCAGGGCAACTGCCATGCATACTGAGGACCTACTTCCGAGGAAGTGACTGGACATCGCCTGCTGATGGGAAGTAGAGAATAAATCTTTTGTTTTCCTTTGCTTCTGCATGCGGCCTTTGCTTTTTCTTTATTAAACTCTCCTTATCTTGACTCACAATTTCTTTTTCATCTTATTCTCTCCCTCCCTATTCTGCTGAGGAAGGGAGTGACTGAGCAGATTGGTGGGCACCTGGCAGCCAGCCAAGGTCAACCCATGATCAACCCACCACAACTATCAATTAAAAGTAAAATGCTAGCAAAAAGACGCAGTACCCTGATGTTTTGTAGCTGTGTGTAAAGCTGCACAGAAACACTTATCATAGACTCATAGAATGGGTTGGGTTGGAAGGGACCTTTAAAGGTCATCTAATCCAAACCCCTGCTATGAGCAGGCACGTCTTCAACTAGATCAGGTTGCTCAAAGCCCTGTCCAACCTGACCTTGATAGTTTCCGGGGATGGGGCATCTACCACCTCTCTGGGCCACCTGCTTATTTTTACAGCATTTATTTTTACTTTCTATCATTCTACTCCTTAAATATGGTTTATAAAGTGAGGCAGGATAAACTAGATCATTTCATGAAACAATAGTGCATTTGTTCATCCCACCTTTATTGGAAGATAGAATTTGCCATTATGCAATGTTGTCCAGTTGCTATAGCAGGAAGCAGGAATCGAGTGATCTTGCACATTATAAAGTCTTACTTTATAAAGTATGGCTTTCAAAATTGTTGTGGTTACCTCAACATTCAGGCACAACTTGAGATATCTAGTGCCAAATGATCACATATACTGGATAATCAGAAATCCCTGATTTGGAGGACCACGAGTGTGGGAACAGTGACTTCCCATTTGTGGACACTGAAATTGTAAGGGACCAGTTGTATCAGCTGAATGTTCATAAGTCCATAGGGCCTGATGGGATTCATCCCAGAGTACTGAAGGAGCTAGCAAACATTACAGCGGGACACCTCTCGATCATCTACCAAAGGTCTTGGGAGTCTGGGGAGGTCCCTGCTGACTGGAAGCTAGTCAATGTTATTCCAATTTACAAGAAGGGCATGAGGGAAGACCCAGGAAACTACAGACTGGTTAGTCTAACCTCAGTACCTAGAAAAACTATGGAGAAGATCATTCTGGGTGCTACTGAAAGACATTTAAAGAACAATGCAATTATCAGGCACAGCCAACATGGTTTCACAAAGGTAAAGTCCTATTTAGCTAGTTTGATATCCTTCTACGATAAGGTCACATGCCTAGTGGATGAAGGGAAGGTGGTGGATGTAGTTTTTCTGGATTTTAGGAAGGCTTTTGATACCGCCCCTCACAGCATCCTTCTGGACAAGTTGTCCAACTATGGGATGAGCAGGTTCACAGTGTGCTGGGTGAAGAACTGGCTGAATGGCAGAGCTCAAAGGGTTGTAGTGAATGGGGCTACATCTGATTGGTGACCGGTCACCAGCAGTGTTCCTCAGGGTTCATTTCTAGGGCCAGTTCCTACCAATATTTTTACCAATGATCTGGATGCAGGAGTTGAATGCACCATTAGCAAGTTTGCTGACAATACTAAGCTGGGAGGTGCTGTTGACTCTCTCGAGGGACAGAAGACCTTGCAGAAGGATCCATGTAGTTGGTACATTGGGCAATCATCAGTGGCATGAAATTTAATAAGAACAAATTCTGGATTCTGCACCTGGGATGGAGCAATGCTGGACACAAGTATAGACTGGGAGAGGAGAGTCTGAAGAGCAGCCCTGCAGAAAGGGATCTGGGGGTGCTGGTTGACAGTAGGCTGAACATGAGTCAGCAGTGTGCCCTGGCAGCCAAGAGGGCAAACCACATCCCGGGGTGCATCAAACACAGCTTAACCAGCTGGTTGAAAGAGGTGATTATCCCACTGTATTTAGTGTTGGTGAGGCCTCACCTTGAGTACTGTGTGCAGTCCTGGGCCCCACAATTTAAGAAGGATGTCAAGGTCCTTGAATGCATCCAGAGAAGGACAACAAAGCTGATGAAAGGGCTGGAAGGCATGTCCTATGAGGAGTGGCTGAGGATTCTGTGTTTGTCTAGTTTGGAAAGAAGGTGTCTGAGGAGTGACCTCATTGCTCTCTACAGCTTCCTGTAGAAGGGGAAGTAGAGAGGGAGGTGCTGATCTCTTCTCCCTGGTATCCAGTGACAGGACACATGGGAATTGTTCAAAGCTGCACCAGGGGAGGTTTAGACTTGATATTAGGAAACATTTCCTTACCAAGAGGGTGATCAAACACTGGAACAGGCTTCCTAGAGAGGTGGTCGATGCCCCAAGCCTGTCAGTGTTTAAGAGGCATTTGGACAATAACATACTTTAACTTTTGGTCAGCCCTGAATTGGTCAGGCAGGTGGACTAGATGATCACTGTAGGACCTTTCCAACTGAAAATATTCTATTCTGTTCTATTCTATTCTATTTTATTCAGATTGCTGATGATATTTTGGACACACAAAAAGATAGACAGGCATCTAGTAAGGCTTTTCAATGCCCATGCAGTCATTCTTGTGGAAATAAGGGAAGGAGGGGCTACAACCCCCAAAGTTAAAGGTACTTAGGTGCTGCCTACCAGGCTCAGTATATCTGCAAATCAGAAATATTGAGCCTCTATGTTGAGGTTAGGCTGCCAAGTAATCTTATACTGAAAGCATGCTCCAAGTTACCTGTGTGTCCAAAAGTTGACTCTAGCCTGACACCCTACCACCTGACAACACTGAGGAGGTTCAGTACAGCTCAGCATCTGCCCTCCCTACCACCGCATCTCACCTCAGGACCTTGGGAACTGGGCAATGAGAGTATTCATTTGGGAGGTAGAATAGGAAAATTCTAATCACCCAGCCCTAGGAAAGAAATTGACCTGTCCAGTTTTATATCATATATCAATCTCTAACTAGCAATAAAATGGAAAACAACATCCCCTGGACATGCTTTATGAGAAAGTGATAGCTTCAGTACCCAGTTAAAGACAAAGATTCAGCCATCATTCACAGCTGGAGATACATGGCTCCTTGCAGCACAGTAGAGGTGAATCACTGAATTTGCATTTAAATTGGAAGGCCTCCAAGTGTCCCCTGGCTATGTCCCAACTCTAAGGACAGGAGTGTCTTCACACAAATGAGTCAGAATGTGTTTCCAAAGTGGAGAGTGGGGGCAGCAGGAGAGGATGAGCTTGATGCAAGCTAGCAGCTCAGCTGAGTAGTCAGAGAGGGCTGGGGCTGACTGCCACATCT
Organism: Phalacrocorax carbo; assembly: GCF_963921805.1. Taxonomy (NCBI): domain Eukaryota; kingdom Metazoa; phylum Chordata; class Aves; order Suliformes; family Phalacrocoracidae; genus Phalacrocorax; species Phalacrocorax carbo. The sequence goes on along the minus strand of NW_026990253.1, from coordinate 1,249,536 downwards.
TTTCTCAAAACTCCTTGAGAGCTACTGCTGGCAACGGCCCGGCCATCATGCTGTTTTGTGGATGACCATTATAGGCATCTGGGGCACTGTCATACAGTCACCTTATTTCTCTGAAGTCAGAACCACCACTGATAGGTTCATTTTCCCCACCTCTCTTGTGCCTATCTAGCTCTCCTCTGACCACAAGCTGAGCTGAATGAGGTACCTGACTGAAAAATAATTTTGTTGTTGCTGTTGTTGGTAGCACAGTTTTCATTTAGATTACTGCTTTACTCTGGATAGCTGCACAAAGGCTAGGGAAAGGAAGGAGGAATGAGCAACCACAAGATAAGGGGTGGAGCAACCCTTTTGTGCCGATCATGTAATCACAGCCTTGCTTTCTCCCCAAAACCTCAGCAAAGCAAAATTTACAGACAGCATGTTGACAACTAGTAGGATTGACCTTCCTCTAATACATGCAGTTCCACAGAAAGGAATTTCTTTATGCCAAGTACCTATTTTGAAAATATAACTGATAAAAAACTGCCCTCAAATACCCAATGGGACAGAGAGGTAGCCTGTTTCCTGAGGGAAGGTGTCCCTCCCAGCGTTTCCCCCAGCCTTCACCATAGCACATCCAAAGAAGAGAAGAGTTGGAATGACAAATACCAGGAAGCTGTGCTCTGCAGGTGTAATATATCACTCATACAGATATATCTAACCAGTCATCAGCCACAGACATTATAATCAGAAAGAATTATTTCTGGTTTTTATACAGTGTCTAGCAAACCTCTGCATGTAAAATCTCCAATAGTTTAAAATAAATGGCTAGAGAGTAAAATTTTCATTACCTTGTGTATTTCTTCAAAGCACAAAATCTATAAAGATCAGTAGTCAGAAGCTAAGTCAGTTCTCACACATAACAAACCCCAATAACTCAGAGATATCAAAAAAAGGTAAGAGTCACCCTTTACTGCATCCCAAAGGGGTTAAAAATGGTTCATTTCACATGCCCAGAACTCTGAAACTAATTTTAATGCATTTTCAGATAAGTCCAAATGCATTCAAAAAGTATCACGCAGTGTGCATGGAAGTAGCATAAATATATATTTCTCAGAGATTTAAATGCAAATCCCACTGCTTTATGAAGAGTCAAGATTCCTAGAATTTCATACCAGAATTGGTGTGTTCTACTTGATGAACTAAATTGAAAATGTAATTAATTTCATAGTGCCTTACTTACTCTCATTGCTGGCATCATACCAAGGCATAGGGTCAAAATAATTGCCATTAACACGAAAACTGGCCTGTGAATCCTGTAGCCAACAGGAGAAAGAAAACCAGTTTCTCATTAATTAGCCGTTGACTCATGTGGCCTATACATTCAGCAGCAGGTTTCTATAAGAAAGCAATTAGGCCAACTAACACATCTGTGGGTTTATGATGATTGCATGTTTTAGGAAAGGAGTATATATTTAATAATTATAGGTTTTACATGTTTTATTTTATTTTATGAAAAGGGAGTATGATAATAAATGCACTGAAAAAGCATAGTTCCAATGCCTGTGAGGAAGGAGAAAGAGGTGTTTCATTAAACCAAAAGATTGTATTCCTTCTAAGAAACTCTCAGAAATTAAGTGTGTTTATTCTTAAAATCAAGATTTTGCGAAACCTTTCAAGATTCAAGAAATTACCTGCAAGATGATGACTGAAATTTCAGTCATTGTTTCAAGGAAAAATAAATTCTATCACTGTCCTAATAAATATTTAATTAGAGTTTGAAATGAAACATAAAGTACATTCCCATTTGGAAAAAAGTGTCTCTAAACATCCACTAATTGTCTGGGAGGGTTCAAATATATGCAAAATATTTGCATAGTTTTCTTCCATATTGCCATGGTTTTAACTGGGATAGAGTTAATTTTCTTCACTCTAGCTGGTATAGTGCTGTGCTTTGGACTTGGCCTTATAACAATGGTGATAACACACCAATGTTTTAGTTGTTCCGAGGTAGTGCTTATACTAGTCAAGGACTTTTCTAGCTTCCCATGCTCTGCTGGGTGCACAAGAAGCCAGGAGGGGAGGGGGCACAGCTAAGAGAGCAGATTCAAACTGGCCAAAGGGATATTCCATATCATTTAACAGGATGCCCAGTATGTTAACTGGGAGGAGCTGGCCGGGTGAGAAAGGTAGCAATCGCGGCTCGGGGACGGGCAGCATAGGTTGGCGGGTGGTGAGCGGTCGTATCATTTGTGTTTTTGTTTTTTCCACTTTTTCCCTTTTCCTTTTTTTAATATTATCATTCTTGTTGCTATTATCATAAAGAATATTATGAAAATTATTAGGTTTTGTAAATATTAAACTGTTCGTATCTCAACCCACAAGTTGGAGGTTTTTTTGCTTTTGCTATTCCGATTCTTTCCCCTGTCCCACAGGGGTGGGGGGAGTGAGCAAGCAGCTGCGTGGTGTTTAGTTACCGAGTGTGACTGAACCACTACAGTCCTTTTGGGCACCCAAGGTGGGGCAGGAAGGGTTTGAGATAATAACAGTTGCTGGTCACAGCACTGATTAATCTGTTCTCAATATTATTTTGTCCAGTCTATACCATGCCGATTGTAAAATGCATGTTAAAAATTGCTGCTGCTGGCAACTAAACACCACCCAGCTGCTCACTCACTCCCCCCAACTGTGTGGGATGGGGAAGAGAATTGGAAGAGCAAAAGAACTTGTGGGTTGAGATAAACACAGTTTAATAATTACAATAAAATAATAATTATAATAATGGTTATGATAATAATGACAATAATGTTAATATAATAACATGGAAAAGGAAGGAAGAAAAACAAAAAAAACCACCACAGAAACACAAACGATACAACTGCTCACCAGCTGCCAACTGACGCTGCCTGTCCCCGAGCTGCGATTGCTGCCTCCCTGCCCGGCCAGCTCCTCCCAGTTAACATACTGGGCATGACGTTACATGATATGGAATATCCCTTTGGTCACTTTGAATCTGCTCTTTTAGCTGTGCCCCCTCCCCTCCCAGCTAATTGTGCACCCGGCAGAGCATGGGAAGCTAGAAAAGTCCCTGACTAGTACAAACACTACCCAGCAACAGCCAAAACATCTGTGTGTTATCTCAATACTTTTTTCCATGCTAAGTTCAAGGCACAGCACTATACCAGCTAGAGTGAAAAAAATCAACTTTATCCCAGCTAAAACCATGACAGTATCCACCCCTTATTCCATATCATTTACATCATGCTCAGGTCCCATACTATTCAATGTAATTTCAATAATCCCTACCCGCCTTCTCATCCTTTAACAGAATATACAGATTTCATTTATCATTCCCCTTGTCTATGGACCACACCTGTAAAATGCCTGTGAAATGTCCATTGAGTTCATTTAGTCCATGACTTTGGGTCTCATCTATTGTAAGAGTCTTTCAGAGAGGTGCTGTGTGTGGTGCTGGATTGTTGCATGCTGAAGCCAGTCCTCATTCCATCACTGCTGCACTGGTAGTTCTTGTTGTCTCACTGCTGCACTTCGCTTGGATCAATTGAAAGTTCATTTGTTATTATTATTAATTGGGAGATTCCCACCGTAATACCATTGATATGCCATATAGCAACCATAGAAGTGATGACATACAACATTATATAGCAATTAACAGCATATTATTCAGTTCATTGGCTGTTTTCACCAAAAATCAAATCCCCTTGAGGTACACACCGGACCTCCTCCATCCTCACACATCATCCAACAAGTGCACCCAGGTCCTCGAGCAAAAGCAATCCCACAAATGGGTTTGCCTTTGCCTGAGGCAGGAAGAACCCACACTGTTTTGCCCACCATACTTTTTGCGTGCACTAAAGGGACTCTATTCCCTTCCACAGTACATAAGGGTTCTGACTGGGCAGGGTCAGCTCGACTGGCAGAGCCCCTAGTGGTGACTAACCACGTGGCTTTTGCTAAATGTGTATCCCAGTGTTTAAATGTTCCACCCCACATTGCTCTCAGTGTAGTCTTTAATAGTCCATTGAACAGTTCAATTTTCCCAGAGGCTGATGCATGATAGGGGATGTGATACACGCACTCAATACCACGCTCTTTGGCGCAGCTGCCTATGAGGTTATTTTGGAAATGAGTCCCGTTGTCTGACTCAGTTCTCTCTGGGGTGCCATGTTGCCACAGGACTTGTTTTTCGAGACCCAGGACAGTGTTCTGGGCAGTGGCGTGGGGGACAGGATATGTCTCCAGCCAGCCAGTCATTGTTTCTACCATTGTCAGCACATGGCGCTTGCCTTGGCGGGTTTGTGGGAGTGTGATATAGGCAATTTGTCAGGCCTCCCCGTATTTATATTTCAGCCATCATCCCCCATACCACAGAGGCTTTACCCGATTCGCTTACCTGATTGCAGCGCATGTGTCACATTCGTGGATAGCCTGTGCAATAACATCCATGGTCAAGAGCACCCCTCGATCACGACCCCACCTGTATGTTGCATCTCTCCCTTGATGGCCTGAGGTGTCATGGGCCCACCGAGCTAGAAATAGTTCACCCTTATGTTGCCAGTCCAGATCCACCTCAGCCACTTCAATCTTGGCAGCCTGATCTACCTGCTGGTTGTTCCAATGTTCTTCAGTGGCCCGACTCTTGGGGACGTGAGCATCCACATGACGTACCTTTAGAACCAGGTTCTCTACCCGGGCAGCAATATCTTGCCACAATGTGGCGGCCCAGATGGGTTTACCTCTACACTGCCAGTTGCTTTGCTTCCATTGCTGCAGCCAGCCCCACAGGGCATTTGCCACCATCCAGGAGTCAGTATAGAGATAGAGCACTGGCCACTTTTCCCGTTCAGCAATGTCTAAGGCCAGCTGGATGGCCTTTACCTCTGCAAACTGGCTCGATTCACCTTCTCCTTCAGCAGTTTCTGCTACTTGTTGTGTAGGACTCCATACAGCAGCCTTCCATCTCCAATGCTTTCCCACAAGGCGACAGGACCCATCGGTGAACAGGGCATATTGCTTCTCATTTTCTGGCAGTTTGTTATACAGTGGGGCTTCTTCAGCATGTGTCACCTCCTCCTCTGGTGATAATCCAAAGTCTTTGCCTTCTGGCCAGTCCATAATCACTTCCAAGATTCCTGGGTGACTGGGGTTTCCTACTCGAGCCCACTGGGTGATCAGTGCAACCCATTTACTCCACATAGCATCAGTTGCATGGTGTGTAGAGGGGATGTTTCCTTTGAACATCCAGCCCAGCACTGGCAGTCGGGGTGCCAGGAGCAACTGTGCTTCAGTACCAACCACTTCTGAAGCAGCTCGGACCCCTTCATATGCTGCCAATGTCTCTTTTTCAGTTGGAGTATAGCGGGCTTCGGACCCTCTGTATCCCCGACTCCAAAACCCTAGGGGTCGACCTTGGGTCTCCCCTGGTGCTTTCTGCCAGAGGCACCAGGTAGGGCCATTCTCCCCGGCTGCAGTGTAGAGTAGATTTATTCTTCTTGTCCTGCCTGGACTGGCCCAAGGGCTACTGCATGTACTATCTATTGTTTAATTTGTTCAAAGGATTGTCGTTGCTCAGGGCCCCATTTGAAATCATTCTTCTTCCGGGTCACTTGATAGAGAGGGCTTACGATCATACTGTAATTTGGAATATGCATTCTCCAAAAACCCACAACACCCAAGAAAGCTTGTGTTTCCTTTTTGCTAGTTGATGGAGAGATGGCTGCTCTTTTGTTGATCGCATCCATTGGGATCTGATGACCATCATCTTGAAATTGACTCCTAAGAACTGGATTTCTCGTGCGGGTCCCTTCACCTTACTTTGTTTTATCACAAAACCAGCTTTCAGAAGGATTTGGACTATTTTCTCTCCTCTCTCAAAAACTACTTCTGCTGTGTTGCCCCAAAAGATGATGGCATCAATGCATTGAAGGTGTTCGGGAACTCTACCTTGTTCCAAAGCATTATGGATCAGTCCATGGCAAATGGCTGTGTTTCCACCCGTGGGGCAGTCGATTCCAGGTGTACTGGACACCCCTCCAAGTAAAAGCAAACTGTGGCCTGCACTCTGCTGCCAGAGGGCTTGAGAAGAATGCATTAGCAATATCAATTGTGGCATACCACTTGGCTGCCTTGGACTCCAGTTCGTATTGAAGTTCTAGCATGTCTGACACAGCAGCACTCAACGATAGAGTGACTTCATTCAGGCCACGGTAGTCTACTGTTAGTCTCCACTCTCCATTTGGTTTCCGCACTGGCCATATGGGACTGTTAAAGGGTGAGTGGGTTTTACTGATGACTCCTTGGCTCTCCAGTCGACGAATGAGCCCATGAATGAGAATCAGAGAGTCTCTGTTGGTGCAGTATTGCCGCCGGTGCACTGTTGTGGTGGCGATCGTCACCTGTTGTTCTTTGACCTTCAGCAACCCCACAACAGAAGGGTCCTTTGGGAGGCCAGGCAAGGTAGACAGCTTTTTAATTCTCTCCGTCTCCAAGGCGGCTATACCAAAAGCCTACCTGTACCCTTTTGGGTCCTTGAAATACCCTCTCCTGAGGTAGTCTATGCCAAGGATGCACGGAGCCTCTGGGCCAGTCACAATGGTGTGCTTTTGCCACTCATTCCCAGTTAGGCTCACTTCAGCCTCCAATACAGTTAGCTCTTGGGATCCCCCTGTCACTCCAGCAATGCTAATGGGTTCTGTCCCTATATAGTTTGATGGCATTAGGGTGCACTGTGCACCAGTGTCCACTAAAGCTTTATATTCCTGTGGGTCGGACGTGCCAGGCCATCGGATCCACACAGTCAAATAAAACCGGTTATCCCTTTCCTCCTCCTGGCTGGAGACAGAGCCCCTCTATTCCTGATCATTGTATTTGTCACTCACTTCCTCTAAATATGAATCACAAGTGTCTCTGTTAAGATCGGACGGAAAATCAGCGATTCTGCTCCTCTGGGGAATTGCTTACTGGAAACTGGAGCAGCAGCAATCCGGGAGAAACCTCCCTGAGTGACTGTTTTTCCTTGCAGCTCACATTCCCTTGCCTCTAGGGTCGAGGTAGATTTTCCATCCCATTTCCCCATGTCCTCTCTGTGGTCACGCAGGTAAAACCATGGGGTGCCCTGTCGTGTGTATCATCTCTCTTGAGCAAAGGGACGCTTATTTCTCATGGCTGATATACTGGTCCGTACTGGTGGAAAGTAGGACATATCTTCCTTGAATTGCTGGACCTCTCGGGACAGTTTCTCAACAGCAGAGACGAGCGAGGAAGAGAGGTTTGCCTCAGACTCCCGGAGTTTATCGATCAACTCCACCACCGTTGGTGTCTCGTCACCTTTCCATGACATTACTGCTAATTACTTCCCATGTGTCGGTGGTGCACTCCGTACAAACTTCTGCCACATGGGTCGTGTGCACTCGGCTTCATCTGGATCTTTGGATGACTGTTGATCATCTAGGTCACCATAAATCACCCCAAGCACAGCTAGTTCCCTCAGGTACTGGATACCTTTCTCCATAGTCATCCATTTTCCTAGGCGAGATATATAATATTTTCCTTGAACGGATGCCTTTCTCTCACACCTGACAGGACTCGCCTCCAGTGGCTGAGGGCTTGTGTTCCTTTTCCAATTGCTTTATCAATGCCCCCTTCCCTAGAGAGGGATCCCAGTTGTTTGGCTTCCTTCCCCTGTAATTCCAGACTGCTGGCCCCATTATCCCAGCATTGGAGCAGCCAGGTGACAATGTGCTCACCTGAACGATGGCCGAAATCTTTCTGTATATCCCGTAACTCACTCAAGCATAGGGATTGGGTAGTTTCCGTTTCCTGTACACATTCTTCCTCTTCCTCCTCCTCCTCTTGTAATGGCCCTGCTTCTTCATCATCTCTTTCTAAACAAGTTGACTTTCCCTTCCAAGATTTCTTCTTGTGTATAGGGGCGACTGATACTGGCACAGGCTGGTCCTCGGATTCAGCTGCAACGCTTGTCACGGGGGTTAGAGTAGCTGCAGTGCCTGCTGTGGGGGTTTGAGTGGCCGCAGTGCTTGTTGCTTTCCTTGTCTTTGTCTTTTTAGATCCAGAGGCCTTCTCTTCCCCTTGGGGGTACTGAATAGTGTTAAACAGGGCTCGATAGGCATGAGCCAGGCCCCAGCACATTGCAGTGATTTGTATCTCTCTGGAATTGCCAGGGTGACAACATACTTCGTCCAAATATTCTACTCATTTTTCACGATTCTGCACTTCTTCAGGGGTGAAGTCGCACAACACTGGGGGTGCCCACCGTCTTAGGCATTTGCACATACTATCCCACATACCCTGCCATGCATAGCAATCGAGCTTTGGGCCAGAACTCTGGATGATATTCTTAATTTGATTACTAACCTTAGACAGAACTGACACCGTCTGCCAAAGCAATAGCAACAGATGTATCTTAACTACCCAAGGATGTTCAAGGTACTGAAAAGCTGTTGTAATTAAAGAGGAGCATTATATAAGATGGTAGCTAAGGCGCCATTCTGTATTTCCTCCATAAAAAACCTCTCAGAGGAGGAGGTATAATTGCTAATTGTCTCCATGAGGTGGTACCTGAAGAACAGTAATGGCTTCCATGCAAGACCTAAATAACCTATAACAGTCAAGGCCAGTGTTTTAATAACAAATCTCCTAGGCAAAACATCTCTAGTCACTGCAGAGCACAGCAAACTACAAAAACCAACAGCAATTTTTAACATGTACTTTACAATCGGCATGGTATAGACTGGACAAACTAATATTGAGAACAGATGAACCAATGCTGCGACCAGCAACTGTTATTGTCTCAAATCCTTCCTGCCCCAAGTTGGGCACCTAAAAGGACTGTCGTGGTTCAGCCTCAGCTGGCAACTAAACACCACGCAGCCACTCACTCCCCCCCCACCCCTGTGGGACGGGGGAGAGAATCGGAACAGCAAAAGCTCTCATGGTTTTAGCAGGGATAGAGTTAATTTTCTTCACTCTAGCTGGTATAGTGCTGTGCTTTGAACTTAGCATGGAAAAAAATGTTGAGATAACACACATATGTTTTGGGCTGTTGCTGGGTAGCGCTTGTACTAGTCAAGGACATTTCTAGCTTCCCATGCTCTGCCGGGTGCACAAGAAGCTGGGAGGGGAGGGGGCACAGCTAAGAGAGCGGATTCAAACTGACCCAAGGGATATTCCATATCATGTAACATCCTGCCCACTATGTTAACTGGGAGGAGCTGGCCAGGGGAGAAAGGTAGGAATCGCGGCTTGGGGACAGGCAGCGTCGGTCGGCGGGTGGTGAGCAGTTGTATCATTTGTGTTTCTGTGGGGGTTTTTCTGTTTTTCTTCCTTCCTTTTCCATGTTATTATATTAACATTATTGTCATTTTTATCATTGTTATTATTATAATTATTATTTTATTGTAATTATTAAACTGTGCTTATCTCAACCCACAAGTTCTTTTGCTGTTCCGATTCTCTCCCCCGTCCCACAGGGGTGGGGGGGGAGTGAGTGGCTGCGTGGTGTTTAGTTGCCAGCTGAGGCTGAACCACGACAGTCCTTTTAGGTGCCCAACTTGGGGCAGGAAGGATTTGAGACAATAACAGTTGCTGGTCGCAGCATTGGTTCATCTGTTCTCAATATTAGTTTGTCCAGTCTATACCATGCCGATTGTAAAGTACATGTTAAAAATTGCTGTTGGTTTTTGTAGTTTGCTGTGCTCTGCAGTGACTAGAGATGTTTTGCCTAGGAGATTTGTTATTAAAACACTGGCCTTGACTGTTATAGGTTATTTAGGTCTTGCATGGAAGCCATTACTGTTCTTCAGGTACCACCTCATGGAGACAATTAGCAATTATACCTCCTCCTCTGAGAGGTTTTTTATGGAGGAAATACAGAATGGCGCCTTAGCTACCATCTTATATAATGCTCCTCTTTAATTACAACAGCTTTTCAGTACCTTGAACATCCTTGGGTAGTTAAGATACATCTGTTGCTATTGCTTTGGCAGACGGTGTCAGTTCTGTCTAAGGTTAGTAATCAAATTAAGAATATCATCCAGAGTTCTGGCCCAAAGCTCGATTGCTATGCATGGCAGGGTATGTGGGATAGTATGTGCAAATGCCTAAGACGGTGGGCACCCCCAGTGTTGTGCGACTTCACCCCTGAAGAAGTGCAGAATCGTGAAAAATGAGTAGAATATTTGGACGAAGTATGTTGTCACCCTGGCAATTCCAGAGAGATACAAATCACTGCAATGTGCTGGGGCCTGGCTCATGCCTATCGAGCCCTGTTTAACACTATTCAGTACCCCCAAGGGGAAGAGAAGGCCTCTGGATCTAAAAAGACAAAGACAAGGAAAGCAACAAGCACTGCGGCCACTCAAACCCCCACAGCAGGCACTGCAGCTACTCTAACCCCCGTGACAAGCGTTGCAGCTGAATCCGAGGACCAGCCTGTGCCAGTATCAGTCGCCCCTATACACAAGAAGAAATCTTGGAAGGGAAAGTCAACTTGTTTAGAAAGAGATGATGAAGAAGCAGGGCCATTACAAGAGGAGGAGGAGGAAGAGGAAGAATGTGTACAGGAAACGGAAACTACCCAATCCCTATGCTTGAGTGAGTTACGGGATATACAGAAAGATTTCGGCCATCGTTCAGGTGAGCACATTGTCACCTGGCTGCTCCAATGCTGGGATAATGGGGCCAGCAGTCTGGAATTACAGGGGAAGGAAGCCAAACAACTGGGATCCCTCTCTAGGGAAGGGGGCATTGATAAAGCAATTGGAAAAGGAACACAAGCCCTCAGCCACTGGAGGCGAGTCCTGTCAGGTGTGAGAGAAAGGCATCCGTTCAAGGAAAATATTATATATCTCGCCTAGGAAAATGGATGACTATGGAGAAAGGTATCCAGTACCTGAGGGAACTAGCTGTGCTTGGGGTGATTTATGGTGACCTAGATGATCAACAGTCATCCAAAGATCCAGATGAAGCCGAGTGCACACGACCCATGTGGCAGAAGTTTGTACGGAGTGCACCACCGACACATGGGAAGTAATTAGCAGTAATGTCATGGAAAGGTGACGAGACACCAACGGTGGTGGAGTTGATCGATAAACTCCGGGAGTCTGAGGCAAACCTCTCTTCCTCGCTCGTCTCTGCTGTTGAGAAACTGTCCCGAGAGGTCCAGCAATTCAAGGAAGATATGTCCTACTTTCCACCAGTACGGACCAGTATATCAGCCATGAGAAATAAGCGTCCCTTTGCTCAAGAGAGATGATACACACGACAGGGCACCCCATGGTTTTACCTGCGTGACCACAGAGAGGACATGGGGAAATGGGATGGAAAATCTACCTCGACCCTAGAGGCAAGGGAATGTGAGCTGCAAGGAAAAACAGTCACTCAGGGAGGTTTCTCCCGGATTGCTGCTGCTCCAGTTTCCAGTAAGCAATTCCCCAGAGGAGCAGAATCGCTGATTTTCCGTCCGATCTTAACAGAGACACTTGTGATTCATATTTAGAGGAAGTGAGTGACAAATACAATGATCAGGAATAGAGGGGCTCTGTCTCCAGCCAGGAGGAGGAAAGGGATAACCGGTTTTATTTGACTGTGTGGATCCGATGGCCTGGCACGTCCGACCCACAGGAATATAAAGCTTTAGTGGACACTGGTGCACAGTGCACCCTAATGCCATCAAACTATATAGGGACAGAACCCATTAGCATTGCTGGAGTGACAGGGGGATCCCAAGAGCTAACTGTATTGGAGGCTGAAGTGAGCCTAACTGGGAATGAGTGGCAAAAGCACACCATTGTGACTGGCCCAGAGGCTCCGTGCATCCTTGGCATAGACTACCTCAGGAGAGGGTATTTCAAGGACCCAAAAGGGTACAGGTAGGCTTTTGGTATAGCCGCCTTGGAGACGGAGAGAATTAAAAAGCTGTCTACCTTGCCTGGCCTCCCAAAGGACCCTTCTGTTGTGGGGTTGCTGAAGGTCAAAGAACAACAGGTGACGATCGCCACCACAACAGTGCACCGGCGGCAATACTGCACCAACAGAGACTCTCTGATTCTCATTCATGGGCTCATTCGTCGACTGGAGAGCCAAGGAGTCATCAGTAAAACCCACTCACCCTTTAACAGTCCCATATGGCCAGTGCGGAAACCAAATGGAGAGTGGAGACTAACAGTAGACTACCGTGGCCTGAATGAAGTCACTCTATCGTTGAGTGCTGCTGTGTCAGACATGCTAGAACTTCAATACGAACTGGAGTCCAAGGCAGCCAAGTGGTATGCCACAATTGATATTGCTAATGCATTCTTCTCAAGCCCTCTGGCAGCAGAGTGCAGGCCACAGTTTGCTTTTACTTGGAGGGGTGTCCAGTACACCTGGAATCGACTGCCCCACGGGTGGAAACACAGCCATTTGCCATGGACTGATCCATAATGCTTTGGAACAAGGTAGAGTTCCCGAACACCTTCAATGCATTGATGCCATCATCTTTTGGGGCAACACAGCAGAAGTAGTTTTTGAGAGAGGAGAGAAAATAGTCCAAATCCTTCTGAAAGCTGGTTTTGTGATAAAACAAAGTAAGGTGAAGGGACCCGCACGAGAAATCCAGTTCTTAGGAGTCAATTTCAAGATGATGGTCATCAGATCCCAATGGATGCGATCAACAAAAGAGCAGCCATCTCTCCATCAACTAGCAAAAAGGAAACACAAGCTTTCTTGGGTGTTGTGGGTTTTTGGAGAATGCATATTCCAAATTACAGTATGATCGTAAGCCCTCTCTATCAAGTGACCCGGAAGAAGAATGATTTCAAATGGGGCCCTGAGCAACGACAATCCTTTGAACAAATTAAACAATAGATAGTACATGCAGTAGCCCTTGGGCCAGTCCAGGCAGGACAAGAAGAATAAATCTACTCTACACTGCAGCCGGGGAGAATGGCCCTACCTGGTGCCTCTGGCAGAAAGCACCAGGGGAGACCCAAGGTCGACCCCTAGGGTTTTGGAGTCGGGGATACAGAGGGTCCGAAGCCCGCTATACTCCAACTGAAAAAGAGACATTGGCAGCATATGAAGGGGTCCGAGCTGCTTCAGAAGTGGTTGGTACTGAAGCACAGTTGCTCCTGGCACCCCGACTGCCAGTGCTGGGCTGGATGTTCAAAGGAAACATCCCCTCTACACACCATGCAACTGATGCTATGTGGAGTAAATGGGTTGCACTGATCACCCAGTGGGCTCGAGTAGGAAACCCCAGTCACCCAGGAATCTTGGAAGTGATTATGGACTGGCCAGAAGGCAAAGACTTTGGATTATCACCAGAGGAGGAGGTGACACATGCTGAAGAAGCCCCACTGTATAACAAACTGCCAGAAAATGAGAAGCAATATGCCCTGTTCACCGATGGGTCCTGTCGCCTTGTGGGAAAGCATTGGAGATGGAAGGCTGCTGTATGGAGTCCTACACAACAAGTAGCAGAAACTGCTGAAGGAGAAGGTGAATCGAGCCAGTTTGCAGAGGTAAAGGCCATCCAGCTGGCCTTAGACATTGCTGAACGGGAAAAGTGGCCAGTGCTCTATCTCTATACTGACTCCTGGATGGTGGCAAATGCCCTGTGGGGCTGGCTGCAGCAATGGAAGCAAAGCAACTGGCAGTGTAGAGGTAAACCCATCTGGGCCGCCACATTGTGGCAAGATATTGCTGCCCGGGTAGAGAACCTGGTTCTAAAGGTACGTCATGTGGATGCTCACGTCCCCAAGAGTCGGGCCACTGAAGAACATTGGAACAACCAGCAGGTAGATCAGGCTGCCAAGATTGAAGTGGCTGAGGTGGATCTGGACTGGCAACATAAGGGTGAACTATTTCTAGCTCGGTGGGCCCATGACACCTCAGGCCATCAAGGGAGAGATGCAACATACAGGTGGGGTCGTGATCGAGGGGTGCTCTTGACCATGGATGTTATTGCACAGGCTATCCACGAATGTGACACATGCGCTGCAATCAGGTAAGCGAATCGGGTAAAGCCTCTGTGGTATGGGGGATGATGGCTGAAATATAAATACGGGGAGGCCTGACAAATTGCCTATATCACACTCCCACAAACCCGCCAAGGCAAGCGCCATGTGCTGACAATGGTAGAAACAATGACTGGCTGGCTGGAGACATATCCTGTCCCCCACGCCACTGCCCAGAACACTATCCTGGGTCTCGAAAAACAAGTCCTGTGGCAACATGGCACCCCAGAGAGAACTGAGTCAGACAACGGGACTCATTTCCAAAATAACCTCATAGGCAGCTGTGCCAAAGAGCGTGGTATTGAGTGCGTGTATCACATCCCCTATCATGCACCAGCCTCTGGGAAAATTGAACGGTACAATGGACTGTTAAAAACTACACTGAGAGCAATGTGGGGGTGGAATATTGAAGCACTGGGATACACATTTAGCAAAAGCTAAACGTGAGGGGATCTGCCAATTGGTCTGGCCCTGCCCAGTCAGTAATCCTACATACTGTGGAAGGGGATAGAGTCCCTGTAGTGCATGCCAAAAGTATGCTGGGCAAAACAGTCTGGGTTCTTCCTGCCTTAGGCAAAGGCAAATCCATTCGTGGGTTTGCTTTTGCTCGAGGACCTGGGTGCACTTGGTGGGTGATGCACCGTTAGATGGGGGACAGAATCAGAAGGGTAACGCTCGTGGGTTGGGATAAGAACAGTTTAATAATTAAAATTAAAAGAAACAACAACAGAAATGCAATGGAAAGGAGAACAACAAGAGGCGCAAAACCTTGGGGAGGGGAAGGGAGCGGGGAGGGGAACAAACCACCAAAACAAACCGCATGCGACGCAGCCGCTCACTGCCCGCCGACTCGACGCACCGCTCCCGAGCTTTAAACCGCCCCCCCTTTTATACACTGGTCATGGTATCACATGGTATGGAATGAACATGCCATTGGCCAGTCGGGGTCAGCCACCCACATCATGGCCTTGCCCCTCCCAGCACCCCGCCAAGCAGCAGAGCATGGGAAGCTGGAAAGGTAGGCAACCCCCCATGGTGAGGAGAATTAACCCCTTCTCAGCCAAAACCAGCACAGTGATGAAGCCCTGTTTTCCTGGAAGTGGCTAAACATTTGCCTGCAAATGGGAAGTAGGGAATGTATGCCTTATTGTGCATATCTTGCGCGCCCAGCTTTTGCTTTACTGATTAAACTGTCTTTATCTCAATCCATGAGTTTTCTCACTTCTTGCCCTTCTGTTTCTCTCCCCCCTCCTGCTGTGAGCAAGTGGCTTTGTGGTGCTTAGCTGCCTACCAGAGTTAAACCACAACACACAGCAAAGGAAGTTCATGTTCATTTTTTTTGAAATCTTGCTCATGAAGTATTTAATAACCATGGTACCTGTCCTGAAGCTTGTAATAATTTGCTCAGTCCCAGTGGGATCAAGTGTCTTCTCATTTACAAAACACTAAATCAGAAATAGCTCTGTTGAATCTAAATGAATTTAAAAGTTATAAATCAAGGGAAATCAAATCTAATGGGAATACTTGTATAAGTAAAAGATTTAAGAAATGGGCACCAAGTTAGATATGCTGTTACGCCTCTATCCAGTTATTTAAACATCTTAAGCACATTAATAGCAACAGAGTTTATAACATTCAAATTGACTAAAGCAGTTACCTACAGTAGTCATACTGCTTCCAGTGAGCATTTATATTGCCAGCAATAAACCTTTTCACACTGTACTTTGTCTTTCAAATCTGAATTCAGCTCTTATTGGTTACAGTAAGTACAAAGTTTTCATTTAACTGACTTTCACAGGACACTTGATTTAAGTCATTTCCTCTATCACAAATAAAATTTACTGAAGAGTAATAAGGTAGTGACTCATGGGAATATCTAGGAATCAGTTAAGTTCATCTACATGATGCATGGAGGTTCTAAATCCACTGCTCTTTTACAGTGAACCTACAACATACCTCTTTGACTTTGTACTGTATCAGTCTGATGATCTACCACTTTGTAGAGTGGGCTTAACCAAATACAGATGCAAAACTTGTCCAGAACCAGACATTATGCTTATATATTCACCCATCTTATTTGATCAATGCTAGAGCTGTACAAAAGTTTATACTATTTTGTAGAAAAATTATGTTTGTCATTAACCATTATTTATATAAGCAATCTCCATTACCATGAGTAATCTCATTTAATTTGTATAAGGCAACTTGAGCAACAACTATTCATATGAGTAACAGTTTCTGGATAGGATCTTATAGAGTAACTGAGGTTCAATAATTTCTTACTGGGGAAAAAATTCCATTTGACAGAATGGGCAGGCAAGTGTAAAGAAAAAAACAAACAAGTAAGCAAGCAAGACAAAAAAAACCCCCACACCCCAACCCCAAATTATTACATGTTATGTAACATTCAAACCTATTAAGAAAGACATCAACATCGTCATAACTAACGTTTATTGATGAGAAAAAAGAAGATTACAGCACATCAAGGGACCCTTAAGTCTAGGCATAGTCAGGTAAGATTCAGTTTAAAGTAGCTATCTCCAGTGACAACAGAGGAAAATGGAACACGTATCAATTCAGATACATAGGTCTCACTCCTCTTCCAGTTTCTGTAGTGCTGGAAGATCTGTTAAGGTTCAATTCAGCTTTCACTGGAACCAGTGGAATCTTTCATTGTATTTAACGGGGGCTGCAATAAGCACTTAATGAAGAAACGCTTAATTTAATTTAGACCTCAATGAGGAACAAGGCCTACATTCTGTAGTAAGTTAGCATCCTAATGCCTAGGTTCTTAAATCAGCTGCAAAAGTACTTCAAACTACAGAGAAAAGTCAAGGAGCTGATAGCCAATTATAGTTTGTGGTTAAACATCTAAAGTTAATAGAAACAATGACATAAAACAGGTCAAAGCTTGCATAAAATGTCCATTTCACAAATTTATATAATATTTCTTAGCAGCCTAATTTTCTGGAGAACAAAATTTTAGAATTTGAGGGTTGAGTGAAAGCTTAGCTGCATACATCAAACTGCATTCCCTTGGAGAAAGGAGAAATGTTTCTGCTGCATATTTGTTTAACGTATTGTTACTGAAACACTTAAATAGGGGAAAGCTGGTCAGCTGGAACGGTAGCAATGAATTGGATAAAACCAGGTGTTCTTCTATATAAATGGATTTGTGTTTCCATTTTGAAACATGTTTTCATGCCATATCAATCCTACAAGGTCAGGAAGATTAAGAAATCATCAAAGATACCAGCCAACACTAGAATTTGCTCACTATGTAATTAAATGTGTCAGGTTAATATTCCTAGTTTCCAGTCAAAAAATGGAAGTTATTTAAAATTCACAAAATGGACATTATATTTATTTATAAGAAAGCTTCCAAAAGAGCAGTCTCTTGCAATGGTAGAACCATTTATTGATGAGATATTTATTGCTGCCCTTACCAACACAGTCCAGCGCCCCTCACATCATAGGGTGGTTAAATCTTTTAGAAAGCAAGGCTCAGCAACCCTGTTTATTTGTATTTATCAATTATTGTGATTTGTCAGTTGGCCACGATCATCATATACTGGCCTAAGAACTATAGAGAGGGATCTGTTCAGTGATAAGGGATATTTAAACTTCCCTAAGGTGATTAGTACCGAACCAAAGGTATCTCTTGACCAGACAGGCAAAAGGTGTTAACAACAGTGATGCAGATGGGCACATGTCAGAGCCTCAAAGAAATCCCAGATATTATGACGTGTATCCTCTCTGGAAATGACCTTGCACTTCAAATAGATGTGAATAAAATTATACTGATGTTATGCTTTAGCTCCAAAGAAGAGGAATGATTTGGCTTACAGTAGAGAAAAAGGGAATCTTCTGAGAAGAAAACTGAAAGCAATATCAAACTATAATACTGTAATGCTGTTTGGGGCTGGAGGTCTTACTGTGTGGCACTGATGGAATGTATCTGGTTTGTCAGACTCTCTGATATTATCCGGGTACTTGCAATTGTATTTCTAATATTCATGTTTTAAGGCTACTGAGAACTTTACAAATTTCAACTGAATGGTTTGCTGAGTTACATTTCAAAGACTCTCTTTGAGGACCAGTGAGAGAAGTGTTTTTCTTTAAAAGCAGAAAAAGCTAATCTGAGCTATAAGACCCCCGTTCAAATATCTACATTGGCTCCTCTCCACTGCCAACTGATAAAACTACTACAGAGCTTATTCTATAGTCCATTCCTGCAATGAAGCTGTGCTACTGATTTCCAAGAGGGGTAGGGGAACTTTCTTAGCTTAAAGCCCTGCCATTGTTGTTCATTCTCCTACTTGTCCCCCTGGATACCAGGGTACCTACAGATCATAAAATATTTTTCAGAATTTAGCATTTGATTGATTTGTTTGCTTCAGTTCAGCTCAGATGGGCTACTTGATATATAACACTTTAAGCGCAAATATCCTGCAGTCCAAGAATTCTAAAGTAATAAGGATTAATAAAATAGGATGAATACAAAAATCAGCAAATGAAGTAATTGAAAGTAACAGGAGCAGTGGCATGAAACCTCTCACTGAGGTTTTCACAATTGTTTTCATATCTGAAGACAGCTGGGTGACAAATGTGATGTCAAATTTTAAAAAGACAAAAAGATATCCTTTTTAAAAAGGATATCTGGGAACTATAGACATGATATTATATTATATGATTGATATGAATTCGTGATTCTTGGTGAAGTAAGGAGGGGGGGGTCAGCAAAATCACTACCATGGACTTCCAGAGGGCAGACTTTGGTTTGTTCAGGGCACTGGTTGGGAGAGTCCCTTGGGAGGCAGTACTGAAGGGCAAAGGGGTCCAGGAAGGCTGGGCTTTCTTCAAGGAGGAAGTCTTGAAGGCGCAGGAGCAGGCTGTCCCCATGTGCTGCAAGACAAACCTTCGGGGAAGACAACCGGCCTGACTGAACAGGGAGTTTTGCTGGCACTCAGGAAAAAAAGGAGACTCTACCACTTTTGGAAGAAGGGGCAGGCAACTCAAGAAGAGTACAGAGACCTCATTAGGTCTTGCAGAGAGAAAGAAAGGCAAAAGCCCAGCTAGAACTCAGTCTGGCCACTGTTGTAAGAGATAACAAAAAAAGTTTTTACAAATACATTAACAACAAAAAGAGAGCCAAGGAGAATCTCCATCCTCTACCAGATGCAGAGGGGAACATTGCCACCAAGGATAAGGAGAAGGCTGAGGTACTTAATGCCTTCATTGCCTCAGCCTTTAATAGTCAAACCAGTCATCCCCAGGATACTCAGCCCCATGAGCTGGAAGGCAGGGATGGAGAGCAGAACAGACCCCGCATAATCTGGGGTTTCTGGACAGACTGGAGAACTGGGCAATCACCAACCACACCTGGGGCATGGCAACCCTGGATATACATACAGACTGGGGAATGAGAGGCTGGAGAGCAGCTCTGCAGAGAAGGACCTGGGGGTTCTGGTCAATGGCGAGTTGAACATGAGCCAACAGCGTGCCTTGGCAGCCAAGAGGGCCAACCGTGTCCCGGGGTGCATCAAGCACTGTATTGCTAGCCGGTCGAGGGAGGTGATTGTCCCACTCTACTCTGCGCTGGTGTGGCCTCACCTTGAATACTATGTGCAGTTTTGGATGCCACAGTATATTAAGGATGGAGCATCCAGAGAAGGGCCACAAAGTTTGTGAAGGGTTTAGAGGAGAAACCGTATGAGGAGCAGTTAAAGTCACTTGGTTTGTTCAGCCTAGAGAAGATGAGGGGAGACCTCATCGCACTCTACAGCTTCCTCACAAGGGGAGGAGGAGGGGCAGGCACTGATCTCCTCTCTCTGGGCGACCAATGATAGGACCTGAGGGAATGGCAGGAAGATGTGCCAGGGGAGGTTTAGGCTGAATATTAGGAAAGGTTCTTCACCCAGAGGGTGGTGGAGCACTGGAACAGGCTCCCCAGGGAGGTAGTCATGGCACCAAGCCTGACAATACTCAAGAAGCACTTGGACAACGCCCTCAGAGATATGGTGTAAATTTGAGGTTGTCCTGTGCAGGGAAAGGAGTTGGACTTGATGATCCTTGTGGGTCCCTTCCAACTCAGGACATTCTATGATAATCGAGGAGGAAGCAGTTTATGACCTGCTGCGCCACCTGGACACTCACAAGTCTATGGGGCTGGATGGGATCCACCCGAGAGTACTGAGGAAGATGGCAGGGGAGCTTGCCAAGGCACTCTCCATCATTTATCAGCAGTCCTGGTTACACAGGGGAGGTCCCAGATGACTGGAGGCTTGCCGATATGACGCCCATCTACAAGAAGGGCCGGAAGGAGGATCCGGGGAACTACAGGCCTGTCAGCCTGACCTCGGTACCGGGGAAGATTATGGAGCAGTTCATCTTGAGTTCACTCACCAGGCATGTGCAGGACAACCAGGGGATAAGGCCAGGCAAGCATGGATTAATGAAAGGCAGGTCTTGCGTGACTAACCTGATCTCCTTCTTTGACAGGGTGACCAGCCTAGTGGATGAGGGAAAGGCTGTGTATGTTGTCTACCTGGACTTTAGTAAAGCCTTTGATACTGTCCCCCACAGTATCCTCCTAGGAAAGCTGGCAACTCACGGCTTGGACGGGTGTACTCTTTGCTGGGCAAAAAACTGGCTGGATGGCCAAGCCCAGAGAGTTGTGGTGAACGGAGCTAAATCCAGTTGGCAAATGGTCACGAGCGGGGTTCCCCAGGGCTCAGTTTTGGGCCCAAGTCTTGTTTAATATCTTTATCAATGATCTGGATGAGAGGATTGAGTGTGCCATCAGCAAGTTTGCAGACAACACCAAGTTGGGCGGGAATGTCAATCTGCTCAGGGGTAGGAAGGATCTGCAGAGGGACCTGGTCAGGCTGGATCGATGGGCCGAGGCCAATTGTATGAGGTTTAACAAGGCCAAGTGCCGGGTCCTGCACTTGGGTCACAACAATCCCGTGCAAAGCTGCAGGCTTGGGGAAGAGTGGCTGGAAAGCTGCCCAGTGGAAAAGGATCTGGGAGTCTGTCGTGGTTTAGCTGGCAGCTCAGCCCCACACAGTCGCCCACTCGCTCCCCCACCGGTAGATGGGGGAGAGAATCAGAAGGGTAACGCTCATGGGTTGGGATAAGAACAGTTTAATAATTAAAATTAAAAGAAACAACAACAGAAATGCAATGGAAAGGAGAACAACGAGAGGCGCAAAACCTGGGGGGGGGGGGGAAGGGAGGGGGGAGGGGAAACAAACCAAACCACACGCCACGCAGCCGCTCACCCAACGCTGCGCCTCCCCCGAGCCGCAAACTGTCCCCCCTTAATATACTGGTCATGGTGTCACATGGTATGGAATGAACCTGCCATTGGCCAGTCGGGGTCAGCCGCCCCCGCCATGGCCCTGCTCCTCCCAGCGCCACACCACACGGTAGAGTGCAGGAAGCTGGAAAGGTAGCCGATCCCCCACAGTGAGGAGAATTAACCCATTCTCAGCCAAAACCAGCACAGGGTGCTGGTTGAAAGCCAGCTGAACATGAACTAGCAGCATTCCCAGGTGGCCAAGAATGCCAACAGCATCCTGGCTTGCATCAGGAATAGTGTGGCCAGCAGGAGTAGGGGAGTGATCATGCCCCTGTACTCGGCACTGGTGAGACGGCACTTTGTGTTCAGTTTGGCCCCTCTCTACAAGAAGGACACTGAGTTGCTGGAGCATGTCCACAGAAGGGCAAACAAACTGGTGAAGGGTCTAGACCACAAGTTTTATGAGGAGTGACTGAGGGAACTGGGGTTGTTTAGTCTGGAGAAGAGGAGGCTGAGGGGAGACGTTATTGCCCTCTACAACTACCTGAAAGGAGGTTGTAGTGAGGTAGGTGTTGGTCTCTTCTCCCAGGTTACTAGCAATAGAATGAGAGGAAACTGCTTCAAGCTGCATCAGGGGAGGTTTAGATTGGATATTAGGAAAAATGTCTTTACTGAGAGAGTGGTCAGGCATTGTAACAGGCTGCCGAGAGAGGTGGTGGAGTCACCATCCCTGGAGGTATTTAAAAGACGTGTAGACGTGACACTTCAGGGCATGGTTTAGGAGACATGGTATTGTTGGGTTGACGGTTGGACTTGATGATCCTAGACGTCTTTTCCAACCTTAATGATTCTCTGATTATGTGATCCTATGACTTCCAGGTGTCTACTAGGCAAATGATTAGAAACTATAAGAAAAAAGAGTATTAATAGACAGACAGATAGAAGACACTTGGATAAGAAATTACCTACTTGGAAATAGTCAAACAGAGGAAAATTCTGCCTTACAAATTATTATTGTTCTTTGAATAGGTCAAGTATGTAAATAAAGGTTACTCGGTAGATACGCTCTACTTTGTTTTCCAAATAGCTTTTGGCAATATGTCCTTTACCAACAGCTTTTAAGGAATTAAGAAGCCATGCCATAAGAGGAAGGTCCTTGTACAAGCAAATGGTCAGTTAAAAGACTGAAAACATAGATTAGTAATAATTAGTTTGGTTCTCACAGTGGAAGGAGGTCCTCACTTGAGTTCTGCCAGGGTTTTTGCTAAAATCTTTTCTGGGACCTATACTATTTCACACACAAAAAAAATCCAAAACCAAAAACAAACATTTAAAAAGGAGTATGCAATGAGGTGTAGAAATCAACTGTTTTTATTAATCATAGCTGTAAAAGCTACAGTTGACTATGCGTGAGCTACAGGACTTTGCAAAACTGAGTGCCAACAATAAAATATCAAATTAAATTCAGTGTAGATAAATGTAGATGAACTGATGTATAATCCTAACCTCAGATATAAGACAAAGTCTTTTGAGCTGCCCAGTACTACGGAGGAGTGATGATCTCAAGGTTATGGCAGACTGGTCCACGGAAACCTCGGCTTAGTAGTAGCCCCAAAACAAATCACATACGTGAAATGATGAAGAAATGTATGGAAAACAAAGCAGAGAACATCATGATACCACTATACAGATTATCCAAGGTTTTCCCATACTTTGAATATTGTGTGCATTTCTGGTCTCCTCTGTTCAAAGACAGCATAATAGAGCTGGAAAAATTTCAAAGGACAAAAAGGATAAACAAAGGTGTGGAACACCTTCTGTATGAGGAATAGCTAATTAAGCTAAGACTCTTCTGTCCAGAGAACAGACAACTTAGGGGGAAATGTTAGAAATCTAAAAAATCATGTATGGCATAAGAATAGTAAACAAGGATTCACTTTCACAGTCTCCTTCAGTACAAGAACTACAGGCCATCAAACAAAGCTAGTAGGGGTCAGATTTGAAACAAGCAAAAGAGAGGTGGTTCTTCATGCAGTGAAGTAAGAGACTTTTAAAATCCTCACCAAAGAATATTGTGGACACTGAAAGTTTATTTTTCTTTGAGAGACTGGACAAGTGTCTGGACAAAAAATCCTAAAATTTCTAACTACACTGAAATCACATCCAGCTCAGGCTGGATCTCTGGCAAGCAGGATTCTTTTTGATCACATTTTTTCCTGCGTGTGGCACGTGACAAAGAGCACCACAGTTCCTCACTAGGGGTCATATGATTTAATCAGAATCATGGCTGACATAGGTATCTCCCTATGTTGCGATTTTACAGTTCATCATTTAGAAAGGAAGAGAAAGATATACTGGTCAATCACAGAATCACAGAACATGCAAATATGAATGATACTGGAAATATCTTGCCTGACAAAGCCCAGAGAATTATTTATGACATTGTACAAAGCAGTGGTGAGGCTGTACACAAGCTGGCCATCTTTCTGGTCAAGATAAATGGATTTCAACTAAAATGCAGCAATTAGGATGACCATGGGAGTCATCCTTCTAAAAGGAAAACAGAAGTTACATTAGCAAAACCAAAGGTTGGTTCCCCCAGTAAACACACTGGAGAAACAGAACTATTTAAGCACAAGACCAAATAGATATGCACTAGCCATGACTAAATTTATTCTGTAATTCTGTAAATTGAAAGTCATTGAAGAAACAGCTTTCCAGACTGAGGACAAGTAACCTAACCACTTTTAAAACTGATGATAAGTTTTAAACTGATTTAAAACCAGTGGAAAGAGATCCACTTATAAAGACTTAAAAGGCTTATAACAGCAATGAACTGGAACTGATTATATAGTCCAATATCACTATGATTTTTATATTTATTTTGAGCTGATCCTATAGATATATACATGTACATCTATAAATATATATACACATATTACTTGATTGACAGTCCCCTTTGAATTTTTTAAGTAGTGCCTAAAAGTAAACTATGGAATGGTAAGTAAAAACTATATAGGTACCATCAATGAATCTGCTCATTACAGTGGGTCAGCAAATTACTGCCTGCCAAAGTTCTTCTAGAAACTATTTTTGATCAATGTTTTCATTAGTGATTTGGATATTGGCACAGGAAATACACCTATTAAGCATACATACAACAAGAAACAGGGACTGCAAGCATGTTGGAGGGCAGGAACAGAATTCAAAATTAACTTGACAAACTGGAAAACAAGGCCTGGAAAATTAGGACAAAATTCCACAAAGACATATGCAAAGTACTACACCTAATCAAGAATAATCTACCAGAAAAATTCAGACTGGAGAACAGCTGTCTACAAATTTGACAGAATCAGTCTGTGAGCTATAGCAGATCACAAGCTGAACATAAGTCAACAATGTCATACAGCCATGAGAAAGACAAGCACCATAATAGGATATGTAAATAGGAGTGCTGTCCTCAGGACACCTAAAGGAATCCTTATTCTCTACTCAACAGTAAAGCTCTAGCAGGAATATTCCATCTATTTTTCAAGATGATGAGGATCAGTTAGAAAGACCAGAGTTAAACAGCAAAACTGATCAGTGAAAACATGACCTATGTGAAACAAGGGAAACAATTGTGCTTGGATGAAAAAAGAAAAAAGTGGGTGGAAGGAAGAGTGGAACACTACCACTTTTCTGCTGTTGCTGTTCTTTACGTTCATAGAGAAACAAATGCAGGCTTTAAACTGCAGGAAGACAGATGCAGCTTAGACTTCAAGGGGGCAATGAGGATAATGAACCACTAGAATTGACCATGCCCTGGCACTGTGGAGTCTCCTTACCGAAAACCTTCAAAAATAGGTTTAACAACTGCTAAAAAAAGATGTGGGCATAGCTGATCCTGCCTTTGCTGAAGACAACCTTACTTCAGGCTCTTTATCTTAGCTTAAGCTCCCTTTTCTCTCAGATGAAATGCTTTTTTCTGGTCTTCCAATTTCAACTACTTAGTTTGCAAGATTTCTTTTTGCCTCCCATCAGGAATAGATTTGGAAACTGGAAAACAGCCATTCTTCCCATTCTTTCTGATCAGTTGATCTTGTTACACATCTTCTCTGTGCCATCATTTGGACCTCGAGTTTGAAATGAACTAATATTTATTATCTCTTCATGTGTGATTTGCTGGCTTTAAACTTGTAAACTCCCAATAAGTTATCTTTCGTTTACTATTTATCTTAAAAACCAAGTCCATATAGCTAACAGTGGCTTAGCCTACTTAGGTGTCTTTTTGTAAACAGCATGCACTCCTTGTAAGCAGGAAAAAAGCAGGGAAAGGGCTGTCTGTCACCTCCTGAGGGTGGGGAGGTGGGAGTAAGCCAATAGACCCTGGAAGAGATCAGAAAATAAAGATTACTGGAAGGATACAATTAGGAGATGAAAGACAGGATTTAGAAAAGTACTGACCCTGCCTAGAATTAAGGAAGAAAAAGGAACAGAGGGGTCTAAAGTTTACTCCTATATTAATTAATGCAGCATTTCTCTTCCTTGTTGGGGCCAAAAAAAAAGATACCTTCACCTCTCCCATTCTTCTGCCCCCTTGGGGATATGTTGTGGTTTAGCCGGCAACTCAGCCCCACACATCCACTCGCTCACTCCCCCACCAGTGGGACAGGGGAGAGAATCACAAGGGTAAAGCTCATGGGTTGAGATAAGAACAGTTTAATAATTAAAACAACAACAAAAATGCAATGGAAAGGAAACCAATGAGAAGCACAAAACCCGGGGGGGAGAAGTGGGCACAGAAAGGGGAATGAACCACCAAAACAAACTGCACATGACACAGCCACTCACTGCCCACCAACCTGATGTCACCAGCCCCTGAGCCACAACTCCCCCCTGCACACCAACTGCCCCCGTTAATATACTGGTCATGGTGTCATATGGTATGGAATGAACATCCCATTGGCCAGTTGGGGTCAGCTGCCCCGCCGTGGCCCCGCCCCTCCCAGCCTCCTCCTCCTCCTCCTCCTCCTCCTCCTCTGCTCATGTGGCAGAGCATGGGAAGCTGGAAAGGTCCCTGACCACCACAGGCACTACAGTGAAGAGAATTAACCCCTTCTCAGCCAAAAACAGCACAGGATATCAGCTGTTTGTTTCTCTCATTCACTCCTATAGCCTCAAGGAAAGTTTCCTACCTAAATCAGAAAACCCTGATAGCAGCAAATTGATGAAGCACCCAGAAGAGCACAAACCCAGAAAGCTTTCCTTATTTTGAAGACCACGTGTTTGAAATGAAAATAAATTCATGTGTCTACCCCCAGTTACTGGTGTTTCTCTTCTCTTGTCTCTATAAAGAAAGAAGTGGGGAGAAAAAGTTTGTCATTAGCTCAAGAGCACAAAAGGCCTCAGCATCAGAGCTAGGAGCAGCATTCCCATGATTCTATGAGTCTTAAAATTACCCTCAAAGAAAGGATTTTCTAAGGAGATGCACAAAAAGTTGGAGGGTTTTTTCTTTTGCTTTTCTTTGGGGAGGGATCTTTCTAGCTACTGACCCCTGCCTTTTCTTATCTTTTAATAACCTTAGCTATGACAAATTTTCTGTTTAGATCATGATCACTTCAACTTCAAAATTTCAAATAAATGGGTGAGAAGATTCTCACTACATCTTGGTTTCAGTTGGGATACAGTTAATTTTCTTCACTGTAGCTGGCATAGTGCTGTGGTTTGGATTTACTATGAAAATAATGTTGATAACACACTGATGTTTTACTCATTGCTAAGTAGTGCTTACACTAAGTCGAGGACTTTTCAGCTTCCCCTGCTCTGCAAGGTACACGAGAAGCTGGGAGGGGGCACAGCAAGGACAACTGACTCAAACTGGCCAAAGGGATATTCCAACCATATGATGTCATCCTCAGTATATAAGCTGGGGGGGAGTTGGCCAGGGGGGCAGTGATCGCGGCTCGGTGATGGGCTGAGCATCAGCCAGCATGTGGTGAGCAACTGCATCATGCATCACTTCCTTTGTATATTTTATTATTATTTGTAGGGGAATAGACAGGGATCGGCGACCGGAAGATCACGGGCTGTGACGGAAAGATAGACTCCTCCCCATAGGAGTGGCAGGAACAGGAAGCGCAAGAGCTATATAAGCATGTGACGCAGCTAAATAAACGGACATTTTGTATCCATCATATTGATGTCTGTGCATCACTGTCCCCAGGGTGGGTAGAGCCCTGTGTCCCGGAGATATGCGGCCCAAGATAAGTTCTCCTGTAGAAGCGTACAGCTACAAGTGGTGACCCCGACGTGATCGGCGGGGCGACATGGCAAGTTCACCGGGGGAAAAAGATAGCTTGAGGCACACGGGCGGGACGGGGAGCCGCAGGTCGGCGGGCGCGCCATGGAATCAGTCGTAAAGGTACTGAAGGGATTGGGGAAGGAATATGGTACTTCGATATCGAAGGCGCCTACCTCAAAGGCCATCCAATGGATGATTACGCAGGGGCGCATACGGAGTCCCGCAGACATATTTAATAAGGATAAGTGGGTGAGGATTAAAGAGGAGTTAGCCGAAAGGGCTATGATGGCAAAACGCCAGTACATACAGCTCTGCGAATCCGCAAACACAAGATGTCCTCCGCACCCTGGTGGTGGGGGCATCATTGGGTCAAACCATCAGGCATGTCTAGTGCCAGGAGGCGTTGAATCAGCATGGCGGTGTGGGAGCGCACATCTGCCAGAACCCTGACTGTGGAAGCGAATAAAGGGTGATGGTGCAAGTGGCCGGGGTGGGGCCGAGATGTCACTTGTGTGGACGGCAAGGGCACTTTAAAGCTGGGTGCCCGCTAGCGGAAAGGGGAGGACGTAATGGAGGAGGAGTCCGCCCAGTAGGGAGGTTCTGGGTGTGTGGGAAGCCAGGACACCTGGCAAGAGATTGTCCAGCCACAAAGCCGGGAAACGGCCAAAGGAGGGCGAAGCGAGGGGGATTCGCGCCTCCTGTGAGTCAAATGGCCCCCATCACGGTGCCAGTGCCAGGAGCTTGGCCCACCATAGCGGGCTAAGGGGGAGTGAACCTTCAGGCAGGGGAGCAGAACCAGCAAGATTTGCAGGTTACAGCCCCCGCATGGCCTTGGTCATAGGCTGTGACGAGAGACCCATGGCGGCGGTGATGATTACCCCGCAAGAGCCGAGTTGCCCGGCACGGATATACCTGGGAATGTTAGTGGATACCGGGGCAGATGTCACAGTGATGCCACTCGAACGGTGGCCACCAACTTGGCCCCTTGCCATGGGAAAAAGTATAATAGGGGTAGGAGGAGAACAACAGACGAGGACTAGTACTTGCCCTGTGAAACTCGAAGTCATGGACGAGGATGCAGGGATGCTCCTCACGGCCGTAGTGACCATACTAGTAGCAGATGGGGTAGCAAGCCCCTTGTTGGGACGAGACGCCCTTGCCCAGATGGGGATCGGGTTGAAAAATTTAGCATAAGGGCCACTGTCTCAGAGGGGCTTCATCAGCACAAGTTAGTGTGGAAAACCGAACAGCCCGTCTGGGTGGAGCAGTGGCCCCTGACAACAGAGAAAACAGAGGCTGTAAGAGCTATAGTAAAACAAGAGCACGAAGCAGGGCATCTAGAGCCCTCGATGAGCCCGTGGAACACCCCTATATTTGCTATAAAAAAGAAAGATAAAAACCAATGGAGGATGCTGCATGATCTTAGAGCAGTAAATCAGCAAATGGAGGACATGGGGCCTCTCCAACCCGGCCTACCAGATCTGAGTGCTGTCCCGAAAGGATGGCGAGTCATTGTTTTAGATCTCAAAGACTGCTTCTTCAGTATTCCACTACATCCAGATGATAGAAAGAGATTTGCCTTTACTCTGCCCGCGGTGAACCGCGCAGAACCAGGTAGTAGATGGCAGTGGACAGTACTTTCGCAGGGGATGAAAAATTCTCCAGCAATCTGCCAGAGGTATGTGGCTTCTGCATTGCAGCAAGTAAGGCAACAGTATCAGGAGAGAATCTACATGATCCACTACCATGGATGATGTCCTCATAGCTGTGCCCACCGAGGCATTGTGTGAACAAGTCTTTTCAGACACCCAAAGGGGCCTTGCGGGACAGGGCCTCAAGGTAGCTGAGGCAAAGGTACAGCGAGGACCAGTGTGTGGATTTCTGGGTGCTAGAATACAAGGGGATTGCATACAAGCTCAGCCTATTAAACTTACACCTCAGGTTAAAAATTTACACAATGTACAGAAGCTGGTAGGAGCACTGCAGTGGTTGTGGACATTCGTGCGCGTCACCGGTGAGGAGATGCAACCTTTCTATGCGTTGCTGAAAGGGACCGACCCATGGGAGCCCAGGAGTTTAGACCCTGAGGCAGTCCAGCAGTTGCAGATGATAGAACGTCGAATGCAAAAGGAAGGAGTATGGCGGTGGGACCCCCAGGAGGAATTAATTGCAGGTTGGATTCTGACCGCCGGTGGAGGATTAGGATTGCTATATCAAATACGGACAGGGGAAGAAAAGCCACTGCGATGGGTATATCAGAAGGTTCCCAAGGATGCATTCTCCACAAAAGTCAAGGTAGCCGGGGGAATGATTTGGCATCTGCGAAGGGAAAGCAAGGGAATCTTTGGGAAGGAGCCAGATAAGCTCACAGTGCCGTGGAATAGGGAGAAATGGCGGAAGGTGGTAGAGAGTGAAGAGGATATACAATTGGCAGTATACTCATACCCAGGGAAAATCGTCACAGGCACGGTACAGAGGTGGGCCGAGACAGCCAAAGTGGTGGATTTGAGTGTGGATAGTAGAGTTTTGGATACCCCTCACCCAGGACCAACATATTTCACAGACGCTTCCTCAAAGACGAACAGAGCGGCAGTAGTGTGGAAAGAAGAGAATAGTTGGATGCGCCAGACGTATGAGGAGCAGGGTAAAAGGGTGCAGTGGCTAGAAGCGAAAGCGCTAGAGATGGCCCTGCGAAAGGATATAGATCGGCATATAAATGTGAGCACGGACTCCTTATATGTGTATAAATTAGTCACGTCCATGAAACGAGAGGGTGTACCACACACGGAAATTGCCTTGATGCTAGAGGTTGTTTTATCGCAGCGAGGAGCAACTGTGACAGTAATTCACATTCGCAGTCATCAGACAGGGCCTGAACCACTGATTGAGGGGAATCGCATGGCTGATGAGGCAGCCGCGGGAGTCTGGACATTGGCAGAGGCAAAGAAACTGCATGAAAAACTGCACCTGGGTGCTAAAGCCTTGGCAAAGGAGTGTGGCATCTCAATAAGAGTGGCAAGAGAAGTAGTAGCCACCTGTCCTTACTGTCAGCACTCGCCATTGTGGGAGGCAGGAGTCAACCCTCGAGGACTGGAAGCAAATGCTATCTGGCAGACTGACTTTACTGAATGGCCACAGTTGGCCCCTGGAATGCACCTGGCAATTACAATTGATACATACAGTGGAGTCATCATGGCTACTCAACATCGGAAGCAGACCGCAACGCAGTTGGCTGCGCATTGGACCACGGTAATGGCATGGCTTGGAAAGCCCACCGAGATAAAAACAGACAATGGACCATGCTTTTGGGCTCGAAGTACCGAGGAATGGTGTAAAGCTTGGAATATTGTATTAAAACACGGCATTGCTTACAATAGCACGGGGCAGGCAATAGTTGAATGCGCTCATCGCACCTTGAAAGCAAAATTAATACAGCTTGGGGAGGGGGAGGGGTATAAGGGAGCTATACCCATAGCAGCTCAGCAAACTATTTTAATGCGTGCATTATATTTGCTTAATCATTTTATACGCGGGCAGGAGCAAGTTACAGCAGTGGAGAAGCACTTTGGCAAAGCTCAAGCAGGCGAGCGCTATCCGCAGGTACGAGTAAGGTTCCCAGGCAGTGAGCAATGGGAGAGAGGATGGAAACTGAGATGCCTGGGGAGGGGCTACGCCGCAGTTGAGAATGAAGGGCGCATAGAATGGGTGCCTGCAAAGTGTGTGAAAGCAGAACTGTGCAAGGATGTACAATGAATAATCCCTTTCTGAGTTGTCTCTTTGCAGGGTCTGCTGACATGGATCCTCATGCTAGCCGTACCATTGGGAAAAGAAATGAGCTCCTTGACAAGATCGCAAGCAATATTGCAACGAGAGCGACACTGGGAAAGGGCGGCAAAAGAGGGATATGAACTGGGACTGGATAGTAATAATTGGGGGGATTTCGTTGTGTGTAGTAATCATGGTTACTTGTGGGCTGCCATTGTTATGCTGTGTTATAAGACAAATCAAAGAGTGCCTGCAAGAGTTACATGAATATAGACCTGACCGCAATATGTATCCGCTTACGCAAGTAGCTTTGTAGAACTTTTAGCAGCATGGGGAGGGGGAGATGTAGGGGAATAGACAGGGATTGGCGACCGGAAGATCACGGGCTGTGACGGAAAGATAGACTCCTCCCCATAGGAGTGGCAGGAACAGGAAGCGCAAGAGCTATATAAGCATGTGACGCAGCTAAATAAACGGACATTTTGTATCCATCATATTGATGTCTGTGCATCACTGTCCCCAGGGTGGGTAGAGCCCCGTGTCCCGGAGATATGCGGCCCAAGATAAGTTCTCCCATAGAAGCGTACAGCAACAATTATTACTGTTTTACTTAAATTTATTTCAATTATTATACTGTTCTTACCTCAACCCATGAGTTTTCTCACTTTCACTCTTCCAAGTCTCTCCCACATCCCAATTGGGTGGGGGAGGGTGAGCGAGCAGCTGTGTGGTGCTTAGTTGCTGGCTAGGATTAAACCACGACAGCCCTTTTTGGTACCCAACGTGGGGCAAAAAGGGTTTGAGAATAACAGACTAAACAGAGTGTATTAAGGAATTTCTATCTGTTAACAGTGCCCAGTCACACTATTTTATCTGTTCTCAATACTAGTATATCTGATCTGCACCATTGCTCGTTTTTCCTGTACATTTTAAAGATTGGGGTTTGGTTTTGTAGTTTGCTGTGCTCTGCACTGTTTTGCCTAGGAGATTTATCATTCAAAAACTGCCTTCAGCTTTATCTGGTATTTGGGTCTTGTACTAAAGCCATTACTGTACTTCTGGTAACACCTCATGGAGACAATCAGCAGTTATACCTCCTCCTCTGAGAGACTTTATTTGGAGGAAATACAGAATGGCATCTTTGCTAATTCTTCTATTATGTCTCTGCCTCTATTACAACAACCTTTTTGTATCTTGAACATCCTTGGGTAATAAAGATATACTTACTGGTAGTTCTTGGGCATATTGTTTTGGTTTTGTCTAAGGTCAGAAAGCAATTTAAGAATATCATCCAGAGGTCTGCCCCAAGGCTCGATAGATATGAGTGGTAAGTGGGATAGTATGGGCAAATACCAAGGACAGTGGGCACCCCCAGTGTTTTGGAACTTCACCCCTGAACAAGTGCAGAATCCTGAAAAGCTAGTAGAATATTTCACAGAATCACAGAATCACAGAATCACAGGTTGGAAGGGACCTTAGGGATCATCTAGTCCAACCTTTCTGGGAAGAGCAGAGTCTAAACAAGATGGCCCAGCACCCTGTCCAGACGACTCTTGAAGGGGTCCAACGTGGCCGAGTCAACCACTTCCCTGGGGAGATTATTCCAATGGTTGACTGTCCTCAACTTTGGAGAAAGTATGTTGCTACCCTGGGAACTCCAGAGATACACATATTACTGAAACATACTGGGGCCTGGCCCATGCATACCGAGCCCTGTTCAACAGTATTCAGTGCTCCCAAGGGGAAGAGAAGGTCTCTGCATTGAAAGAGAAAGTGACAGGCACTGCGGCCACTCCAACCTCGGCGAGTACTGGAGCTGAACCAGAGAATCAACCTGTGTCAGTATCAGTCACCCCTATACACAAGAAGAAATCTTGGAAGCGAAAGTCAACTCATTTAGAAAGAGATGATGAAAAAGCAGGGGCATCATGAGGAGAGGAAGAGGAAGAAGTCATAAATGAACCGGCAACCACTCGATCCCTGTCCTTGAGTGAGTTGTGAGATATGCAAAAACATTTTGGCCACCGTATAGGTGAGCACATTTTCACCTGGCTGCTCCGATGCTGGGATAACGGGGCCACTGGCCTGGAATTAGAGGGGAAGGAAGCCAAACAAAATATTACATATCACCTAGGAAAATGGATGACCATGGAGAAAGGTATCCAGTATTTAACGGAATTAGCTGTGCTTCGGGTGATTTATGGTGACCTGGACGAGGAACAGTGACCCAAAGATCCAGATGAAGACAAGTGCACAAGACACATGGTGGAAGTTTGTATAGAGCATGCCATCGTCCCATGTAAACTCATTAGCAGTAGTGTCCTGGAATGATGGCAAGGCACCAACGGTGGGGGATGTGATTGACAGACTCCACAATTACGAAGCACATGTCTCTTCCTCCCTCATCTCTGCTGTGGAGAAACTGTCACAAGAGGTCCAGCAACTCAAAGACGACATGTCCTACTCCCCACCTCTAAGGACTAGCGTCCAAGCCATTTGGAATAAGTGTCCTTTTGCTCAAAGGAGAGCATGTACACCACAGGGCACCCTATGGTTTTAGCTGCATGACCATGGAGAGGACATGAGGAGGTGGGATGGAAAATCTATCTCGACACTAGAGGCATGGGTATGTGAGTTGCAAGGAAGAACAATCACTCAGCAGGGTTCCTTCAGGAAAATTGCTGCTCCAGTTTCCAGTGATCAGGTCCCCAGACAGAGGAGTAGAAGTGCTGATTTTATTTCCAGTCTTAATAGAGAGACTCTTAATGCACATTCAGAGGAAATGAGTTGCGAATGCCATGATCAGGACTAGAGGGGCCCTGCCTCCAGCCAGGTGGAGGAAAGGGGCAACCAGGTTTACTGGACTGTGTGGGTCTGATGGGCTGGCACACCCGACCCACAGGAGTATAAAGCTTTAGTGGACACCGGTGCACAGTGCACCCTAAAGCCATCAAGCTATATAGGGGCAGAACCCATCAGCATTGCTGGAGTGACAGGGGGATCCCAAGAGCTAACTGTATTGGAGGCTGAAGTGAGCCTAACTGGGAATGAGTGGCAAAAGCACCCCATTGTGACTGGCCCAGAGGCTCCGTGCATCCTTGGCATAGACTACCTCAGGAGAGGGTATTTCAAGGACCCAAAAGGGTACAGGTAGGCTTTTGGTGTAGCTGCCTTGGAGATGGAGGAAACTAAACAGCTGTCTACCTTGCCTGGCCTCTCAAAGGACCCTTCTGTTGTGGGGTTGCTGAAGGTCAAAGAACAACAGGTGCCAATTGCCACCACAACAGTGCACCGGCGGCAATATCGCACCAACAGAGACTCTCTGATCCCCATCCATAAACTCATTCACCAACTGAGGAGCCAAGGAGTCATCAGTAAGACCCACTCACCCTTTAACAGTCCCATATGGCCAGTGTGGAAGTCTAATGGAGAGTGGAGGCTAACAGTAGACTATCGTGGCCTGAATGAAGTCACTCCACCTTTGAGTGCTGCTGTGCCAGACATGCCAGAACTTCAATACGAACCAGAGTCAAAGGCAGCCAAGTGGTATGCCACAATTGATATCGCTAATGCATTCTTCTCAATCCCTCTGGCAGCAGAATGCAGGCCACAGTTTGCTTTCACAGGGATGGGTGTCCAGTACACCTGGAATCGACTGCCCCAGGGGTGGAAACACAGTCCTACCATTTGCCATGGACTGATTCAGACTGTACTGGAACAGGGAGAAGCTCCAGAACACCTTCAATACATTGATGACATCATCGTGTGGGGCAATACAGCAGAAGAAGTTTTTGAGAAAGGAGAGAAAATAGTCCAAATCCTTCTGAAAGCTGGTTTTGCCATAAAACAAAGTAAGGTGAAGGGACCCGCACGAGAAATCCAGTTCTTAGGAATCAAATGGCAAGATGGTCGTCGTCAGATCCCCATGGATGTGATCAACAAAATAGCAGCTATGTCTCCACCAACTAGCAAAAAGGAAACACAAGCTTTCTTGGGCCTTGTGGGTTTTTGGAGAATGCATATTCCACATTACAGTATGATCGTAAGCCCTCTCTATCAAGTGACCCAGAAGAAGAATGATTTCAAATGGGGCCCTGAGCAACGACAAGCCTTTGAACAGATTAAACAGGAAATAGTTCATGCAATACCCCTTGGGCCAGTCTGGGCAGGACAAGATGTAAAAAATGTGCTCTACACAGCAGCCGGGGAGAATGGCCCTACCTGGTGCCTCTGGCAGAAAGCGCCAGGGGAGACCTGACGTTGACCCCTAGGGTTTTGGAGTCGGGGATACAGAGGGTCCGAAGCCAGCTATACTCCAACTGAAAAAGAGATATTGGCAGCATATGAAGGGGTTCGAGCTGCTTCAGAAGTGGTTGGTACTGAGGCACAGTTGCTCCTGGCACCCCAACTGCCGGTGCTGGGCTGGATGTTCAAAGGAAACATCCCCTCTACACACCATGCAACTGATGCTACGTGGAGTAAATGGGTTGCACTGATCACCCAGCGGGATCAGGTAGGAAACCCCAGTCACCCAGGAATCTTGGAAGTTATTATGGACAGGCCAGAAGGCAAAGACTTTGGATTATCACCAGAGGAAGAGGTGACACGTGCTGAAGAAGCCCCACTGTATAACAAACTGCCAGAAAATGAGAAGCAATACGCCCTGTTCACTGATGGGTCCTGTCGCCTTGTGGGAAAGCACCGGAGATGGAAGGCTGCTATATGGAGTCCTACACGACAAGTCACAGAAACTGCTGAAGGAGAAGGTGAATCGAGCCAGTTTGCAGAGGTAAAGGCCATCCAGCTGGCCTTAGACATTGCTGAACAGGAAAAGTGGCCAGTGCTCTATCTCTATACTGATTCCTGGATGGTGGCAAATGTCTTGTGGGGCGGGTTACCGCAGTGGAAGCAGAACAACTGGCAGCGCAGAGGCAAACCCATCTGGGCTGTCACATTGTGGCAAGATATTGCTGCCCGGGTAGAGAACCTGGTTGTAAAGGTACGTCATGTGGATGCTCATGTCCCCAGCAGTTGGGCCACTGAAGAACATTGGAACAACCAGCAGGTAGATCAGGCTGCCAAGATTGAAGT
This sequence comes from Phalacrocorax carbo, assembly GCF_963921805.1. NCBI lineage: Eukaryota > Metazoa > Chordata > Aves > Suliformes > Phalacrocoracidae > Phalacrocorax > Phalacrocorax carbo. Next base: position 1,213,079 of record NW_026990253.1, on the reverse strand, counting down.
GGCTGAGGTGGATCTGGACTGGCAACATAAGGGTGAACTATTTCTAGCTCAATGGGCCCATGACACCTCAGGCCATCAAGGGAGAGATGCAACATACAGGTGGGCTCGTGATCGAGGGGTGGACTTGACCATGGATGTTATTGCACAGGCTATCCACGAATGTGACACATGCGCTGCAATCAAGCAAGCAAAGTGGGTAAAGCCTCTGTGGTATGGGGGACGATGGCTGAAATATAAATATGGGGAGGCCTGACAAATTGCCTATATCACACTCCCACAAACCCGCCAAGGCAAGCGCCATGTGCTGACAATGGTAGAAACAACGACTGGCTGGCTGGAAACATATCCTGTCCCCCACGCCACTGCCCAGAACACTATCCTGGGTCTCGAAAAACTGTTGTCTGTGGCAACATGGCACCCCAGAGAGAAATGAGTCAGACAATGGGACTCATTTCCAAAATAACCTCATAGACACCTGGGCCAAAGAGCATGGCATTGAGTGGGTGTATCACATCCCCTATCATGCACCAGCCTCTGAGAAAATTGAACGGTACAATGGACTGTTAAAGACTACACTGAGAGCAATGGGGGGTGGGACGTTCAAGCACTGGGATACACATTTAGCAAAGGCCACATGGTTAGTCAACACGAGGGGATCTGCCAATTGGTCTGGCCCTGCCCAGTCAGAAATCCTACATACTGTGGAAGGGGATAGAGTCCCTGTAGTGCACGCCAAAAGTATGCTGGGCAAAACAGTGTGGGTTCTTCCTGCCTCAGGCAAAGGCAAACCTATTCGTGGGATTGCTTTTGCTCGAGGACCTGGGTGCATTTGGTGGGTGATGCGGGAGGATGGAGAAATCTGATGTGTGCCTCAAGGGGATTTGATTTTGGGCGAAAACCGTCAATGAACTGAATGGCACAATGTGAACTGCTATATAATATTGTGTGTCACCTCTGTGTTGTATCAATGATATCAGAGTACGAGCCTCCCAACCCGTGGAAGATCAAGTATGAAACAAGCCGTGCAGCAGTGATGGAGTGATGACTGACTTGGTATGCAGCAACCCAATGCCACACACCACCTCTCCCACCCTGAAAGACAGATACAACAGATGGAGCCCAGAGTCATGGACTGGGTGAACTCAATGGACATTTTAATGGACATTTTACAGGGAAGGTCCATGAACTAAGGGAATGATGTCTGTGTATTATGTTAAAGGATGGGAAGGGGAGGGGTGGTGGTTGGTACGGTTGTATTGCATCGTATGGGACCTGGTCATGGTGTAAATGGTATGGAATAAGGAGTGGAGAATGTGCTCTTTTAGCTGAGAAGGGGTTAATTCCCCTCACTGTGGGGGTCGTCGACCTTTCCAGCTTCCTGAGCTCTGCCGCGTGGCGGGGGGAGGGCTGGGAGGGGCAGGGCCATGGTGGGGGCGGCTGACCCCGACTGGCCAATGGCATGTGCATTCCATACCATGTGACTCCATGACCAGTATATTGAGGGGGGCAGGTGGCAGCGCAGGAGGGGTGCAGCATTGGGCCGGCAGGCGGCGAACGGCTGCGGCTCGTTCGGTTCGTTTCGGCGGTTCGTTCCCCCTCTCCCCTCCCTTCCCCCCTCCCCCGGGGCTTTGTGCCTCTCGCTGTTCTCCTTTACATTGCATTTCTGTTGTTGTTTCTTTTAATTTTCATTATTAAACTGTTCTTATCCCAACCCACAAGCGTTACCCTTCTGATTCTCTCCCCCATCTACCGGTGGGGGAGTGAGCGAGCGACTGTGTGGGGCTGAGCTGCCGGCTAAACCATGACATATCCTCAAGTCCTTCTCCACAGGGCTGCTCTCAATCCCTTCATCCCCCAGCCTGTATTGATACGGGGGGGTTGCCCCAACCCAGGTGCAGGACCTTGCACTTGGCCTTGTTGAACCTCATGAAGTTCTCACAGGCTCACCTCTCCAGCTTGTCCAGATCTCTTGGGATGACATCCCATCCTTCTGGCATGTCAACTGCACTGCTCAGCATGGTGTCATCTGCAAACTTGCTGAGGGTGCACTCGATCCTACTCTCATTGTCAGTCAAGAAGATATTCAATAATACCGGTCCCAGTACGGACCCCTGAGGGAGACCAGTCATCACCGGTCTCTATATGGATATCGAGCCATTGACCACATACCTCTGGATGCGACTATCCAACCAATTCCTTATCCACTGAACAGTTCACCCATCAAATCCGTATCTCCCCACTTTAGAGAAAAGGATGTTGTGGGGGACTCTGAGAAAGGCCTTACAGAAGTCCAGATAGATGACATCCCTAGCTCTTCCCTTGTCCACTGATGTAGTCACTCTATCATAGAAGGCCACTGGATTGGTGTCATGGTTTTAGCTGGGATAGAGTTAATTTTCTTCACTCTAGCTGGCATAGTGCTGTGCTTTGAACTTAGCATGGAAAAAAATGTTGAGATAACACACAGATGTTTTGGGCTGTTGCTGGGTAGCGCTTGTACTAGTCAAGGACATTTCTAGCGTCCCATGCTCTGCCGGGTGCACAAGAAGCCGGGAGGGGAGGGGGCACAGCTAAGAGAGCGGATTCAAACTGACCAAAGGGATATTCCATATCATGTAACATCATGCACAGTATGTTAAGTGGGGAGGAGCTGGCCAGGGGAGGGAGGCAGCAATTGTGGCTCGGGGACAGGCTGCGTCGGTCGGTGGGTGGTGAGCAGTTGTATCGTTTGCGTTTCTGTGGGTTTTTTTCCCTTTTTTTCCTTTACCTTCCTTTTCCATGTTATTATATTAACATTATTGTCATTTTTATCATTGTTATTATTATAATTATTATTTTATTGTAATTATTAAACTGTGCTTATCTCAACCCACAAGTTCTTTTGCTCGTCCTATTCTCTTCCCCATCCCACAGGGGTGGAGGTGGGGAGTGAGCGAGCGGTTGCGTGGTGTTCAGTTGCCAGCTGAGGCTGAACCACGACAGTCCATTTTTGGCACCCAACATGGGGCACGAAGGGTTTGAGATAATATCAGTTGCTGGTCACAGCATTGATTCATCTATTCTCAGTATTAGTTTGACCAGTCTTTACCATGCCGATTGTAAAGTACATATTTGTAGGGGAATAGACAGGGATCGGCGACCGGAAGATTACGGGCTGTGACGGAAAGATAGACTCCTCCCCATAGGAGTGGCAGGAACAGGAAGCGCAAGAGCAGCTAAATAAACGGACATTTTGTATCCATCATATTGATGTCTGTGCATCACTGTCCCCAGGGTGGGTAGAGCCCTGTGTCCCGGAGATATGCGGCCCAAGATAAGTTCTCCTGTAGAAGCGTACAGCTACAAGTGGTGACCCCGACGTGATCGGCGGGGCGGCATGGCAAGTTCGCCGGGGGAAAAAGATAGCTTGGGGCACGCAGGGGCGGGACGGGGAGCCGCAGGTCGGCGGGCGCGCCATGGAATCAGTCGTAAAGGTACTGAAGGGATTGGGGAAGGAATATGGTACTTCGATATCGAAGGCGCCTACCTCAAAGGCCATCCAATGGATGATTACGCAGGGGCTCATACGGAGTCCCGCAGACATATTTAATAAGGATAAGTGGGTGAGGATTAAAGAGGAGTTAGCCGAAAGCGCTATGATGAGAAAACGCCAGTACATACAGCTCTGCGAAAGATACACCGATTACTACTGAAAGCTCGGGATGATCAGGAGACGTGGCGGCAGGCGCGGCGGTGCCTGCACGGTGCTACAGGCGACAGTAGCCCGGAAATAGACCCAGGAGGGGCAGTGGGGACGCAGACAGGGGCAAGCATCGCGGGGGATGGGAAAGAAGCGGAGAGTTCGGACGGAGTAGCCTGGCCAACTACTCAGTCTGAGGCTCCCAAAGAGGTGGATCGGGAAGCGGCGGTGTTCCCTGTTGGGCCAGCAGGACCTTTGGAATGCCCCCCCCACCCCCGCATACCCCTGAGATGATTTGGCGCAGGCGCGGGTACCTGCGCGCGGGGAAGGTGACGTGGCAGCGGACGCAGCGGGAGTGACGGAGCGGAAGGAGGAAGATGAGCAGCGCCGGAAGCAGCGCCGGCAGCGGCAATGCCCTCTGCCCGACCCTCGAGACTGGCTCCCGGGGCAACCCTTGAGATGGGAGTCGGACGAGGAGGAGGATTGGGGTGCCTGGAGGGGAGGACAGGGTGGGTATAGATCAAGCTCGAGTAGCAGCGAATCAGAAGTTGGGGGAGAAACCGATGTCCACATGTGGGAAGACGGGGCAGATTGCCTGCAGCGCTCAAAAAAGAGGCATAAGGCAGCAGGGACTCGGAGGACCAATCAGAAGGAGGGAAGAGAGGGACCGCCAAAAGGGGAGGTCCGGAGCGCTGCAGCTCCGGAGGGATCTCCGGAGGACGTGCTGCGGCAGCTGCAGCAGGCTATGCGCGCACTAGGGGAAGTAACTCGGTGGCAGACAGGACTCTTAACGAAGGGGGCGCCCCAGCGACAGTCAGTTGAGTTACCTAACTGGCGGCTGATAGCCAGAGATTGTAGCCTAGATGGAGTAAGGATAGAGATGCCCGGGATCTTCCCTGTCCGATTAGCTCCAGGAGGAGGGGTGGAGTGGACACCGATAGATGCCAAGCTAGTGCGAACTTTATGGCGAGAAATTAGAGAAAAGGGGCTGAAAGACGAAGGAGTAGGATTGCTGCTGGACGCTGTGCATGCAGCGCCATTGACCCCCTCTGATGCTAAGCAGTTGGCGAAAGCAATATTGGCTCCCACAATGTACATACTTTGGAAGGAGGCAATGCATAGTGCCTGCCATGCCCTCGTACAGCAAGTGGCGGCAGTTCCGGGCCACCCGCTGAGAGGGACCACCCTTGACCGGCTCACTGGCAGAAGTCAAGGACTGGAAACCCCGCAGTTGCAAGCAGCAGAATTAAGGGGCAGGGAGCTGCAAGCGGTAACGGAGAGTTCCCGCAAAGCGTATAGTGAAGTGGGCAGGTATGAGAAAAAAGCAGAACCTTGGCAAAAGATACAGCAAGGACTAGCAGTGCCATTTACAACGTTTTGTGACAGGTTGCAGAAGGCTATTATAGAATCAGAATTGCCACCAGCAGCCAAGGAGGCAGTCCTTATGGATCGCCTCCAAAATCAAGCAAATCCGCAAACACAAGATATCCTCCGCACCCTGGCGGTAGGGGCGCCATTGGGTGAAACCATCAGGCATGTCTTGCGCCAGGAAGCATTGAACCAGCATGGCGGTGTGGGAGTGCACGTCTGCCAGAACCCTGACTGTGGAAGCGAATAAAGGGTGATGGTGCAAGTGGCCGGGGCGGGGCTGAGATGTCACTTGTGTGGACGGCAAGGGCACTTTAAAGCTGGGTGCCCGCTAGCGGAAAGGGGAGGACGTAATGGAGGAGGAGTCCGCCCAGTAGGGAGGTTCTGGGTGTGTGGGAAGCCAGGACACCTGGCAAGAGATTGTCCAACCACAAAGCCGGGAAACGGCCAAAGGAGGGCGAAGCGAGGGGGATTCGCGCCTCCTGTGAGTCAAATGGCCCCCATCATGGTGCCAGTGCCAGGAGCTTGGCCCACCGTAGTGGGCCAAGGGGGAGTGAACCTTCAGGCAGGGGAGCAGAACCAGCAAGATTTGCAGGTTACAGCCCCCGCATGGCCTTGGTCATAGGCTGTGACAAGAGACCCATGGCGGCGGTGATGATTACCCTGCAAGAGCCGAGTTGCCCGGCACGGATATGCCTGGGAATGTTGGTGGATACCGGGGCAGATGTCACAGTGATGCCACTCGAACGGTGGCCACCAACTTGGCCCCTCGCCATGGGAAAACGTATAATAGGGGTAGGAGGAGAACAACAGACGAGAACTAGTACTTGCCCTGTGAAACTCGAAGTCATGGACGAGGATGCAGGGATGCTCCTCACGGCCGTAGTGACCATACTAGTAGCAGATGGGGTAGCAAGCCCCTTGTTGGGACGAGACGCCCTTGCCCAGATGGGGATCGGATTGAAAAATTTAGCATAAGGGCCACTGCCTCAGAGGGGCTTCATCAGCACAAGTTAGTGTGGAAAACCGAACAGCCCGTCTGGGTGGAGCAGTGGCCCCTGACAACAGAGAAAATAGAGGCTGTAAGAGCTATAGTAAAACAAGAGCACGAAGCAGGGCACCTAGAGCCCTCGATGAGCCCGTGGAACACCCCTATATTTGCTATAAAAAAGAAAGATAAAAACCAATGGAGGATGCTGCATGATCTTAGAGCAGTAAATCAGCAAATGGAGGACATGGGGCCTCTCCAACCCGGCCTACCAGATCTGAGTGCTGTCCCGAAAGGATGGCGAGTCATTGTTTTAGATCTCAAAGACTGCTTCTTCAGTATTCCACTACATCCAGATGATAGAAAGAGATTTGCCTTTACTCTGCCCGCGGTGAACCGCGCAGAACCAGGTAGTAGATGGCAGTGGACAGTACTTTCGCAGGGGATGAAAAATTCTCCAGCGATCTGCCAGAGGTATGTGGCTTCTGCATTGCAGCAAGTAAGGCAACAGTATCAGGAGAGAATCTACATGATCCACTACATGGATGATGTCCTCATAGCTGTGCCCACCGAGGCATTGTGTGAACAAGTCTTTTCAGACACCCAAAGGAGCCTTGCGGGACAGGGCCTCAAGGTAGCTGAGGCAAAGGTACAGCGAGGACCAGTGTGTGGATTTCTGGGTGCTAGAATACAAGGGGATTGCATAAAAGCTCAGCCTATTAAACTTACACCTAAGGTTAAAAATTTACACAATGTACAGAAGCTGGTAGGAGCACTGCAGTGGTTGCGGACATTCGTGCGCGTCACCGGTGAGGAGATGCAACCTTTCTATGCGTTGCTGAAAGGGACCGACCCATGGGAGCCCAGGAGTTTAGACGCTGAGGCAGTCCAGCAGTTGCAGATGATAGAACGTCGAATGCAAAAGGAAGGAGTATGGCGGTGGGACCCCCAGGAGGAATTAATTGCAGGTTGGATTCTGACCGCCGGTGGAGGATTAGGATTGCTATATCAAATACGGACAGGGGAAGAAAAGCCACTGCGATGGGTATATCAGAAGGTTCCCAAGGATGCATTCTCCACAAAAGTCAAGGTAGCCGGGGGAATGATTTGGCATCTGCGAAGGGAAAGCAAGGGAATCTTTGGGAAGGAGCCAGATAAGCTCACAGTGCCGTGGAATAGGGAGAAATGGCGGAAGGTGGTAGAGAGTGAAGAGGATATACAATTGGCAGTATGCTCATACCCAGGGAAAATCGTCACAGGCACGGTACAGAGGTGGGCCGAGACAGCCAAAGTGGTGGATTTGAGTGTGGATAGTAGAGTTTTGGATACCCCTCACCCAGGACCAACATATTTCACAGACGCTTCCTCAAAGACGAACAGAGCGGCAGTAGTGTGGAAAGAAGAGAATAGTTGGATGTGCCAGACGTATGAGGAGCAGGGTAAAAGTGTGCAGTGGCTGGAGGCGAAAGCGCTAGAGATGGCCCTGCGAAAGGATATAGATCAGCATATAAATGTGTGCACAGACTCCTTATACGTGTATAAATTAGTCATGTCCATGAAACGAGAGGGTGTACCACACACGGAAATTGCCTTGATGCTAGAGGTTGTTTTATCGCAGCGAGGAGCAACTGTGACAGTAATTCACATTCGCAGTCATCAGACAGGGCCTGAACCACTGATTGAGGGGAATCGCATGGCTGATGAGGCAGCCGCGGGAGTCTGGACATTGGCAGAGGCAAAGAAACTGCATGAACAACTGCACCTGGGTGCTAAAGCCTTGGCAAAGGAGTGTGGCATCTCAATAAGAGCAGCAAGAGAAGTAGTAGCCACCTGTCCTTACTGTCAGCACTCGCCATTGTGGGAGGCAGGAGTCAACCCTCGAGGACTGGAAGCAAATGCTATCTGGCAGACTGACTTTACTGAATGTCCACAGTTGGCCCCTGGAATGCACCTGGCAATTACAATTGATACATACAGTGGAGTCATCATGGCTACTCAACATCAGAAGCAGACCGCAACGCACTTGACTGCGCATTGGACCACGGTAATGGCATGGCTTGGAAAACCTACCGAGATAAAAACAGATAATGGACCATGCTTTTGGGCTCGAAGTACCGAAGAATGGTGTAAAGCTTGGAATATTGTATTAAAACACGGCATTGCTTACAATAGCACGGGGCAGGCAATAGTTGAACGCGCTCATCGCACCTTGAAAGCAAAATTAATACAGCTTGGTGGGGGGGAGGGGTATAAGGGAGCTATACCCATAGCAGCTCAGCAAACTATTTTAATGCGTGCATTATATTTGCTTAATCATTTTATACGCGGGCAGGAGCAAGTTACAGCAGTGGAGAAGCACTTTGGCAAAGCTCAAGCAGGCGAGCGCTATCCGCAGGTACGAGTAAGGTTCCCAGGCAGTGAGCAATGGGAGAGAGGATGGAAACTGAGATGCCTGGGGAGGGGCTACGCCGCGGTTGAGAATGAAGGGCGCATAGAATGGGTGCCTGCAAAGTGTGTGAAAGCAGAACTGTGCAAGGATGTACAATGAATAATCCCTTTCTGAGTTGTCTCTTTGCAGGGTCTGCTGACATGGATCCTCATGCTAGCCGTACCATTGGGAAAAGAAATGAGCTCCTTGACAAGATCGCAAGCAATATTGCAACGAGAGCGACACTGGGAAAGGGCGGCAAAAGAGGGATATGAACTGGGACTGGATAGTAATTGGGGGGATTTCGTTGTGTGTAGTAATCATGGTTACTTGTGGGCTGCCATTGTTATGCTGTGTTATAAGACAAATCAAAGAGCGCCTGCGAGAGTTAAATGAATATAGACCTGACCGCAATATGTATCCGCTTACGCAAGTAGCTTTGTAGAATTTTAGTAGCATGGGGACGGGGAGATGTAGGGGAATAGACAGGGATCGGCGACCGGAAGATTACGGGATGTGACGGAAAGATAGACTCCTCCCCATAGGAGTGGCAGGAACAGGAAGCGCAAGAGCTATATAAGCGTGTGACGCAGCTAAATAAACAGACATTTTGTATCCATCATATTGATGTCTGTGCATCACTGTCCCCAGGGTGGGTAGAGCCCTGTGTCCCGGAGATATGCGGCCCAAGATAAGTTCTCCTGTAGAAGCGTACAGCTACACATATTAAAAATTGCTGTTGGTTTTTGCAGTTTGCTGTGCTCTGCAGTGACTAGAGATGTTTTGCCTAGGAGATCTGTCATTAAAACACTGGCCTTGACCGTTAACGGTTATTTATTTAGGTCTTTCATGGAAGCCATTACTGTACTTCAGCTACCACCTCATGGAGACAATTAGTAATTATACCTCCTCCTCTGAGAGGTTTTTTATGGAGGAAATACAGAATGGCGCCTTAGCTACCATCTTATATAATGTCTCCTCTTTAATTACAACAACTTTTCAGTACCTTGAACAACCTTGGGTAGTTAAGATACATCTGTTGCTATTGCTTTGGCAGACGGTGTCAGTTCTGTCTAAGGTTAGTAATCAAATTAAGAATATCATCCAGAGTTCTGCCCCAAGGCTCGATAGCTATGCGTGGCAAGGTATGTGAGATAGTATGGGCAAATGCCTAAGACAGTGGGCATCCCCAGTGTTGTGCGACTTCACCCCTGAACAAGTGCAGAATCCTGAAAAATTAGTAGAATATTTGGAGGAAGTATGTAGTCACCCTGGCAATTCCAGAGAGAAAAATCACTGCAATGTGCTGGGGCCTGGCTCATGCCTATCGAGCCCTATTTAACACTATTCACTACCCCAAAGGGGAAGAGAAGGTCGCTGGATCTAAAAAGACAAAGACAAGGAAAGCGACAAGCACTGTGGCCACTCAAACCCCCACAGCAGGTACTGCAGCTACTCCAACCAAAGTGACGAGCACTGCGGCCATTCAAATCCTCACAACAGGCACTGCAGCTACTCAAACCCCAGTGGCAAGCATTGCAGCTAAACCAGAGGACAAACCTGTGCCAGTATCAGTCGCCCCTATACGCAAGAAGAAATCATGGAAGAGAAGGTCAACTCATTTAGAAAGAGATTATGAGGAACCAGGGCCATCACAAGAAGAGGAGGAGGAAGAGGAAGAACTTGTACAAGAAACGGAAACTACCCGATCCCTATCCTTGAGTGAGTTACGGGATATACGGAAAGATTTCGGGCATCGTTCAGGTGAGCATGTTATCACCTCACTGCTCCGATGCTGGGATAATGGGGCCAGTAGTCTGGAATTAAAGGGGAAGTAAGCCAAACAACTGCGATCTCTCTCTAGGGAAGGGGGAATTGATAAAGCAATTGGAAAAGGAACACAAGCCCTCAGCCACTGGAGGCGAGTCCTGTCAGGTGTGAGAGAAAGGCATCCGTTCAAGGAAAATATTATATATATCGCCTAGGAAAATGGATGACTATTGAGAAAGGTATCCAGTACCTGAGGGAACTAGCTGTGCTTGAGGTGATTTATGGTGACCTGGACGATCAACGGTCATCCAAAGATCCAGATGAAGCCGAGTGCACACGACCCATGTGGCGGAAGATTGTACGGAGTGCACCATCTTCGCATGCGAACTCATTGGCAGTGATGTCCTGGAAAGATGACGAGACACCAATGGTGGTGGAGTTGATTGATAAACTCAGGGAATATGAAGCAAACCTCTCTTCCTTGCTTGTCTCTGCTGTTGAAAAACTTTCCCGAGAGGTCCAGCAACTCAAAGAAGATATGTCCTGCTCCCCACCAGTACGGACCAATATCTCGGCCATTAGGAGTAAGCATCCCTTTACTCAAGAGAAGAGATACACACGATGGGGCACCCCATGGTTATACCTGCGTGACCATGGAGAGGACATGAGGAAGTGGGATGGAAAACCTACCTCAGCCCTAGAGGCATGGGTACGTGACCTGCAAGAGAGAACAATCACTGAGGGGAGTTTCTCCAGGAGAGCTGCTGCTCCAGTTTCCAGTAAGCAATTCCCCAGAGGAGGAGCAGAAGCGCTGATTTTCCATCTAATCTTAACAGAGACACTTGTGATTCATATTTACAGGAAGTGAGTGGTGAATACTTTGATCAAGAATAGAGGGTCCCTGCCTCCAGCCAGGTGGAGGAAAGGGATAACTGGGTTTACTGGAGTGGGTAGGTCTGATGGCCTGGCACATCTGACCCACAGGAGTATAAAGCTTTAGTGGAAACCGGTGCACAGTGCACCCTAATGCCATCAAGCTATATAGGGGCAGAACCCATCAGCATTGCTGGAGTGACAGGGGGTTCCCAAGAGCTAACTGTATTGGAGGCCAAAGTGAGCCTAACCGGGAATGAGTGGCAGAAGCACCCCATTGTGACTGGCCCAGAGGCTCCGTGCATCCTTGGCATAGACTACCTCGGGAGAGGGTATTTCAAGGACCCAAAAGGGTACAAGTGGGTTTTTGGTGTAGCTGCCTTGGAGATGGAGGAAACTAAACAGCTGTCTACCTTGCCCAGGCTCTCGAAGGACCCTTCTGTTGTGGGGTTGCTGAAGGTCGAAGAACAACAGGTGCCAGTCACCACCACAACAGTGCACCGGTGGCAATATCGCACCAACCGAGACTCTCTGATTCCCATCCATGGGCTCATTCATTGACTGGAGAGCCAAGGAGTCATCAGTAAGACCCACTCACCCTTTAACAGTCCCATATGGCCAGTGCGAAAGTCTAATGGAGACTGGAGGCTAACAGTAGACTATCGTGGCCTGAATGAAGTCACTCCACCTTTGAGTGCTGCTGTGCCAGACATGCCAGAACTTCAATACGAACCAGAGTCCAAGGCAGCCAAGTGGTATGCCACAATTGATATTGCTAATGCATTCTTCTCAATCCCTCTGGCAGCAGAGTGCAGGCCACAGTTTGCTTTTACTTGGAGGGGTGTCCAGTACACCTGGAATCGACTGCCCCACGGGTGGAAACACAGCCCTACCATTTGCCATGGACTGATCCATAATGCATTGGAACAGGGAGAAGCTCCAGAACACCTTCAATACATTGATGACATCATTGTGTGGGGCAACACAGCGGAAGAAGTTTTTGAGAAAGGAGAGAAAATAGTCCAAATCCTTCTGAAGGCTGGTTTTGCCATGAAACAAAGTAAGGTGAAGGGACCCGCACAAGAAATCCAGTTCTTAGGAATCAAATGGCAAGATGGTTGTCGTCAGTTTCCAATGGATGTGATCAACAAAAGAGCAGCCATGTCTCCACCAACTAGCAAAAAGGAAACACAAGCTTTCTTGGGCCTTGTGGGTTTTTGGAGAATGCATATTCCACATTACAGTCTCATCGTAAGCCCTCTCTATCAAGTGACCCGGAAAAAGAATGATTTCAAATGAGGCCCTGAGCAACGACAAGCCTTTGAATAAATTAAACAATAGATAGTACATGCAGTAGCCCTTGGGCCAGTCCGGGCAGGACAAGATATAAAAAATATGCTCTACACAGCAGCCGGGGAGAATGGCCCTACCTGGTGCCTCTGGCAGAAAGCGCCAGGGGAGACCTGATGTCGTCCCCTAGGGTTTTGGAGTCGGGGATACAGAGGGTCTGAAGCCCACTATACTCCAACTGAAAAAGAGATATTGGCAGCATATGAAGGGGTTCGAGCTGCTTCAGAAGTGGTTGGTACTGAAGCACAGTTGCTCCTGGCACCCCAACTGCCAGTGCTGGGCTGGATGTTCAAAGGAAACATCCCCTCTACACACCATGCAACTGATGCTACGTGGAGTAAATGGGTTGCACTGATCACCCAGCGGGCTCGAGTAGGAAACCCCAGTCGCCCAGGAATCTTGGAAGTGATTATGGACTGGCCAGAAGGCCAAGACTTTGGATTATCACCAGAGGAAGAGGTGACACGTGCTGAAGAAGCCCCACTGTATAACAAACTGCCAGAAAATGAGAAGCAATATGCCCTGTTCACTGATGGGTCCTGTCACCTTGTGGGAAAGCACCGGAGATGGAAGGCTGCTGTATGGAGTCCTACACGACAAGTCGCAGAAACTGCTGAAGGAGA